>NC_091688.1:25252500-25877500 GCF_041296265.1 Equus caballus | reverse complement strand
GAGGGGGCCCACCTCTGTTACTCTTCTGGGTCCCTAAGTGCCTAGCAAGGACTGCGCGCATGGCAAGCGTGTGAGGAATACAGAGATGGGTAAATGAGAGGCTAGGGGGACAGGAAGATGGCAGCCTGTATCGGTGGCCTCACTGAAGAAGGCTTCTGGGAGGAAGTGGATACTCAGCAAAGTTTTGAGCTAAAGGATGGTGACAACCCAAGCGGCCTCTGATGCAGGGGTCGGTAAATGTTTGTGTAGAAAGCCAGATAGTAAATATTTTGGGCTTTGCTGGACATACCGTCTCTGTGGCAACTACTCAACTCTGCCATTGTAGCACGGAAGCAGCCATAGCTGGTACCCAGATGAATGGGCGTGTCTGTGTCCCCATAAGACCTTATTTACAAAAACAGGCAACGGGTAGATTGGGCTGACTGGCAGCAGTTTGTTGACCCTGCCCTAAAGCAAGTTGTTCATTTTGCCAAAGCATAGGCCCCCTGTGACCTGCCCAGGGGACAGAGGAGCCTTGGTTCCAGCCCTTTCCTATAGTGGGCTGCCCATCTCCTGGGGTTCTCCACTAGGCTTAACCTGGACCTGCGTGTAGAACCCCCGCCCAGTCCCTGGCTGAGTTCCCATAGCCACCCACTAGCTAGGAGTCCCCTCTGCATCCACAGGATTGACGGAAATACAGCTCTCCATCGGGACATCTACCCGTCAGTCAGCCTCCAGATCCAGAAGAACTTTGCCAAGAGCAAGTGGAGGGTAAGTTGTCCTCTTGGGGAGGTGGGTGGGCTGGGGCTGGGGCAGGGGCTGGTGTAGGGACTTCCCTTGGAGCCTCCCAGCAGACACTGGAGCTCCATGGACCCTCTCTGAAATGAGAAGTGGCACATGGGTTTCAAGAGGCCAGAGGGCAAAGAGAAAGCTTGAGCCTCATGGGCCTCTGAGGGTGGAGAGAGCCAGAGGCTGGTCTTGTGTCTCCTTAGCAAGCCTTCAACGCAGCAGCCGTGGTGCACCACATGAGGAAGCTGCACATGAACCTGCACAGCCCGGGCGTCCGGCCAGAGGTGGAGAACAGGCCACCCGTCCCTCAAGCCTCAGAGGCTTTGAGACCCAGCTCCCCTGAGATCACCATCACCGAGGCACCCGCCCTGGACCAGAGCGTGGCACTCCCTGCCCTGACCCGGCTGCCCTGCAAGCACAGCCCCAGGCCCACTGCCCCCGGGGGCAGGTCCCTCAACTGCCTAGTCAATGGCTCCCTCCGCATCAGCAGCAGCCTGGTGCCCATGCGGCAGGGGCCCCTGGCCATCGGGCCCTGCGGCTGCTGCTCCAGCTGCCTGAGCATTGGGAGCAAAGGGAAGTCCTCCTACTGCTCCGAGCCCACGCTCCTTAAAAAGGCCAACAAAAAACAGTAAGTATTTTCAGCCAAAGTCAGAGGTCTAGCCATGCTCAGCCTGGGTCTGAAAGAACTCGGGCAACGGGGCTGAAAGAAATTGACCAAAGGGCCTCTCCTGCTCAGATGCTCTGTAGGGTTGGAAGAGCTCTGGATGGGCCATCAAGGGAAATGCTTTCAGTCCTGTCCCTACCACTCCCTAGCTGTGTGGCCATTAAGTCCATCACTGTTTCTGTTTCTAGTTTGCTCATCTGTAAAATGGGTTGATTGAATTATATTTACCTGCTCAGGCTGCCTCATAAAGGTACTGTAAAAGTTGAGTGAAGCAAAAGAGATTATAAATGCCCACAGGAAACTGGGTGCATGTGAATGGTGAGCACTGACCTTGAGTTTCCAGGGCCGCTGTGTTCTGGGGGCAGGAACAGGACTTAGTTGTCTTATTAGACTTTTCTGCAAGGGCTTGTTCTTTCTGAACCTCACAGAGGGAGGGCTGAGTGGATGCCACAGGCACAGAGAACCCTCCCAGCTCCTCTTCCTTCCTCAAAGACTTCATAGCCTGTTGCTTCATTTCCTTCCCAGGAACTTCAAATCAGAGGTCATGGTGCCAGTCAAAGCCAGTGGCAGCTCCCACTGCCGGGCGGGGCAGACTGGAGTCTGTCTCATTATGTGATCCCTGGAGCCCGGCCCTGTGTCACTACAATTTTCAGGTGAGGGGACCAGAGGCAGGGGGGCCAGGGTGGGCGGCACAGGGGTGGGGGGGAAGGAGAGCTTCTGTCCCAGAAGGAAAGCCCCATCCAGAGTCTGAATGACAGGGTCTGAGGGGTGCCAGAGGTGGAAGCCTCACCCCTACCCTGAACCTCTTTCCTCTGCAGGAGAGATGTTCAACTCTTCTCTGTCCTTCCAAACCTGGAGTCTACCCTGCAGTGGGAGGAAGGGGGGCAAGCAGAGCAGGGCCTGGCAGGAGCGGTTTCGGATCGGAAGCAGCACACTGCTGCCGCCTGGGGCAGACCCTCAGAGAAGGCCCAGGAGTGAGCCCCAAGATGCACAGGCGTCATTGAAGCCGCGGGCAGGAGGAGCAGCGTCCGCCGGCTTCCAGGTCTCCCTGACCTGCCTGCTCTGTGCCCCCACACCCTACGTGCCGTGGCTCTGTGCAGTGTACGTAGATAGCTCTTGCCTGGGTCTGTGTTGTTTGTCGTGAAAAGCTTACGGGCTGGCCAGGCTGCCTCACTTTCTCCGAGCAAAGCCATATGGAGCATCTACCCAGACTCCCTGTTCAGCACACTCTCGCTCCTGCCTCTCAAGCCTTTGTCCTCATGGCCAGAATGGGCTCATTAATGCAGTTGCCCGCCCACCTGCACGAATGACAGGCAGCTCCATGGTCTACCTGTGAGCCCTCAAAGTCCAAATCCTTAACTCCAGCATTAGCTCCCAACCACGCCAAGACCCCGCCAGCCTACTCGCAACATACTTCTGGACCACCTCCCTCCCTCCCCAGTCCAAAGGCCTCCAAGATGAAAAAGAAAGAAATCCATGACTAAGTACTATGAGGAATTATGATCCTGGCCAGATGCCCTCCACACACACACCCAATTAAATTGGAAGTTGACTATTTTAATTTCAACCAATAATTCTAATCCTGCTTCTGCTCTGCCTTTTTCTCCATGAAAATCAGGCACAATATTCCTGTCCCTCCCCAGTTTTCTCGCCCCCCAGCCCCTCCAGCTTCATGCTCAGTGTTGTGCTCAATAAATGGACATATTTTTCTCTATGAGGCTTCGTTTGGTGCTTCTCAACCTCAGAAGCAGCTCAGGGACTCCTGAGCCTGTGTGGAGTAGAAAGTGTATGGAGAGCTGAGGTCAGGGAGAATCAAGGTGTGGTCGTAGCTGACATGGATGGGGAGCACGGTGTGCCAAGCACCTAGTGACATGAGTTCCTTATACTGATTCATTTACTCCTCAGAACAACCCCTTGGGGTCGGCTCCATGGGAGCCCAGGCAGTCTGGCTCCAGCATCCATTCTCCTAATGACTGTATTAGATGAACAAGAATCTGAGGCCCAGCTCTGCCCTGCCACGTCTGTGACCACGGGGAAGTTACTGAGCCTTTTGTGCCTTGGTTGCCTTACCTGTCAAATGGGAACAACAGCACCCCCTATTTCACAAGGTGATGCAGATGATGTGTCTAGCACACCACTCAATAAATAATTAATATGATTAATAACGATCAAGAAGTTAATGGAGACAAAATGCCTAGCAGTACCTGGGCCATGGTTAGCACACAGGTGTTCATGCCATTCCCATATTTGCCCCCCATACACATCCACACACACATATATATCTGTTTACAACTTCTCTTTGAGATCCCAAGAGGCACAGACTCTAGTCTCGCTGCTGCCTCTAGGAGCTGTGTGAATTTGGACACCTTACTTTCCTTCTCTGGATGTCTATTTCCTCATCCGTAAATAGAAACTGGATCACTGTTCAAAGATGAAAATGGCTCCTCTGGTCTATCAAGGATGGAATGCATTGGGTCCCGGGGGCAAAGGGGTCCAGTGTGCCCGAGTCTGGGTGACAAGCAAGCTGGACTGAGCAGAGTGGGGCAGCCTATGCATCATACACCACCAGGCCTTACGCTTGAGCAGAGGAGAACCCAGGAACCCCAAATGAGAGATAGAAAAGAGGGGCAAAGCTTTCCTTAATGGGGAGAGAGACCATTTTCCCTCTTTGAACCTCCAGGTTTCTTTCCAAAGATTTTATTGGACTTTTCATTTGTACATCACTTTCTGTGAAGTTTTTGTGTTGGTCCAGGATTCAGCCTCACTGGAGGATGAAGGGTGAGGACACTGCCCAGCCAAGCTCCCTCCACTTGAGAGCTGCTAGTCACAGTGACATGGCCCACCTCTACGATCTCTGTCCCTTGGATGTAGTGGTCCCATCTGCTCAGGCTCAGCTGCAGCCCAGAGTAATCTTAATAGCTGCACACCAGGGGTGGTCCAGGTGGTCCTGGAGGTTGCATAAAAGTCTCCTCGAGCTGGAAAGTATTCAAACCCCATCTGCCCTCCCCCCCCCCACCCCCAGAAGCAAAGAGGGCAGCGGCTGGAAGCTGGAGCATCACTTGCAAGTGGCATAGTAGAGCACACGCCCGTTAATGTAGTCACGGATCTGCTCCACGCGCTTCTCCAGCCCTGTCAGGTCCGCCGAGCGAAGCATGATGGCCTGGCTCCCCCGCTGCAGCTCTGACTCCATGTCTGCAGGCAGATGGAACAGCAGAGGGAGGAGGAGGAGCTGGTGAGACACCCAGAGACTCCCAACCCTTCCTTCTCCTCCCACCCACCTGGAGGCAGCACCTGCAGGAGCAATCACCTCTAGGGGAGGCTGGCCTCCAAGGCAGCTCTCTCCAGCCTCATGCCTCCCCAGCCCCAGCCCACTCTTAGAAAAATGTGGCCAGACCCAGGGAACCCTCACCCCAATTAGACACCTGACCCCACCCTTGTCCTCTGCTCTAGGCTCTCAGTTATCCCAGACTGAGAAGGGAGGACACTAGCACCAAGATTAGCAACCCACTGCTGTTGGACCCAGAGAGCTGCCATCCCACCAATGATCCTTAAGTGGGCACCACGGCAAAAGAGCTGGTGGGTGACCAGAATTCCTCCCCACTCTCCCTCCCAAAATGCTACTCCAGATACATCTAGTCCTCCCCCTCCAGTCCACTCTGCAAACCACCACTAGATGTGTGTGGAGGGTTGGAAAGACTCTGAAGTGATCAAGTCCAGCCTGTGCCTCCTGTCACCCTAGACAGGAGGCCCCTCCACCGCATTCATGAGAGCTGGCACCCAGCCTCAGCCTGAACTTTTCCAGCAATAGGGAGGAGAGCACTGCGCCCCAAGGCTCCAACTTGAGGCAGCTCTAGTTGTTAGAAATTTCTTCTCATTAAACCAGAATTTGACCCCTTCTTGCTTCCACTGGAGTGTCCCAGATCTGTCTCCTGGGGGTTTCTGTTTCTGTTGTTAGTGCAGTCGAATCAACTGTGACTCCTAGTGATCCCATGTACAGCAGAGGGGACTCCTGCCTGGTCTTTTTGTGCCATCCTCCCACCTTCTAGTGCTGTATCAGACAATGCTCCACTGCCATTCACAGGATTTTCATGGCCAATTTTTTTGCAAGTGGGTGGCCATGTTCTTCTTCCCAGTATGTCTAGTCTGGAAGCTCCACTAAAACCTGTCCACCATGGGTGACCCTGCTGGAATTTGACATACCAGTAGCATAGCTTTCAGCATCACAGCTGCCCACAGCTGCCAAATGACAACCAACAGATGGGTGGTGTGATTCTCTAAGTGGAAACGAACCCAGCCACGGTGGTGAGCGCACCGAATCTTAACCACTGGACCACCAGCACCGGCTCTCCTGGGGGTGTAGGAATATATTTGCCCTCCCACATGGCAGTCCTTCAAACATCTGAGACTCATCTTTTCCAAATTAAGCCTCCCTAGTTCCTTCATCCATTCCTCATCTGACATAATTATCAAGCCCTTCCCTACCTCCCAACCCTGGTCAACCTCCCTCCGAATGTGTGCAGGTCTGTCAATATTCCTTCTGCAGATATAGTAGCCACCACTGAACACCACTGCCCAGGTGGTATCCTATCAGCAGCGTGTAACAGGGTTATTAGCGGGCTGCATTCAGCCAGTGGGCACTCACATGGACCTATGGGCTGATAAAACACTGAAATTTTAACAACTGCTATTCTGTTCCCTGGTCCCAACCCCCAGAAGCCCCCTGTGCATGATATTCCCTATAATCCTGCAAATAAAGGTTAATTCCTGCAAGCAAGTAAATACTTGTTCCAGTGCTACAACCTGGGCCTTTTCTGGTTGGTAGATGCATGACACACCAGTTACTAAATATTTTTCATATCATCCCTGAGCCATTACTGAGCCTTATTTTGTCTGCTTTGGATTTATTGGCTCTTTTGGCAGTGGCAAGACACTGATGACTTATATCAAGCTAACAGTTACTCAAAACTCTTGGGTCTTTTTCAGGTGAGTGACAACTCATATGTGCTTATCACTTACCAGTTGCAAAGCGTTTTCAGTTATATCAGCCACTAAGAAGCCAGGCCTCACTTGAGCTGTACTTGTGAGTTTAGGTCCAGACAACGCCAGAGTGGGAGATAATTTTTCTCCTTATTTAATTTCATCCTGCTAGTTTCAGCCCATCCTTTTAGATTTCTGAGATTGCCTTACAATACTGGTTCTGTTATCTAGCGTATTAACTATTTGTCGTCCATAGATTTGATAAGCAAATTCTTTATCTTCATATAAAACATTGATGGGCAAGTCCAGGGCATACACTGACCCAGCCTCTGGATACGTCCATCTAGGTCAGCTCCTCTTGCCTTACCCTTCAGCTGTGACTGCCCATAGTCTCATATTTACTCACTGTCTTCTCCATAGTGTCCACCTGGCTTACCAAACAGATTTTTGTCAAAAGCTTTCTCTAAAATTCAGAGAAACTCTGGTTGTGGCATTCACTAGGCACACAAATGCAATGACCCCATCATCACATCCTAGAGATTGAGCCTGGTTCCTGGAAATCTCTGTTCTCCTTTCAGGGGAACCTCAGCACTCTTTCAAAATCTCCTCTCATTATGTCTCTGCCGTATTCAAAACACTTGGGTGGTTTCTTACTGCCTCTGGGGCTGGGTCTACCCTCCTCATCCTGGCATCAAGGCCAAACACCTAGACCCAGACACACTGACCCCATGCTACTCCTCTCTGACCTGTTCTGGTCCTCGTCAACCCTCCTTTCCTGCTGGATGGTCCTGCTCCCATCCTCAGAACATGCCTTCTTCCTTCCCACCCACCCTGTCTTGATGTCCCTCCTCTTCCTCACAGCCTCTCCCAGGCCGACACATCCTTCCAAGTCCACCTCAAATTTTATCTTGTCTGAACATTACCTTCACTGAACATTTCCCTCTGTCAATTTATCCTCTGAACACCTAGAGCTCTTATTATTTGGGTTCCTATCACAGCCCTCCTTGTGCTGTTAAATATAGCTTCAAGAATCTTATGGGCAATAGGAAATATGGCCCCATCTGGATTGCATGCTTCTTGAGGGCAGGCCAAGTCTTGGGAACATCTCTGCACTCCCCACAGCCCCATCATTGTGTCTCGTACTTACTAGGTGCTCAGGAAATCCTGACTGATCTCATTCCCTTAGCACTGCTAGCTCCAATAAGAGTGGGCCTCAGAAGCCCTGGTTGGTCCCAGCCTTTAAGGATGCCCTGCAGTCCTCAGGACCATTCTCTCACCTTTCATCCTGTCCATCATCTCCATGGTCTCCCCGAACAGTTCCTCTGCCTCCGTCTTGACGCTCAGGATCCGGCTGCCCTGCTCTCCCAGCATGGGGCTCCGACCCAACCGGTCCTTCAGCTCAGCATACTTTTGCTTTATTCTGTCAAATCCCTGAAAAAGGTAGAACAGTCTCAGTCTCATCATCATCGCCATTGAAAGTCCTAAAGACCTTTGGCTAAAGAACTTGACATCACTTGAACCAACACAAGGAGATAAGGTACCTCCTAATATTCCCAACGGGTTGGTTTTACCTAAAAAAACCCATGGGCCACAAACTATATCTTAAACTTCCTCTGTATTTCCTTCCCTCCATCTGCAGGTCCTGTCATCTCCCACCTCACTTCCAGCACGGTGCCAGGCACATACTTGTCACTTAACATGTACACTTGGCAGCATGGCCATTGTATAGCGACTGCAAGTGCTAAAGTTCCTGGCACACTAGAGACATTGAGAGTGGCTCTTTGAGCTTCTCTCTGATCTAATTCTGACAGTGATGGGGCTCTGGTTAGGCTAAGTCAAGAGTGTCTGTCTGGGCTGGGTAGCCACAACAGGGCACAAGCTCTGGATCAGGCGTCAAGAGACCTGCTTTGAAGACGAGCTTTGGGCCTGGACAAAGTTATCACCTCATCTGTAAAAGGAGGGATATTGGACCAGATCATTTCCAACATCCCTGAACCAGCTACGCCAAAGGCATATTGAGGTAGAATTCAGATGTCTAGCCAGGTTTGGGTTAATCCTGAAGCCCCTTCTGGTTATCCTAGGAGATCTGCTATTCTCATTGCTTTTGAGCAATCTTATGAAGTGTACAAAGTCCTCTCCCACTCAGGAACCCCTCATGACTGCACTTCCTCAGGCTGACTCTGCCCTCCCTGTACCTCCTGGGCACTCAGTGCCCGCTCACTGGCGTCCTCCGCGAGCTGCTGGGCCTGGGCTGCCTGCGCCCGCTGCTGCCTGGCCAGGCGGCGGAGCGTCTCCATTCGTGCTCGGAAGTCACCCAGCTGCTCCATCATGCCAGTCACCAGTCTTTCCGCTGGTCCCAGTACCTGCTGAACCTTTGTGGAGAGAGAGACACCTGGGATCTGTGGTGGGTCTCATAGGCAGTGGCCTTCGTTGTTCTTTTCTCCATCTCTTCAGGCAGCTAAAATTCTCAACAAGCAGGACATCACCATTGCCCTCCCAATCCCCTATCTGTCCTCTGGCATCCACTCCTCCTCCTTTTCCAGCTCAGCTGACCCCACCCCCACTGCAGCTCAGAGCCCGCCCCTGCCGGCTGCACTGGCCACAAGACCAGAAAACCAAAGGCTCAAAGTCAGGCCCAGGGCTTGTAACCCTCTTTCATTAGGTCCCCAGCTCAGTTTCCTTCCAGGTCACTTTCTGGCATCTTCTATGTCTTATGCCTGAATCCGTCTGTTCATTCCCAAATATGGGGGGAAGGAAGCCATAACACCTCACCTCCGTAACCCTGTCCTGGATAAGCCGGAGGGAGCGGCTGGTGCCTTGCATGGTGTCCTGAGCTTCCTGCAGAGCCACCGTGCCATGCCGCAGGTTCCCTACCACGTCCTCCACCTGGCCCTCCACTGCATGGGCGCGGCTCCTGGGGCCAGGGGAGCAGAAGGGAGAGGGGAGAGAATGAGCGAACAGTGAAGGAATAGTGTGGATCCCTCCCTCGCCAGTCCCAGAGAACATCCTTCCCAGCCAAGACAAAAAGGGGAGCATTTACTCAGTAGCCCTTCCACCCCAGGACCCCACTGAGCAGACGTGATGAATGTGTTATGTCTGAGACACGCTTTGGGCACAGTTTCCAATGTGGAAGACCAGGCCATGCCAAGTTAAGTTCACCCTGGATGCTGTGTATCACTTTCCATCCCTCACCATAGTAAGCACCCGTCCTGTCTCCCAGCCCCCCTGTACCCTTCTGACTTGCAGAAGTTCTTCTCTCGCTTCCAGCAACAGAACTGGGGAGCCATACACCAGCCCAATCCAATCGGGGCAGAAGTTCAAGGCCTCGAGCCATACCTGGCCTGCTCGGCCTCAGCCTGGAGCCTGCGCGCCCGAGCAATGTCCTGCTTGGTCTGGGACAGCACCAGGTCCACGTTGGGGAGCCTGGCTGCAATGGCCTGGATCTCATTCATCTTCTGCAGGACTGTGACAGAGTCTGTGGGCAGCCACAGGGCCAGCACGGCCTCGCTGACCTCCTGGATGGTGGCTGCGTCAGTGTCAGGGTCTGGAAGATAGCTGTCCATCAGATCGAGGGAGCCCAGCTACCCCTACCCAAGATCAGAGCAGCACCCATGAGAAGCACCCACTGTGGCATCTCCACCCCGGCTGCCCAAGGAGCTGCCGTTCCCTCTTGGGCACATTCAGGCGCCCATTCTCTGAGAATTTCTGGGAATGCTGTGGGAGGATGATTGTCGGCACAGCTGTGGCAACTAAGTGGCGCCACAGGAAGCTGCAGGCTGGGGAGAAGGAGGTGGTGCCAGACAGCTGGTACCGAACAATGCCTGGAGCACAAGCATCATCAGCCCTAAACTGGGAAGAGTCCAGGAACTGGAACCACTTCCTTGGCAACAAGACCCCTTCCGTGTGCCCCTCCTCAGGCCAGAATGCTCATTTTTGCAAAGGCAGATGAAGATTATCAGGTCTTGGTTCAAGTGTCCCCTTCTCAGGGAGGCCAGCCCTGGCCATCCAACCTAGAATCACAACCTCCGCCCTATACCAACACTTCTCATCTTCCTGCTCTGCTTTCTCTTTCTCCCTAGCATCCCATTGCCCCCCACATGCCGACGCTTAGCTCGTTTATCTGGTTTTGTGTCTGTTACAAACTCCATGAAGGCAGGGACTGGGTTTTGTTCACAGCTACCTCCCCAGCCACCAGCACTGTGCCTGGCACATGGAGGCACTCCGTGTTTGTAGAGTGAATAAATGATTGAAAGGGCTCCAGATCCAGGCCTCCCCTTTACTCTTCAAGCAACCTGGGGCAAGTCAAAGGGTTGCTCTGAGCTCAGTTTCCTGATCTGTGAAATGAGAATAACGATCCCCAACCTGAAGGGATGAATTGAAACAATTAATTAGCAAGAATTCTACAAACCACCTCCGGGTGAGAGAGTAAGGTCAGAAGCGCAGAGACCGCATCTCCTGCCCACCTCTCCTCATTCACTTCTGTGGCTTCCACTGGTACTGCTATGGTAGGAAGGGGGCGCCCACCCACCCAGACAGTTTGCCCTGGGGTTCTCTGCAATCAGGTTTTCTCTCCAGCTTCCTACACAGGTCCCAGCCCCAATCCCCTCCCCCTGCCAGGAGGAGGGACATTCTTGGAAGACGGCAGCTATGCCTAGTCCACTGCTGTGTCCCTTCAGAGCCAGAGCAGCACCCTGCAGGAGCCCAAGGCCTAATTGTGGTCGAGTTTAACCAAATGGACTTACCCCCAACTACAAGCTTCCATGAGGACCTCCCCACAAAGACTGCCACCCTCTCATCTAACTCAGTGTCCGACTCACAAAACAAGGCTTTATATGCACCTTCCCCAGAGAGCCTCCCACCGCGAGCGCACTGCCGTGTGCAGCTCTGGCCCTGCCTTTGCCCCGCGTCACGTCAGCGGCGCCCATGGGCTCGGTCTGCCTTGAACTCAGTTTCATGGGCTCCCGAGTCTCCGGGTGGGCTCAGCAAACTTTCACTGCTCTGAACAGCAGCATGCAGGCAACTGAGACTGAAAATCAGATGAGACTGGATCCCTGTCCTCATGGAGCTCGAAATCAAGTGGGACAGACAGGCACATCACCAACCCTGAGTGACAGGGGTAACACAGGGTGCTAGAACGGACTGTGGAGGGCACGTAAGCCAGTCTGACAGGTCCAGGGAGGCTCCCTGGAGATGGGGTCCTTAGAGGATTCTTAGAGGATGAGTAGGAACTAGCTAGGTTGGCAGAGGTGGGGCAGGAGAGACAATCCAGGGAGAGGAAAAATATCAGCAAAAGCCCGGAAGCATGTGTGTGTGTGTGTGCACACCCGTGTGTGTCTGTCTCATGGGGCAATAATTAGAGTGTGGACTAGGGAGTGAGATAAATCCTCCCTGCACTCCCTCGAAGCTGGACTCCCTTAGGCAGGTTACTTAACCTCTCTGTGCCTAGAGTCCTCCCCTGCAAAGTGGTAGGCAGTCAGGATTAGATAATGTAATACACATGAAGCATGTAGACAGTGCCTGGCACTTAGTTTAACTCAACAAACCTGAATTATTATTTTCGTCAGTTCCACTTGAAGACCTGGGAAAGATGACGCCTCCCCGTTCCTCCAAGGCCTTCCACTCTCCCCCCCACGCTGTGAGCCTGCGAGCCAACAGTAGCTAGGGCATGCATCTCCCACACCAGGACCATGGAGACTAGAACCCACTGCTATGGAGACTGAATTGTCCCGGGTCCCTCCCAGGGGCCCGGCCTCTCTCAGGCCCTGCTCCCTCTCTCCCCCTGGTCCCGTCAAAGGACCTGAGACACAAGTAGAACTGAGAGGACAAAAGGGGGCTCACAGCCCTGCAATCCCCTGCCTGTCCATGAGTCTGGGCTGCACCCCAGAGAGACTTCCTACCTGCCTCCCACCCCCTGGCTGGGGCAGATGCCGGGGGTGGACATTCAGCTTCCCTCTGCTCGACTCAGGGGAAGACTTCCTCATCTGTGAGTCCACCCCAAACTTTGGCCTGCCCCTCTGTCCACATCGTCATTTGTCGGGCCCCATCTCCCTGCATCCCCAGGTAACACTCTCCCCCATTCTGGGGCTCTCTGGGAGGCTGACCCCAGCACAGCGTCAGGCCAGCCATGGGACCCCAGTGGATCCTCCCGGCTTCTCTCATTCTGCCATCACATCCAGGAGCAAAGACACCACAATAGTAGCGAGAAGAGCCAGTGTCGTTACACCAAGCCCTCAGCTCATATTCACTGGGCTCCCAGCCAAGCAAATTCCCTGGCAGGGATCAGAAATCTAATAATATCAACTCATATTCCTGAGGCACCTTTAATTTTTTCAAAACACATTTTGTGTCAGTTACTCGATCCCCAGAATAAACCTGTGAAATACTACCATCCCGGTTTGCAGAAGCGAAAGATGAGGCAAAGAGAAAAGCAACCTGCCCAAAGTCACACAGGTTTCCTGAGTCCTATCCAGGAACCCTTCTAGTCCCCAGGGCGGCGAGGGAGGGGATTCAGTTCATTTATTCATTCAACCAACGTTGGGTGCTTTTCTGTGTCTGGCCTTATGCTAGGTGCCAGTGACATGGTGAACAAGACAGACAGCCCTTCCTGCCCTCTAGCAGGGAGACAAACAGCAAACTTGCAGCAAAATGAATTCAACATCCACAGGCTCAGAGCAGTGCAATGAAGGCCAGACAGCCGAGGGGACCAGGAAGGGAGGGGGATACCAGATGAGGTGGTCGGGAAAGGCCTCTTGAGGGAGATGATATTTAAGCTGAGACCTTGAGGGCAGGAATCAGCAGCCTTGGAAAGAGCATTCCAGGCAGAGAAAGAGCAAGTCAAAGTCTCCGAGGCGCCAAGAGGCTGGCCTGTTCAGGGACAGTTGGTGAGCAAAGTGGGGAGGACACAAGGCCACCTCCGGGAGGTAAACAGAGGCCATGATAAGGAGTGGGAGTTTATCCCAAGATCAAAGGGAAGCCAATGAAGGATTTTAGGCACAAGTGGCATGTGATCCCACTTACACATTTTTCAAAGATGTTTCAGGCTGTTCTGTTGAGAACAGACCATAAGGGAGCGCGGGGGAGGTGGGCAAACCACTAGAGGGCCGGGGTGGCCATCCAGGCAAGTGATGGGGGCCTGGCCCGGGTGGCGTGGAGATGAGGGAAGGAGGCAGCTGGCTGATGAACTAGATCAGGGACGGGGCATAGGGGGACTAGGGACAGGCAGGAGTTGAAACATCAGCCAAGGGAGGGCAAAGGCCAGGCTCACCTGAGAGGAAGTCCCGGACTTGCTGGATGAGGAGCCGCGTGCGTTGGACGTCTTCCTCCATCTGGGAGCGGCTGGTGCTCACCTGGGTCTCCAGGCGCTGAGCATCTGATTGCACCTGCGACGCAGCTTCCTCGGCTGCCCTGATCTGCCAACACACGGTGTAGGTCAGCAGTGCTCAAAGCCCCAAGAGAGCCTCTCAGCAGCCCCCAAGGATTCTGTGGACACCTGCTACCTGAGACCTACCTGGGAAACATTTGTAACTAACCCGGTTTGGCCCCAGAAGAAATGATGTGGAGTCGGCTAAAAAAAAACCCCAAAACACTTGCCCCAAACTCTCTCTCTCACTTGCTGTGGGGCTTTGGGCAAGTCACCTGACATCTCTGGGCTTTCGTCTCCTAACTGTAAAACAGGAGCTGTGACTTGCCCAGGGGTTCTGTCCCCACTGCCTCCTGTTACAGATGCCCAACCCACCTCGGCCACACCTACCATCTGCCTGGTCTGCTGGAGCTGGGCATTGAAGCCCTGCAGCTGCTTGGCCACCTGCCCCGCCGTCCAGAAGGCCCCACCCGCCCTGGGGAGGGTGCCTCTGCAGTGGGAGCCACAGGTTGTGCCATTATCTCGGGGACACAGTTCTCCAGGGCATGCTCCTGGAGTGCAGGCCGTCTGCCTGGAGCCCCCACAGAGCTGTGGAGAGAAGGGAGTGTCAAGAGGGTTCCCAAAGCTCCCCAACAACCACTCCCATCCCATACGCCAGGGAAACAAACAGCCAGACATATCCATGACAACCAGGCCCCAGAGATTGTTTCCTTGGCAACCGTTGAGCACTCGGTGAGGGGCCAAAGGTTGGGACGGGTCGAGGAGTGGGGTAAGTTCACATTGCCCCAAGGGGAAAGGTGTACTAGCAGTTGGGTGTGACAAGCTGGGATAGGGGTCTCCAGGAAGTGGGGCTCCGTGCCATGAGTCACCTTGTTGATAGTGGGTGTCAGATCAGGCAAGGAAGCCATCTCCAGCCTCAGGGCAGCAAGCTGGGGGCCACTGGCCCCTCCTCCTGCTCCGATCTGCTGCTCCAGCCCCTCTGCCTCTCTCCAGCTGTCCCTGAGCTGTTGCAGCAGGCGGGAGCTTTCGGAGACCTGCTGAGCGGCCTGGGATGACCGCTGGTAGGCTGCAGTCAGCATCCGGAAGGCTCCTGTGGGAAGAAGAGAGGGGAACTGAGCTGCCCCTGGACCTGGAGGCCTGAAGATGCAGGAGGAGCAGGAGCGGAGCCGCGGTGTGGGGTGCACGGTGATGCGTGTGGCTGTCTGAGGTCCCCCTCCTCACCTGAAGGATCGGCACCATGTAGTCCTTCAAACTGCTCCCTCTTGTGCTGATACATAATGAGGAGGCGATTGAAGCTTTTGTCCAGACCCTCCAGGTCTCCCGAAAGGGACAAGGTCCCCTCCTCTCGGGGCAGATCCAGCTGCAGGCCCTGGAGAGTCCGCCTGAGATGGGAGAGGAGCTTTCACTAAAATATAGGAGGTGGATTGCCCTCCCAGAACCAGCCATCCCCTGGGAGAAACCGCGACTGAGTCAGGAAAAACCGAGGCCTTCAGCAAAGGCCACAGAACAGGGGACTTCGCAGGCTGAAGAGGATCCTGCTGAGCAAAGGCTGGGAAGGCCACGCCGCCTTCCTCCAACCCTCTGCAGACAGATCCATAAAAGTCTCTCCTTCCTTGACTTGTGTGACCCTAACCCTCCGGATTCTCCTCCACCTCCCCCAGGGGCTTCCATGAGGAGTGTCACCGGCTCGTCTCCACAGGCTGACTTCAGCCACGACTTGCACAGCGAGGCTCCCAAGTGTCTTCTGCAGTCACACCTCCCCCCTAAGCCCCCATAACTGCTGCCTGCTGGTTGTCTCCACCTGAAAGGGGGTCAGGATCCACCTGCTCAGGCCCACACGCCTGGAGCTTTCAGAGGCTCCTCTCTTCCCCACGCGCTTTGCAGCGCCACCAACCACAGCTCCCTCCTGCCAGCCTCGCATCCTCCACCTCCAGGCTCTGCTGGGCATGGACCTGTCCTGGCATGGAAGCCCTCCCCTGCCTGCGTTCACAGCCTACCAAGTGCCTATGAGCTCACGACACAGTTTCGAGACTTGGGTCAGTCACATCCCTGGATGGCTCTGGGCACCAACAGTCAGTGAGTGAGTGCTCAGGGAACGCAAACTAATTATAGAAACTTCCAGAACCAAATCTCACTAAGAAGGCGCCTCCATGGTAGGAGGGGGTTGTGGGTGGGACTGCTCCCATTCCAAAGACAAATACTAGTTATTTTTAGGGCCCTGCCTCTCGGTGCCCTCCACCAGGGTGACTAATTCAGAGCTGACTCTCCCACAGGCAGCGCCGGGCACTTGAGAGAACGCGGGCTTGGCTCCTGCCTGTGCTCCTCTTGCCCCTGCTCTGCCCCTCAGTGGCTGAGTGGCTCTGTCACATCACCTATCTGTGCCTGTCTCCTCACCTGCAAAACGGAAGTAATAACACCCACCACACCATCCTGCCAGGACTGCTATGATGGTTCAGAGAGAGAGCTCCATGAAATTGCCTTGTACACTGCAAAGGGCTGTGCCGATGTCAGGAAGGCCCAGTGTGCCCCTTATGTGAATCCAGGTCGTATAATTCTTCTAAGTGCTTAGCACAGAGAGGGAATTACCTGAGGGAGAGGATGGCATTGGCCACCCAGGCCACCTCCTGCTCTGGGAACACAGTGCTGCCAAGAATTGCTTGGATCTGCTCAATCTTGCTCTTCGCGTCCTGGATCCGAGAGGCCAGACCGCGGTCCTCCAAGCCAGGCCCAGCCCACAGGCTGGCGGTGGTGTTTCGGAGGCCACTGAGGCGCCGGGCCTGTTCCCGGAGGTCCGCGTCATAGCTCTGGAAGCAAGGGTGGCAGGCCACGCACACTGGGTAGCGGTCACAGTAGCCTCGCTGGCACTGGTCGCAGCGGGGCCCAGTCAAGCCGGGGCGGCAGAGGCAGCGGCCTGAGGCCTTGTCACAGCCTGGGCCTTCAGTTCCCCGGAAGTCACAGTCACAGGCTAGGGAGGGAGAAAGGGTGGTCAGAGGCCGGGGGCAGGGAGACTAGGGTGTCTGGTGGGAGAGCCCTGAAGAGGAGGTCTGACCTCAGGATCCTTCTACAGGGCGGAATAACAGACCATCAGGGACAGAACAAAATCATGGTAACAACAGCAAGAAAAGCAAGCACTTACTTGGCACCTACTGTGTTCCAGGCACTGTGCTAAGTCTCCCACACACATCCCATGCATGTGACCTTCACAACCACTCTGTGACAGAGGTAGCCACCCCTATTTTCCCATTTTCATAGATGGGGCAGGTGAGGCACAGAGAGGTTAAGTACAGTGGGCCCCTTCCCCAAATGAGGAAACTGAGGCGCAAAGAGGGGGAGCGACTGGCCCCAAGTCATCTGTAAGCAGGGCAGAGCTGAGAGCAGACCCGGTCTGCATGCTCCAAGTCCCCTGCTCTTGTCACTGCTTGTCAAGCTGACTCTGGGGAGACGACACCTTTCTGCCTCAGGACTCACTTTCTCCATCTGTGAACAGGGAAGGCACGTCCGCCCCTCCCTGCCATTGTCCTGGACGTGACTCTGGGAAATGCTTCCTCAAGGCAGCGGGGAGCAAAGCAACCCTCCTGACCTAGGGACATGGGGACGGCCTGACGTCAGCTGGCCCTGGGGCTGGGAGTCTATGCCGACTGGTGTTATGGGGAGCAGACCCTCTCAGGGGGTTGCCAGGGCCCACATCACATGTACCAATACCAAAAGTCCTCCCAGACCACAGACCCCCCACCACAAGCCCGCCCAAGCACTCATCCCGCCACAGCCTCAGCGTCCCCCGCTCAGTGAGCGCGCACCTCGGCATCCCGCGGCTGCATCTCCATAGGTCCTGTCAGGACACTGGCGGATGGCTGCAGCACTGCAGGTCAGGCCACCAAACCCTTCCCGACAGGGGCACTGCCCTGTTAACTGTGGGGGGAGAGCACCGTCAGGGAGCCTCCCTCACAGGCTGGGCCTTGCCCAACCTCCCTGGTGTGCCCCCAGAACAAGGGGTCCCACCCAAAGACAAGCTCTGAAGTCGAAGCCCAAAATGGCCCTGCAGAAGGTGTGGCAAATACGGCATTGCCGAAGGCTGAGGGCCACAGAGGGAGGGACATTTGGTGGCCTCCTCAAAGGGGAATGGGGACAGAAGCAGCCAGTCTGACTTTGGAAAGGCCTGAGAGGCTGCGTAGAGAGGAAACAGAAGCGGGTGGACAGGACCCCTTTCCTGCTGAGGGTCCCCCAGGGCCACCCCCACTGCATACCTGGTTGCACTGGGGGCTGAGGGAGTTGCGGGGGTCGCAGGCACACGGTTCACAGCCCCGACCACTGGCCAGCTTCCAGTGGTGGGGAGCACACTGGTCACATTTGGGGCCCACCACGTGGGGCAGACACAGGCAGCGCCCACTCTCCTCGTCACATGGCATGTCTCGCCGGGACCCCAGGACACTGCAGTCACAGCCTGCAGGAGGGAGCGCTGCTGAGCTCCAGGGATGGCCAAAAACTCACCCCCAAAGGACATGCATCAAGGAGGGGGCCCATCTTGGGAAAAGCAGCAAGCAGGGCCGTTCTCTCCAGGTAACCTGGCTGACTCACAAGGCCTCTGTGTCTTCCCACCAGTTCCAGTACCTGGCAGCTTGGCCACCTGCCCTCCCACCCACTGGCTGACTCAGTCCCACCTTCCAACCTGGACCTGTGCTGCCATCTGCTGGAGGCCTGTAGCACAGCAGCTGGCACACAGCACAGAGAGCAGGGCAGGTCACAGGTCTCATGTCCCATGCAGCCTGCCCCACACCATGCCAGGCTGGGGCCCCTACTCACGGTGGCAGCCCTGTGGGTTGGCGTAGGTGAGTCCTGTAAATCCTGGCTTGCACAGGTCACAGCGCTCCCCCTGCACATGCTCCTTGCACACGCACTGCCCGGTCAGTGGGTCACAGGGAGCCCCCGGCACTGCCCCATCAGGATCACACTCGCAGGCTGAGGGACAAAAGCAGCCACCACAGCAGGAACAAAGAAGAAAAGGAGGGAGTTAGGAATGTATTCCAGGAGCCAGCTTCCGGGTTCAAATCCTCGTTCCACCACTTACTGGTTTACAACCTTAGTCAAGCTATTTAACCCCTCTGTGCCTCAGTTTCCTCATCTATGAAATGGGCATAATTATACAACCCTCATAGGCCTCTTATGAGGAATAAATGAGTAAATGTAGAGTGGGTGGACAGCGCTTGGCCCATGTTAAGTACTATAGAAGTTTTTGCTGTCATTATTTACTGAAGGACTACAATATGCCGGGCACTCCTACATGGTGCCTTATGTAATCCTCACCATAACCCTGAAAGGTGGGATGATTGTCCCTATTGTACAGACGAGGAAACTGAGACTCAGAGACGTCAAGGAACACACTCAAGGTCACACAGCAAGTAAGCGCTAGAAACAGAAGTCAAATTCAGGTCTTTCGCACTCTTTCCACAAACAAATAATACGAACAGGGAGTGAAGCAGCTTTCTCCCACCCCCACACCCAAAACGCTTTCACGGTCTCAAAGGAAGACTCTTCCTTCATCTAGAAAGACTTTGGCGATTAACCCGGCCCGAATCAGGTGGCTTCCACCAGTTTGCTGTCTCCTAGATGAACTCATTGGCCCTTGTGGACGTGCTAAGTCCCTCCTGGGTGTTCCATCACATTACAACCATAGGTTCATTCAATAAACATTCTGTAGCATCAATCATTTGCCTGTCGTTGCGCGAGGCCTGAGGATTTAAGACATAATCCCTGCCACGGAGGAGTTCTCCATGTTAGGGGAAACAGAAAAATAAAGAGCTACCCACATTACAACATGGTAAAGGCAATAACATATACGTGGACACAGTGCTTCGCCCCTCCTCTTCATGTGTGTGTGGTTTATATTAGCAAACAGTGTGCATGCTTATTGATAGAAGGCACTTTATCTTGTATTTACTTTTTTCTCTCCTATGCCCAAAATAAGGGTTACACAATGATTGTTTGAACTGATTGATTGACGGTCCAGAGAGGTTAGGTGATTTGCTTAGAAGTGCACGGCTAAGTTAAAACAATTGCCCACAAGTCCTGACACACAACCAAGACTTCACACTTCCCGAGGGCTTGTGTATCCCCAGGACATGTGCTCTGTTGTGCCCAGAGTCCTGGACAGATGACACCCTGCGTCCCCCGAGCCCCTACTCACGGATGCAGGTCTCCTGAATGGGAGCACCAGGACGCCGGTTTCGGAAATAGTGAAGCTGACATCGCTCACAGTTCTTGCCCTCAGTGTGGTCGCGGCAGTTGTCACATACCCCTCCGTGTGCCCCCTGGCTGGCGGCAAACACAGCTGGGTCGAAGTGACACGTCTCCGAGTGCCCATTGCAGTCACACCCTGAAAAAGGAGATTCCCAGGGCTGACGTTTGACCAGCACCACTGCCGTCCACAGAGCACGCTCCACGCTAACTCATCGGCATGGCCAGCAACTCCGCGAGATGCTCAGGTCTGGGAAATGGGGAAACTGAAGCCCAGGAAGGCTTGTGTAATTTATTTAAGATTATATGGGCAGTAAGAAAGCAGAGTAGTGTGAGAACTCAGGCCTCCTGACTCCCAGCGTGGGGACCAACCCCAAAATAATGTCCGTGTTGGGCCAAAGAAAGACCCCTTTGAATGGTCCATCCCAACCCGCCCCCAGGACTACCATGGATCTCCCATTGGGTCACTGCCTCTCTCTGGGCTGGGGACCCTTGTTTCCCTCATTTATACAGACAAAGGCCCTGACTCCAGGGGGCCATCTGAAGGAGGAGAAGTGACAACAGGGAACCACATATGTCCTACAGGAAGTAAGGCAACTGGAGAGACCAGAAGGAGGCTCTGGGGATACCACAAAAGGCATGTGGCATCAGAAGCAAAGACCAAGCCTTCGTCCCTCGGGGCCTGGCTGAGGACGAAGGGGGAGGTGGTGGGAGGATGCCACCCAAATTCTCTCTCCATCCCCACAGAGCAAGGAGAGCTTAAATCACAGGGATGCACTTACGTTTAGACTTAAATATTAAAGAATAGATTCTCCCTGTGTCCCAGGTGAGGTCGTTAAGGCCCAGCACCCCACTCAGTCACTACAGGGGAGGGGGGTGATCCCAGGTTCATACTTTGGCATTCATGGGGGTCCTGGTCATCCGCAGGTCTCCAGGGCCGATTGTTGTAGAAGGGCGCACAGCGTTCACAATTGGGGCCGGCGGTGTTGTGCTGGCAGACGCAGACCTCATGGACCTAGGAGAGGGGGCCATCAGTCATCAGGAACAACTATCAAAGGACGTCCCAGGGATGGACCTGCCCTCTCCCCTCTGACCCTCCAGCCCACCACTCAGGGTCCTCCAGCCTTCACTCAGCACCTTCGACACTCCCAGCTGCCTGCTTGTGTGCCATTGGTGTGCGTGTGTGTGTGTCTGTGTCTGTGTGCCTCCTCTGGCTAGGTTTTTAAAAGCTTCATTCCTTGTGCTTGGACATCCCCATGGTGCCCATTCCAAAGCAACACCTGGAAGGTGCTCAGACACCCTTGTTGGTAAACTGTGTGATTATAGAGGCTCGTGGGCCCTCTGGAAATTTATATTCCAACAATCTCTGCCTGCAGTTGTTTGGCTAATTGGACTGCTATGATGAATCGTTACCAGACTCATTAAGGTATAAAAATAGAAGAGCTATTGTGTGCTAATTGTCTTCCAAATTAGGCCCACCGCCCCCAGCCTGGCATTCAAGGACCCGAATCACATATGCTCCATTCTTCTCTCCCACTTCCTCCTAACAGCACAGCAAGCGGAACTTCCGGCTGCTGCCTGGACGAGCCCTGCTTTCCCCACCTTTTGGTCTTTACTGATGTGTTTCTTCTTGCCTGAATTCTCTTCTCTCTCTATTCACCGGCAAAATCCTGCCAGCTAGAATGGCACCTCCTTCACCAAGCCTCCCTGGTCCCTCTAATTGCATAGATTTCGATCCTGGATGCACTTCAGAATCGTCAGGGGAGCTTTTTAAAAAAATACCAATGCCCAGACCCAGTTCAATCTGAATCTCAGGGACAAGGCTCAGACGTCGGTACTTTTTAAAGCGTTGGTTCCACTGGGCAGCCAGATTGAGAACCGTGGGGCTGGGCGTGCCCTCTCCTCCCCTAACTCCCACAGCACGTTGTAGTCCTCATGTCAGCAATCCCGCTCGGCCTGTGCTCTGGTCACTTGTCTATGGGCCCTAACAGATCACACATTCCCAGAGCGGGTCTCCCTCTGGCCTCCTCTGCAGCCCAGGTAGCACCTGGCCCAGAAGTGGCAATGATAAAGCTGACGGATGCTCATTGCACCTGTAGCTCCCTCGTAGTTTATTTTACAGGATTTCCTCATGCCTGTCTGCCACTAGGGTAAATATCATGCTCCCAGATGTTGACACAAGAACTGATGCCCCAGGAAAGTGAAATGACAGCTCCCTCTGCTTCTTGGCCCAAGGCTCTCCCTCCTCTGCTGGCGGTTCTCAGGTCTGGTTTCACAGCAGGAGCCCCTGGGTTGTTGGTACACTGCAGCTTCTGACCCCAACCCTGACGCATCCGACTCGGCTGGTCTGCGGTCGACTTCGCCTCTGGGTCAGACTGTTCTCTCGTCCTGCCCCACAGCTCACCATTAGATGGGACTTTAGAGTCCCCACACCAGGGGCTTTCAACCCTGGCAGTATGTTAGAATCCTCTGGAAGCTTTAAAAACCAACAATAAAATCAGAGAATCTGGGCGTGGAGGTCAGAGCAATTTTTTTAGACCCCAGGAAATTGTAATGTGTAGCCAGGGTTGAGAAGCATTGTCTGAAGCTCCCCCTAACGCCCACATATATACTTAAATGTAACTGAAAATAAAAACCTCCCCAAACCATAGAGCAGGTCTCAGAAAGTGCTACAAAGTTCTTATCTTTGAAATGATAACCACTTAGACTCACCGTTGCCAAAATATTCAATACCCAAATCTTAAATTTAGTGCCCACTCTGCTTTACCGGAGCCTCAAGGATGTGCTTAATCTGTTCTCATCTTCCCACCTCCCCTCTGCCCTTCCCACCCTGGGCTGTCACCTGCACAGTGGTGGAGGGGCCGGCAGGCGCTCCGGGCCTGGGGGCGCAGCGGTCAGCGTGGCCGTGACAGAGGCAGCTCCCCTGCAGACGCAGCTGGGACACTGCATAGTAGGCACTGGGGGGATGGTAGCCCCTCTGGGGCAAAGGGGCCAGCCTGGTGAAGTTGACTCTCAAGTTTGTGATCTCCCCCAGCTCTGAGAGGGGACAAACAAGGAGGGTGGAGGTGGGGAAGGAAAATAAAGAAAGGAATTAGAGGCAAATAGTCTTGGATGATGAAAGGAATTCTGGTCTCACCATGGCTTCTTCCTGCCTTGCTAAGCTTATTCCAGGGCCCATCCTCCCCAGCCCTCAACCCTCCCCCAGCAGAAGAGACCCCTTCCACTCCAACTCAGGCCTTTTGAGTCTCAGGGGCTACCACAATAGCCCTATGACCAGGGGAAGCAGGAGGAGTATTAAATCCAGCCACGTTGACCGGAATATGAAAGACCAGGAAATTTCAGTGACCCGGGTTCCAACCCTGTTTTGCTCCCTACCCATCGTCCCACAGGCTAGAAGAGTAGCCACACTGACCTTGAATTTTTTGACTTTGAGTGGCTGGAATCCCAGAGGCTAAATCCATGAGGTGAAGCTGGACCTACAGAGAGAGGGGAAAGGGAAGAACTGAGGAGGGGTCAGCAGTGTGCCCCAGCTCAGAACGTCTTCTTTCCATTCAATGCCCCGCCCTCCTCACACTACGCTGAGGTCCTTCTTACCTTGAACCTGAGATGACCACGGATGTGAGGCCTGCCAACCACCCTGGGGGCGTGAGATGGTCACTGGGCCCTAAATGAGTATGTGTGCGTGTGTACAAGCCCTCCTCTCCAACTGAAAATATAGCTATCCCAAGACTTTCCTGATTTCCTTGGGTCAAAAATTATAGTAAGATACAGGATGTACATATGAGGATGAGGGGATACGAATTTTCCAAGCACCCAGGATGAGTAAGAAAGCCTGGAGCCCAAGGATGCACAGATGCGGTGACCACCAACCTCCAGACAACTCCAATTTCAACTGTGCTTTTCCTTTTTAATAAAAACCACTCATTAGATGTGACTTCATCTGCATCTCCCAGGAAGAGTTTTCACATCAACACCCCACAAATTAGGAAGAAGTCCTATATTCTGATCTGGGGTCTAGGGAATGTGGTAGGTGTGATCTGGATATGGCTATAACCAAGGAGGAGCTATCAGAGCAGCGGAGAGAGATGCACAGCCCACAGCCAGGGCAGGGCTCTGAGCATGTGGTGCATGAGAGCAGCTCTGAGGGCTCGTCTGAGCCTGGGCCAGAGAAAGGAGGCGAGAACACACAGCTCCAGTCCAGCGGTGGGGAGAAGCAGTTACAAAACAAATGAGAAGAGTTTGGAAGGATTCCGGGAGGGACATTCTGAGCTGTTTCTAGGGGCAGGTTCTCACTTCCACCTCAGGGTTTAAGTTCAGGTGACCTGGAGCCGTGACTTATACCTGAACTTCCCCAAGGACGAGCACCGGGCTAGATGGGTAGATTAAACTGAAAAAGCTCATTCTTGTGTTAAACTCTACCAAGGCGAAATCAGAGACTAAATTAAATTGGTGTGACTGCTCAGGTGAATCCAACTCGCCATCTCAAAGTCCTCACACTGGGGCAACGTGGATTTTACCCTCTCCACTAGGGGGCAGTGTCAACGAGCCGTGGCGGGGGCTATAGAAGAGAGCAGCGTTGGATCACGCACTGCACTCAATATGTTTCTGAAATATGGCTCCTGGGGAGCAAAGAGGAGGAGCAGCAGACGTTCTGAGTGGCCAGAGGGGTCGTAGTTGGAGAGTTCAGGAAAGACGGCAAGGTGCTCTGACCAAGGAGGTGCTCATCTCTTCTCAAGAGTCTGGGTGACCGTGGGAGCAACGCAGTGTTGGAGACCTCTCCTCTGCCTAGGTTTTCAGGGCCCCCTCTACCTACCTTCCCCCCTTCTAGGTGCCCGTTAGGCCTCTGGGGCAGGGACTGGCACCGAACATCCTGCCAGCTCTGAGGCTGGCCCTGGCGGACTCGGGGGAAGGCAGAGGTGCAGTCGGCAGCCAGGTACTGGTACACCCGCCAGGTCTTGCCGAAGTCCGAGGAGCGCTCGATCAGCATCCCAGCGGGCATGGGCGCCTGCGGAAACACAGTCAGGGTGGGGGCCTCAGTGACCGAGGGAGGAAGGCACTGTGGGGACACAATCACAGAAACAGGCTCCCAAAGACAAGCTGGTAGCCCTTGAGAACCACAGTGAAGGAGGGAGAAAAGACACTGAGTGGGGCAAGTGGGCTCACGGGCATACCCATCCAATTCTCCTGGCAAACCAGAGGTCCCGGCTGGTTTTCCCCAGGGATTAAATTATGGAAAGTAATAGAAAGGAGATCTGCATTCCAGAAGGTATGATCCTGACTCAGCCCACCACACAGGCTTCCAGACCAGAAAATTCTCCCACTGCACTTCCCACAGCCAACCATTTTATCCCCACTAGCTCTTGGTTCCATCTCTCCTCTCTCTTGCTCACATTGCCATGGCCATGGCTCAGGCCACGGTCTTGCTGAGCCTGAATTATTGCAACAGCCTAGAATTCATGTTTAGCCTCTGTCCAGATGCTCCAAAGCACTTGCCCCACTTTACCTAAATGGTTATCTGGTCACCTCACTCTCTGCGTGAGACCCTTCAATGGATCTTTATTGGCCTGAAGGTAAAATGCAAGCCCTTCAGCATGACATATTGTCATGTCGCTACTCCCCGCATCGGTGATTTCATCCATTTCTCATGGCTTTAAGTATTGTCTTCATGCTGACAGCTCCCAGCTTGGACCACTTCCTTGAACTATAGGTTCATAAACCCACCCTCCATATAGAGAGAACTTTCCTTTAAAACATAAAATGAGCTGTGACACTCTGCCAAAAACCCTCCAATGGCTTTCCACTATTCTTTTTTTTCCAGCTTTATTGAGATATTATTGATACACAACATAGTAAGTTTAAGGTGTATCAAATGCGATGATTTGATACACATATATATTGTGAAATGAGCACCGCAATAAGGTTAGTTAACACCTCCATCCCCTTACATAATTACTATTTTTTTGTAGTGATAACATTTAAGTTCTACGTTCTTGACAACTTTCAGGTGTATAATAATACAGTACTAGTAAGTATAGTCACCATGCTGTCCATTAGACCTGCAGAGCTGATCCATCTTATAGCTGGAAGTTTATACCTTTGGACCAGCATCTCGCCATTTTCCCCACTGCCCCAGCCCCTGGTAACCACCATTCTATTCTCTATTTCTGCGAGTTTGGCTTTTTTAGATTCCACGTAGAAGTGAGAATATATAGTGTTTGTCTTTCTCTGTCTGACTTATTTCACTTAGCAAAATGCCCTCAAAGTCCATCCACATTGTCACAAAAGGCAGGATTTTCTTTTTTTATGGCTGAATATTCCATTTTCTTTATCCAATCATCCATTGTGGGACACTTAACATTGTTTCCATGTCTTGGCTATTGTGAATAATGCTGCAATGAACATGGCGTGCCGATGTCTCTTTGAGATAGTGACTTCATCTCCTTCCAATGTGTACTCAGAAGTGGGATTGCTGGATCGTATGGTAGTTCTATTTTTAATTTTGGGGGGAGCCTCCATACTGTTTTCCATAGTGGCTGCACCAATTTACATTCCCACCAAGAGTGCCAAGGGTTCTCTTTTCTCCACATCCTAGCCAGCACTTGTCATTTCTCCTTTTTCCCATAACAGTCCTTCTTACAAGATGGATGATATCTCATTGTGATTTTGCTTTCATTTCCCTGATGATTAGTGATGGTGAGCATTTTTTCATGTACCTTTTGGCCATTTGTACGTCTTCCTGGAGAAATGTCCATTCAGATCCTCTGCCTACCAATCTTGAATAAATCCAGACCCCTGGCTGTGGGTGAAGAGGCTGTGCTGCCTGGGCCCACCTCCTCGCCTCATCTCATGCACTGTGCGCCTCCATCTCGTCAATCCCTCAGTCACACCACGCTCACTCCCTCCTCAGAGCCTTTGCAGGGTAGCTGTAGCATTGTTCCTTCTGCCTGGAATGCTCCTCCCCCTGGGGGGGGGGGGGGCGGTGTTCCTTCTCATCTTTTTTTTTTTTTTTTTTTTTGAGGAAGATTAGCCCTGAGCTAACATCTGCTGCCAATCCTTCTCTTTTTGCTGAGGCAGACTGGCCACGAGCTAACATCCATGCCCATCTTCCTCCACTTTATATGTGGGACGCCTACCACACAGCATGGCTTGCCAAGCGGTGCCATGTCTGCACCCAGGATCTGAAACAGCGAACCCTGGGCCGCCGAAGCGGAACATACGCACTTAACCGCTGCGCCACCAGGCCGGCCCCCTTCTCACATTTTGTTCTCAGCTTCAATGTCACTCCTCCTGGACATCTCTCTATAGCCATCTAACATGTATTCTTCTCCCACACTCTGCCCACCCACCCTCATTATTTCCTATTCCAGCACCTTGCTTTTTCCTTCAGAAATGTCACCACAGTTTCCGGTTATTTAATTGTTGGTTTCCTGTTTTTCATTCTTCTCCCACTAGAACAGGGTTTCCAAACCTTGGCACTGTTAACTCATGGCATTGGATAATTCCTGTTGTTAGAGTTGTCCTGCTCATTGTAGGATGGTTAACAGCCTCCCTGACCTCTACTCACTAGACGTCAATAGCATTCCCACAGTTGTGACAACCAAAAATGTCTCCAGAAATTGCCAAATGTCCCCTGGTTGAGAAGCACCATACAAACCATAGGGCCCTATTTGTCTTGTCCACAGCTGTAACCCCAGCATCTAGCACATAGGCTCCTAGTACACGCTTGTTGAATGAATGAGTGAATCATTAGTCTGCTTCTCCCTCTCCATTTACCCATTTACCCTATGAACTCATCTCTCACCAGGCGGCAGCCCTCCACGTCCCTACCTCTCTCCACCATCCACACATTTTCCCCTCCAGACCCTATGTGCGTTCCCTTGCCCCCTCCCCAATTACATACCTTCTTGCCTCTTTCCTCCTGGCCTTTGTGCTTTGCTGTTCTCTTTGTCTGGAATGAACTTTGCCCTTCACCTGGCTACTTCTGGCTAGGAAGGTTCATCTTCCCCTGGGTGTATTTTACGACCCACCCCTCAAGGACAGACCAAGCTGGATGCCCCCGTTCTGTGCGCCCCAGCACCTCTTCTTACCAACATCAGAGCACACATAACACTCTCTCACTACTGGTTCTCTGTGCCCCCTACATAGACTGAAGCAACTTGGGGATTATGATTTAGCTTTATTTATCTTTTTATCCCTGACATCTGGCACCAAATCTAACACATAACCAGTATTCAATATGTCTGTAGCAAGAATGGACAAACACATGAATGGGTGAGTGATAATAAAAGAATGAAACTAACAGCATCCATCCAAACGAATGTTGCCCTTCAAAGCTGTCACCTTTAGAGACTGGGCGTGTATTCAAACGACACTGGCATTTCTCAAAATACTTTTCACCTTTTCTTGGGCGAGCCTCTTAGAGCTAACTTCCTCGGTCACTTAAGAGATTAGGTCCTATTGCTTTTTACTCACAGCTCACCTTCTGAAAATGATATGGTCCTTCCTGATCATCTAATCTTATTAACCAAACTTGAGCCTTAAATATTTGACTATTCCTGTAGAGAGGATAAAATCAAATCTTCTCTGAAAAGGAAAAAAAATGACATCATACATGAATGAAAATGTTCCCTCCAAAAGGAGGATCTCAGAGGCTAGTCTAAACACAGGATCTGAGAGTTCTCTGAGAGGCAGCACTGAATGAATAGATTGCCCGCCAAGAAGGCTGCTCCAATAGCACACTTTTCCTGGGAATAGGCCGGTTCTTGACTCTTTGTTAAACTCAGTGTCATCAGCAAAGTTATTAAACAGAGTACACCAAAATACACAACTGTATAGCAAGTGACCAAGCCCAGTGGAATTGGTACTTGTCAGAGCCAAATTAATTAGACGAGTTGAGGGTGGAGGATGCAGAAAGCAAGCAGATCTGTAACCACTGCATGGCCAAGACAGGGAGCCTGGAGGCGCCATGGTTCTCCCAGGAGCAGGCCTCTGCTATCACCACGATATAGGCTCAAGGGAAGCTTTGCCCAGCCTAGGGAAGGAGGGCCCACCCAGCATGTGGTGCCATCACCCCTGGCCTGGGGAGACAAGGACACTGTGCTCCCCATGAGTCCAAGCCCACACGGCCCGGGGTCCCCCTCTCCTCTCCACTGCCATGCCCAGGAAGCACACCTTAAACTCCATCACGATGTCTTGAAGCTGGAATCTCTTGTCCAGGTCCAGCTGCAGAGAAACAGGGCTCACATCTGAAAGGACAAAAAGTAGGAACTTCAGACCGGAGAACTTCCACCCTCCCAGGCCTGAAGAAGGCTCTGGACTTTACCAGCTCCAGGAAGTCAGAAATTCTGTAACCTTGACTCTCTGATTTCCCTCTTGGAGAGGAGTGGTACCAGTAAGTTCCGACTTACATTACCAATTCAAGATCCTATCTGTTCTTGGCCAAATTTCCTTCTCATCATCAGCTGATGCCCCTAGTATCTTAAAGGGTTTCAACTTGTCTGTTTGACACAGACCTCTTGCCAGAGTTCGTTTCCTTCACAAGCCCATTGGGACTACGCAGAGTGAAGTAAAGGCATTTCTCTCTCCTCTTACCCTGTCATTAACCTCCAGGACAGTCTTCTGCCTAAAACACCAGAAAGACCTCAAATATAGAGGCAGAAGGTTCTGCTTCTCAGCCACCCAGATCCCATCACCATGAGAAATGCCTGGGAAACACAAAGGGATCCTGGGCACTCTCCAGCCAACCCATCCTGTGGGAGCCCTCACACGTTTGGGGCCCAAAGGAACAAGCCCTTACCATTCTTTGACTGCCACCAGCGCATGGGGCCTGAGGACGAAGCCACATTCTCCACACGGTGACTGTTGTAATTGTGAGGCAACCTGGAGTCACACTTGCAGCATTTCATCTGCCACTGTGGGACAGGGAGACACCAGAGACTCAGAGGTGTGATCCAGATAGAATTCTCCCCTTGCATCCTGAGAGCCCAGAACATTCCCTCTGTGGAAACCCTACCCTTAGAGAGCCACTGATTTCATTAATACACTTCAGAGGATTAACCACTTAAAACAAGGTTATTGGTCATCTTTTCATTTAATTCACTTGTGTCCCTCCTAACTCATAGCTAAGTGAATAGTAAATAGATGTTGTGATTGGGAAAGAGGTATGAGGTAGTAGAAAAAAGTAATTTTGGTAGATGACGCTGCCTCGAAGAGAAACTTGAGAAGAGTGCTAGGAGCAAAAAGAATAAAGGAAGAGAAACTCCCATTAACTTAGCATCTACCATGTGCTAGGTACAGGCTGGAGAGTTTTATATCTCATCTCACTTAATCCTGGCAGCCTGGGGAAAACTGGGTTTCTAAGGATCTGGCAGAAGGGACAGCAAAATACGACAAGGGAACTTGGGGTTCCAGTCCTAGCTCTGTTACCCCACCTTCTAGGCTCAGTTTTCTCCATTGTAAATTGAGGAGAGGTGGGACTAGAGTCATTCATTCATTCAACAAATATTTATTGAGCATGTTCTATGTGGTAGACCCTGCTCTGGGCTCTGGAGTTAGAAGAGCAAACAAAACAAAGACCCTGACCTCAGGGAGCCAACATTCTAGCAACATTCAGATCATCTCTAAGGCTTTCCAGCACTGACATCCGGGACTGCAGGATCTTTCCCAGGTTTGGCGTTCTCTACCCACAAGAGAGAATCCTAAGGTCCCCAACCAAATAGGGCTCTGTAGGCGGGTGGTTCCAAGGCCAGGAAGGCATAGGACAGAGAAAGTCTGCATGCCTAGGGCTGAGGGCAGAAGCTCTTCCTGTAAAGATCTGGGCCAAAGTGGGCAGCCAGGAGGAAACCAGCCTCCCTGGGGAGGTCTCCCAGAAAACTACACCTCCCATGGCCTGCCCATGTCCAGGAGTGAGACGAGAAACAGAATTGAACCCCAGGGGCTCTGTGACAGGACAGAGATCACCAAGAAAAAGAACATGGCGAAATGTGTTTGTGCCTTTGCATGCACGGGTACACGCACACATCCCCCTTAGAGAAAGCGTGACCCTGTCCCAGCTCCCCCATGCAACACACATAAAATCTGTTTTCTGAGTAAGCATGGTCGCAAACCTGTGCCCAGCCTAACGAACACCCTTCAGGGGACTCCAAAAGCTCACCCACCAGTGGGAACAAAGCTTGGGCAAGAACCTCCCTGACATGGTGGTCCTTCAGGGTGGGGAAGACGGTACCTCCACACACCTCATGCCTCTGCTTTCCCCTAAGCCTCCGCTTTCCCTTAAGCCTCCACTCGCCAGAACCAGGGGACAGCTCTGGTGGCCTCGGAGGCCTCCCAGCTCCTGAACCTCTGCCCTGTCCAGGGAAGGCGATAAGCTGAGACCGATGTCTTAAAACTCATTAATCTGCTGAACTGATTAACCCAACAGCTCGGTTCCAAAGGGACTGAGTTAATATGCCAAGGCTGTGCCTTGAGTTCTAGAAACTGCTTGCCCACCACCCGGCTTCCCTCTCCACAGCCGACAAGGCTTGGAACCGGGGAGAATGCAGAAGGGGAACCGGGAGTCCTGATTCTCTGGGCCTCTGCTTCCCATCTCATTTTCCAGCTTTACTTCCAATCTGCAAAGTGAGAGAATTGTCCCCCTTCCTGGCGCTTGGAGATGTCCTCATCATGTCCAAAAGTGCTCTATTAAACAAGAATTTTTCGGAAGTTTCATGCTCCAATAATGGCTGGCCCACGTCCCTACTCCCTCCGCCATCACCAGCCCCGTCCAACCCTCGTCCTGCCACATTCTTCTTCATAGTACATATCTCCACTTGACATATGCGCATTTATAGTGTATTTCTTTGCTTACAGTATTTGTTTCTTGCCTGCCTCCCCCTGCTAGAATGTATACTCCATGAGGGCAGAACTGTCTTCCTTTACCACTGTACTCCCAGTGCTTAGAAAAGTGTCCAGCACATAGTAGGCCCTCAGTAAGTACTTACTGACTGAATAGCCAGTGCTCAACATGTGCTAACACTTCCATTACCATTATTACTAGACACTCTCTTCCTGCACTCAGGGAGTTTAAAAGGAGGGGTGTGGAGTGAGGAGATAAGAAAACATCGATATCAAGTGCTGGAATGCCCACCATGTGCCAGATCTGTATTGGGAGTTTCAATACAATAACCTGTTTAACCCTAAGTGGTAAGTGGTATTGTTCCCATTTTACGTATGAGAAAGCGGAAGCTCAAAGAGGCTATGTGACTTTCCTATGACGAAGAGCCTGTGTGAGCACCAGCACCAGAGAGAGTCCTTCCCACCTCCCTCTCCTCTCTCTTCTCTTCTCTCTCTCTCTCCCACCTTTCCCTCCCTCCCTGTCATCCTCTCATTTCCACTAGAAAACCAGCTGGGTACACAGACATCATGGAAGCCTGGTAAAGGGGACAATCTCTTTCTTACCCAAAGGACTTGGTCTGACCCTGCAGCTGACCATGGGGGAACCTAAGGCAGAGAAAGCCCTTTGGGAAGGAAGCTGGCTTCTCAGGCTGCCCGGCTCAGTTAACACAGAGACTGCAGATGTGTCAGCGGCTGAAAGAAACACCTGAGCACTTAAAATAATATTTCTGGGCATGAGAAGCCTCCTGCTGGAATCCGACGCTCCTCCAGAATCCTATTTTGGTCCCTGGCAGCGAGCATGCCCTTCTCCCCGCTCTGCCCAGCCTCTCAGGGGCAAACTTTTCCACTCCCCATCCTCTGCACTCAGCACACACCCCACAGAGAGACAAGGGTCGGCTGCCTTCCAGCGGCCTGTCACCAGAGCTTTCTCCCCAGCTCTGCTGGGAGCTGATCCAGCCCTTTGCACGACCAAGAGAGTGCCAGAAACAAGGCTCTTTCTTTCCTGGGGCCATAGGACACAGAAGCTTGAACAGCTCAACCTGGGAAATGCCCTTGATATTCCCGAATGATGAAATATTATGCAACGATCAAAAATACTGTTTAGAGAAAGCTTTTACTTGCAAGGGGAAAATGCTTACATTATAATGTTTTATGAAAAAAGAAGTTGGGCATAAACTTGTGTATACATCATGATCTCACTTATCTTTTTTTAAAGGAATAGAAAATGTTTGGAAGGAAATGCAATAAAATTAGGTTAAGCCACATGAAATTGCTGATATTCAGCCATTTTGACCTACAAAGATGGCAACCGCATGCAGTTTAACCTAATATCTCTGGGTAATGAGATTATAGGTAACTCTTTTCCTTCTTTATTATTTTTTAATGATTTTAAACTTTAATAGCTTGCATATATATTAAATTTTATACTCAGTGAAGTAGACATTATTTTTTTAAAAAGGCTATGCTTTTTTTTTTTTTAAAGAATGGCACCTGAGCTAACATCTGTTGCACTATGGGGACACCGCCTCAGCGTGGCTTGATGAGCGATGCCCTGTCTGCACCCAGGATCCAGGAACCAGCTGAAGCCTGGGCCACCAAAGCAGAGCCATGAACTTAACCTCTCAGCCACAGGGCCAGCCTGACATTATTATAAAATACCACAAACTAAAAATGCCCAGGGTGCTCAGTATGGGCTGACTCCCCTGCCTCCTCCCTCTGTCTTGAGAGTCGGCCATGGCTTCTCCACCTTCCTTCCACGTGTGCAGGCCTGATGGAGCTATCAGATGGCCTCGTGGGCTTGAAACCTGCATGCTACTCATCATAGTAACACAGCCAAAGGAGGGACTTATCTCAATCCTTAGAGACAGGCTAAGCCCACAGGCTTGGGGCAGGTATTTTAAGTAGCTCTGCTTGCCAACTAGCTAGCAGGATGGAGGCCCAAAATAGAGCGGCTGATGGCAGGAGCCCATGTGAAGACAAACTGCTAATTTCTTCTTTCCTCTGGGCCTCAGTCTCCCTTTCTATTTTATTCTTGCATGCCCATATGCAGGATGTGTACAGACGTGTGTGTATGCGTGTGGGGGATTTTCAATGCGGGTCTCTTCCCCTGGTGAGTGTTACGTGCCTCCATCTCTGCCAGAGATGGAAGCTCTCGGCTGCAGCTGCCTCGCTCTCTGGGGTCATTGGCCAGCCTTCCCCTGGCTGCGCTACTTCAAAGACAGCATTATCATCAATTCAGCCTGTCAGGCCTCTAGCCAGTTTGGCTTCTGCTCGCTCTCCATCTGGAAAGGCTAGGCCTCTTCCCTTGTCCTGGAGCTTTCTAGAAGCTCAGCAGTCTGGCCGGAAGACAAACCCTCCCACAGAGCTAAGGGAGAGCAAAGGAGAGAGCAAGAGCCAGCAGGAGCCTGAATCACGGTAGAGAGGAGCGGAAAAAGGAAGGCCATGCAAATCAAAGCTCTGTGCCTTTGCAAACACAGAGCTAATTCTGGGGAAAACAGGAAAACAGGCTCTGGGTATACATGGCCTGGCTCCCTCCCACGAACAAGCCAGAGGCTGCCTGTGTCTATCTAAGGAGCTACAGTCAGGGTCGTGGCTGCCAGCCAGGGCCAAAAGAAAGGAAGTCAGGACAAAAAATTCCAGCTGCCTGCAAGAAAAGACATTCCTTCCACTTGAGCTTTCTCATTGGTAAAATGCAGGGGTGGGATGAGATAACGAAGTTCCTTCTTGCTCCAACATGCTATTAGAATTCTCCCCTACTCCAGCTTATCAGCTCAGAAGTGAAAGACACTCCACACAAGAATGCGAAGGAAGCAAGAGGAAAATAAGACATTGGCCAGACGCTGCACTGGAAACACTCTTCCCAGCAAAGTGAGCAAGGGAAGCGGGGGCCCTCAAGGCCTTTGGTCAGCAAGGCCTCCATTAGACCCCACTGGGATCCACAAGCCTCATCATTTTTATGTCAATGGATATTACTGGTAAAGGTCACAAGTCGGACCTGCTGTGGCACTGGGTGGGAGGAGAGCCCCAGTGCTACAAAGCACTTTCAACTTCACCTTCTTCCTGTCATGAAGTAATAGCTTAACCAAAGCCTTAACTCAACACTGCCCTTATCTCTACCCAAACTAAGTTCAGAAAACTCACTTTCTGAAGCTGATTGCAGAGGTGATGTATCTCTCTCCCACTCACCCAGAAATTACACTGCACCAGGATCTCTCCTGAGCATTGGACGTGTGTTATCTCATTTCATCCTTCCAAAATCTCTGACGTAGGTATATTACACAAAACAGTGGGTATTCTCATTCGACAAGTTTGCAAAAGTAAATCTTACAGAAGTTAAGAATGTGTCCAGGGAGTGAGCCAGTGGTATAGCGGTTAAGTTTACACGCTCTGCTTAGCAGCCCAGGGTTTGTGGGTTCAAATCCGGGTACAGACCTATACACCGCTTATCAAGCCATGCTGTGGCAGCATCCCACACACAAAATAGAGGAAGATTGGCACAGATGTTAGCTCAGGGTCAATCTTCCTTAGCGGAAAAAATAAAAAGTGTGCCCAAGTCCATAGAGCTAGGAAGAGAGGAAGCAGGGATTTCTGTCTCAGGCTATCTGCCTCCAAATCTTCTCATCCTGTTCTGATTCAAGGGACACAGCTGTCACTTGGCAACCATGGGAACTAGCAATGACTAGAATTGCTTGTCAGGATGCTCCATCTCTTCTCCCCTGGGAAGGGCAGCCTCAACTCCAGACCTCTCTGGAAACAGAGGTGTCCCCCTAGACCTGAGTGCAGAGAGTTGGTTTGTATGCCTGGACCTCTGCAGGCTCTACCAATGACAATGGTTCCTACAGCCCCCAAGGGCAAAGAAGCAAGGTAGGCCTGCAAGACATTGCCCAGAGACTTCTAGGGACCTGAACCCCAGGAGCAATGGGGTGAGAGCCCAGGCCAGCAAAGCTGTGAGGCCACCCAGATTTGCGTCCACCCCTTCCCATACACCTTTCCCCTCTCTTCTCTCCTTTTAGCTCCACAAGCCGTACTCCCCAGCCCACAAGAACCAGGACCCAAGAGCCTCATATTCCATTAACCTAGGTTTTGCTTCCCTCTGATAGCAACTCCTCCCCCCAATGCCTTTCCCCTTTTCTTCTATCCCCTCAAAACTTACTCATCCTGGGTCTTGCTCTCTTGAGACCCTTTGCAAAAGTCACAGTTCATTTTCTGAAACCCTTTCTCAAACCCTTGCTGAGATATAAATGGTTGATAACAAATTGATACGGTGCCTTCCCCAGGGGTATTTGCACTTTAAACAAAGAACTCCACAATGCTTCCTCCAAGAGAGTGAACCCGCCGTGGTAAGAGCTTCGGAATTCAGACCTGCTGAGAGCTTCTGGGAAACAAGAGGGCAGTATCTTGTTCAGAGATGGGCTCAAAGGCCTCTGTGAGTGGAGGATGAGCATCTCAGGATGTTTATAAACACATTTTCTGCCTACACATTAGCCATGCCAAAGGGCAAGAAAACAGACAACTGTCAAGCAAGGAAAGGCAGTGGGTGTTGGGGTGTGTGCATGTGGGCATGGGTGCACTTATGTGCATTCGTGCATGTGTGTGTGTGTGTGTGTGCGCGCGCGTCTGTTGGGGAGGAGGGGATGTCAACTGGCTACTGTTCCTCAGCTTGTTTCCAAGAGATAAAAATGACAGCTGTTTGGTTTACACAGCTAATTAACCTGAGGAATGCACTGTGGAAGACTGTTATTAAGGCAGCTGGGTAATTACGTTTCCCTCAGAAAAGGAGAGAGTGGGGGATAAATAAAGCATTTAGGGCAGCAGACATGACATTGGAGGAGACATTGTTGGGAGCAGAAATCAGGGCTGGAAAGCTTCCGGGTGAAACCTGCTGGTTCCTGAGGAGGGTGCACCAGCCCAGGGATGACCCAAGGGCGTGGCTCAGCCCCTGCCAGCGCTCACCTGAGAGAGACCATGGTGGATGCTCAGGGTCTCACACAGCTGTGAACAAATGTGAAGGTAGACTACCCCAACTCGTTCATTTCATAAATGGGGAAATGGTGGTCCAGAGAGGAGCCATGACCTTCACAGGGTCATATTCCTATTCTAAGGGTCAGAGCGATGACCAGAACTAGAAAGTCTTCACCCCCAGTCTAGGGCAAATTCACTAACCATGACTGCCTATGGATTCTCCAGCTGCCTGCTGCAAGTCAGATTGGTGCTGGTCACCTTAGAGGCAGAGAGTGGTCTGGCTCAAGGACGGGCTGATGTCAATAGGTATGCAAGGATGTGTCCTGATCAGGGGAGAAATGCTCAGGAGTGTGATTCACAGATGGGGCAGTCTTTGCACCCAGACACAGGCCCCGGGAGGCAGGTAGCGGAGGGAGGATGGGCCATTTAGCATCTGCCACACACTTTGCCAGTGGTCACTTGGCTCATTCCTTTATATAGTCCTCGCAACAACTCACTGAAGTGGGTGCTAGCACTACTCTCATTTTTCAAATGAGGAACTGAGGCTCAGGGAAAGCACAGAAGAGAACGAGGGTAGGGAGATGTCACAGACATTTTCATCCATGCCTTGAGCTTTAGGGAACAACAGCGCAGTGGGTTTACCCAGAGATTATCTAGCAGCTGGAAGAAAGAACAAGAGGACAGGGTGGAACTGCAGCCTCAGGCCATTTCAGTACAGAATAGCCTGGGTCCAAGCCCAGATGGTTGATGGGTAGTCAAGGCAGGCAGGCAGGCCCAGAAGGGCAAAGCTGGGCAGGTTAGAGGATGGGGTGCCACAAGGCAAAGCTGGCCAAGTCCTATGTCCATTGTATGGATTGCAATATGGACCCAAACCCACAGAGGCAAGCCCTCGAGGCCATTAGGATTTAGCCACTGAGACAAAATTAGGAAGAGGAGGTAACACGTCAACAGGCTAAGATTAGCCCACATAAAAGGAGCTACATTGTCAGATCAGGAGCTGGGAGAGACAATTTTGGAACTGGAGGTAGTCCCCATTGCTCCTGAAACTACCATTCCACTGACTCCCCCTGAGGCTGGGTGAGGGTGGGGGGGTAGTGAGCAACGCAGACATGTCGGAGAGTCATAAATCCCCATTGCACTTGTATTCATGCCACATCAGTAGGCAGGCAGCTGGTGCCAGGTGATTTTGTACTGGGCTCAGAGCTCACCATGTCACCCTGCATGGAAATAGAACAGAGGTCCTAAGCACAAGCTTCGACTTAAGGAAGTTGTGTATATGGGGGTGGGGTTGGTAAAGAGGGGTGAAGGGGAGGGGGCGAGTGGGGAGGCACTAGGAATGCAACTCTGCATCATGCCTCATTTCCCACTGGGACTGACCAGGACACCCCTCATCTCTAACTACTCAAAAAACTCAGCACATGTGTGTTTCCATCAGAAGTTTAGGGTCCCCACACACACCCAAACCCTCCCAATAGTTCACAGGGATAACAAGAGCCACCTCATGGAATATTGTGAAAATTAATTGAGATAATTTATATAAAACTCTTAGTCAGATGCCTGGGACACATAATATGTGCTTAACAAAGTATAGTTGCTGTATCATTTAATAAGAAAATAAACTTAAAAACTGAAATTGGAACTCAGCAGAGTTAAATCTGGATTCCTGATTTTCATCACACAGCACCCGGTAAGGGTTCAGGGGACACCTGTTTAGAGGGAATATCTGTGCCTTTAGTCTTCATTGCTGGCAACCAATGGCCTCTAGGAGGTTGGGCAGGTGAGGGAGAGGGAAAGAGAAATCAAACAAGACAAAGAGGTGGAAGGTAGGGGTAGAGAAGCTGGTTCTCAGTAGTCAGCTCATTCCCAAAGAAAGTGGGAGCAAGGAGCGACCCTAAAGACCATTTCATCCAATATTCACTCATGAAAGAGGAAAGCGAGACTTACAGAGAGGTAATATCTTGCCAAAGATCACACTACAAGTTAGTAGCAGACCTGTGGCTACACTGAACTCAAGATGCCCTATCGTCTACTTTTTCTAAGAGGTTACATGGATTTATTCCCCTTTATAGAAAAAGGAAAATAGAGCCAAGGCTTCTCAACTTTCACAGCAGCAAAATAGTTGAGATTTATCCATCCCCAAGGTTGGAAAAGTCTAGACTTCTCTTTTGCTATCACCCCATTTTGCTGTCAGGGGGCTGCTTAAGAGCAGAGAAGGCAGTTGGCTCCCTGGGACATCTGAGAGAGGCAGAGGGCAGGCCAGGCTGAAGCCAAAGGCCCCAGGCCTAGAGGGAGAGAGGTTGTCCAGACAGGGCTGGGGCCAATGGGACAACCCAACACAGAGGCTTCTGATCTTGCCTTGCTTCCCTTCCCAGAAGGCAGGTCACCCCAAGGAAGGGAATTAGCAGAGGTCTCTCTTAAATTTTTAGACATGGCTCAGTGGCACAAGATTTTGAGGGTGTGTGGGAAGGCGACAGCTGAAATCATTCTGTTGCCTAGAAAGCTCAATAATTCCAGGTCCCCTGATGCTTGTGGAGTAATCAGGGCCCACAGGGAGCACTCGCATGATGCCGGCCTTGTTACCCAACACTGTCAAACGGACTCTCTCACATCCAAGTGGGTGAGATGCAGAAACCACAGTCATCTCGGCTCAGCCCGTCAAAGCCACTACCTGCTACCATCTGTGATTAAAAGTAGCCAAGAGAACAATGGAGACTAGAAGGGCAATGAGGCCCAGAGGGTGCCAGCTACCAGCCCCAGGGTCCTGAGGACAAGGACAGCCTGGAAAAAGGAAACCACAGATAACCCGAGTCTCCTTCAGGGCAATCTATCTCCCTCCCTCCCTCTCTGTCTCTTTTTTCCCCCATAGGCTGCAGAGACCCAGGGAAAACCACTCCCTTACCTATTCCTTGGTGGAAACATGTGTTTGAAGGACAGAAAAACGGGTAAATGAGACAGGCAGCTGGGAAGCAAGAAAACACTGAGTGATTTCAACCTTGGTAAACACATCGAGCAAAGAAAGACTCCAACTTTGTTGAAGAGAAAAGAAAAGAAAACCAAAGTTCCTACAAAAAAGGTCCAGAGGTAATTTAGAAGAAAAATTACAGCAGCTCTTCGAAAAAATCAATTGCCTAAATAGGCAGTGTTCACTGACACGGCTTGAGCGTTCCAGTTCCTGGATTTGTTTAGCTCGTTCTTATCAGCTGAGTTGCTGAAGCTCCTTGCTAACCTCGAGTCACTTCCTCATATATCTTATTGATCTGTGTCCTTTAACAACAGTTTAAATACGTCCAACTTTGCCTGAGATGGTGAAACATGGATCAACGAGGCTAAGAGGTAAGTAAGCCAGCTCTTCCTATATGACAATTGCAAAACACGGACAGCCATCTCAGCCTACAATCATATATTCTCCCACTAGCTCTGTCCACACCATTACCCCAACACTGACCAAAGAGATGGCAGTAATACAATGACCGTGACACAACTCAGTTCACCCCCTGACACGAACACAACCCAGGGCACACCTCCCAGCAGCTGTGCTCCACCGGTCTAGTCTTTGTCTACCAAAGACGGCACATTAGTTTCTACATACCAAAAGGATCAATATTCAAGATTGCTTCTTCCCAAGTCTTGAAAACCTGTCTTGCCCATGCCCACGGGTTGAGAAAAGACTCCAGCTTTATGGAGCAGAAGAGAAAACAGCTATTCAGCTAATTCAGAGTACATGTTCTCTTGCCCAATAAAGGTGAAAATTCCTCACAGGCAGAGATCCAGACTTATACTTTTCTCTCACCTCCCCCCTCTACACACACAATCCTTGGGGCTGGGCCTATATCAAATACACTCTAAGATTCAGTAAATGAATGGCAGGCTCACCCACCCCACCCCACCTCGCCTTCCTCCAGGTCTGGAGGCCATGGAGGTAGGGCCTACCTCGCCATACTGGGTGCAGTAGGTCTCAGGCTTGGTCAGTCCACAGGTGGATGAAGCTCGGAGAAACCGGGTCCTCCCAATGAGTAGGTCCCCAACAGGTGGATAGCAGGCCCCACGGGAGCAGGCTTGCTGGGCACACACGAGGCTGGGCAAGACTGAAATCACAGAGGTGCTGGGGTGCAGCCTAGAGAGAGGAGGGTCTCGCCGGCCACTCCAGTATCCCCCAGGAAAGCAGACATCAGCAAGACTAGAGCCTCTCCTTCACTCATGCTCCCACTTGCTGGTAGTGGTAATGACTACAATCCTGATGCTGTTAGGTAAAAAGGCTGATTTCATATTCCGTAACCCCAGCTTAAAAAGGAAAGGAGGAGTAACACTGGCAACCAAAAACCATGGATGATCTTAAAACGTGGCATCCATCTGTGGCTTTTAGATCGAGCCACAGGCCCACGCTCGGTCACCAGGACACGATCCACAACTCACAGCATGGCCTCTGTCAACAGCTGGAGAGGGCTGGCTGCTGGCCATTTGTGGAACATTGCGAGATACCTGTGTTCCTTCTTCTCCTTTATCTGCCAAGTTGACCCAGCTACGCTTTGTGAGCACCCAGCTACAATTCACTGGAAAATCGAGAACTCAAGCCAGGATGGCTCTGGAACCAGCTTGAGAGTGAGAGGATGGGAAACAAATCGTGCAGGGCACTCAGGGAACCACAAACCACTCTCAAGTAGAAATAAGAAGATGCTTGGGGGCGTCTGAAGAGAGGCAGAGAATCATCTTCCCCAAGGTCCAAAGGAGCTGGAAACCTCATGGGTGTCCCATAGACAAGTGTTCCAAACTAAAGGACTACAGGGTGACAAGTAATACTCACACTTTGGTAAACTGTCCTCCTACCCATGGCTGTCACCTCCCTGCTATATGATAGGGCCTGGAAGGATGAGAAGGGATACTCACCAAAACACAGGAGAAGGAGTAGCCTCATCTTCAGCCAGTGGGGTGATCCCCAGAGAGGACCTCACCTGGGACAGAGCAAAGCAGCCTGGGAAAAACAGCACAAACCTACAGGGCCCACTGGCCCCTTTTCTGTGTCTGGACTCATGTTTTCTCAGACGACTTTACCTAGGGTCTTGACCCAGGACACTTCTGAGCAGCAGGTAGATTTGTAGGCCAAAGCTTGGAAAATGCAAGAGCCCTGGACCCTTGTCCCAGCTAGCATGTGCCTTGCAGGGTGGCCTGGAAAAATGCCGCCCCCTCCAGGTTTCAGCTTCCTCCTCTGAAATGGAAGGGAGGCGGATCGACCCTGCCCTGCTCCACAGAGTCATAAGGACAAAGTGGGGAGCAGGAAAGGGCTGGGCCCTTTGCAAGAGAGGGCCTGTGAGGAGATTCAAGGCCTTGCTGCTGCACCAAGAAAGAGGACTGCCCTTTCTCAGAGCCTGGCCTGGCCTCCAGGCCCAAAGGAGGGTGGATCAAAGAAGCGAGGGCCTGGAGGTGAGCCCTCTCCTGCCATTGGCATGGTCTCCACTACCACCCAGGACCACCCAAGAGTGAGGCTGTGGCAGCCACAACTGTAGGCTAAGCAGGTAGCTGGGAAGCGACGGGGAGAGAGGCAGGCCTGGCAGTCTTTAAAAAGCAAGTGAGGATTTCATCTGAACTGGAAACAACCCAAAATGTCTCCAATTATGGGCTGGGGCTGTAAGGGAGAGGTGGGGTTGGGAGGCCACAGAGCAGGGATTCTGAAGGAGGCTGGGGCTGGGTACCCAAAGGGTCTGAGAGGCAGGCAGGCCTGCCCTGCTGAGCAATGCCTCACCCCTGCTCATGCAGCACCCACCTCTGCCTTGGACTGAACGCGCGCTCACTCTGCTCCAATGACGGCTACATATTCCTTTGGCTGGGGTGGAGGGATGGGAGGTTGGCAAAGCAGGAGCAGAGAGGGAACTGGGGCCTCTCCTGCATCTAAAAATCATACATCCTAATGCTTTGAAATCACTCCATCCAATCCCCTCCCAGAAGAGTCCGGGGCCCAGGGTGGAAACAGGTGACCTGAGGTTGCACAGCTAATCATGGCCCAAGAGGTAGACTGGTTTCTGTCAGTGCTATCTCTGCTCTCTCACTCCCATGCTGGAAACCCCTGAAACTAGGCATTCTGAGCAACCCTTAGAAAAACTTTAAGCAGGCCCATCCTTTCCACTTCTCTTTATGCCCAGTTCCAGGTCTGAACCTGCTTTCTTCTAAATCGTGGAAACATATCAGATATGAGAAAGCAATATAAACAGCGGCAGACATTTACCCTGGCCTTTGGAGGTGAGCTCACTCGGGTGAGCTCCCAGGAAGAGGAATGAATCAGGCCCTGCCACCAGGCACCGGGAGATTCAGCCCTTCTCCCCCGTCCCGCTTACCACCTGGCAAGTGAAGGCAGGTAACATACCTTGCTCTGTGCTGCCGCTGTTCTTTCTCCAGACTGTCTCTCCGAGAGCTCCCCTTGAATGTGGGGGTCTCCTCTCCTGGCTCCCAGGTTTAAAACAATGGCCTCACCTCTGGAGACTCCCTGGCTGGGCGTAGCCCACTGCAGGGCGGGTCTCAGGAATCTGGCAGCCGGCACGCCCATCTGCCTTCGCCGTACCCCCGCCCCCGCTGGACAGGACTGGGCAAGTGGGTTGGTCCCAGAGGCCTCACAGCAAGCTCGGCAGTGCCTGGCCGTCTGTGGGCGCCTTGTGGGGTGGAAGGGGGCCACTGCAAACAGAAAGCAGCAGGCAAATGTTTGTGATCATTCGACACCAGGATTCCCGGGGCGGGAAAGGGCACCTGCATTCCGACAGTTACTGTACCTGGCGCTTTCCCAAGGCCAGTAAGGAGGGTTCAGCTTCCTCTTGTGTCCTGGACCACCCCAGACAGGAGACCAAGCAGAGGACGCCAAGATCAGGGCTTGTTATAGGGCATTATAGCCCCAGACCTGTCCCCGAGCTGGAAGGCGAGAAGACCCAAACATCCAGGACCCTGGAAAGCACCAGGTCCCTCCAAAGCAAAAACAAAACAGTGGAAAATCCCTGCTTCTTGGGGAATTTGGAGGAGACTTAAAAAGCTACAGTTCATCAGGAAGGGGTCAAAGCTCAATTCACCCAAGGAAAGCTTAAGAGGAGTAAACAGGAATAAACTACATGCCTCCCCTCCAGCTCCCTCTGCAGGGTTGGCAGGGAGCCCGCGCACAGGTAACCACCTGTGAGTCATGGCTCAGCTCAGGGAAGGCTGATGTTCAGCCTCTCCCGCCCTGGGCAGGAATGCCACCCTGAAGGGCCAGAAAACAGACCTGACCACAAGTGGTGGAAGGAAAGGATGAAGCATAACTGAACCGACTTCCCCTGGCCCTCCGCCAGGCCTGAGAACACAGCCGCCTTTGTGCGACTCTGGGTCGGCTCCTAGCTTCGGGCTACTGGGCTGAGAGCCATTGTAAATGACAGTCACAGGCCTAAATGAAGAGGCTGGTCTCAGAGGACACTCTTCCCCTAGGTTAGGGTCAGAGGGCTTTTAGAGAGATCTGGAGGGTCACCTGGTCCCTATCTTGGCCCTGGGAAGCCTGCACTGGCATTGTTCTGGAACACTATTGCCGTGAAGTTTCTATTTGAAGGGGACTCTTAACCAGTCCAGCCTATCACTGTCTCCTCTATTAAGCAGGAAGTTTTCTACAATTGGAGCATTAAGTCCAAGAAATTGGTTTGAGAACCCTTAAGGGGAAAATGTAGGATTTTGTGGACTAAACTAGGCATTTCTAACCTTGGGGTGCTAATTTAGCCAAATAAGTTTAGACGTGCAGGGGAAATAAGCAGTAAGTCGTGTAGATGAATAGCAAATATTTCAATCAATGTTAGTGTCTTGACCCCTGGAAACATTCCAGTGAAATCTGACTTAACAGAGTCAGTACAAGCAGCTTCCTTTCCTGGGCCCCGCCTCTGCCACAGGAACACTGAGAGACCCCATCAAGTCCTCCAGAGGCTTGTCACTGCTGACACCCCTGGGTTTTGAGCCCATCCACCTGGTGTGTTTCTCTCCACTTCTCCAACTCTCTGAACTCGAGGCTTCCAGGAAGCTTTCACCCTCCTGGAACTGGCCATCCTCTGGCCACGGCCAGGAAAGAGGATGTGACAAAGAATTCATTAATAGTTAACTCAGGAGGAGCAAGTGTTGCAATCCCAGATCCTCAGACGAGGCGGGGCAGGCGTGGGTGGGCCTCATGGTGAGTGGCTGCGGCCCTTCAAATCCCCCTTCTACTCCTCCCTTCTGAGGCCAGGAGCCCAGGTAAATAAGCCTTTGCTGTCTCAGACTTCACAGGCTGGGGCAGGTCCCGGGAGAAGTTTGGCTTCACAGAGGGAAATGGGAATTGCTCTGTTTGGGCCCCCCACGCACTCCTGACCGAGGCCAGGACACTGTTTCTGCAGACCCCAAGTGTACCCCAGTCAGCTTCTCTCCTCAGAGACGCTGAGAGCGCCCTTGTGGGGATCTAGTCCCCCCAGGACTGCAGGACCCAGGCACAGGCTTTGAACTGCAGAGCCCAGCTTGTTCAGAGACAAGAAGTCTAAAATAGAGCCAGAGGCTGGGTTAGGACCTGGCCAGGGCTAAAGGGGAGGAGGGGCTTCGCTCCAACACCGCAGCCTCCTCTCTGTGTACCCTTCCTTCTCTCCCTGCCTCCCACCAACCTGCTCCCAAGCCCTCGGCCCTCAGCACCTCGAGCCCTGGCTCATTAGAGCTCACGCTCAGAAAAGTGGCTACTCAAGTCATCCTTGACTCCTGTTTCACTTGCACCCACATCAGTTTATGAGGAAATTCTGTTAGCTCCCCTTCCAAAGGCAACTGGAATCACTTCCTCCCTCCTGGCCTGAGCCTCTCCTCCCCAGACTGGTGCAATAGCCTCTCAGTCTGCAGTCTAGTCCCAGCACAAGAGGTCATGTCACTCCCTGGCTAGAACCCTGCATCAGCTCCCCATTGTGGTCAGGGCCAAAGCCAGAGCCCTCACAGAGAGTCTATGAGGCCCAGCATGATCCCAACAGCCCCCATTACTTCTCTGTCTCTACTGCCACCATCCCCCTCACTCCTTTTACTCCAGCCACGGGGCCTCCTTCTGTGCCTCCAAATCACCGGGCTGCTTCTGTCCTAGGGCTTTTGCCCCAGGTGTCCTCTCTGCCTGGGACACTGTTTCCCAGATGGCTGCAGGGCTAACTCTCTTACCTCTTCTAAGTATTTTTATTTTTTTTTTGGAGGAAGATTAGCCCTGAGCTAACTACTGCCAGTCCCCCTCTTTTTGCTGAGGAAGCCTGGCCACGAGCTAACATCCAAGTCCATCTTCCTCTACTTTATGTGTGGGACGCCTACCACAGCATGGTGTGCCAAGTGGTGCCATGTCCACACCCGGGATCCGAACCAGCGAATCCCAGGCCACCAAGAAGCGGAACGTGTGCACTTAACCGCTGCGCCACCAGGCAGGCCCCTCTTCTAAGTCTTTTCAAATGCTACCTTCTCCATGAGGCTTATTCTAACCACCCCATTTAAAATGGTGACAAACTTCCCTGCCCCATCCCTGTCCCCCACCCCCAGCCCTCCCAACCCCACTACCCTGCATTATTGCTGCATTCATTTGTTGTTTTATTTTTTGGCAACACTTACTACCTTCTAACTAACTATACAACTTACCTTTTTATCATTTTTATTTTCTATTCCCCCTCACCAGAATGTAATGTCCAAGAAGGTAGAGATTTTTGTCTATTTTGTTCACTACTGTTTTCCAAGTGCCTAGAAAAAGTGCCCGACACACAGTAAGTGCTTAATATTTATGAAATGAACCGATTCACATTGAAGAGTAAATGATAGGGTTTAATGAGTCCCCCATGTCCGGTAGGTGCAGTTGCATGCTCAGAAGGGACAGTCTGGGCTTTTGGTCACCAGAATGGATGGTTAATAGTGGAAATTCATGCATCAGTCAGCAGCAAGGGGGAGGGGAGTCTCTTTGGAGGCACCTACCCCCAGATTACAGACACGTCACCCTGTCGATACAGGCAGCATCCCTCTCAGCCTGCTTATCAGTCGTTCCTGGCAACGTCTCCGACAGGGTGTGGGGGTGGCATTAGAAGCTACTGTCCCCAGTATCCATCTGTCAGCCTCAAACCATCCAAGTGGCCAGGGAAATCAGCCAAAATCTGATGAATGAGAGATCAAGGGGTAGGGGGCAAGTGAAGGAGGGAAGGAGGGAGAAAGGAGAGAAGAGGTTAAGAAGGACAAGAGAGCCTGATCCAGGCTGTGGATGCTCAGCCTCAGGTGTTGGAGGAAGGGGCTCCAGGTGACTAAGGCTCAGGCACCACCTGAATACACTGAGTCATGGCTGAGTCCTCGTCTGTGGAACAGGGTAGGCTCCAAGTACAGCCCTGGGGATTTGCCATGTGACTCAAGCTGGCGTGGCCCTCCCCTCCAGCACAACGGCTCAGCCATGCAGACAATTGGTCACTCTTCTGTGTGCCTCTCCAAGAACCAGAGAGAGAAGGTGAGTCTGTTATATTACTGAGCACAGACACGAGCCCAGCCTCACGCAGAGGCCAGCAGTAAGCAGAACAGGAGCCTGGGCTGCCCATCATGGGGTAACTCTATGCCTTCCCTTCCCTATCCCACTCTCACCTCCCCAACCTGAATGTCTGCCCAAAGGACAACAGTGCGCATTCGCCTGGGCGTGAGGTCTGGGAGAAATCAGGCAGTCTGCCTAAACTAACTACAGCTAACCCTTTACCAAGCACTCACAGTGTGCCAGGCACTGTCCTAAGCCCTTTATTGTTATGAAGTCATGTAATACCCACTACATCTCCGTGGGGGTAGACCCTTAATTATCTTTACCGTGCAGATGAAGAAAATGAGGCACATTTTCGAGAACTTGGTCCCAGCTAGTAAGTGGTCATTTGAGCCCAGATCAGTTTGCTCCAGCACTCATTTTCTTAGCCATTACTTAGAGCCCAAGGTCACCTAAACTTCCTGTCTCCACCCTTGGCAATCCTTGACCAAAGTCAACCAGACTCTGAACTTAATGTTTCCCAAACCTAATCGAGACCCACTATCTAAAAATGACTGTCTGAGCTCCTGCTCCAACTCCTGGAGCACTGATGTTGGCTGGGGGCTCCTGGGGAGACACAGATGCTGTAGAAACATCCAGAACAGACAGCATTAGATGCCTTCTTGTGTGTTTTCCATACTGATAGGCTTTCTGTGTGAGCACAGATGGAGAAGGTGCTTGCTGGCCTCCAGATCCCCCATCTCAGAGGCTCCAGCACATTCCAGCGGGGTTTCCCCATCATACCAACAGGGAGCTGCTCTGAGTGAGGGCCCGAGCACCCTATAAGGAGTGGGAAGACAGAAAAGTACCAGACAAACTTCGTAGTCAGCTGACAGGATTGAATAAAGGTCACGATGAGAGAATGACACAACTTCCCCCTCACCACAGGAAGAGGGATTCCCCTCGCCTGAGGTCTGGCTCCTGGGCCTCCTCAGGAGCCTCAGCTCTTTCTGTTCTAACTCCCAGGGTGCACCTCCCAAATGTCGCACCCCCTCCCTCCTGAGGAGTATAGCCCGGTGCAGCCTGCAGCTTCGTGAAATCAATGCTGGGTCATGGCTGGCTCATAGCTAGCTGATTCCCCAGAGATGAAGGGGAAATATCTTGGCATTTCTGCCACCTTCACTGCTGTCCCAAATTCCTGATCTTCCTCTGGCAAACAGGCCAGCCCATGACTACGCCCCTTCCTCCACCCCCAACCACCCCTACCTCTATTATCCAACCATTGCCCTTTGAGAATTAGGTTCTCGGGACCTAAGTCCAACTTTTGTGACCTTTGGCCACAGATTTGCCATGTGGAGCTGGCCATGTGGCTGTGGCCCAGCCTCACCTGAAAGAAGAGAGACAGACACCTGAAGGGAGCAACATGCAGCCACATGGCAGGTCAAGAGCATCTGGGGAAGAGAGACACAAAAGAAGGGCTGAGAGGGACGTGAGGCACCTGCATCAGATCTGCCCCCCACGGTAGCAGAGGGCAGCCCCACAGACTTTAAAGTTCTAAATATGACTCTTGAAAGGGCCACCAGAGAAACAAACTAAATCTCCTAATGCTCAAATTGGCATTTGAGGACTGAGTATGGAGAAATGAGCACCTTGTGGTTTGAGGGAGGGAGTATGGGTGTGTCTGGCTTCATGTCTGGAAACAACCTCACCTAAAGGCTTTTAATCAGCACCTCCCTGTAGAGCCTGTGGCCACATAGGGTCTATGTGTGGACTTGAACGGCTCTTAACTCCTAGACCTAGCCCCAGCCCTGCTACTCAGTAGAAGCATGAATTTGGGCAAGTCCATCTCTAGGCCTCAGTTTCATCATTTATAAATAAAAGTGTTGGATTTCATTGGTTCTTAGCCCAGGCTGCCCCTCAGAATGACTTGCCGAACTTATAAACTCATAGACTCAGCCCTGGCCCCACCCAGAGACTTAATCGGCTTGCAGAGAGGCAGGGAAATGCAATACGCTTTCAAAGCGCCTCTGAAGCCCCCTTAGCTGTAGGATGCTCTGCTCTCAAGGGTGGTGGTTTAGGATAGCAGTTAAAAGCCTAGACTCTAGAATGAGAGAGATGAAGGTGCCAGTCTTTGTTCTGCACTCATCAGCTGTGTGACTTTGGGTAGCTTAGTAAACCTCCCAAGCTACTTGCCTGCAGTGGGAATGATGACAATCTACCTCATGGGTCTTTGGAAGACAAAAGGAAACAATGAGTATATAAGTCTCAGCAAAGGGCTAGGTACACGCTCTATAAAGGGTGTCTGTTCCCCTGTGTGTGTCATATGCAGGAATTGGGGGCTATGATCAGCTGTCTTTGCAGTTGTGCTTAACAAAAAGCAAATATCACTCCCATCCAGATGTTTCATAGCTCACCTACCAGGCAGTGAGCTAACCTGGCCTGCTACCTTCCTCCTCCACCAGGAGGGGCCCAGGTCCCAACCTGAGAATCTGTGCTTGGTGCATTCTGCTCTATTCCTTGAGGGCTGCAGACTCCCAAGAAGCCATGACCTGGACCAGAAAGGAAGAGGGGTCACTCAGGGTCAACAGAGCTAAGGTCTCCAAGAGCAAGGTGATGCTTCCAGCCTTCCTAAACAAAGAAGGACAAAGTGGGGATGGGGGTGGGGAGATGGTGTTTACAAACACAGAGGACAGAGGAACAAACATAAGCATGACATTGTTTTATGACCTTGAGAGTTAGTAAAACCAGAGTCCGACACCTGAGAAAGATAGGAATCAAAGCTGGGCTGGATGGCAAGTTTAATACTTAACTCAGGGCAACTGCCCAGCAGTCTGAGGGCTAGAGAGAAAAGGCACTTTCTTCTCCTGGGGCCTCTGCTTACACAGATCAAAGTCTGGTCAACATCCTATCAGACGAGGGTGATGAGCCCTTATCCAACCTAACTCCTTCTCCTTAAAATATCATTCAAAACTGGCCCCCTTCTGATCTAAAATATTGAGAAAGAGGTTTTAATAACCTGGGGAAATGTTTCGGAGACATAGTTAACTGGGGGAAAAAAACTAAAAACAAAAGTACATAAAATCTACTTAACTTTAAAGAAAAAAAACTAGAAGACAGGGAGAAAATATCCAAAATGTTAACATTTCCCATCTTTTTATATTTCTCTATATGCTCTCATCTTCTACAATGAGGGGATTACACTAGAATAATCAGTCAAAATAAAGTAAAAAGTTTAAGAGTGTGGAAAGTGATTTTTTTCCGCCTACAGTCTTTCCTCTCTTCGCCCCCGGCTTCGTCTGGGACTCCTTCCACTAAATCCGCAGACCGCTGGAGAGTTTGCTACAAGTTGTCTAAGTCATTATAGATTTCCTAAGACATGGTTTCCCCTTCTCGAGAAGTATTGCTTCTTCTGGCTGTTAGATTTGTTATGTCAAGAAAGTACTTAGCACATTTCCTCAAATGTACACGCTAACAAATGCGTGAGGAAGAAAAGAAAGACAAGAAAGAAGGGAGGGCACTCAGTGTAATAAGTAACTGCCAGCATCTAATCTTCTTGCTTGTGTGTTTTAGGACAAACCGAAAGGAAAGAAATAGAGTCGGTTCTCATTTATCTATATTTTGAGGGGAAAGAAGAAATGAGGATAACTAAAATTCCTACTCTCACCCAAATTTGCCTCTCCTACGCAACTCTCCCAGGATAACGTCACCTAATTCTAACTTTACAAATGCTTACTCAGAAATGCGTATAACCAGCAGCTCGTTGTGTTCAAGTATAATACACATATGTGTTTATGACTGTGAAGTTACATCTCTTCCTCATGTGTGTGCATGTCTCCTATCAGAGACCAAAAGCTCCGTGTAGCTAGGATTGCCAGATAAAATACAGGGATCTCAGTTAAATTTGAATCTCAGATAAACGAGGAATATCTTATTAGCGTAAGTAGGCCCCAAATACCCAAACACTGCATGGGGCACAATTATACTAAAATATTATCCATTGTTTATCTGAAACTCTAATTTTACTGGGATTCTTGTATTTTGATTTGCTAAATCTGGCAACCTGACTTGTAGTATGTTGTTCTCCCATTCCCATGGCTTCCAGACTTTTCTTAACCTTGTCATCTTCCTCTAGAAGTTCCCTTATCTGTCAATAATCTTCCTAAAACATGATGCTTAGAAGTGAACACAGGGGTCCTGGGGTCCAGATGCCTGACATCATGGTGGTATCCTCTGGGCATATGCCCCTTTATCAAAGACCGCTCCAAGTGAAGGGCCAAGAGCTGAAACAATAGTGCAAAGATGGGCTTAATCCCTCCATCGTCTGGAGACTATATGTCCGCTTTCTGGGCACTATAGGTCGAATTTACTCCTTTGTTAAAGTGCTATTCCAGAAAGAAATAGCTAGGTATTTCCCTAAGAGAACAGAAGGGAAGAAAGCAGCTCCAGCTCTTGCTATGAGTGGAGCACAATATCTCATTTAAGCATCACAGCAGCCCTTTCAGATGGCTCTTTGAAGGAGATATTACTATTCCCTTTTTCACAGCCTCAGTATTATTAAGTAGCACGTACGAGGTTACAGAGTGTTATGGACAGAATGTGTCCCCCCCAAATTCATATCTTGAAGGCCTAACTCCCAATATGACGGTACTGGGAGGTGAGGGCCTTGGGAGATAATGAAGTTTGGATGAGATCATGAGGGTAAAGTCCCGATGATGGGATTAGTCCCCTTATAAGAAGAAGGGACACCAGAGCCCTGTCTCCACCAGGTGAGAAGCCAGCAAGAAAACAGTTGTCTGCAAGCCAGGAAGCGAGCTCTCACCAGAAACTCAGTCTACTAGCACCATGATCTTGGACTTTTAGCCTCCAAAAGTATGAGAAATAAATGTCTGTTGCTTAAGCCACCCAATCTATGGTATTTTGTTATAGCAGCCTGAAGTGACCAAGATACAGAGCTAGTGTTTAATCAAGTTGGGCTGGGCTACGCTGCAGTAATAAATCAACCACAAAATCTCAGCAGCTTAGCACAACAAACATTTACTTGTTGTTCATACAAAGTAAGATACAAGACAGTGGTGAGGGGAGAGGTCCTCTGTTCTACAGTCACTCAGGGACTTCCCCATCTTGTAGCTGCACCAACCAGGACACATAGGCTTAACGGTCATGACAGCAAGGTTAGAGGAGCATGGAGGAACTCTCCCCTGTTACTCTGCGCTTCAGCTCTGAAGGGACACAGTCATTCTGCTTACAACCTACTGGCCAGCTCAGCTCATAGGGCTCCTAAGTGATCTTCCTAGGTCCCAGAAGAGGAAAATGAAGTAGGATGTGATGAACCCATAGCATTGTCTACTACAACTAGTATATGGTGAGCCCAGAATCCAATGGCAGATCTTTAAGCTTCTAAAGTCCATGCTCGTACCCTTACAAGATTTGACCTTCCCAAGCTTGAGGGGAATTTGTTTTTCATGAAAAAGAAAAGTCATACAGGGTAATTTGTAGACTATGACACCTCAAGGAAACTGGTAGGAAAAACAGCCACGGTGAATGTTTAGGTTTGCAAAATCTAAAACATCACAAGATTGTCCCCCTGGAAAACATTGGAAACATAGACTATGAGATCTCTGCAAGTTGTACCAAGAGGGTAAATATCTATAAGATAGGTATGCCACTCCAGTCTCTAAGAAAAAAACCACTGCGGGTGGGGGCAAATCTTGAAAGAGGAGGTGGTCATATGTTGTAGGGTGAACAACCATTCCAGTTTGCTAGGACTCTTCTCATCTTAGGTCTGAAAGTTCCACATCCCAGGACACCCTCGGTCTCAGACAAATGCTTGGTCACTTGGGTGTACACTGATACTTTTTCTCCTAGACAACTTTTGCAAATGTCACCTCAAGTGGCTCAGTAAACTCTACGTGAAGATGTGAAATGATCTGAGAAAATTAAGTTGGCGCCAAATCTAAGAAAAACCTGGATATATACAGCACATGAAAATAAAACTCTCCCACAGGAAAGAGCTCGGGACGCTCCTGTATGAATTTTGGCCCATCTTAGCAAGGCAGCCCTCTTCGTGGACGTGGGGGAAGAAACGGATGCCAATACCACTTCTATTCCAGAGACTCTCCTGCTGCTGCAGCCTGATGTACAGGAGGCTTTTTGCAGCCAAATCATACCACGGACCCATGTTGAGCTTCTAGACACATTAACACCTCCATCTTTTTCAAGTCAAATACTGTTAAAATAGGGTGGCCTCATCTTGAATCTGTGCTGTTCTTAAGACGTGCATGCACATGCACACACACATGCATACACATGCCTTTGCACTTTTTCCTACTGCATTTCATCTGGTGAGCTTTGGCCTAGTCCTCCCTTTGCTGAGTCGGATTTGGTACGCACTTTGACCTGTACACTTGCCATCATCTCCCAATTAAAGTCCAGAGTCCACAGCCAGGCTCTCAGGGTCCTGCCAAAAAGGCTGCCTTTCTGGCCCTAGCTCACACAGCGCCCCTTCACACAGGGGCTCTGATCCAACCATTCTATTCCCTTCACCACACTTAGGCTTCGTTCATCCAGCTCTGTCTACACTGCCCTCTCCACCTCTTGTGTACTTGGCTAAATCCCAAAACCAAGACTCAGATCAGATTCCTGGATCAGTGATGGCTTCTCTGCTGGTCTGTGTAAACTCTTCCCAAACTCCAGCAGCAGACCCTACTTACAGAATTCAATTAGTAATCAGTTCTGTTCTGTTTTGTAAATCCCTTCTATCTCAAATTTACACAATTATGGTTATTCAACTTTTAGTTATTTTGTGATTTGCCCCCAAAGCTGGACTGCAAACTCCTTGAGGACAGAGACAACCTTTGGCCACTCTTTTTATCCCCTAACAAGTGCATAGTCCAGTGTTTGCACACAGTGAGTGCTCAATAAACAGATGCTGATTTATTAGTGTGGATCCTTGGGGCAAGGGAAAATCTAACAAAAAGTGTTTGAAGAATATCATGCCATGAATATTACCCAGTAACTCCCTCTCGAGACAACACAGAGAGAAAATCATTCAGAAAAAGAAATATTTTTTCCTCTAAGAACTGGAACCTGAGAAAATTCACGATGAGCTGATTAACTGATCAGCAGGCTTCTGAGGCCGCCCTTCCTGTTCCATCCACCATGGCTGGGACTTGGGGAAGCAAAGGCCAGGAATCAAACTGGCAGTACTTTTGGTATTTGTAACTTGAATACTTCTGTGGTCAGACTATGTATCAGGTCCTCAAAGCATTCAAGACCCAGCTTTTAGAAACTTGAGAGGTAATGAAAGGAATAAATGTGGGTCCAGGGAGAGGAAGGCACAAATGGAAGGAGGGTCTTAGGAAGCAAGATTTCCTGAACATGTTTTAAGGATTCCTTGTCACTCACAGGGAATCAGGGAACATGTGTAGCAAAACATCTGTCAATTCCTGCCTGTCCTTGTGCTGCCAAAGATAATGTCTCCCACGGTAGTTTCAGGCCCATCCTAACCCTTGGTCAGTTAGCACCAAGTCTGGTACACTAAGAAACCCCTTCCTACAACCAAATGGGGCCCAGGAATATTTGTTCCTTTAAGTCCATTGACTGGGGATCAACAGTGTCCTGTCACCCCACTCAGTTGTCCCAGGGGCCTGACCTCAAGTCTGAATCCTCCCACAAATCAGTCTGCATATTGTAACCACTCCACCCCCAGCATCTGCCTGGTCCTCGTCCTCAGAGTCTGGGCTTCTCTTCCAGTTCTCCTCATCACAGCCCAGCAGACCCTTCTGACTTTTGACCCAGAAACACAAAAACATTCAGAACCATTCATTCACAAAACAAATATTTATTGAGCACCCACCCAATGCCAGGCATCCAGTAGTAAATAAGTCAGACACAATCACTGTCCAGAGGGAGACTACCGTCTCAGGGAACACAGACATTAGACAAAATTGCCAAATAACTTATTAATTATGCAACAAAAGTGACCTCAACTTCTTTAGCCATCCGAGTCACTCTTTCCTCTACTATCCAAAGAAAGGGTCACATAATTCTGAGAATTCTAGGGAGATGCTAACACATAACACAAATTCGTTCTCGTTGCTGCTCGTCCTCAAACAAGCCTAGCTTTTTGTTAACCATTTCTCCATGCTGCACCCATCTCTCCAGCCTATTTTGGCCCCAAACAGAAACAAACAGTCCTCCTTCTGTTCTCCAAAGAACAAAACACATAACTGTTGAGTTTAAGAAATTTTACTACACGGGAAAATTACAACCTAAAAATAAATAATAGCTTTGACTGCCCTCAGAATCCACCCAACATCATAGCATCTTCCTGCGGCCGTTTCCCTCCTTAGCTCTAAGCTTTCACCAGGTTGCTGGATCCTCCTTGTAACCAGTGAGGAGTCCTCCCTCTTGTGAACTCACTTCTCTCACCCTACCCCATGAAGATAGCCTTTCCCAGGGTAGCAACCCACGCTGGCCTATCCGCCTTGGGATTCATTTACTCACTGCTACTTGCCATACATCAGCCTGCAGGCATTCATTCATTTATTCATTCTGGAAATATTTACTGAGCACTTATTTTGCACCAGGCAATGTGCTAGGTGAGAACAAACAAGACAGCAGCAAATAAGACAGACAAGAACCTGCCTTCATGGAAGAGACAAACAATAGACAAGTAAACTAGAATCTAAATCTGACAATTACAGATTTCGATGCTTTCTGTGAAATATTAAAAACAGATACTATGATAGATGGGGGTCTCGGGATGTTGGAAGTGCCACTTTAAAAAAATGGATAAGAGGAGTCTCTCCGAGGAGATGATCCTTGAGATGAACCTGAAAGATTTAGAGCTGGACTTCCCAAGGCAGGCTCAACATGCATTTAAGGTGCCAGCAAAGTAGAGGAACCACAATTTCTTTTGAAAATTTTTATATCTAATATTTTTTAAAGACATAGAAGTAGACACCTTGGGCAAAATTAGAATTCTGTACGTCCCTCCTACACATATTTCAAAGTTTAATATTGTTTTCATTTTGATTTACATGGGCAAGGTGGAGGCTCGATCTTTTCATGAATTAGGACCTCTAAAGTCTTACTCAAGGCCCAGGAGATATCAGAAAGCGACGTTCCAGGCAGAGGAAGAGCAGGTGCAGAGGTTCTGAGGCAGAAAGAGCTTGGCCTCTTCTAGGGAAGGAAGGGGGTGAGAGCCTTGTGATTGAGGTGGGCTGACAGGGGCAGACAGAGGCCTGGTCTTGTAGAGGGAGTGGTTCTCAAAGCTGGTTATGTAGGAGAATTCCCTGGAAATTTTTTCTTTAAATTTCTGATGCCTAGGCCTTACCCCAAGAGACTGAACTCATCTGGGGTGGGATTGTGAGAACTGGTATTTTTGAAAGTTCCTCAGGTGATTCCAATGTGCAGCCAAGATGAAGAACCAGTGTCATGGGTCTTTGGTCAGAGAGACAGAGAAGTGAATGGTAAAGAATATGGACCCTGAAACCAGACTATTTGGTTTTGAATCCCATCTCTGCCACTGACTAGCTGTGTGATCTGAGGCATGTTACTTAAGCATTCTGTTCCTCAGTTTCCCCATGTGGAAGATGGAGGTAATAGTTTACCCACCTCAGAGGGTCGTTTGAGAGATTAACAAGTGAATACATATAAAGGTCCTGGAAAGCACATGTTAAGGATGCCATGACTTTTAGCTTTGACCACACGCTGTGAGCGATAATGTCAGCTTGGACTAGGTTGGAGGCAGTGGATATGGAGAGAAGTAGATGGGGTCAAATTATATACTTGGAAATAGAACAAAGAGGACTTGCTGAAAAACTGGTTGAGAGACATAAGGAAAAGAAGGGAATAAAAGATGGTTTCCATGTTTGGAACTTTAGCAATTGGATAGAAAGTAATACCGTTCGCCAAGATGGGGAAGACCAGGAGAGGAACAAGTTTTGAAGAAAAAAAATCAAGAATTTCATCTTGCATGTATTAAGTTAAAGCTACCCTGTTGGATATCCAAGAAGAGATACCTATTAGACAGCTTAACATGGAAGCCTAGAGCTGAAGACAGACAAGCAAATTTCAGAGTCATTAGCATACAAGAGCTGTGCTGTCCAATATGGTAGCCACTGCTACACCTATGGGGTTAATTTACATTTAGATAAGTTAAAATTAAATATAATTAAAAATTCAGTTCATCAGTCACTTTAGCTAAATTTCAAGAACTCAACTGACACAAGTATCTCATGACTACCATACTGGACAGCGCAGATACAGAACGTTTCCATCACTGCAGAAAGTTCTACAGGAGAGCACTGAGTCTCAACGCATGGAACTGTAGGAAATCATCTAAGAAGTGGTTCACAATTCTGGTTACACATTAGAATCACCCAAGAGGGGTCGGCCCGGTGGCACAACAGTTAAGTTCACACGTTCCGCTTCTTGGCAGCCCAGGGTTCACCGGTTCGGATACCGGGTGTGGACATAGCACAGCTTGGCAAAAGTCACGCTGTGGTAGGCGTCCCACATATAAAGTAGAGGAAGATGGGAATGGATGTTAGCTCAGGGCCAGTCTTCCTCAGCAAAAAGAGGAGGATTGACAGTAGTCAGCTCAGGGCTAGTCTTCCTCAAAAAAAAAGAATCACCCCAGGAATTCAGAGTCAGTTCATCTTGGGGAACTCCTAGGCAACGGTAGTTTTTAAAACTTCCAGAATGATTGTAAAGTGGAGCCAGGGCTGAGAACCACTGATCTAGGGAAATAATGTAGGTATAAGGAGGGATCATGGTAGGGCCCTGGGGTACCCCCAAATTAAGGGCAGTGATTTTCAAGCTTGGCTGTACACTGGAATCACCTTTAGAGCTTTAAATATTACTGATGTCTGGGTCCTACTTGGAAAGATTTCTGATTTAATTGGTGTAGAGTGCAGCCTAGTCTTCAGAAGTTTTGAAAGCTCCGCAGTGATTCTAATGTGCATTCAAGGTCAAGAACCACTGATTGATAGAGGAGAAAGATGTAACAAAGGAGTCTCTAGAAGAAACTAATATGGTAGGATGAAAAGTGGGAGAGTGCACTGTTGAAGCAAAGAGAAAAAGTGTTTCCAGAAAGAAGAAATGGCTACGTCTGTTGAATACTAAAATTCAGTTCATTCAATAAACATCCCATTAAATTTTGGTGGAGTAGTGAGAATGGAAACCAGATGGGAGTGGGTAAAAGAGTGAATGGCTGATGAAAAAATAGATACAGTGATTGTAGACAATTGATAGCAAACAGTTTTAGTTATAAAAAGGATCAAAGAATTCTGGCAGCTGCTACATAGGGATTTGAGGTCAAGGAATAGATTTTTTGAAGATACAGATATCAGAGTATGTTTGTATGCTGATGGAATACTGTAATAAAGAAGGAGAAAATGATTACTCAGGAAAGAGGAGGATCTGGCAGGAAGTTGACTTCCTAGCCAAAATCCATACCCTCCTTCCTCCTTGCTTAAAGGTCTTCAGTGTTTTTCAGGTTCTCAGGGCAGTTGTCCTTTCCTCAGCTCACAGATTAGCCTAAGCCAGTGGTTCTCAAACTTTAGCATGCAACAGAATTATCTAGAGGACTTTCAAAAACGTAGACAGTGAGTCCTGCATGCAGAATTTCTGATTCAGTAGGTTTGGCCTGGGGCTCAGGAAATTGCATTTCTCACAAGTGCTCAGGTGATGTTGCTGCTGCTGGTCCCAGGGAGAAACTTTGAGACCACTGGTCTAAGCTCATGATGATACTCCTTTCCTTCATAAGTAGTCTTAGAGATAAGCATTCAACCCAGTTGTGGCCAATGAAAGCAAGTCTCTGGGGGGATTCTAGGAAAGATATTTTGGGGACAAAAGAAAAAGAATAGCCTCTCTCCTTCCACTGGATTTCGCCATATTGAATACAACCCCTGGGACTGTGGAACCAGATATTGGAACCATAATGTGAGCTAGACTGTAACGTCTCCATGCTGAAGATACCAGAGGAGAAAGATGGAAAGAGCCTGGGTTCTTGATATTATGCTACAGAATTAATCAATCCTGAAATCTCTGTCTTGTGAAATAATATATTTTCCTTATTGTTAAACTCTTTGAAATTCGATTTTCTTACTTGTAGCCTAAAGCAACTTAAGTTATTCATGGACTCCCAAGACCTTAAATAGATGAATCAGGGTGAGATGGAGGGTGAGCTCTATGTAGAAAGAATCAGGGATGCTTCCTCCCTGGGAGTGTGACAGAAGGTGGAGCACATGGGTACTGAGCAGATAGGGTTGGTGGTTGGAAAATGAAGCAGTTCCTGTCTGATTCCTTCTATTTTACCAGAGCATGAACTGTCAGAAAAGAGGAAGATATAGCCTGTTTGGGAAGAGGGAGAAAGTGTGGAAAATCTTTTGAGAAGGTAATAAAAATAACTGAGTTGGAAAACATAACAAACTATAGCCAACTGCCCATTTGAGATTTGTGATTGTAAATTTACAGTCAACCTGGTTGGGTAATTTTCTCCAACAATGATAAACTGCTTGGGTGTAGATTGATACAGAGCAGGTAGCTGACTCCAGCCATGGGTAAGTCTTCCTGGGTAAATATGAAGAAACAGAGAAGGGCAAGGGAGCACAAGGCGTCTGCAAGGAAGTGCTTATGATAATGGACCATAGAATCTAAGGCAGATTCTCCCCACCCTGGTTAGTCTTTCCAGTCCTCAGCAAGTTTTGAATGGGTCTTCTCTTGTCATCCCAGCAGGAGCTCCTAGCATGCTGCTAGTATTAATTTTTAATTACTACATAGCAAATTACAACAACATTAATAGCTTAAAAGAACATCCATTTATTAGCTCACACTTCTGTAGGTCAGACGTCTGGGCACAGCAGCTCTGGGCTTATAAGGCTAATATCAAAGCATCCGGTGGGCTGAGTTCTCCTCTGGAGCTTGGAGTCTTCTTTCCAGCTGATGCAGTTGCAGAATAATTCAGTTCCTTATTGTTGTAAAAAGCAAATAAAATCAAGAGATATTTAAGACGCAGAATGACAAGTCTTGGTGATTGTTTACATATGAGAGGTGTCAGAGAGAGAGGAGTCAAGGATGGCTCCCAGGCTTAGGACCCGAGCTACTAGGTAGACGGTGAAGCCTAGACTAAAAAAGATGGTGGTGCAAGATTATGGGGTAGAAATATTGAATTTGGCTATAAACATGGTAAGTTTGATACCTGCAAGATATCCAAATGAGGATGTAGAATAGGCCGGGGGAAATACAGGTCTAGAGTTCAATTTGTATGTCATCTGCATAGAGGCAGTAATGGAAACCTTGGGAGTAAACTAAATCACTGAAAGAGAGCGTACAGAATAAGAAAAGACGGTCCAGGACTAAGTCCAGAGAAATGCTGACATTTAGAGGTTGGATAAAAAGCAAAAGTGAGAAAAACAATGGAGTGTCCACAATAGAGTAGGAGGAAAACTAGGAGAATAAGATATCTTGGAAGTCAAAGAGAAAGTGTTCCTAGAAGAAGGAAGCAGTCAACAGCTCCTAGGCATGGCATGTGCAGTTGATCGTTTACATAATTGTTCAATATCTGGTTCTTCCCTACTACTTCCTATCTCCTGCCATCCTTTATGCTCTACCACCAATCTTGCCTAACTTCTCTTATACCATGCTATGCTTTCTCATGCATCCTCCCCTTTTTATATGCTGTCCTCTTTCATTCCAGGCTTCCCCAACCCTGAAGCCCTACTCCCTCCCAGAGTCACCTGGTGAACGCTATCCATCCTTTAATATGCTAAGCTGCTCAGGGATCATCCACTCTTAGGTCTTCTTTGACCACCTCCTTCCCAAATTGAATCAATATATTTCTCATTCTATTCTGTTTACCTGATATATATTCCTATTAGTGTGCTTATCCTAGTACACTGTAATAACTTATTTACATATCTATGTCCTCTACCTGACTGTAAGTTTTTGAGGGTAAGGATAATTTTGTATTCTGCTTTCTGTAACTATACTTAACACAGTATAGTTTACATGGCTGGCTTCAATGAATGTTTTTGCACCTTATTGCTGCCTACATGTCACCTAGGGAATGTGAATGTCCTGGACTGGGCTAAAGGACCATGGGAATTGCTGAGATGGAGCAGGGAGCAAAGACAACTGAGCAATAACTGAATCAATAACATTTATTGATTACATCATTTGAGCCAGACTGTTCAGCCCTTGATTGTGCTCTAGGTCATGCAGACTTCCCCACACCCCGTTTGATAGGTGCTCATCAACCTCACTATACAGATGGGGAAATGGAGGCTAGAGAACTTAAGTCGCTTGTCCAAAGTCAGACCCTGACCCTGAATAAACCCAAGCTTGTTCAACTCCGGAGCCCTATATTCTTAAGTCTAGCTCACATTTGAGCCTGGGGAAGTTCTTTATGCTCATTCAAACTCGTAAAGTACAGTACTACAATACAGAAGGGGTATGAGGGCAGCAGAGTGTGCATGGTTACCCCAGCCCCCCAGCACATCCTGCATGCCCCAGCAGCTAGTGGCTCTGCTTGGCCAGAAGCCATGAGGGACAAAAGCAAAATGTCTATGAAGGGTCTGTTCCTCATAGTGTGGATTTGTCAAGGCCCTGGGTCCTAGCAGCCGGTTGGAGGGGTGCCCAAGAGTGAACCAATAGCTGCAATGTCAGACACTAAGTTGGGAGTGGAAGTGAAAGGTGAGGAAGCCAGAGTGCAGGGAACTAGGCCAAGTTGCCAGGTCTTGGGCAATTTCAGTCCTAAGGCTCTCAGCCAAGGACAAGCCACTGTGCCTAAAATAATCTCCCACGAGAGCTATAACTCATCATTTTGCAATCTCTATCCCAGTACTGACTTTTGGGCCAATGCAACTAGTATTAATGGGCCCCTATTAAATGTTAGCACCATGAAAGGTACAAAAATCTGGTCTTCCACAGAGACAGGGCGAGCCCACAGGAAACAATGAGAGAGCTGTAGAAAACAGCAGACAATGCAGGGCCAACCTGTGCAGTATGAGCCACAAAGGCAGCTGAAATTCACAGAAAGGAGAGATTAGGGTGTACTGGCATGGGCAGTGGTGGCTTCTTGGAGCAAATGAACTGAAGGGAGAAAGACAGAGTAGAAAGAGAACAGCATTTCAAGGAGGAAGAAGAGTATAAGCAAAAGTGAGGCAGCAACAATCCAAATAAATTGTTTCTTGGGCTATGAGAAACCCATCTGTGAGCACAGGGTTCTTGCTGGAGAAGAATGGGATAGAAAGTTAGACGAGTAGGAAAGATCAGATCAGAGAGGTCCTGGATTCCAAGAACATTGGTCAAGTAAATTCAACACGCAGGATCCAGGAGTTCATCATGTGGGCAACCAGAAATTTGGGCTTTAAACAGGCAATAAAGAATAAAAATTTAATTTTAGAAAGATTTATTTGTGGTAGCATTTGAGATGGATTAGAGAGGAGAATGCTAAAGGCAAAAGAACTGTCCAAAAAAAAAAACCCTGAATGCTTCTTTGAGCATCCACTAAAAGTCTGACTACATGCAAACAATAGTCATGCTCCCTCCCCAGCCAGGTGTCATAGTCCAATGGGGGAGACATTCATTAATCTCATAGTTACATATTAAGAACCTACTATATGCCAAGGATCTTACTGGGCCCTGGGGACACAGGGAAAAACAAAACAAAGTCTCAGCCCTCATGGCTCATCCTCCAATGAGTATGGAAGATAATACAAAAGCAAACGAATAATCATATCAATATAAAGTCAGGTACTGAGTGCCATGAAGAAAAATAAAGCAGGGCATTAGGTAGAGAATGATGAGACTCTTCAAGGAAGCCCTCTCCAAGAAAACACCACAATATTTCAAACCCAGAGAACAGGTGAAATGGAGATGCCACTGCTAGCAATAAGGATATTGAGAAGGTGACCTAGTTTGTACAGAGAAAGTGGGGAGTCTTGTTGTAAGAAGTGTGTCAAGCTTGTGATGAAAGAAGGATATCTGCACAGAAAGGTCTAGACTCTAGAATGCTAATCCACAAGATCAGAGGAAGATAAAGTTTAGACACGTAAATTTTAAACTCTTCCATTGATATTTGAGGAATAAGAAAACTTCTTTCCGAAACTAATTTACATGAAATGAAAGTAACTAAAGGACTGGAAAAAAAGGGAGTGTAAGATATTCGAAAAGTTTTATCATATCTCCTATGATGATGCCCTCCCTCCAGACTCCCAGAATTCCAGGGGTGGGCAGTGACTTTGCTTGGCAGCAAGTAGCTGGTGACGAAATAATAGTACTAATAACTGAGGCTCATACACAACCAACCATCCAAAGAGCTCTGTCCCCTGTTCCTTCAAACCCCAAGACACAGTGGTCGCCACAGCTCCATCCCTCCTCGGCACTAACCCCTTCGACTACCTGTTGCTCCTCCGTGATTGCTTCCTCTGCAGATGGCTCTGGGTGTTTTAAGGTTTAGTAGAAAAAGATTTGGAAAGCAAAATAAACAAATTTTAACTAGCCTTCCCTGCCTTCCTAGGAATGGCAAGAAATAAATGTTGGGATAGACTCAAGGGTCGGGTGACCAACTGTTCCAGTTTGCCCAGTTTCAGCACCATAAGTCCTGCATTTCTGGGAAACCCCTTAGCCCTAGGCAAACTGAGACAGTTGGTCACCCTATGACTGATCTGACCTTCATAGCTATAACCTGTGTCTGACCTGCGTGATGCAACACAAGGCTTTACATCTCTAAAGTGACGTCAGTGTGCTTAAAGCACGTGCTTAGTTTCCCAAGCCCTACCTAACCCCCTACCCTGGAAGCTGGGTTCTCTTCCCCATCCAGACAGAGGAGCTGTGCCAGAAATTCCTCAGCACGGGGTGACCCTGGGTTCCTCAGCTTTCTATTCCCACCATCTCCCACTCAGCTCCAGCTATCACCTGAACCAGGAACATCAAATCCACCAGCGACTCCAATCCAGGCCAGTTGCTGACCTTTCTGTCCAACCCTGGACAGCAAGCTAGTGTGGCCGGGGGAGGGTCAAGGTCAGATTATCAAAGACTGAATGAGGGGAACTCATCTGAGGTGGTGATGTGCTGTACCACAGCAAATCACAAGAAAGGGGAACCCCAGGTAAATTACAGCCTACTGACCGTGGAAGACGTGTGGTTTGCGTCTTTGAGTTACAGAAACACCGGAAATGATTACCAACAAGTCAATTTTGGAGTTTTGGGTCCCAGTCTGGACTGGCTCACCTTCAAAGCAGAAACCAGGAGAAAGCTCTGACCTTAGGGCACACATCATATGCTCTTCCAGCAGCCACAATGTTTGGAACATTCACAGATCTTGAGAAAACTCACAAACCATCTCTGCCACTTATTACAGACCTCTCCAAAATTATAAACAAGGTTCACAGAAAATGCCAAGACTGATATTAATCTCAGCTTGCTCCCTTATTACAGAATTTTCCTGCCTGACAAGGTTAAAAGAATAATAGGCAGGAAACACAATCCTCCAGGAATAATCTCTATTTGGCCCCTTGTCATCTTGACTGCTTTTATACAAACTAAAACACAGAATTTTAAATCAGCTATTCAGGTAACTTTGCCCAGTCTGCACACACACATCCCTACTAAGAGCCAGAGCAAAGGGTGCTTGTTATTGCTGCCTCTTTTAACTGAGTTGTCTTGGAAATTGCCTCAGACGCCAAAGACAGATTACTGTTAAAATTTCCAATGACTCAAAATTTGATCCTTGAAGCAGCCCCCTCCCCGTCCCTCCCTGCAGGGCTCAGCCCAGCTGACCATGGCAGGCTGTTGCAAGATTGCATCACTGACCTTTGCAGTCTTCTGGCTAGTCTGATTTCCCGCTCCTCCCCCTGCCCTCTTCTTCTCCCTGCTTTAAGCCCTTTGGCCTATCTGTCTCTCCTCTTCCCTTACTTGCCAACTCTGGTCTACGGATAACCAAAACTATTCCACCTCCCCAAAGGGATGATGTTTAATCCCAGTCACAATCAATCCTACTCTCCTCACGCTTCCAAGAGCACCCTCCACTCTTTAGCTTCTTACACAAACTGTCAACTCTCACCCTTCTGCCTTAAACTCTCAACTGTTTCTATGATAAAGCTGAGCTGGCACCATGGAATTGCACCCACAGATCCAGGGAAGTGGCAAACAATTATGGAGGAGAGCATGAAATATTTGCATTCCAAACCAGCAAATTTTACTAACAGCCCCCCTTCCATCCTCCCCAGCCCCCAACTTCACTTCTCAGATGCGAGTGGAGACAATTTGGATTTAATGGCAGTTCCCTGGTATGCAGAAGTGCATATACATACACCTGCAGGCACAGAGACTGACATCACACACACACACATACCCACATCTCTGTGCACAGAAGGGCACCTTCAAAGAATCGTTATCTATCAACTGACCCTAGCAATGCAAGCACCAGTGAATAAAACCAGTCAGGCCGGAAAGAAACAGTAAGCACAGTATTATGCAGAGCCTGGAGACCTGTTCTGTTGCTTTCCCAGATCCCTCCCCCTCGCCTTCTCCCCTCCGAACCTCACACATGTGGGAAGATGACAACTCATCTGAATAAAAACTAAAGATTTTTCAGTTAGGTAGAACCCCCAGATGTCCTCATCAGGGGTCCTTCTCAGGGTGTCCTGGACGAGGGCAGCTGTGTGCCCACCCACACCACTCAGCGTCATGTCGGAAATGTAGACGGATACTTCTCCGGGCTTCGGGTCCTGACCCTTGCGAGCACCCGGAGTGGGACCTAGCCGTCCAGGCCTGCTCTGCCGCCCCGCCCCCGCAGCGATCTCCCCGTCCCGGGACCCTGAGCTCACACGGCCCGGGCGTGCACAGCTCGTGGCCGCCTCCCCCTCCTCCCCCTCCTCCCCCTCCTCCCCCTTGCTCTTCCTCCTTTCTTTGGCCGGGGCTGCCCTGGCCCCAGCCAAGGGAACCCAGGAGGCGGGTCTCGTAGAAAAGATATAAGCGGCCCCGGGACGCTGACAAGCTGCCAGCTGCGGAGTCTCCATCTGGAAGAGCCGCGGCTCCCGAGGAGGAGAACGCAGAGCCTGGCCCGACCGACGGACGCGCCGACCGCCGCTGCGCCGCCGCCCCCAGCTCGCGCTGCCTCCTGCTCGCGCCGAAGCACGAAGGTGAGCCGGGTGGCGCGGGCACGGGGGCGCGCGGGGGCACCCCCAAGACAGCTGAGTGAGGGGTGTTCGGGAAAGCTGGAGCTGTCCTTCAGTGGCTAAACGTCCCCCTTTCCTGCTCCGCTCCTCCTGCAGGTCACTCCCGCCCCGGACAGCCTAGAGAGCCCAGAACCGAGATGGAAACGGTCCAGGAGCTGATTCCTCTGGCCAAGGAGATGATGGCCCAGAAGCCCAACCGGAAGCTGTTAAAGCTGTACGTGCTGGGCAGCGTCCTGGCTTTCTTCGGTGTGGTGCTAGGCCTGGTGGAGACTGTGTGCAGCCCCTTCACGGCCTCCAGCCGCCTGCGGGAGGAGGAGGCAGCTGTGGCCGAGCTGCAGGCCGCCCGTGAGCGAAAGGCCCTCCAGACACAAGCCCTGCTGGAGAAAGGCAAGCAGCAGGAGGCCATCCTCCGCAACCGGCAGCATGGCTCCTAAGAACCCGGGGAGACCAGCAGAGGGAGGGGGAGAGAGAGACTGAGCTAGGGACAGAGACAGAGAGAGAGGGCAAGCGAGCGCAGGTCAGGCTCAAGTGGGAGACAGCAGGAGTCCTGTGCTGTTTGGACTTCCTTCTGAGAAGCCACTGACTTCTAGAACTGAACTACCACACAGATCCACGAAAGGAGTTTGGGGTTGAGTTTTGCTGCTGTGAGACACTACAGAAAGATATGTCCAAAACTATGTATCTTTAAGCTATCTGAGTGCATCTACCATTTTGCACTGGGGCAGAGGGAGGGGAATGCTTTTTATATTAATATTATTATTGTTATTATTATTATTATTACAATGACCACCATTTTGCATTTTGAAATAAAAAACGTTTTATACTGTATCTCAGTATCTGATTCAGGCATGGTGCCCTGGAGTGGGCAGCAGGGAGGGTGGGCATGCTGGTGAAGGGGGCCTTACTTGAGCACTGTGGAGAGAGCAGCTTCCTGAAGGTCAGGCAACACTTACTTCACTGCTGGGACTCAGATATTCATATGACATGCTTATAAGTCTCTTCAGGATTTATTTTTGTTTCATGTTAGGGGTAGGAAGAGAGAAATTTTTTTTTTAAGTCCCACCAGACTTAGCATTTTTAAGATCAGAAGATATATCAACTTCTGAGCTAGAGTATGTGAATGGGAGATAATGAGTAATTCTAGGGCAGAACACCCATTTGCCATCTCACACCTGTGTAGCAGAGGCCCCTATGGCTGGGACCCCTTTCTTCCTAACTGTATTTTAGCGAAAGAAGGAGAAAGAAAGAAAAAGAAAAGGAAGAAAGCAAAAGGGAAAACTAGCTAGCCGGTAGGAAGAGGGAAGGCAAGCTCCCAGGAACACCTAATTGATGTCTAACTCTACGCAGCTTCTTCCCCCATGAACTCAAATCATAGTAAGAAGCTCTAGGTTAGAGGGAGAAAAGACTGGTTGTCACAGACCTCTTCCTCCAGAGGCAGAGCTTGCTCTGTGGTAATAACTAATTCAGTGGCTCTACAGGGCTCAGCAAAGGAAATTTTAAACAATGGCTCCTAGAGAGGTAGTTAGGGTCACGGACCCAATGCCACTCTCCTTGTGATTTTATATGTCTCCTGCCCTAACCAGGTACAGACATTTCACTCTTGTCATTAATGGCTGTGCATTTTTGCCAAACATACCAATGGTCGGTGCCATTGCCTCTGATCAGACTGTGTCCACCACCACTCCCTTCCCACACACACACCCTCCTTCATTTTATTTCTGTCGGCTCAAATCCTATCCGGCATTCCTGGCCCTGATCAAATGCCATCTCTCCCTGATATCTATCCTCACTCCAAACAGAAGAGCGTCCGAATGGGATGAGATTAAGAGAAAAGCGACATCGTAAAAGGAGGAAAAGGATGTCAGTGGCACCATTGTTCTCCCAGTTTCCAAAAATGGGAAATTCGGCCCTTTATTAAGACATAGCCTCAACTTAAATGTCCAAAAACCTTCTTAAGAATTCATCCAATCTTACTCTTCCAAAATGCCTCTCCTATTCTAGTCATATTCCTCCACCTGTTCAGCCATGACCTTGTCCAGCTCCCGACAGCTCAAACCTCCTCCTGCACCTTTTAGCACTTTCTCCCCAAACGGTTCCTCTGCTAGACTGTTCTTCCTTCAATACGTTTCACCCTTCCGCTCCTCCACTCAAGAAACGTCAGAGACCAAACTCCCGTGCCAGATTTTTCAGTATGTTCGTGATCAGCTCCCATTCCAGCTTCTCACCTGATTTCTCAGGCTGCCCAGCTTGGGCCCTGGTATCTCCTATTCCCTTTTGGTCTTTTGCATCTTTGTTCACATTACTTTTGCCACCTGAATGTCCTCCCACCCACATTCTCCACGCCTTCTGAAAACATATACCTCAAATTCTCCAAGAGAGTTATGATTTCAAATAGTCTGCTTATTGTCAAGCTATGTATCAAAATCATATACTCCAATTTTTGGTTTAGAAGGTAATGTCTATTTTTCGGTTTGCCTATCTACAAAAAAATGTCTTTTTTACATATTTGCCTAATATACTTTTATTTTCAAAGTTATGTCTCATACCTATATATGTTCAAACTACCCAACTCAGTCAAGTCCTAGCTATTGAAATCTTCTCTGATCTCATTTCTCTGAATTCTTACAGGTCGTTCAGTCTGGGTCTCATACTGGATCACTCAGTAATGGACCTTTTCTCCAGTTGTTTTACAGAGCAGTATTCTAGGGAGAGGGAGAGAGAGAGCGAGAGGAAGAGAGAGACTGGGGGAGGGGGCGGGGGAGAGAGAGAGAAAGGAAGGAAGGAAGGAAGGAGAGAAAGAAAGCAAAAAAACTAGGAATCTGGTAGGAAAAGAGGGACGCAAGCTCCCAAGAACCCCTAAATGGATATCTAGCTCTACCCAGTTTCCTCCTCACGAACCTGAATTAAAGTAAGAAGCTTTAGCTTAGAAGGAGAAAAGACTGGTTGTCACAGAACTGAGTCCACTTCCTCCAGGGACAGAGTATAATCTTCTCAAGGACCATGTCTTCCCCTTGAGTGTTCACAGAAATTATCAAGTCCTAGACAAACAGTAGGTTTTTAATGAGTGCTTGATTGCTCAATTCATCCATTTATGAAGTTAGAGCAGTGGTTCTCAATGAGAGAGGGAGCAATTTTGTCTCCCCAGGAGACATTTGAAAATGTCTGGAGACATTTCTGGTTATCTAGTAGGGAGGAGAGGTACCACTGCTTGCATCTAGTGAGTAGAAGCCAGGGATGCTATTAAACATCTCATAGCATGCAGGACAGCCGTCCACAACAAAGAATTCTCCAGTCTAAAATGTCAGTAGAACTGAGGTTGAGAAACCCCAGGATAAAGGAAAGTAAAGGAAAGGGGTTTGCTTAATAGTTTCAGAATCAAGATTTTGAGGTAGTCTCGCAAGACTATGCCTAGTTGTGATCAAACACGCTGAGTCCCTCTCCCAACACTGGGACAGAAGTGGTCCTTGGCCCTATCCTGTTTGGCAATTTTATCAGCAACCTAGGAGAAGCGACAGAAGGTGTACTTACCAGCTCTGTTGGTGATGCAGAGCTGAGATTGTCGAGTCAGGATTCAAAACCACTCAACAGGCTGGAACCATGACTGAAGCTAACCGATTGAAACTGAATAGGGAAGAAGATACAGTAAAGAACTGAGGTCCAAAACACCAGTTGCATGACCACAGAATTACAAAGGCCTATTCTAGAAGAAGGTAGTGTGAAAAAGACCTAGGTATTTTCACGGATTACAGGCTCAATATAAGTCAACAAGAGCTTGTGACAGGGCTGCTAAAACAAACTAACCCCTCATTAGTAGACATGGAATGTACAGAAAAAGGGAAGAGGAGGTAGTTTTGTTTTCCTTTGCAGTCTGGCAGGTGGAAAACCAAAGAAGTTAAGTCAGACCGCCTGGATTTGCTTGGGTTTGCATTCTGCCGCTAGCTCTAAGACCTTGGACAGGTTACTTATAAACTCTCTGCCTCAAGTTACTTAAGTTCATTCCTCTTCTACAAAATAGTTCCTTCCTCATGGGATGATTTTGCAGATGAAAGGAGATAATCCATGTTAAGTGCTTAGAGCAGTACCTGGCAGATAGTAAGCTTTCAGCCAATGATAGCTCTTGTTATATTTCAAGAGAGATCTTGACAAACAAAAACTTGCCTAGATCAGAGTGACTGGGGCAGATAAAAGTCCAGAAACCCGGGGCTGGCCCCGTGGCCGAGTGGTTAAGTTCGCGCGCTCCGCTGCAGGCGGCCCAGTGTTTCGTTAGTTCGAATCCTGGGCGCAGACATGGCACTGCTCATCAGACCACGCTGAGGCAGCGTCCCACATGCCACAACTAGAAGAACCCACAACGAAGAATACACAACTATGTACCAGGGGTCTTTGGGGAGAAAAAGGAAAAAAAAAAAAAAAGTCCAGAAACCCTGTCACATACAGAACAATCAAATGGATCACTAGAGAACAGAAGATACAATAGCATCACGTAACTATTGTCTCCAAATATTTGAAGGGCTGCTGTACTGGTCCAATAAAGTCCAATAAAATAGTCATTTTATGTGGCTTGAAAACGCAAAATGAGGACTAGCAAGTAGGAGTACAGGAAGCAGATCTTAGTGATTAAGAAATCAGAGTAATTCAAAGCATAATGGGTTGCCTTGTGATGTATAGTAAGCTCCCCATTACTAAAAGCCTGTAAGCAGAGGTTGGAAATCACCAGCCAGGGATGGTATAAACTGGAGAGGAGATTTCTGAACTTGGAGAGAGGCTAATCTTATCATTTCTGAGGTCCCATCCAATTATAAGATGCTAGCATTCTGTTTAGTACAACCACCAAATAGGAGAGATATTTCCCATTCCAGCCTACTTCTCTGGAACCCACCTCCCCTTCTCTATGTTTCCAATGCTTCTTTGTTCTTTTTCTCAGCACATTGACAAATATTTTCCTTCTTGCTGGATGACTATTACAAGTAATGAATTTAATTCCAAAAATAAATCCTTTCCTGATTAACTTTATCTAACTAATGCTTTTGCCTTTTAGAAAATACCTTAACCTAGAGGTTGAACCTAATGATTCTCAAATTTTTTCATAGTAAAACACTTATTAGTTACCCTGCTCTTTACAAAACACCACAAGAGTCTGACCTATTAATATGAATAAATATATAATTTTGCACTACATCAGATACCAACTCGTGCTACGTTCTAGTGAAAACAAATAGTAGGTGCCACCTGTGAGAATATTAAAAACTTTCCATATGCTTAGGACAAGTTTGACTGTTTTCTAATCTTGGTATCCAGAACCAGTTTTAAACCCATTGGCTCAATCAATGACAACTTGCCTCCATTAACACACTTTTGTAAGCCAACCAATCAGTGATAGCCTCTCACTTCTGATGGTCAGTCAACCAGGAACTGACTCACTCCATAAACATATTTCAGAGTGCCAGCCAATCAACAAACAAACATGCTTCTATAGATGATGTCAGCCCACTTACGTCTGGGAAAGTACGCTTACGTGAACTGCCTGCTTCCCAAAACCAACAAGTGCTCCTACTGGGCTCCTTGTGCCCAAATTCCATTTGTCCTTCATATCTGCTGCCAGGTAAGTCAGTCTCAAAAATAACCTGAATTTGACTAGATTCATTGACTTCTCACTGCTTCTATGATTTGTAACCAAACAGGCCTTTGTATAAAAACCATTAGACCTCAGTTCTTGTAGAAATTTTAGTTTACTGAGGTATATTCTGGTAAGTAGTTGTAACTAGGTCTTTGCATAAGGTCATTAGGCATTTTGGTTGGGAGGTGTACCATTGAGTAATTAGACATAGGTCTTATATAGTTCATTAGACCCTTTGTTTTGGAAGTATACCGTCTGATAACTATTTTTGCCATTAAACTGCTTATTCCCCTGCTGCTTACTTTGCTTTTGCTTTTGTTTGTCTATATTATAAAGTCTTATCTTATGTGTTTTTGTTTTGTTCTGGAATGCCTTATTTCTGATATATGATTAAGGGGGTGTTCCATATGGAATGGTCCAAATAGTGGCAAATCCAATCCAAACTGGTCCTAAGGGATATCAGTTGGAGGTTCCTTAGACTGGTGACCAATTCAGGCAAAGGCAATTGGTCAAAGTTAGCTTTGAGTCCCCTACATAACTCTCATTAGAGCACTCTCTGTCTTGTCAACGTGTGAATGAAGGTCACTTTTAGTCTGTATTCTGGTGTCAAAGATTGTCAGGTCATTGATTGCATGGCCCGTTCCTAACCTTTGCTTAGAAAGAAATCCCAAGATACCATTCACAGGCACACACTCTTTCTAAGTGGTCTCTCTTGTCTCTCTTGGATTTTTCTATGTCTAAAGTGCAGCCTCCTCTTGGAAGAACTCTTGCTTCCCATATTAAGTTGTACCATAATCTTAACCCTTGCACTTACTCTGGCAAAGAGCAAAAATTTTGAGTTGGAATAACAATGGCCATCATGGAGAACTTTTGACATGTCAAACTTAATAAACTAGTTCCTTTAAGAGGAACCCCAGAATAAATTAATATTTTTAAGAGAAACCCCAGAAATCTAACGAGTCAATAGTTAGCTTCTTTAATTAGTGTACTGAGACCTAAAAGAGAAAATTCTAACTCCAATATAACCTTTCTGAAACCCACTCTCATTTCGTTTCTCTCTCTTTCCACTCATGTTTGCCTGACCTTCTATATGAGCCACCCTTTCTCCCAAGTTTTCCCTGGAAAAAAAGCAATCACATTGTAAAATTACTAAACCAGAAGGCAGCCCTAAAGAAGTTAAATTTCAACTCTGGTCTGGATCCATATTAAGGGTCATAATTAAAGATTTTCCTAAACCCCAGGAAGCCAGGTAGAAATTTGTTACATAATTCAGGATTTTATTAGGCACTTGGTCTAGACTACAGATCTGTACCAACTAGTTCGGTTAATTATTAGTCCTTTAACTGGAGAAAAATATTTAAAAGCAGCAGGGTAAGAAAGGAAAAATTTAAATAACTCAGCTGTATAAAAAAATTTTTAAGTGCCTTCTTAAGGCAAGAAAAAATAGGAAATACAGTACAAAAAGACAATTCCAGAAGCCTTTCTTTTAAAGGTACATTGGACAAAGATTCAAAATTATAAACTAAATAAAGATGAAAACATTTCAGGAAACTTTCAAAGAGGATACTGGAGTAGACCCAACAGTTGAAGCAAGGGAGACTTGTCTGTTTTGTTGTTTCTTTTTTTTTCTTTCAGTGGGCTCAAATATGAATTAGGGGATTTAATGAGAAAAAAAAATTAATTGAAATCCCAAACTGGATATTAAAAATATCCAATATGTGGCTAGACATTTTCAGAGAGCCTTAGAAAGTAAATGAGCTAGAAATCAACAGAACTTATGGTTCTCTAGATAAAACAACTGGCTCCTGAAAGAAAAAATAAGCCTCAAAAGTCTTCCATCCTCTAGGAATTGGGAGCCTATAGACAAGAATACTTGTAGACATTGCAATCAGAAGGGCTGTTGAAAGAACCAATGTCTCACTTTTCCTAAGAAACCAAAAGATGGCTATGCAAAATCTGTCCCCTGAGGCTGCTCCAAGGGAGACATTAACACCCAACAATTCTAGTCCTTCCTCTAAATTTCCTTCCCAGATCTCAGAGAGACCAGTGTGCAACCATGTCAATTATTCTCTCCATCAGGGCAGGGCCATGTCTAGTTTGACTCACAACTCTATCCCCAGCTCTTAGCCCAGGGCCTGACATGGAATAGATGCTCATTCAATACTTGTTAAAGAATGAATACATAAATGGATGAAGATAGTGAACTTTTGTTGACACACTGTTGTCTACGTCTTAGTCCAAAAGAATGAAAACCTCTGAATTGGGGTGTGACCCTCCATTAATTGGTATGAATCCGGCTGGAATTACTGTCCCTACTTATGGAGTCCCTACCCCATCTGGATCCTATTGCAGGCTCCTGTCTCCCCTCTACCATCCACTCCATGCTCCTGCTGATATGATCACCATAATGGTTTATAAGTCACATAGGTGATTCTCTAAGGAGTTTATAACTGAGAAATGTGTAGACACTCAGGCCTCACAGAGTACATTCAATTGCTAGAGTCTCTCCTGGTGGGGAAGAAAAATCTGCTCAACCCCAGGTTTTGTTTCAGTACGTTCCTTTGAGGCAAAGCCAGGAATCTGAGAGTGAGCGCCTGCTAAGGGTGGGACAGGGGCTCTGCCTGGTGTGCCTCTGGCAAGTTTAGAGCTAACAATAGTAATGGATAAGTCTCCAGGGCAACCAGGACCACTTCCAAAGCATTCCAACTGTTTCAAGGGTCCTCTGTCCTTCGGGGAGCCCTGATGCCTGCCTCCCAGGACTGGCCCACTCTGGCTTCCCTTTGGTGCGCCTCTCCCGGCGCCTCCTGGCTGCAAGCTCCGTCCTAGCATAAGGGCCCTCTTCCTTGGCCTGGGTTTCACCTTCTTGTATCAGGTGGCAGACCAGCTGGTTCCAGGCTCCAATCAGGTCTTCTGACTCCTCCCAGAAACCAACTAACTTCTGAGCAGGAAATCCTGCCCCTCCCCAAAGAGTGGGAAACCGCAGAGGAAGAGTGAAATGAAACAGAAGGGAAGGCAGAAGAGGAAGGAGAGGGAGAAAAGAAGCAAAAGGGAAAACGAGATCAATAAAAAGGAGTCAAATTTGGTTGAAACCCCAAGGTAAGACTTTTTAAAATCATATTATATATAATAGCATCACCATTTGTGCCAGGGCCTAGAACATAGTAGGTCCTCAAAAAACCGCTATTGAAATAATGCACCTATTGGAATAAACTGGAGGGCTGGGCTGAAGAGAGCTTTCAATGTCAAATGCTGGTCAAAAAAACAAAAAGAACTGCCTGATGAGCTTTGAAATGTGTAGGAGGGAAGATATGATAAGACACAGATGGAACCAGACGTCTGTTACTGGCACTGAGAGCATTCTGATCATTTTGGGACAGAAAGTTAAGTTGGAACAAAAGAGTTTCAAAAATTGTTTGAAAAATGTCTGCTTGTTCTTTTGAAATCATACAAAGATTGCAGGTCGTGAGCATTTTTAAAAATGGGCTTTAAAGTGATGACATTGTACAAATGCTACGCTGTATCTTGGGAATTGCTAAGAGTGCTGATCTGCATTTTGCATCCAACCATCAGCTAGTTTAATATTATTAATATTGAGATCTGGAGCTTTAAGGAAGGTTTATTTTATCTCAAGATGTCTTGTTCAATGGACCAAGGGAGGCCTAAATTTGTCAATGAAAATTCTTCAAGTGCTGTTCATCTAGTCCTTAATCCCAGACCAGCCTGGCTGCTTAGGATACTGACCTTCTGAGACTTAAAACGGTCTGTTCAGGGAGAATTCAAAGGTGCTTGTTTCAGGTCAGTTAGAGAAACTCTGACAGGAACAGGAAATGCCATTCCCCACCCCCCACCATTTACCCAAACCCCCACTTGCCATCAGTAGACAGTATCATCCAGAAGCTTGCAGTTTACTGACCCTCTTGGAGGGATTAAAATAGCTAGACTCATGCTTGGGACAGCGTCCATAGATGATGATGATGAGTTTTCGTAACAGTTGGCTTCTAAGAGTTCTGCTCCCTCAACTTTTCCAACAGAGCTTAACAATTCAGAGGGACACACTTGCGGTGGTTGTTTTTAGTACCAGTATTTCTCTTTGGGGTTTGTGTGAGTAAATCATAGTCGGAAGCTGAAAGGAGGGCGGGAGAGGTAAAGGAGAGATGGCAGAATCTCGCATCTGCTTGCTTGCCAAGATTTGAAAGGAATTGCCTTTCCCTCTTTAGCATGGAATGAAAATAAAATCCAAAAATCCTAGCTTGCTCTTTATACTGATTTCAGTACAGCTAAAAGCTCCCCGCATCCAATTTCTGAGCTGGAACAAATCTTAAAAGTAATCTAATTTAATTCCTCTTGTTTGCCAGGTGAGGGAATTGAAGCCAAGACAGGGGAAGGGCCTTGCCCAGGGTCACATATGTGTCAATGGTGGAGGGGAGACAAACTCACTTCTCCTGGTCCCACCCAAGGGCCTTTCAAGAAACTACCCCAACTTTACAGAAAGGTAGCCCAGACGTCCAAGAAATCATAAACACTGTATCTGCTGATTAAATAAAATATCCAGTTAAAGATGCTCAAGTAATCCTTGCCTGGAAGAAATGGAAAGAGGGAAAAGATTTTCCTAGTAGTTAAGCTTTTCTAAAATCTGTTTTATAACTGTTAGGGGACTAGAGAGAGTAGAAGGATTTAAGGCAGGTTTATCACAAAAGAATTAGAATATTTTACATTCCTACCGTTGATCCAGCATTTTACATATCTCATCTCTTTATATAATCTCCTAGTATCCTCATTTTACAAATAACATTTTTTTCTAATTTGCTCAAATTCACAGAGGGAATAAGATATTATTATTTCTGCATCTCTCATTAGGAGGCCCAGGATCACACTCTGGACTAATATGGATATTTATAGTTCAGTGACCACTACACTTCTACTCAGGCCACTCCCCAACATGGACCCTTGCTCCAACCATTTCAATCTACTTGGGGTTTCTCTGACATACCATGCTATTTCTAGACTTCCTGCCTGAACACAGGCAGTTCCCTCTGCTTGGAATGCCCTTCCCTCAGCTTCTTCACCTCCATAATTCATACTTATCCTTCAAAACTAGGCTCCAAGGCCACCTCCTTCCGGAAGCCTTTCTCACTGCCCTGGTCTGATTTGGATGCCCTACTCTGTACTCCTGTAGCACCCTATCCACACCCCTATCAGAGTATATTATGAGCTTGGATTTACTTGCCCACCTTAACTACAATGTCCTTGAAGGAAGACACCAAATACAATCATGTGTAGCTTAACAACAGGAATGCATTCTGAAAAATGCGTCCTAGGCAGTTTCATTGTTGTGGAAACAACACAGAGTGTACTCACACAAACCTAGATGGTATAGCCTGCTACACACCTAATCTATATGGTACCAATCTTATGGGGCCACCATCACATACTGAAACATCACTATGTGGTGCATGACTGTATTGTTCATCTTTTATATGAGCATATTTTAGTGCTCAATAAGTGTTTGAAAAATGGATACGTGAACAAATAAAATATGCCCCCTACTTTCCTTCCATTAAAATGATTTAATAAAAAATCTCGTTCCCATGCTCTTGACTCTTGGGTAACTTGGCGGGAAATAGAAGATGTCCTTATTGTAAGCTTCCCCTCGTTTCAAGTCTGGCAGCCTATTCAAAAGAGCTATCTAGGGTTAAACATGCAGTTGAACAAACATATGAATTTCTGCTTCCTTACAAAATGCACTGATTACCACAGAAGAATTTACATGCAATAAACCACAAGGACAAAAGGAACCAGAACAGAGAAACAGCAGATGAGAGATGTCAACACCCTTTTGGAAGATGATAAGTGGATGGATGAGTGATAAGTCACTTAGCAAACTGGAGAATGCAGAAGCCCAAGTGCCTGTGATGGGAAGCTGACAAGAAGCCACAGAGCCCAGAGAATCTCAGGGATCTCCGAACACAGAGGGAAAGATGGGGCAAAAATAGGATGAGACACTGCAGATCCCCTCTCTTACCCTCCAACTGCAGAAGGAAAGTTTACTTTCTGAAGAAACTGGCCAAAGAGGCACCAGGCTCAGGGATACCAGGCACAGCAGAAGGTGGAATTAGGCATGGCGCTAGAAACAGAGGGATTAGGGAAAGACTCCATACTGAAAGATGAGATTCCCCAGCCCCTTATACTGGCTAGGCTCCCAGGACACGAACAGCCTGGCATATACCCCTCTCCATTCACCCTCCTCCAGCTCACACCAGGCAGAAGAATTCTGGTAGAAGGTACTCAACCAAAAAAACTACTACAGACACTGGTATTTGGGAACCGCCCCCCCTTCCCGCCCCCCCCGCAATGAAACTGCCAAGCACCCTCTGGATTATCTTATAGTAGAGGCCAACAATTGACAAGCCCTGCTCTCACACTCAAAGCTTCCAATAGCCAAGGAATGGACTCTGAAGACCACCAGGCATGGGAAGAAAGCCTCTGATATTAAAGAAGGACACCCCAACAGAGGTAATCCAGAGAGCAGAAGAAACCATAAACAACAGCCACAGCAACATCAATATCCCCCCAGAGCAAAGGAAAGACAATTCATCCACAAATGAAGTTTAGGAAACCAACGTTTTTAAGAAGTAATAGAAAAGAAAAAGAGCTTTTTAAAATAGAAATACAGCTATAAATTTAAAAATTAAAGTGAAACACTGGAAAATAAAATTGACAGAATCTCCCAGAAAGTAGGACAAAAAGGGAAACAGAAGAAAAATAGGACAAAAACGATAAGAAACTTACAGCATCCGTCTACGAGCTCCGGCATCTTCTAATAAGTATTCCAAAAAGAGAACACAGAGAAAATGGAGGGGAATACATCAACCAAAAAGATAATTTCTCCCAAAATTTCCTGTAATGAAATATTTGAATTTCCATATTGAAAAGACCCAGTGGGTACCCCAACACAATGAATGAAAAAAACACTCTCCCGAAAGTACACCATTGGAAATGTTAGATCCCCAGGAATAAAAGGATCCCAAAAGTTCTGGAGAGAGGAAAAACCATTCACAAACCAATGATCGGGTATCAAGATTCCTGATCAGCAACTGGACTTCTCGGAATCAGCACTGGAAGCTAGAAACTGAAAGGCAATACAGCAAAGCCTTCCAATTTCGAGAGAAAATAATCTCCATTCTAGAAATCCTTACCCAGGATTCAGGGTAAGTGAGAACAAGCAGGCAGAGCTGCCACAACAGGGTTTATGGGGCCAGGGCCTGAAGGATTAGAGCCCATGGAAAGACGTTAAATATGAAATAGCACTTGTGCATCTGAGGTCTCAAAAAAAGTTCCCCGCCATTCAGGAGGAAGTCAACCAAGAAAGAGAAAAGTTGCGTTCCCAGGTGGATGGCAAAGAGATGCGCCAGAAGACAGCCTATCAAGGACCTAGTCCAGACTGGAACAGGAGGAGTAGCAGCTCCCGGAGGAGGGGGGATGTCTCCAAGGAAGAAAATAGATGGATTATCCAATTAATTTGACTGATTTATTTGAGTTTTATAGCTCTTGTCAGAGGATTTGGAGAACACGGATGGCTGAGTAAGCACACAAACAAAAATGAGGTGATTATTAACTCCCAGAGGGAAAGGAAGAATAGAGGAAAAGAAATGCAATCATAGTACATTACGTTGCTGAGCTGAAAACAATTAGTCATAATAATATGAACACTGACTGTTGAGTTAATTAAAAATTGTGACAGAATAGTATTAAGAATCTAGAAGGAGGGGCTGGCCCTGTGGCTGAGTGGTTAAGTTCGCACACTCCGCTGCAGGCGGACGAGTGTTTCGTCGGTTCGAATCCTGGGGGCGGACATGGCACTGCTCATCGAACCACGCTGAGGCAGCGTCCCACAAGCCATAACTAGAAGGACCCACAACGAAGAATATAGAACTATGTACTGGAGGGCTTTGGGGAGAAAAAGGAAAAAAATTAAATCTTTAAAAAAAAGAATATAGAAGGACAGGAATGAGTATCTGAGTCTGTTTTAAAAAAAAGTGAAGCCCTAGCATTCCTTAGGAGGAAATCAATAAATAATTTCTAAAATTGCAAAATCAAGAAATAGCAGTAAAAGCATATTGTTTAAAAATATGGACTTGATTCGCAAAGAAAAAAATGAGATTTAAAAAAGTCATTGCCTCTGAGTGGGACTAGGGTGTGGGGAAGGGAGGAACAAGGATTGCTATTATTCTTAATAAGCCTTTTGATGCCATGTGACTTTGTAAACCTTCCTCATCTATTATATTGATAAATATAAAAATTATCTTTAAAAAAGGAAAATATGGCTCAGTCATAACAATCTCCCAGAGATTGCATTCTATTTACCAGTTAACATGTTGATGCCTGCAGCCACTAACTTAAGTGTCAAACAAGCTATAGTTAAGGTCTTTACCTAATTACCCAGAGCAGTTTGCCAGCCTGTCCATTACTTCAGAATCGCCTGGAGAGTTTTGTGAAAATACAGATTCCTGGGTCCCACCCTTAATGGTTCTGCTTCAACAGGCCTTCATGGGACCTAGGAATCTGCCCTTAGTTCCCCCAGATGATTCAGTGGCACAGCAAGCTTTAGGAACCACTGAACTAAGAGCAGAAATTGTGTGTGTGGGTAGAGAGGGCTGAGGGAGGGGGGGTGTGTGTTTGTGTTTTGTGGGTGTGTAACGAATTCTGTGTATATGACAATGTATTCTGAGTTTGTCTTCCTCCTTCTTTTGACCTCCTTTGTCTTGACTTAACCCATAAATCCCTCTAGACTGCTGACAACATTGTCAGAGATGATCTCCTCCCTGTGATTTTAAACCCCTGCAGTCTGAGCTTTCTCTCCCGGCCCTGGGGCTCCCTCTGCTGGCAGAACCCTGTTAAAACTCAGCATCCTAAGCCAGGAAATCCTCCTCCCCTTCCCTATTAGGACATTTTCCCCGGCTTTTTCAAAGCCCTCACACTTTGTGAGCCCTCCCATCAGACAGAAAATGGAAAATTCAGCCAACCTGGGAAAGACTTCCTTGCCTTACAGGTGTGAATATATAAAGATCAGGAGGGAGCAGGAAGAGGCAGAAATGAGGATGAGACGTACATATGAAGGTCAAGCCTGAGGAAAAGGAGACCTTAAGGGGTTCTACTCCCTGCCTTCTTCTTCCTCATCCTCCCCCAAGAGAGGGGGATGGATGGCGAAGCCACATCCATCTGCCTCCCAAAAATCAAAGGAAGGAAACACATTAGGCTAAAAAGCTCACTGAATTTGGAAGCAGAAAACAAGGGTTCAATATCCACTCTCCCTTTACTTCCTCGATTTTCCTTTTCCAGAGCCATGTGCTGTATCATAGACCCCAAAAATCATGCCCCTCCAATGATCCTGTCTGTGGACTCTATCGGGTCTTTCCAAAAGCTGAAAACACGCTCAGCCTAGCACAGTGTCTGGCATGGAGAAAATGCTCAAAAATATTTGAATGAAAGCTTAACTCATTGCCGTCCTGAAAATCAAAACCTTCCTTTGGATCCGCATACATCTCATGCTCCTCACAAGCACCCGCCTGTGCTCACACTAACATGGTATTTCCTCGTTGACCTTCACTCTTCAACCCAGAGCATTCCACCTGTAGCTCCTGCAGAACTCTTTGACATACGTCTCCAAGGAGTCCTATACTCCAGGCCCAATGTATTCTTTCACTTCTCATCCTCCTTGACCTCTCAGAAGCTTCAAAGCTGTGACCTCTCGCATCTCATTGAGACCCCCCCACACACACTCCAGTTCCCTGCTCTCTCAGGTCCTCCTGCTCCCTGCTTCTCCTTGTTCTTCTTCACTGGCTCTCCTCTTCTCCCTGAACCATAAATGTTAGTGTAATATTCCCCTCATAGCCTTCACCCTCTCATCTATTCCTGTGGTTTCATAGGTGGTCTCACCTACTCCTACGGTTTCAATCTTAACTTGCATGATGTAATTCTCCCGAATCCATATCTCTAGCCTAGACCTTTCTCCTGGGCTCCAAATACCTACTGACATCTTTATCTGGATGTATAGGAATCAATTTCAATTAAACACTCAAAAAAATGCTTTCTGAGCACCTACGTGTGCCAAGCACCATGCTAAGAACTGGAGATACACTGGCAAGAGAGACCAGGCCTCTGCCCTCCCAGAGCTGGGTGAAATGGGAAAAACAGACAAATTAGCAACTTTGAATAAAAAGTGGTAGGAGCTATGATAAGAGAAATGCCCAGTGTTAGGGGCCACCTTACATGGGCCAAAGGAGGGTGCCTTTGAAGGGTGGAACCTGAAGGATAAGAAGGAGCGGGGGTGGGGGTGGTGAGAGGTTCCTGGGAAAGGATCTCAAAACTGACGAAGAACCTGTAAAGCTAAAATAGTGAGTTTGGACTTTATCCTAAGAATAATAGGGAGCCACTGAAGAAGAATTGGATGGATTAGAACCCACAGGGCTCTTCCACAGTGTTGGCAATGGTCAAGTCTTAAGGTGGATGGCAGGCCCATAAGGCTTTCACTTTATTATTATGCCTTATAAGTTATTTATGGCTTCATATATTCTTTTGTGCATATCAAATGTTTCACAACCCTTTTTTAAAAGAATAAATAGATTGGAGAAGGTGAGATATTCAGAGAGAAGAGTGAGGAGGTTACTAAAACAGAAAATAGCAGTGGCCTGAGTTAGGATAATCTAGTGAGAGTAAAGACTGGGAGATGGTTCTAGAGATATGTAGGAAGTAGAATTGACCGGACTTAGTGAGTAATGGAATATGGGGATATGGAGAGTGGAGTAAAGAAGGACTTCCAAGGTTCTAGAGTACAAATTGGATGGATGATGAAGCCATTGACTGAAACAGAGATCTAGGAGATGCTGAATAAAAATAACAAAGTCTTTGGAGAACAGTTTAGCAGTTTCTTAAAAAGCTAAATATGAATTTACCATGCAACCCAGCAATGCCACTCCTGGGTATATACCCAAGAGAAATAAAAATATGTCTACACAAAGACTTTCACATCAATGTTCACAACAGCACTACTCATGATAGCCAAAAAGTGGAAAATTCCATACGTCTGTGAATTTGTGAATGGATAAATAAAATGTGGCATAGCTATATAATGGAATATGATTTGGCAATAAAAAGGAACAAAGAACTGATATATGCTACAATATGGATGAACCTCAAAAACATGCTAACGTCAAAGAAACCAGATACGAAAGATCACATATTATGTGATTCCACTAAAATAAAAGACAGAAAGTAGATTATTGGTTATGTGGGGCTGGGGATGGGAATAGAGAGTAATTATACATGAGTAAGAGGGATCTTTTTGGGCTGATGGAGATGTTCTAAAATTGGATTGTGCTGATGGCTTCCCAATGCAGCAAATGTATTAAAAATCATTGAATTGTATACTTACCATGAGATAACTTTCCAGTATATAAACTATATTTCAAATAAGCTGTTAAAAAGAAAAATCAGGTAAATTTCTACATGTCAAGTTTGAGGCCTTTAGGAGGCAATCAAAAGGAGAGGTTGAGTAAACAGGTGGTTATACTACCTGAAGCTTAGGAGACAGTGCTGCACAGGAGATAGAGATTTTTAAGACTCATCGACATAAAGATAGTAACTGAAGCCATAAGAGTGAGAGAAATCACCCAGAGAAGGTAGAGAGAGAAGGAAAGAATGAGGACAGAATCAAGGCCAACTCCAACATTCAAGGAACCTGAAAGGGAAGAGAAGTCTATAAAGAACACTGTGAAGAAGCAATCAAAGAAGTAGGAAGAAAGCCCAGAGATTATAAATGGACAGAATCCAAGGGAAGAAGAGTTTCTAGGGCAGCAAAGAGAGGCAAGAGTGTCAAGGGGTCCTGCGAAATCTGCTAAGTGTAAACAGAATCAAAAAGTAGAAAGCAAGATAGAAAAATCTGGCTGAGTGTAGGAGAGCCCAGTAATATCACTGGGCATAGCTCCAAGAGGCAGCAGCCTCCAGAGGACCAGGCGACACCCAGCATGGCATCCAGGGAGAGTGAAGTGCTGATGGAGGGAGAAGGGCTGGATTGACGAGCCTGAGGAGTGCAGGGGATCCAGAATTTTCAGCATAAGGCCATGGGGGAATACAAAAGGCCAGTGAACAGGCAGAGTTCTGATACAGCGATGAAGAGACCACAGGGTGCAGAGGCTTCATGACCGGAAGTAAATGCCCAGAACTACAGATTCCAGCAGTAGATATTTAAGGCCCTCAAGGATGTGGTTCCTGCTTACTTCTCCAAGCTGATTTCTCACCATGTAAGCCCACCCCTTAAAGTTCAGTGATCCTGCCACATGGAATTGCTTGCAGTTTCCCAAATGTGCCATTCTCTTTCAGACTTCCTTCTGTTTTCTCACATGGCTTCCTCCACATGGAATGTTCCACAAACCAACCCTCCTCTCTCCCTATCATGCTCCTGGAACCCAACTCAGTGCTCTCTCTTAAACTTCCTCATTTACCTGGCGCATTCCTGCTCTCATTTCAATATGGATCAAGGTTAACCTGCCTCTGAAGCCTTTTTTTAATTTTCTACTTTCCTTCTTTACACCCCTACAAGAAACTTCCATCGAAGTACTGGTAACGCTTCATACATTTCATTTATTTCCACTTCTGTCTTCTTCTAGGGCTTGGAAAGCACTTTGTTCTTTCATTCATAAGGCATGTCGACATAAATAATCCATAACCAATCTATAAATCAAAATCAGGGTGAGTACCATTGTGGTGAAGATAGATGAGGTGGTCTTGCCTCTCCTATCAGCAGCCCCGGTCAAGAATGTTTAGTCCACAACTAAGGCACAGTTTCCCAGTGTTCCCAAAGCTCGTGCCACTTCTCGGATTGCAGATAAAACAGAGGACACCCAGTTAAATCTGAATTTCAGATAAACAGTGAATTGTTTCAGTTCAGATAAACAATGAATCCCATTGCTCCCTTGTGCCACCAAGGTTTCACCAAACTTTCCAGGGAGTATCTTTTTCAGTCATTGTGTGGCCCGCAGCTCCTCCATGCTCAGATGCAAGTCCATGGGAGCCAGACCAGAGGAAAAACTTGAAAAACCACAAATACGACACATTTAGAACAGTCTCCACCCCTCTCCCTACTGACAGGCCATCAGGCCAAGCTCTGGGCCTCACTAGGACACTCACTCACTCTTTCCCAAGAGGCTCTTGGCTGTCAGGCAAATAGATTCCAGGTGGACTGCTCCACCAGTCCCCTGCCACAGACTGCACATGACAGGTCGGGACCGGACAACACACACAGTGCAGTTTATCCCACCTCTAGTTCCTTTTCCCACATCTGAGGTTCCATTAGTTGGAAAATATGAGTACTTCTGTCCCTTAGCAGCAGGGTGGTGCAGAAGGATTGACAAATGAGAACTTCTTCCCCAGGGGAGGGAGAAGAAAAGGAGGAGTGGGCAAGGGAGAAGGAGTCCATGTTATTATCTAAAATGATAGTCGTTTCCATAGCTGAGAACAGATTTTGGCAGCCAAGGCACAGACTTCCGAATTCCAAAAAAGTCAGACCTAAGGAACTGGCCTGGGGTGGGGACAGGATGGGAGGGGTGAAGGGAAAGGGAGAATGTTATGCATTCTAATATTCTAGAATTCTAATATTCTCATATTATGCTAAGATCCTTTCCTGTCTCAAATGTTGGTGTTGTTTTCCTGGGAAAGGCAGAACCTCCGAACAGAGAGCGTTCACCCACCCTCTACTCCGAGGTCTGCCCGCTGTTCCACTGGCAGGATTAGTTTTCAAAAGTAAGAGGCCACTTTCTTAGCAGAGCTCCTAAACAGTCCTGAAAAGCTCTACAGCTGCTGCCGCCTCAGAAATGACAGGTGCTCCTTTCACAGCCCACGTTCCAAGCCAAATGCATGGAAATTCCCTTTGGCTGCTCCTCCGCACATTCTTGCCATCTCCTATTTGTCCTCCCAGATCTGGCCCATCCCTCATAGTCCCTTTCTCATTCAAGCCCTGTGCTCTTCTCACCTTGTCGTTTTTTCTGGACCCCGTTCATTCAGGTGGGAATGATCAAATCAGAGAGAGTTCCTGGCTAGGCTCTGACGTGCCCCTCCAGTTGAGAGGAACACAGTCTTTGTGGATTTTTTTGAAAACTGCCAGGTCGTGTTTAGGTATTTCACTGGAAGCCTGCTCTAAGATGTAGGTGGTCAACACCTTACAATGAAGGAGTGAGGTTAACAGCTAGCTTCGTTGCAATGGCAGTCAAAGGAACTTGACTTGATTGATAAAAATTTGATGCAAAACAAATGCTAGGTGAAACAGTCATATTTCCTTTTGTCTTTTTTTTTTAATTTGTTGAGACCCAGTAGAAGAGGATTAGGGAGTGGGGTTGTTAGGTTCTGACAGAATGCTGAATCCCAGTGATCGCCCTGGGTTAAATCAGGCTCCAGAAAGACAGCAGTTTTCTCATTGCCACAGCACCTCAGAAACACTAAAACAGCAAAAGTTCATTGAATGCCTTTTTTGAAGCAAAGCTGGAGGGAGAAGTGGAGAGGCAAAGATGAAAAAGATATAGTCTATGTCCTCCAGGCGTTTACAAGCTAATGAGAGAACCAGGCATGCAAATATGGACAAACAGTGGATGGGCGTTGATTACATACTGTGGTCAAAGCGTGGTCCCCATGGGTTCCTGAGACCCTCTTGGGGGTTTGAAAGGTCAATTTTCACAGTCATACTAAGACATTATTTGCCTTTTTTCTCCCTCATTTTCTCAAGAGTTTTCTAGAGGCTACAGGATGTGTGGTAATACAAAGCATGATACGTGTATGCTTACGTATTCTTGAGTTTTAAAAAATTCTCAGTCTTAATTTCTAGTACATCAATATCAATAGGTAAAACCCATACAGGAAAAAATTCTTTGAGATCCTCAATAAGTTTTAAGATTGTAAAGGGATCCTGAGATCAGAAATTTTGAGAACTGCTAAGACAATGTATCATCTACCATTACGTAGTGCCCTCATTTCTCATTAATGCATTTTATTGATTAAAAATTATTTCATTTAATTCCATGAAAATTACTTTGTTGGATACTTTCTCTCTGTCCTTATTTTCTAGCGTGATAGCTGTTAGGTCATCTAATTATTAATCTGTTTGTGTTTTGTGTGTCTGTGTTTAAATGTGCCTTTTGAGACAGCACAAGGTTGGACTTTTTTTTTTAAAACAGCCAACAATCAGCAATAGTTGATTCATTTGTTTTATGTTCTCTCACCCTAAAGTTTATCTTACTCATTGTTATTTTTGCTTTCTTTAAATTTACGTTTTCTGTAGTGCACTTTAAAATTCTTTCTTTTCTGTCAGACAATAAACTTCCCTAGTCTGCCCATCTTTCTGTCATTTCAGCATTGTCATATTTTAAAGCAATTTTTCATTGTTTCCTATAATTCTACTGCTAATAGGATAGTGTTAAAAAAATAAAACTTAAATTCCCTCCCCTCTAGAGATGAAAATTGAGTCTAGTCTGTAACATATCTTGGTAGCATAAAGTCCTTTATAAAATTGTGCATATATATTTTGAAGTTCTGACAGTATGTAATTTTCCTCTTGAATTTTATTTATCTTTTTCCTATTTTATCCTCCACGAACCTTGAACTTTATCTAGCCCTCAACTGTTCTCAAATCTCCATTGTTTTCTGGAAGTGAACTTCACAGCTGTGGGCCTTTGTTGACATTATTTCATCTCCTCTGGGCCTTAAATTATTTTCCCTTCTTCTGAAGTGAAAATTCAGTGAGTGTTTCCAGATACTGTACTTGGGGTCATAACTTGATTTCTCTTAATCTTGTGTGAATCCCCTAACCCCACCGTCAACCCATGTTACTCCTCCAAAGCACTGGTACCCATTGCTATCATTACAGTTAAATGGTTTTCTTGGCTCTTTTGGTAACTTGCAGAATTCTAGATTTGCTCTGTGATGGGATAATTTTTATTGTTTGATTAGTTGATTTTCAGTTGACAAACTTAACAATAATATATCTTAAATTCTTTCATTAAGGATTGTTCCTTAATGAATTCTTGCTACAGACATACCAAGGTGGTTATTTCTATGATAAATTCTAAATTATTGGGTGTTCCCCACCACCACCCCAGCCCTTTTATTGTTACTAGATCAATTTCTAGCTGAATGTGGGCTTTCAGGTTAGTTTTGCTTCATTGGGGCTAAGTTCTTTCTTCTGCTGCTGCTGGTCTTCTCTTCCCAGCATCCTCCCCATGTTTCTTGTTTCTCTATAGCATTTACAAGACCCAGTTTAATAGCTTAGTGCCTTTTTCTTTCTTTCTTTCTTTCTTGGCACTCATTATTTCTTCTTTCTTTGCTGTTAAAGTAATAAGTGTACGTTCCGTTGCACTTGCCTGAGAGTCTTGAACCGGTCTTGGATTTCCCGCCATCTGGGTTCTGGCTGGCTTGCATCCCTCTTTGATGTCTTAATACTTGTTCATTGAACTTGAGTGTGGGGCTTATAGGGCCTGTTTGCTTTTTTTCCCCCAAGATGTGCGCATTTTTTCTTAAGCTTATTTTTCTGTTTTGTGCTGTTATTTTTAATTGCTTTCAACTGGGAGGTGGGGCTGAGAGCAAGATTTGGCTTGAATTTAGCTCTCTTTGCTATTACTCACATTTCCCCAGAAGCCCCACACACGCTTTCTCTCTGCTTTTGCCATACCACTTTTGAAAGGCCGTTGATTCCTGGTATAAATGGTGTTAAGAGGAAGATGGGCTCTGGGTAGGGATGCTCAGGAATTCAGCCCTGTCGTCATGAGCTTGGCCATCTGGAAGTCTCTTCTTGCTCAATGAAATGGAGTAAACATTGTCCATTATGAAATCCACCACACAGGCTGCCAGGGACAAATGGGATCCTACCCAAAGCCAATCGCTGCTCTGACAGGGAAATTGGCTAGTGCTGCCTGAGACTACTCCAGCCTCCCCCGTCCCTGATGTCACGGTTCAGAGCTTGCCGCCTGCCTAGGAAGTTGTAGAAAGCTCCGTAGGTTCTCTCTGTGTATCCTACAGGGCTCCTCGGGCCAGGTTCCTGTCTGATGGCTTTTATGAAAAAATATCTCCTCCCCATTCTGGGGATCTTCTTGGCCTACTACTACTATTCTGCGAATGAGGAATTCAGACCAGGTAAGGACCACTGTGTCTAATTTTGGAGGAATTGATTTAAAAAAACATGGGGGTGGCTGGAGTGTTTCTGAGGACCTTTCCTGATCCTCAAAATTGCTGAACAAGAGGGGACCCTGACGTGTGACTGTCTTTCTGTGTCCTCCAACCACAGGCTACAGATAATAGGGATGTGGGGAGGGATAATCATGGAGCCAAAAGATTGCCAAGTAGTCCATGCTTTACTTGGCACTCTTAATGTAAAGCAATTTCAGATCCTCTGTGACATGAGGGTAATTCCAATATTTACAACTCAGCCAGATAATTGGGCTCCATGGAGAGACTGATAAGTGGGAGGCAAGAAAGGACTCTGGAGCTGATAACTAATTAGAAGTGAAGGAAAATCCCTGGAATCTCTATGAGCTCATGTGTTTTGATGACTTTTTGAATTTTATTCCAATTGAGTAAAATTTGATGAGTCCAGAAATGTGTGGAAATCCAGTGTTTTAGCTGAGACCTCTGTCCATGGAGGATTTTAGGAAGGACAGGAGGAAGTCTTAATTTTGAGCAACTAAGCCAAATTCCCATTTCAGAGCATGTTTATGTAAGACTTGAATTATTTATTCATTGATTTATGCACTTTGAGATAAGTTGATCTGGGCTTATAATCTTTAGACTTTGACATAAGGCTGCCCATATCCAGAGAGGGAGGAGGGATGTTGCTGCCAAGTCGCATGTTTCTCACTTCCTTTTGGGGTTTCCCAGAGATGCTCAAAGGAAAGAAAGTGATTGTCACAGGGGCCAGCAAGGGGATCGGGGAAGAGATAGCTTATCATCTGGCGAAGATGGGAGCCCATGTGGTGGTGACAGCGAGGTCAGAAGAAACTCTAAAGAAGGTAAGGGTTCTGTGCCCACAGACACATGTACCCTCACATGCCCAGATGTATTCTTATATATATTCACATATATATACCAACACACAGAAGCTGGCACATCCATGCACAGATGCATACACACACACACATACATACAGGCTCAAACACCCACAGGAATATAAAAATACACATTTAAGTATTCTTTCCCAGGCACACATATATAGACACAAAGTTCTTGAGCTATATATCTCACAGACATACCTATTCACACACATTTACACATGGAGTCACAGATATATAGATGTGTGCTCAGATACCATATTCCAATACCTACTCGTGAATTCATCTTCTTGTACCCATGCGGACTCTCAGACACAGCCCCTCTGATATACTCAGACTCACAAACCTAAGGATATACATACATTCACAAATCTAGGGCTACCCATGTAGAAACTATCTTCCACGCCAATAATGCATTCAGAAACATCTATTCACAGAAACTCATGAGCACAAATTGCGGACTTAAAATTGAGCACAGTGATCATTTGTCCATTTACACCCTACCTGAAATACTTCCAGAAAGTATTTCAGACAGAGGACAAAGATTGTGTCAGGTTACATTTAGCAACACACAAACACACACACACTCACTGAACTCACACTCACACACACACACACCCCCTTACCACCGTTTCTTATCAAAACAAGGCTGTCAGCAACCTCCCATTTAAACTCCCATTACTTCAGAGACTGCCCCCAAAAGTCTGCAGCCAAAAGTGACACCATTGCCGCTGTGTCCCTGAAGGTGGTATCCCGCTGCCTGGAGCTTGGAGCAGCCTCAGCATACTCCATTGCTGGCACCATGGAGGACATGACTTTTGCAGAGCAATTTGTTGCCAAAGCTGGAAAGCTCATGGGTAAGGCTGCTTCTCCCCCCTCCTCTTCCGGATTTTGCTCTATGGATCACCAGGGGGCTTTTGGAAGGGGGAAGGGGAGAGTGAGGGGGAAGTATCAACCCCAAATGATTTCTCTCAACACAGCCATCTCTTGCAGGGGGACTAGATATGCTCATTCTGAACCACATCACCAACAATTCTATGAATCTATTTAGTGATGACATCCACCTCGTGCGCAAAAACATGGAGGTCAACTTCCTCAGTTATGTGGTCCTGAGTGTTGCTGCTTTGCCCATGCTGAAGCAGAGCAACGGAAGCATTGTTATCGTCTCTTCCACAGCTGGTGAGTAGGGCGGGAACCAGTGTGGAAGGTAGGAGCAGGAGAAGTGCCAGGGATGGTGTTGGGGGCTCTGCAGTGAAGATGAATTTTTACAGTTTCCATGCAGAGAAGTAACACAATAAAAACTAGAAGTTGAAATGCTCACGGTGATATTAAGCAAAAGCTGATTAACAGCTACCTACTTGTGGACAGGTAGATATATGAATAAAAAATTTGGTATGTAAACTCAATGAGGAGCATGCATGCCAAGTATAAAACACTGCTAAGAACAAGTGGGACCATAAAAAATGAGGGATTGTTCAAAGTAAATGGGCTACAAGATCTTTGGAAGTTACAGAGAAAGAGCAGCAGGGCAGGGTGCCCACCAGAAGCCTGGTGGTTTGTGATCTACAAATGGAAATCCAAAAGGACACTGGGGAGAATGCTGGAGGTACAGCCTGTCCTGATACTAAGGGAGAGACCTGGTCACGATGGATAAAAAGGACTTTGCTTCCTCCAAGATCAACACTTGTAGATTGGTGAAGTTAGTTGATGCAAAGGTGAAAATGAGAAGTGAAATGTTTTAACAACATACAGTTGCCTGATAAGTGGGTTAAGCTAAGGCAAAATGAAATGAACAACAAAAAAAAACACGCCATATTAACAGACCTGCCTAAGTTGGAGGTGTTCACCAAAGCCTGAACTTGCTACATTAAAAGTCCAATTTAAACAACCCATAGGGTAGAGAGAGAGAGAGCGTGTACAGAGAAATATTCCTGAAGAGAACCCTGTGCGACCAAGAGAGATCCCTGATGCTTTGGAGGGTGGCAACATCAGAAGTTATCACCAGTAAAAAGCCAGAGAGTTTCTAGCTTGGGGGAGTCATAGGCCCATTTCATCTTGGGTCCAGGAGAGAAATTCTACACTCATTTGTTGATGAGTCAGTTAGAAGGATGTGGCTAGAAGATGCAAACACCAGGATCAAAACCACATCTCAATGTGGTTCCTCCCAACATAAAAACAAATAACCTAGAGGGCTCTGTAAATTCTTAAGTACTTCACAAATGTTAGCTATTACTGTAATAAGAACACCATCTATGTTGTAAAGGGTTCTACTTCCGGGACGGGAAAGCTCTGCATAGCCATGGGATAAAAGGGCAGTGTGTCTGTGCTACCCGCCAAACAGGGTGATTGATATGCATCCCTGTGCTTCCCAGACAGCACAGACGCCCCACCCCTCTCCAGACACAGCCTCTCTCTGGGCTGAAAGGAAGGGAGAGCTTCTAGATGCATACTGAGTGGGAGGGTGCTGGGCACATCCCCATTCCATCCTAGGGCATTAGCAAAACCCTTCACATCAATCATGGAGTAGGTGGCTTTAATGATTTCAGTTGATTAAATAGTACATCCACTCTAGGCGAAGGGTGTGCTTCATCTTTGGCTACAGAATTTAACTTTCTATGATGTACACACAGTCTAAATATCCTCGCAAGGAGCAAGAATTACTGTAAAAGTCCAGGCGCAGGATGAAATTCTGATAACCTCTATCTCTACACATCTTCTAAACCTCCCAAATGTCACTTGGTAATTTTCATGGACTCTGAGAGTTGGGAATCTAGTTGAACTACTACCCTTAGTGGCTGTTTTTGAATAGCCAAAAGAATTCAGCCTGTTTGCTTTGAAGTGTGTCTGTGAATCTGCAAAGTACAGACACTTCTCTTTCTCTCCCTAACTGAAGAATTTCTCTGTTCTATGCTATATTCGCTTAAACAGTCAGCAAACGTGTTCATTAATCCTTCCTGCTTAAAATCGGAATTTCACAAACATGGGATGCCAAACCTCAAATTGATCCTAAGGTCAGCCAAAGAGTATTGGGGTAGATTTTTGATCATTCCTTTCAGGGAATGCACTAAGGCGTTTTTTGAATTACAGTGATAAGCAATTGTTTTTACCCCCAGCGCATTTCCAGGTATTGCATTACATGGAAATCCTATACTTTTAGTATGTTCTTTGAAGGCTTAGCTACTTCTTTTGCGTCAATAGAGACAGTATTGCTACTCTGGGAACTTCTTTACAGTCCACATCCATCCACATTCAACACCATTTTTGACTCTTACTGATCAAGTTTCTATGTATACGTAACATCTAGTTACATAGATTAGTCTCCCCTCCTTCCACCATGTGCTAGTTTGAACATTAGTTGAGCTACTATAACAAAAACTCAAATTTACAATGGCTTAAACAAGTCAAAATCTATTTTTCACTCATGAAACAGCCTGGGGTAAGCAGTCCAGAGCTGATATGGCAGTTCTGCCCCACGAAGTTGTCTAGGAAACTTTCTATCTCGGAACCACTATCCCTGGGGTGTTATCCTCACCTGTGCATCCAAGATGGCTCATTATCTTGTCAGAATTCTAGCTAGAGAAAACTGAGAAAGAAGAAAGATATAACCTGAAAGTTGTACCCTTTTCTTCTGCCACAACTGGCTGCAATTGTGGTCTTTATGCAAAGTAGACTTGTGTCCACCTGAAAATCATGGGTTCTGTTTCTGTAAAAGACGCTGATGTTGATAAACAACTAACAGTCTCCCTGACATCACCCATGCCAAGATGCACATAAGAATAGAAGGCAGTATTCCCTCCAGGCCGCCCCACAGGTGTAGCCCATACCATGCACACCCACCCTAGACCCAATCTCTCTCACATTCAAGGTCCATCACTAAAACAAAACCCCTCCCATTAGGCAGTGGTGCAGGGGCCGGTGGGGTAGGTGAAAGGATGGACAGAGAATGCCTAGATGGTATTTGTGAAACAAACTGAGCAGAGATGTTAATAACACAATTTGAAAAAAATTACTGAATTGGGCAGAGAAAATTTGAAAACATCTGGAACAAGTTTATCTACCATTAGTTAAAATGGATCTTCTTGATTTCAGTTCAATTTTAGACAAGTAAAGTAATTTCATTTTCACGCCCCTTGGCTCTGTGAACCCTATAACTGTGCCACGTCACATCAGCGGCATACATGACAGCTAGAACCCAGCATCTAACACTGCTTCTCTGCCCCTCCTTCACTCCCTCTCAGGGCAGTCATGGACAAAGTCTGTGATTCCTCTGCCCCTTTCTCTTCTCAGGACCCATTTATCCTCACCTCATATGAAGTCTTTTTCAATCCTCACCAGAGTCCTTTAAATGTTTCCTCTTCCTCTTATCTACTACATTTTGGTAAATTACCTTTAGGAATCCTACTTCCTCTCTATTTCTCTTCTTTGGCTTCATCAGTGATACAAATATTACTAACAACAGTTGTGATACAAATGCTAACCACACCGGGCCAGGATAAGTGTGGGGATATCGATTCTTCTGTATCAAGAAAAGTGTAAGGCGTATTTTGAAGTGAAACTAGACATAATAAAAGACTGGGTTTTTTTAAATGTTCAAAATGAAAAACACATCAAAAGGAATAAAAGAATCTTGCCAATAACCTCTGAATTCTCAGGCCTCTCTTTGGAAGCTCCCTCAGTATCTCCAGTTACCTATTCATTTTTCTCCAAGTAAATTGTTTAAAAAGATCAACTTTCAGTATATGTATAGACACACATTTTTTTTTAAGTCTTATTCAAATACATTCCTTTTCTGGTTTATTCATTTCCAGCATGGTTTCATACTATTTTTTTATGTAAATGTGTACTATTGCAGGCACAATATGAGCTGACTAGCCAGGGGCAAATATCTCATAAGACAATGCTTTTGTGGGAAAACTCAAACCAATGTATGAAGTCACTCGTTGGACCTTAATCTAATTGTCAGTTGAGGGTTTCCTGTGTGGTCTAAACCTTTTTCAAAAATTCAACATTACAAAGAGGAAAAACAAAAACAGGTTTCTCAACTACACTGTCAACTAACAGGATTTGGAATATCCATAATGGTGTTTTGCATAAACACAAGGATACACAGATGCTAATCTCATCCTGGCCTTCAGTTCTGGCGTACTCACTTTTTCCTGAAAGGTAGACCAATGCCTCAATGTGTGGATATGACTTGGGGTCCAGTGGAGATGCGGAAGGGGGGCAAAGTCAAGGTCTAGGATGCAAAGGGGCCTAGGAACTAGAGTAGAAAGGGGTGATTTATCCCTCACCCAATTGTTCTAATTTTTCTCAGAAAAGGTGAATCTTTACCCTTAAAACTAATCACCTCAGAAACAACTTTTGGAAACCACAATTTCCAAGATGAGTGGAAATGCTTATGAATGTGAGTATAGGTATTTGCAGGGGGGTAGGTAGGGGGAAAGGCTGCTGCAAGTTTGGATTATTTGGAGAGGAATGGGGAGAAACATGGGGAGGGGAGGTGTGTGTGTATAGATATGTCATCTATGGGGCCTGGAAGAAGGCCATAATGGAGATCAGAGTAAGAATCAACAACCTAAAAATTCCAGGAGTCATTGTCACCTAAATTCAAGAGATTGTGTTTAGGCAGAACCTGAAGGATTGAGACAGAACCTGCTGGACTCACCTTTGAGTTCAATGTTGTATCTACCCCCCAAGAGGGGCAAGAGGAGATTTGAACAGGGAAGAAAAGACTCCTTGATGGAGACAGTGACAGTTTAGTGCAGGCTGAGAACAATGCAATGCTATCTGTGACAACCATCGCCCCACATTTCCCCCTTGAAAAGCTGGGTGGAGCCTAAGTAGTCAAGGCTACTTAAGCCTGCTAGACGATCAATTTCATTCAAGACCCTTCCTGATGCAAACAGCAGTGTTCCACCACGATTCATGTCTTTATTACTCGCCAAGAGGTTTGAGAAGGCTTATGACAAATACACTGTATTTGGGAATATACAAATAGAAAACACGGTCTTAAGACCAGAAAAATATTAAAATGCCAAAATTAGACTCAACATAGATGCTGTGCTTAAGTTTCAAATTTGGCTCTTGAATTTTCTTAACAAAAAGAAAAAGAATAAGATTGGTACATAGATAAGATTATACTCAAAAAAAGGAAGCACTGCAGGAAACAAGTAATTTCTGAAATAAATTTCTCATAAAAGATGGTAAATTGAAGGCACAAAGTAATGGAAAGAGCAATACCCGCAACAACTTTTTTAAATGTTTCTGTGATTATAAAAGTTACACATACGTACATACTGTGAAAATTTGAAAAATGAAGAAAATATAAAGCTGAAATAAAAATCATCCATAGTCATGCCAATATTTTGGAGAATTTCCTTCCAGATAGCTATAGATATGGAAATGGGTATAGATATAAATATAGTACAGTTTATTTTCCTACTGCCAGATCTTTACATTTTACTATTTTAAAAATCCTACAATAAATGTTCTTGTACATAAATCTGTGGCTAATTTGATGATTATTTCCTTGATAAATTCTTAGCACTATATTCACTGGGTGAAATGATGGGAACATTTTTAAGGCTTTTGGTACATATTTCAAAATTGCTTTAGACAAAATGAAAAATAAAATATTAGACTTTGAAATAAACAAAAATAAAAATCAATTTAAATGAATATGAGATTCTTCCCACCCTGAGTAAATATATGAGTGCTCATCTCACACCCATTTGACAGAGTTAACAAAGCTTTCAGTGATTGACAATTTTGTCGGTAAAAGAAAGAGGTGTTTAGTAGTCATCATTTGAATCTGTTTACTTGTGAGATGGAACATGAGGGCCCTGTCCCCTTGAGAGTAATGCTACTCTGTTTTTGATTACCATTTTATCCTTAATTCCTACAACAGCACCTGGCATATTTCATTAATTAATAATGGTAATTAGTGAATGAATTCCATTTTCACGTATTTATGGGCTATTTATGTTTTTTGTTCTGTGAATTGTTTTTCCATGTCCTTGCTCCTTGAGATGTTAGCAAAACTTCTCTAACAATAAATGCAGCAAATTGAGCTCATATACAGCTTCTTGTTGTAGACTTTGACAAAGACATATCGCTGAAACACAGCTAAATATAAAGTCAATAAAGTGAAAGGTGAATTTGACATGGTGTGAACATATAGCTTTAGATGGTTGACCTTGACCCAAGGAGGAGTCCTGTTGAAAGAAGAAGTATTGATCTCACTGAGGAGAGGTCCACTAACGGTACTTCAAGAGGAGGAATGGCTGGGGAGAGAGTATAACTTTACATCTGAGAGACGTATTCTACAGATAAACTTGCGCAAGTGCTCCCCAAATGTATTCATTCATTTAATCAAAAAATTTGAATTGAGGATCCCCTCTGAGCCAGGCACTGTGCCAGGCGCTGGGACTATTGCAGTGAGGAAGAAAGACAACATCGAGCTGACATTCTAGTGGAAGCCAATCGGTACCACGCTGTTTATGGTCATAAAAGACCTGAGGGTAACTGAATATCCACCACTAGTGACAGGTTCCTAAATTGTAGTGAAATACGATGTGCATTTTTTTATTGAGGTTATGATAGTTTACAACATCGTGAAATTTCAGTTGTACGTTATTTGTCAGTCACCAAATAGATGTGCCCCTTCACCCTTTGTGCCCACCCACCCATCCCCCTTCTCCCTGGTAACCACTAAATAGTTCTCTTTGTCCGTGTGTTTGTTTATCTTCCACATATGAGTGAAATCATTCAGTGTTTGTCTTTCTCTGTGTGGCTTATTTCACTTAACATAATACCCTCAAGGTCCATCCATGTTGTTGCAAATGGAACGATTTTGTCATTTTTTATGGCTGAGTAGTATTCCATTGTGTATATATACCATATCTTCTTTATCCAATCATCAGTTGATGGACATTTGGGTTGCTTCCACATCTTGGCTATTGTGAATAATGCTGCAATGAACATAGGGATGCATAAGCCTTTTTGAATTGCTGATTTCAAGTTCTTTGGATAGATACCCAGTAGTGGGATAGCTGGGTCATATGGTATTTCTATTTTTAGTTTTTTGAGAAATCTCCATACTGTTTTCCATAGTGACTGCACCAGTTTGCATTCCTACCAACAGTGCATGAGGGTTCTTTTTTCTCCACAACCTCTCCAACATTTGTTATTTTTTGTCTTAGTTATTATAGCCATTCTATTGGGTGTAAGGTGATATCTTAGTGTCGCTTTGATTTGCATTTCCCTGATGATCAGTGATGTTGACCATCTTTTCATGTGCCTATTGGCCATCTGTATATCTTCTTTGGAGAAATGTCTGTTCATATCCTTTTCCCATTTCTTGATTGTGTTGTTTGATTTTTTTGTTGTTGATTTGTGTGAGTTCTTTATATATTATGGATATTAACCCCATGTCAGATATATGATTTGAAAATGTTTTTTCCCAGTTAGTGGGTTGCCTTTTCATTTCAACTCTGGTTTCCCTTGCCTTGTAGAATCTCTTTAGTCTGATGAAGTCCCACTTGTTTATATTCTTTTTATATATTCTTTTGTTTATATATTTTATATATTTATATTTATATATTTATATATTCTTTTGTTTCCTTTGTCCAAGAAGAGATGGTGTTCAAAAAGATCCTTTTAAGACTGATGTCAAACAGTGTACCACCTATATTTTCTTCTAGAAGTTTTATGGTTTCAGATCTTACCTTCAAGTCTTTGATCCATTTTGCGTTTATTTTTGTCAATGACATAAGAGAATGGTCTACTTTCATTCTTTTACATGCAGTTGTCAAGTTTTCCCAAGACCGTTTATTGAAGAGACTTTCCTTTCTCCATTGTATGTTCTTAGCTCCTTTGTCAATGATTAGCTGTCCATAGATGTGTAGTTTTATTTCTGGGCTTTCAATTCTGTTCCATTGATCTGTGTGCCTGTTTTTGTACCAGTAGCATGCTGTTTTGGTGACTATAGCTTTGTAGTATATTTTGAAGTCACAGATTGTGATGCCTCCAGCTTTGATCTTTCTTCTCAGGATTGGTTTATCAATTCAGGGTCTTTTGTTGCCCCATATGAATTTTAGAGTTCTTTGTTCTATTTCCGTGAAGAATGTCGTTGGGATTCTATTGAATCTGTAGATTGCTTTAGGTAGTATGGACATTTGAACTATGTTTATTCTTCCAGTCCATGTGCATGGAATGTCTTTCCATTTCTTTATGTCGTCATCTATTTCTTTCAGTAAAGTCTTGTAGTTTTCATTGTATAGGTCTTTCACTTCCTTGGTTAAATTTATTTAAAGATATTTTATTCTTTTTGTTGCAATTGTGAATGAGATTGTGTTCTTGAGTTCTCTTTCTGTTAGTTCATTATTACAGTATAGAAATGCAACCAATTTTTGTAAGTTGATTTTGTACCCTGCAACTTTGCTGTAATTGTTGATTATTTCTAATAGCTTTCCAATGGATTTTTTAGGGTTTTCTATATATAAAATCATGTCATCTGCAAACAGAAGAGTTTCACTTCTTCATTGCCTTTTTGGATTCCTTTTATTTCTTTTTCTTTCCTAATTACTCTGGCCAAAAGCTCCAGTGCTGTGTTGAATAGGAGTGGCAAGAGTGGGCACCCTTGTCTTGTTCCTGTTCTCAGAGGGATGGCTTTTGTTTTTTCCCCATTGAGTATGATGTCGGCTGTGGGTTTGTCATATATGGTCTTTATTATGTTGAAGTACTTTCCTTCTATACCCATTTTATTGAGAGCTTTTATCACAAATGATTGTTGGATCTTGTCAAATGCTTTCTCAGCATCTATTAAGATGGTCATGTGGTTTTTGTTCCTCATTTTGTTAATATGGTGTATCACATTGATTGATTTGTGGATGTTGAACTGTATATATTTTTATACATACTGACTATAAAAATCATATGTTTAAAGGAAAAGTAATTTAAAGAACAGTATATATAGTATGAACTCAACAGTGTTTAAAGAAAAAGGCTTTTACCTTTCATTTTACACATTGCAGAACTGCTTATTGTACAACGACCATGGTATGAATTTTATTAGAATAATTTTTTAAAAGAAAAGTAAGGGATAGAGTTCTATATGGTAACCAAAAATGAAATATTTCTCCTCTCTGGATTGCTTACTTCAGGAGGACAGAGATTGGACTCAATCTCACAAGTAAACAAAAAATTTCAAATGATGAAAACTAATAAAATACCCAATACAAATTACTAAATACCATAGTGGAGATGAGGGTGAGTTTTCTGCTGTTTTGGGGTGGGGGGTTTGTTTTTTTTTGTGTGCCTACAAAAATATCAATTATTGAAAACTTCATTAACTCCACAAAGTAGGTGTGAGATGGGCACCTTCATATACTCCTGGTGGGAAAGAGTGTGGTTTTTTAATTCATTAACTGGTTTTCACTATTGTTTTCAAAAGTCTAGTCCTTCATTTTTCTTTTTATCTAAAGCAATCTGGCAATATGATACATAGAGCCTTAAAAGTGTTCCCATCATTTCACCCAGAAAATATAATGCTAAGAATCTATCAAGGAGTAATCATCAGTCCAATCACAGATATATGTACAAGAATGTTTATCTAGGATTTTTTTCAACGTGTCTATGAACCTACAAGCAAAGCTACTAATGCTAAAAATAGTCAACTAACATACGCCTGAAGTCAGCCATCACAGTCAATTGAAAGTCAGAATCCAATTAATCTACCGGCATAGTCGATTTTATTATATGGGCTTTAAATTATTTAACGTTTTTCCGAGAAGTTATCTGGTTCAGGAACTCCCACGTAATAAGTGCATATAGTAAATCCTTTATTCCTAGCATTAGAAAATTATTCTTTCTTGTGCTCTCTAAATAAATAAATGTTGAACCATATTTGAAGAACATCATTTTGAAGGAGTGCCAAATCACTGGCTCACATCTGTTTCAGTCCATCCCTGGGGAGACAGCTGGCCTTATGGGAATTGCAGCTGAGAAGCCACCAGGAAATAAGACCACCCCAGGATCTCCCGGAGATAGCATGGTCATGCCATACCTGCTTCCCTCAGTACATCTGCTCCTCTTTCTTCTCTATTAGCCTCTGCTTCATTTGGTACACAGTTCGACCTGGCTGCCACAGTCCCTCTCTCAGCATAACAACTCTCAATACAGTTTTGACTTCTGCCCCATTGCCAACTCTCTTAGTCTTTCAATCTCCCAATTCCAAGCTCCCCCCAAGAAGAGGTATCTTACTGGCTCAGCTGAATTTTACAAGTCAATCCCCCAAGCCATTCATGATCACCAGCCTAGAGAGGTACAATCATTGGCCCATGTCTAATCAGAAAGGCCACAGGGAGGGCAGAATTAGGTTAGAAGCAGGGTAGGCAATGGTAGACGTGTCTGAGTCACTTGGATAATCTTCCTTAAATGTTGCTTCTGTCAGCGCGAGTTCTCAAACTTGATGGGACAGGTTTGTGTCAGGGAGCAGGAGTGGCAGCTTGAATTAGGATATCAAGACTGAGATGAGAAGGAGGTCCACACAAGGGCAGTAATGGTAGCCTGGTGTGAAGTGTCAGAGCTCAAATGGGCCTGGGGGGTGTCTATGTGGCACCTGGCATGAAGTGTCAGAACTAAGAAAGGTGAAGAGGGCATCTGCAAATAGGGCTACAATGGGGCAGCCCGATGTGGAGTGAAGAGGGCATCCGTGTGGCCTGGCACAGGGAATCAGAGCCCAGGTGAGAGGAGAAGGGCATCCACACAGAGGGCACAGAAGCAACTGAAGAATAATCACATTCAGGGGGCATTAATCAAGTAAGTAATGTATGTTGAGGATAATGGAAGCTAGGTTCTCACTGTCAATGTTACAAATACGAAAAGGAAGAAAATTCTAATGAACCCTTGTGATGTTGAATTGGAATCAGAGGTGTCGGTACAAATCAACAGTTTTTAATGTACATGGATAGATATAGAAATACAGATGTCTGTATCTATGTATGTGTGCATATATTCCCTAACTGCCCACTGAGAGGACCTGGGAGCACACTTAGCACCCGGGTCTTGGTTTCTAAATATCATTCTCCACTAAAAGGAACCAAGACTTCTTGGAGAAATTATTGAGTCCATAGCGGTGGCAGGAAAGATAGAAGATGAAGCTGAAAATCTTGTTGTGCCATTAAGTAAAGAATTGCTCAAAGAATAATAGGGACGCGTTACTAGGACACAGAAACCCTAAGGGGCTTTCACTAGCCAAATCTGGGATCACTGGGACATTCAAATAAATAATGATAATGACAGATTGTAAACCATTTTGTACAATGAGATTCCATAATGACATAAATAAGTACACGAATGAATAAATGAGAAGAGGAGGTTTTTCCATGAAGTGGAACGCCAAATGATAAATATGGAAGGAATGATGAAATTAGAAAAATCACCATTTGGCAACCATCATAGTAATAATTCACCCAGAGAGCATGAATGGATGCTAAACTTAGTGGGTAAAAGTTTAATAAGAAACACAATGTTTACATAGTCTCGAAGTACCACTGCACTCAACAGCAAAAGACAAACAACCCAATTCAAAAATGAGCCAAGGACTTGAATAGACATTTCTCCAAAGAAGACACACAAATGGCCAACAAATACATGAAAAGATGCTCAACACCACTAATTATCAGAGAAATGCAAACCAAAATCACAAGGAGATATCACCTCACAACTGTTTGGATGGCCTTTATCAAAAAAACCTAGAAAATAACAAGTGTTGGCAAGGATGTGGAGAAATTGGAACCCTTGCACACTGTTGGTGGGAATGTAAAATGATGCAGCTGCTGTGGAAAGTAGTATGGAGGTTCCTCAAAGAATTAAAAATAGAATTACCATGTAATCCAGAAATTCCATTCCTGGGTATATACTCAAAAGAATTGAAAGCAGAATCTCAAAGAGATATTTGCACCCCCATGTTCATAGCAGCATTATTCACAATAGCTAAAATGTGGAAGCAACCCAAGTGTCCATCAACAGATAAATGGATAAGTAAAATGTGGTGTACATATATATATACACACATACACACACACACACACACACATACACACACACACACACACAGACAATTCAGCCTTAAAAAGAAAGGAAATTCTGACACATGCTACGATATGGATAAACCTTAAGGACATTGTTCTAAGCAAAATAAACCAGTCACAAAAAGACAAATACTGTATGATTACACTTATAGGAGACACTTAGTATATCAAATCACAGAGATAGAAAGTAGAATGGTGGTTGCCAGAAGCTGGAGAGAGAGGAGAATGGGGAGTTATTGCTAATGGGTATAGAGTTTCAGTTTTGCAAGATGAAAAGGGCTCTGGAGATGCATGGTGGTGATGGTTGCACGACAATCAGAATGTCCTTAATGTCGTTGAAGTGTACACTTAGAAATGGTTAAGACAGTCAAAAAAAAAGTACCATTCTATAAAATACTTAATTATTACAAGGGAAAAAAGAATAATTTTACAGTGGAGAGACCTGACAGAATCAAATGATCAAAGCTAATTAACATCACCGCAAATGGAATAAATTGAAATCATGTATCACTGATGGGATGCGCAGTGAAGAGAAGACAATTACTTCTGTGATCCTGCCAAAAATGGATTGCCTGAATCAAATCATGAGGAAACATCAGAAAAATCCAAACTAAGGGACATTCATCCGAAGTGTGCTGGTAAATCTTTAACAACTAGTCCTCCAGAAGGGGAAAATAGAAAATCTGATTTGTAACATTTCTGTGGCATAAATAATCTCATGATGGCCATATCAACATGACATCAATTTGCTTGCAAAATTCATGAAAATCGAACAGTCTGTTGTCACGCTTCAGTATGAGCCAACTCCAGCATATCACCGTGTACAAAATTATTGCTAGTACTCTTCAACAGTGTCAAGGTCATGAAAGTTGAGGAAACACTGGGGAATGTTCCAGCTTGAAGGAAGCTGAAAAGTCATGACAACTAAATGCAACATGAAATCCTTGATTAGATCTTTTGCTATATATGATATTATTGAGACAAATGGCAAAACTTGAATGGGGTCTGTGAATTAGATGGCAAGGATATAGCACTGTTAATGTAGTAGGTTGAATGGTGGCCCTCAAAAAGATATGTCTACATCCTAACTCCCTGAACCCGTGTATGTGACTTTATTAGGAAACAGGGTCTTTGCAGGTATAGTTGGGTTAAGGATCTTGCAATGAGATCCTCCAGGACTATCTGGGTGGGCCCTAAATCCAATGACAAGTGTCGTTATAAGAGACAGAAAAGAAGACAGAGACAGAGGAGACGAGGAGAAGGCCATGTGAAGATAAGAGGAGTTTGCAGTGGTGTAGCCATGAGGAATGCTGACAGCCACTAGAAGCTGGAAACGGCAATGGAGGATTCTCTCTGTCCTAGAGCCTTTTCAGGGAGTGCAGCCCTGCCAACACCTTCCTTTCAGACTTCTGGTCTTCAGAACTGTGAGAAAATAAATTTCTCTTGTCTTAAGTCACCCAGCTGGTAGTAATTTATTATGGCAGGTCTAGGAAATGAATAAAGCACCTTCTTCATTTTGACGGTTATGTGGGAGAATGTCCCTATGTGTAGGAAATGCATGCTAACGTATTCAGGAGCAATGTGACAGCAGGTCAGCAATTATCTCAATTATAGGAATTCCTCTCAAATAATTCAGGAAGGCGGGGGTGGGAGGAGGTCACTTGTACTATTCTTTCAATTCTTTCAGTACTTTGAAATTATTTCAAAGAAAAAAAAATCCCCATCCTAGGTGTCTAGTGACTTGGAGGAGGTGAGGGTGGATTTTCTGGGACTTTTCACGGGTTCCATGGAGATCCCCTGAAGGAGACACCCTTGGCATGAACAGTGCTTCCTCTAGCTCACTCCTTGCAGCTGCCTCCTCAGCTCCAGGGCTTCCATCAGCCCAGCCCTCTTGACCCAGTCCACCCACCATCCCTGGGCAGATGACCCCAGGCCAGTCCCCCTCCACAGGATCCACATTTGGTCTCTGGGAAGCCTGCCGCTCGTGGATATATTTGATCCCACCATTCACTCAGCTTCGCTCTCAAGCTAGGGCAGTTCCAGCCCTGCCTTTTGCCTTTAGACTTTCAAATGTGAATCAAATACCAACCCCTAAATTCCAGGGGACAGTTGCAAAGGTCTCCAAATAATCCTCTTGAAGTCGCTTTCCTGTGGCTAAGGTGAAGGGAGTGCAAATGCTGCCCCTGCCCTTTGGTGGATCAACAGACAGACAACTCTCCCTTCTGCAAGCACTATTTAGGCTGGATGGATGTGAATGATTAGGTAATGCTGGCAGAACTGGTTTGGGCCCACCCTTTAACTGTGGGGGTTCTTAGAATCTATTCTTGCCTTGGGAGCTGTGCTGACGCTCTGAGACAACAGGAGGAATCACGTGTCATAGACCCCATACGTGCACAGAAACACTCTTGCCAAAATCAGCTTCTGAAATTTAGTAAGCAGTTTTATCTGACTTATCTCTGCAGCATTTTGTGCTATTTCAACACCATACTCTCCTCCCTTGTCTTCGGCCAAAACACTCCCCTGGGTTTCCTCCAGCTGCTCTGACTGCCCCTTCTCAGGATTTTTCATCTTCCCAATCTTTTTGTTGGATTCCTCAGGATTCTTTCCATCCTAAACCCTCTTCTCTTTTCACTCAACATACTTTCCCTGGGCAATCCCATCCATTCCCCTTGCTTCAATTATCTTCGGATGTGAGTTGTCTCAATACTTATGACAACACCTCAGGTTCTCCAAAGCCTAGAGTAGAAGATGGGTTTATCTTTAGAACTCGACTCCAGTCAAACAACTAAAGAGTTTAGACCATGAGGGTCCTGACTGAAAAAAGATTTTTAGGAAGAGCTGAAAAAGGGGGGCAGGATCCAGGATGAGCTCCCAGCCTCGAGGCTGTGGTGGCCTGGTGAAGCTCAAGTTGGGGCACGCTTAATGGAAGTTATGGCGCATTTGCCTGGGGTCACTTTGAAAGTCTGAAGGCATGCAGGCAGGAATGAAGCTTTTCAATCCTGTACTTTCTTTCTGAGCTCTCAATTAAAGCAGTTTAAAATCTTCCTTTGAAATGGAAACAATTTTAAAATCTCAGCAAGGCAGTTGGGGCTAGAGGGCGTGGAATGGATGAACAAAAGCACTGAGGCCTGCTTTTGACCTCTTCTGCTCAGCTAACAAGCTCTGGCACACAGCTAACCTGCCAGCCCTCTGCCTCTTGCTGTTTCTGCAATGGCTAAGTCTCAGCGTTTCTGGAACAGAGCTAATTACAAACCGTCTGTCCCATTTGTCACCAAGTCTGCGCTCTTATTTGTCAGACTCCATGTCTCATATTTTGCTTCAGATAATATGGGTACCATAGCTCTGTTTCTTTGTGGTCTAAAACTTCCCAGTAGAGAATTCTAGCTGCTATATATGTATTCTGCCGTGATACTTCCATTCCCCCCACATAAACCAAAACTTGACCTTGAGCACAAGCACTCAGGCTCCTAATCCCTTCACTTTCATGACTGTTTCATGCATATGAAAACAGCCCATTTCTTTATTTATTCATTTGGTTTAACTAAGCTCATACTATGGCATATTTGTTAACTGGTAGTTGAACAAACGGATCTTGCAGGGTGCAACCAGGAAACAACTTTATTTCTTCCTTCAGACCTATTCTATGGGTGAGCTCTTCCCTGCACTTGGATGCCATCTAGAGCAGATGGCAACACTCTAGGATAATAAAAGATTCTCTGGCTGCTTCCAGTCTCAAGAAAGGGCTCACTTCAGTAATTAAGATGTCTAGTCACATGTAATCTAACTAACTAAAGCTTCCTCTCCGCATCAAGCTCAAACCTGCTGTGGTAGGAAACCAGGCATAAGAAAGAGGGATGTGTTCAGCCTTTCCTCCCCTTCTTCATCTCCTCCTCACTCACCTGGCTCTCTGTAGCCTCTCTTGTGTAAAAGAAAGAGGAAAACGCAGGGAAGAAGAGAAGTTCAGGATAGGAAAGTCTTTTTGTGTTTTGTTTTGTTTTTTCCATTCATTTGTTTATTTTCAGATGTACATCATAATATACTTCGAATTCTGTGGAGATTACATCATGTTCACCAGCCGAAAACTAATTATAGTCCATCCCCTCACATGTGAGCCTAATCACCCCTTTTGCCCTCCCCCCTCCCCGCTTCCCCTATGGTAACCACCAATCCAATCTCCAATGCTATGTGTTTGTTTTTATCTTCTACTTATGAGTGAGATCGTATGGTATCTGACTTTCTCCCTCTGACTTATTTCACTCAGCATAATACCCTCAAGGTCCATCCATGTTGTCACAAATGGCCGGATTTCATCATTTCTTATGGCTGAGTAGTAGTCCATCATGTATAAATACCACATCTTCGTTATCCATTCGTCCCTTGATGGGCACCTAGGTTGCTTCCAAGTCTTGGCTATTGTGTATAATGCTGCAATGAACATAGGGGTGCAAGTATCTTTATGCCTTTGTGTTTTCAAGTTCTTTGGATGAATACCCAGCAGTGGGATAGCTGGATCATATGGTAGATCAGGATAGGAAATTCTTACCTGGCTGGCACCCAGCTAACACAGCATTGGTCTCCTCTGGCCATGGTGCATGTTCAAAGCTCATGCTCTCTGGGATGGGTGGATGCCCACATTTGACTCTTGCATTAGGTGCTTCCACGGATTCTCTGGAGGCCCCTGCTGAAATATTGGTAGTTCTTCCTGTGACTTGGGCAACAGTTGCTTATGTTACGTCCCTCAGGCCCTGGGAATACAGGCGATTATATTCATCACTTCAGGCTGTCCTTTGGGGCAGGATTGGAAATGACTTTGGGGGAGAAGGAAGAGACAAGCCCTAGGACAAGGCCTATAGAGTGTTGAACATAGTGCGGGCTGGATTTCAGGCCCCCCAGAGACAGAGTTCCCTTTTGGATGACACCATTTGCACTAGCACTGCAGTGGCCTTGCCCATAACCAGAACCTCTCAGTTTGGGTCAAACTCCAGTCCTTGATGCCCCTCAAACTCCTGGAACAATCTCTCCATGAGGTGCCCTTGAAGTTCCTCACACAAGGATTGACTCGAGGAGAAGCCCCCACCCCTTCTTCTTGGAAGACCACTGGGACACTGCTCATTTCCTTGCCCTAACTACCATCCTCTGGTCTCTTCACCTTCAGCTTGGGATAGTTGAGGATCTATGTGTTGGAAACTCATTTTTGTTTTTGTGAAGTTTTTGTTTGTTTGTGTTACCACATCCTACATAGGTGCACAGGCAGTCTGGAGCCTCCCTTCAGGATATGGAGGCATTTGCCAATTACTATGTTCTCAGCTTTTGAACCTCAGCTGAAACTAAAGCAAAACAAGTCAAATTTTAACATCCTGCTACATATTATTTATTCCATTTTGACTAGGGCTACTTAACTCAGAATCTTTTAAAAAAATAAAAATCTGGGTTTTTAGACAGGCTTTGCCCTTTTTTTTTTTTTTTTTTTGGCTTTCTGAAACTTCTAAATATATGTTACATAGAGCAGAATGCAGAGGTTTCCTCACACAAACTAATTAGTGCTATGTGGGAAAATGTTTAAGAATAGTCCTATGAGTGGAAAACAGACTTTAATGAGATGCACCAAGGTTGTTTCAGAATAGTGAGAACCTGGGAGAATTTTCTCTCTTCTTTTCTCTTTTTTCTACTTTTTGATATGTTCCAGCTTGGCTTTAGTGAGCCTAGACTGGTTCACAGTCCTTTATCTACAATTCCAAACTCCAAAAAGCTACGGAGGAAAAGAAAAATGAAGAAAAAAAAGGGGTTGGTGTCAAGATGGCAGCATAGGCAGACTCTGAACTCACCTCTCCCACAGACACAGCTAATTTACAACTATTCTTGGAACAATTACCCATGAGAGAGAATTGAAAACTGGATAAAAAGAACCCCTGCAACAAGGGACACTCCTGATTGAGTTGGAAGAGGCAGAAATTCCTTTCTGGAGAGAAAAAAATCTATCTTAATCCTAAGGTGCACAGCCATCCCTGGAAGAGGAGGGGACCTGAGCAGGGGAGCATTACCACTGTAAGCATCCTTCAGACTCAGCACAACTGAGATGAGTCTCATAATATCTGGCTTTGCTGGCTATTAACTACAATGGGGAATATCCCTAGAAAAGCTATCAGACATAAGCTGAAAAAGGCCTGCTGTTAAAGGGTCCATGCACAAATTCACCCATTTTGGAAAGTAATCTAAAATCATCAGAAAGAAAGGTGCACATTCCTTTCTTGAAAAGAGACTCACCTGATAGGCTCTGGGCACATCTCAGTGAGAGGTGAGACCTCTTCAGGGACTGAGACTTTGGCAGCAGCCATTATTGTGACCTAGTACAGGTGTGCTGACACAGACACTGGTGGACACCACTGGACTTCTTCCCCTGGCCTGTTAGCCCAGGGTCTGCCCCACCCACTAGAGGACCAATTTAATCTAGCTCAGCCAGGCCAGGCAGCCTGCCCTAGCAACTGGCCCCACTCAACAGCAAGCACTCAGGCAACTTGTGGGCTTGTATAGGTAGGGTGCCTGGATCCTCTGCAGGCAGGAAGATGTGTCCACCTCTGTGGGGTAGGGTACGCATGAGGAATGGGTAGAGTGTGTGGAGTGTTGGTGGAGTTGGGGGGCCTCTGTAGTGGGGCAAATGGGTTTACTGGGTTTGCTTCAGGGGGTCAGGACATGCACACAGTTCAGGACTGTGTTGACAGTGTGTGTGGACCTGTGGGCTGTGGGGCTTATCCGCAGCAAAAGACTTGTGCTTCTCAAACAGCCACATAGGGAATCAGCTCTACTTTCCAAAGCCCAAAGCAGTTGGGTGCTCCTGTGCATGGAGCCAGCCCCACTCAGCTGCAATCCTGAAAGAGCTGACAACAGCCTTGCAGGCCAGAGGCCAACAGCAATTGTAAGCCCCTGAGCCTAGCAACCAGCCATGCTGGGGTCATACTCACTTAACAGAAAAACTGCAACAGGAATGTGCTATTAGACCTTGCAGCCAATTGTGCTGGGGCTCCCCAAACCTGATAAAGTGACTGAAGGGTCCATAGTAGCCACATGCAGCTAAGTATTACAACCAGCCAGATAGGAAGACAGCTTTGCCTCCTTGAGCACCTGCAACAAGAGAAACCCTGCCACAACAGAAGTACACACATAGCCCACACAGAGGTCACTCCTGGAACATTTGGAACTGGTGATGAGAGGGAAGTACACTGGTGGGCCTCATAAGGCATCTCTTACATAAGGCCACTTCTCCAAGATCAGGAGACATAGCTGACCCAACTAATACATAGATATAAGCATAGAGAAAGAGGCAAAATGAGGAGGCAAAGGAATACATTCCAAGCAAGGGAACAGGACAAAACCCCAGAAAAAGAACTAAATGAAACAGAAACAAACAATCTACCTGACAAAGAGTTCAAACAAAAAGTCATAAGGATGCTCACTGATCTTGGGAGAAGAATGGATGAATACAATGAGAACATCAACAAATAACTGGAAAATATAAAAAAGAACCAATCAGAAATGAAGAATACAATACTGGAAATGAAAAATTCACTAGAGGGGGCCGGCTCCGTGGCCAAGTGGTTAAGTTCGCACGCCCCACTTCGTCGGCCCAGGATTCAGATCCTGGGCGCGGACATGGCATTGCTTGTCAGGCCACGTTGAGGCAGCATCCCACGTCCCACAACTAGAAGGACCTGAAACTAGGATATACAACTGTGTATGGGGTGGGGGGTTGGGGAGATAAAGCAGAAAAAAAAAAAAAAAAGATTGCCAACAGTTGTTAGCCCAGGTGCCAATCCTTAAAAAAGAAAAAGAAAAGAAAAATTCACTAGAGGGACTCAATAGCAGAGTAGATGACACAGAAGAATGGATCAGTGAGCTGGATGAAAGACTAGAGGAAATCACCCAAGCTGAACAAATAAAAGAAAAAAAGAATTTAAAAAAATGATAACAATCTAAAGGAAATCTGGGACAACATGAAGCACACTAACATTCATATTATAGGTGTCCCAGATGGAGAAGAGAGAGACAAAGGGGCAGAGAATCTATTTGAAGAAATAATAGCTGAAAACTTTCCTAACCTAAGGAAGGAAACAGACATCCAGGTACAGGAAGCATAGAGAGCACCAAACAAGCTAAACTCAAAGAAGCCCAACCAAGACACATTATAATTAAAATGTCCAAAATTAAAGATAAGGAAAGAATCCCAAAAGCCACAAGAGAAAGGCAACAAGTGACATACAAAGGAAACCCCATAAGGCTATCAGCTGACTTCTCAGCAGAAACCTTACAGGCAAGAAGGGAGTGGCACAATATATTTAAAGTGCTAAAAGGAAAAAATCTACAGCCAAGAATACTCTATCTGGCAAGGTTATCATTCAGAGTGGAAGGAGAGATAAAGACTTTCACAGACAAGCAAAAATTAAAGTAGTTTATCACCAAGAAATCAGTTTTATAAGAAATACCAAAGGGACTTATTTAAGTAGGAAAGAGAAAATCACAAACAAGGATAAGAAAATTATTTTTTTTAAAAAAAAGGCAATAAAGTCACTGGTAAAGGCAAATAAACAGTAAAGGTAGCAGATCAACCACCTACGAAGAGACTATGAAGGCCAAAAGACAAAAGTACTAAAATTACCTATTTCAATGATAAGAGGGTAAAGGATATACACACATAGAAAAAGAAGCTAGGCATGATATCAAAAACATAAAACGTGGAGGAGGGGAGTTAGAGAGCAGAGCTTTTATAAAGAGGTCAAACTAAAGAAACCATCAACTCAATATAGATTGCTATATACATAGTTTATTATATATAAACCTCATGCACAAAATCTGAGGAGAAGATGATATGAAGATGGAGGCAGAGATTGGAGCTACAAGGCAAGGAATGACAATTGGCAACAGACTTTAAAAGCTTGAAGAGATGAGGAAGAATTCTCCCCTAGAGCCTTTGGAGGGAACATGGCCCTGCTGATACCTTGGTTTTGGACTTCCAGCCTCTAGAGCTATGAGAGGGTAAATATCTGTCGTCTCAAGCTGCCTCGTTTGTGGTAATTTGTTATGGCGACCCTAGGAAACTAATACAGACTAGGAGTGACTGCCCCTATCTATTTGTGGGTACCCTCATCTGTCAGCTCAGAAGTGAAAATAATATTGCTATTCATAAACTTTGCCTATTTGGGGGCTTGTCAAGCAGAGATAATCTTCTCCAACTCAGGAATGGCTGAATTTGACACATGGCTCCTGAAAAACACTCATATAAAGAACAGCAGAAATACCGCTTCTTAGAGGAAATCCCACCTAATACTTAAAAGTCTGGGCCTCTAGAGCCAAATTTGAATCCTGATTTGAGTCCTGGTTCTTCTACTCATTAACCATACAACTTTAGGCAATTATTTAGCCTTGAGACTTTAGCACATAAGAGCCAAATAAGTGTTAGCGCCTATTTAGTTCCAACTTTTAGATTATTTTGTTTTCTCTGTTCTGTGTGGCTGCTTGTCTTTGCTTACTTATGCTTTTCCATAGCTGGAAATGGCTACCCCTGTCTCAACCTTATGTGACCTTTTAATTCAATATTCAACAGCAGCTAATTAGAATCCTTATGTTGCTTATTTCAGTTTCTTTCTTTTCTTTTCTTTTCTTCTTTTTTTTTTTTTTTGGTGAGGATGATTGGCCCTGAACTAACATCTGTTGCCAATCTTCCCCTTTTTGCTTGAAGAAGATTGTCACTGAGCTAACATCCATGTCAATCTTCCTCTATTTTGTATGTGGGATGCTGCCACAGCATGGCTTGATAAGCAGTGTGTAGGTCCGTGCCCGGGATCCAAACCTGCAAACCCAGAACCCCGGGCTACCAAAGCACAGTGCCCAAACTTAACCACTACATCACCTGGCTGGCCCCACTATTTCAGTTTCTTGAGAGAGACCATGATGTGTATTCAAGCCATTCTGCATATTAACTATCACTGGCCTGACCTTCTATGGCTGGGATGGCAAAATCTTTTTGAAGGGGATATGTGTGGGAAGGCAATGGCAAGCATCTCTAGTACACTGAAGCTTTTTTGTGCATGTGTGAGGAAGATCAGCCCTGAGCTAACAGCCGTTGCCAATCTTCCTCTTGTTTGTTTTTTTTTCTCCCCAAAGCCCCAGCACATAGTTGTATATCCTAGTGGCATGTCATTCTAGCTCTTCTATATGGGACGCCACACAGCATGGCTTAATGATCAGTGTGTAGGTCCATGCCCAGGATCCAAACCAGCAAACCCTGGGCTGCCAAAGCAGAGCACACAAACTTAATTACTTGGCCACGGAACCAGCCCCGACACTGAAGCTTTTTAAGTCTTATATATTCAAGCTTATTTCTATCTTCCTTCATAGCATAAGCCTTTGATTTCATGCTTTAAAAAGTTTCTCTTGCCTTGAGATTATATATTTACCATATTTTATTATTTCAATTTCCACATATACTCTCTAATGTAATTTGAATTTAGTTAGAATGGCATTTTTCTTTTCTCCAAGTAGCTAGCATCATGATTTTTCGAATAGCTCATACTTTTATCACCAATTTTAAATACTAAGAATAATAGTATTTACTAAATGCTTTCTATGTGCCAGAAGTTGTACTAAGTATATTACATGCATTATTCAGCTTAGAAGTATTGTTATCCATATATCACCGCTAAGAAATGGCATAGTTGGGATTCACATCATCTGACTCTGGAGCTCATACTCTTAAGCACTATGCTAGTCTTATAAATAATTTGGCTTGGGATCTATTCTTGGCTTAAATAATAAGGAAGATTATTGACATAAGTGGAAGTCCAGAAGAACTTCACAGTTGACTAGGCTTAAGCTCAGTGTCCTCATGATTCTCTTGGCTCTGCTCTCTTCCATGTGTGGCTTCATCTGCAGGCTCACAGTGAGATAGCTGCAGCACAAAAATGTCCAGTAGAAGAGAAACAGGATTGCTACTTTAAGCAACTCTCCCAGAAGAACAAAGAACTTTCCCAGAGACTCCAATGAAATTCTCCTCAAGTCCATTGGTCCAAAATGGGCCACATGCTCCATCCTGTCTCAATCATGGGCAAGGAGGATGGGATTAAATAAATTACACAAACCCACCCCTAGAGCTTGAGATGGTATCAGCTTTCCTTTGGCCCACGGACTACATAAAAGTGAGGAAGACTATCAGTAAGGATGAGGTTCAGCTCTCTAACACAGAAAACCTAAAATAACAGTGGATTAAATAAGTTAAAAGGTAAATCAAGTCTAGAAGCAGGCAGTATAGGGTAAGGATGGTAGTTCCATGGTCACCCAAGTTCCCTCTTTCTTTCTCAATGCTCTGTCATTCTCAACATGTGGCTTCTGCTTCATGGTCCAAGATAGTTCTGGAGCCATAGCCATTTTATCCACCTTCAGGCACCAAGAAGGAGGAAGGAGTGGGAAAAGAGAGGCTGACTTCTGCTTTTAAGGGCATATCCCAGAAAACACATGATACACTTCAGTGTTTATAATCCACTGGACGGCACTTAGTCATTTGGCAACATCCAGCTCAAAGAAGCCAAGAAATGTGGACTTTATTCTGGATAGCTATAAACTGAGCCACACATCAGGGGTCGTATACTAAGGAAGGGCAGAAGATATACTGAGAGAATACTAGCAGTCTCTGCAACAGGTGGAAACATGAATTCAACTATGGTTCTGTTACAGAGGAAGAAAAGGGAACTAAATTCTGGTTAGGCCACCAAAAACGTGTCCTGCAGTCCCTCCTGGGTCTTTGGTCCAGCCCTGTACTAGACAATAGTCCAGTGGTATCAGAACTCTGGCTGGACATTCTGTGTTGCACACCCATTCCTGGAACTTGACTGTAGAGTCATCCCAAGCCAAAACTCATGATGAGGATGGAGTAAGAGTGGTTCCCTGAAGAGATTTGTATGGGCTTTTTATTCTTAAGAGTTCTTTATACATCAGGGATTGAGGATATTAAACTTTTGTCTAATACATTGCAAATGATTTTCTAGTTTATCATTTACCCTTTCCCTTTATAGTGATGTTATTATAGTTATTGTTTTGATGTATGGAAGTTTTACACTTTATATATCAAATATTATTTGCCTTTACATATTTTTTTAACTTTTCTGGTAGAATAATCTTTCCTAACCAAGGATCTGATAAATATTCACCTATATTATCCTCTTTCTCTGATTGAATTATTTTTTTATTAGTCAGAAGACGCATTCTGCTGCACACGTAACAAAAATTCCGCTTACAATCACTTCACACCTAATAGGAGTTCCTTTTTCTCAGGTAATGAAACGTTCACGGCTGGTTTGGTGGACTTATTACATCTTCAAGGATCCAAGCTCATTCCACATTTCTGTTCGATAATCCTTCATATGTAGCTTTTCCTCAAGTTCACGAATGACTGCTGCCATTCTGGGCATCACACCTGAAGTCCATTTAGGAGGAATGGGGAAGGGCAAAATGTCAGAGCTGTGTGTCACCTGAATCCATCAATTTTATCAGGAAATCCATATCTTTCCTGGAGATCCCATTTGTTAGATTTCTCATTGGCCAGAAGCAGATCACACGGCCACCCAAAAGAGCAAAAGAATCTTGAGGGGGTAAATATTTTTATCTGAACACGTTGCTGTCCTGAGCAAAATCAGATTCTATTATTAAAAAGGGGGAATTGGTATTGGGTAGACAACATCACCGGCCATAGTTTCCCTTCTAGAAATTTTTTTTTTTTTTTGGCATAGGATATAAAATAAGGAACTAACAATTTTTTCCAATTAGTTAGCTAACTTTCCCAGCATCTTTATTGAATAAGCCATCCCTTCTCCACTGATCTGGCATGCAACTTCATTATATTTAAAAACTTACTGAGGTTCCAATTCCAATAATGGCAGAATGTTACGATAAAATTTGGACAAAATATAGAAAACAACCATTGAAAGCACTGGAGAGAAAAAGCAAAAGCAGACAGAAACTCGAGAATTGTTGACCGTTGGAAGGATGAAATGACACTAGGTGACTTTCCCAATTTTATAGCTTATGCCTAAGTGCAGACCTCAATCAGTGCCATATCGGCAGTAGAAACCTGCCACCTTTTCTACCCGGAAGAACCAGAAGGAAGAGGGTGGGGTTTCTGCAGCAGCCAGAAAGTGAAGAGGGACATCCTGGAAAGGAAAGAGCCACAGTGGAGGAGCTCCAAATTCTATATGATTCTTTTCAAATCTCTATTTGTTCCCTGAACTACTCAGCGGCAGTGTGGATACCAAGAAGCCCAGTTAAGGTTAAATAATTAAACAGAGATTTTAGCTATTGCCTACTGCAAGAGACAGAAACAGAGTTCCAGCCAAGTTAACTGCCCACCTAAAAAAAATAAAAATCAATGCTCTTGGGAGGAATTTGACAGAATCTAGAGACTGTACAATGTCTTATTCACAATATCAAGAATAGAATGCAAAATTACTGCACATACAAGGATAGACAATGTGACTGACACTCAGGAAGAAAGGCAATCAATGGAGATCAATCCTAAAATGACCCATATTTTGGAATTAGCAGATAAGGATTTTAAAGTAGCTATTATCACAATGCTCAGCCAAGAGTCTAAGGTTTCAGGCCACTTCTACTCCCTCTTCTTGGAAATGGTATAAAGAATAGGTTATCCTATCAGGCATATGTCTACATGTCCTCCCAAAAACTGGGCTGAAAATTAACCAGGCTGATGAAAGTAAGAAAGGTAGTTTTAGGTAGAAAAGCAAAGACAGGAGTTTTCATTCCCCTTGTGTAGGAAGTAAATCAATGATAGGTCACTGTGTTGGCAGAGAGCTCTTGCCAAACCCTTGGATGCCCAGCTCTCTTGGGTCAGAAGTAGAAGAGATAGCAGATGTGGGATTACATGGCTATTTTGCAGTCCCACTTATTTACCACCCTTACTAAAATCAAACCAATTCTTCAATGAAGGTTTTCCGGCAGCCCATCCCACACCCTACCCAACTCTCTTCAACGGGAGTTTCTTTGATACCTTAATGATTTTTTTCTTTCAGAAGTTCAACACAGCATGATAATCTCTATAGGGAGTAGAGAGAAACTGACTCAAAGGGTAAAAGGACCTCACAGGGGTTAAAAATCCTGTTATAGATAAAGCAAAGATCAGCTGTGTCAAAAGCCGAAAATGGTCACCTTGTTAATCCATTTCTTTATCATTTAGGGAAAATGGCTAATCCACTTGTTGCTCCCTATTCTGGAAGCAAGTTTGCTCTGGATGGGTTCTTCTCCTCCATCAGGGAAGAATATTCAGTGACCAAGGTCAATGTGTCGATCACTCTCTGCATCCTCGGCCTCATAAACACAGGTAAGATCAAGAGACTGGAATAAGCAGCCTGCAGATGGACTGTCTGCCTTATTATTTTGAGTAAAGAAGGTGCTGAATTCTCTGACTCATATATAAAACACTAAAAACCAGTGAGAGCACTAGTCCTCATTTAATGAAGCACTTCTCTCACTGGTGGAGACTCTGACTGCTCTCTGACCTTTCCTTCCATTCTGATCACCGAGTATGCTGAGTGACACCACATTCATCACCTAACCCTATTCTGAACAGCTTATGTCCTCACGGACACTCAATGGCCATTACATATGAGACTGATCAAATACAAGTTTGTTTTTCTCAATAACATCACCAGTAATGAGACATACCTATATCACGAACCCTTTGATAGGATGCACCGAGAGGACACAGCATCATTCTTATGGTATTCTTGCCAAAAATGCAGAACCTCACTCCAAGTATAAGAGAACAATGGACAAACCCAAACTGAGGTACATTCTACACAACAATTGATAGTACTCTTCAAAAGTGTCAAGGCCATGAGAGCCAAGGAAAGATGGAAGAACTGTCACAGATTGGAGGGAAAATAAGAAATTACTACTAAGTGCAATCCTGGATAATAGCCTGGAACATAAAAGGATATTAGTGAAAAAATAAGGTCTATAGTTTAGTTAGTAGCATTGTTCCAATTCTGTCATACCTGTTCTTGATAATTGTACCAGTGGTTATGTATGATGTTACGATTAGGGAAAGCAGGGTGAAGGATATAAGGGAATACGCTGCACAATTTTTACAACTTTTCTGTAAGTCCAAATGCAAGATTATCTAAAACATGTGGCAGATAGGATAAGAAAACTTTATTCAAAGAGTAGTGGAGTAAATTGAGTAGTAGTTACAGAACAAGAGAGAGAGAGAAAAAGACAGAGACACACAGTGAAACAAGAAGGAGAGAGAGAAAAGCTGTGTAAGGACACGAAAATTTGGAAGGAAAAGGCAACGACAGTTTCCTTCTAAATGAAAGTGGTTAGTGTTAACAAGGGAGCACTTGTCCATCACTTCCTTTTACAAGTCAGTAAGTCATTATCATACAGCACTCTGTTTTTGCCCAGTGACACCTCCCATTAGCTATGGGGTCATCATATGACTTCTATCCTCATTCTGTTCCCCCATATTATTCCCTTACTCCAACCAAAACATCCAAGAGAAGAGCATGATTCAAATCTCTCAGCTAATCACCTCTAGCTGTCCCCAAAAAACCATCACCCAGGAGTACAAGGCCTGTACTAACATGAAGCCTCTCTTTGCCCAACAGTCCCTAAACATAACCAGTCCTCTCCACATATTCCTGATTGGGCCTGTGGGCTTTGCAGAGCAAGCACTAGCAAATAGCCCCTAACCGCTAAGCTATTGGTGTCTGTAGGCCTTCCAACACGTAGACTCTACTAGTCTTGAATAACTCTACTCTTCTCTTGTCATTCTACAGAGACAGCCATGAAGGCAGTTTCTGGGATACTTGACACAAATGCATCTCCAAAGGAAGAATGTGCCCTGGCGATCATCAAAGGGGGAGCTCTGCGCCAAGAGGAAGTATATTATGGCAGCTCAGTCTGGACCTTTCTCCTGCTGCGAAACCCAGGGAGGAGGATCCTGGAATTTCTCTCCTTAAGAAGTTACAATATGGATAAATTTATAAACAACCAGGCACTTCCTTAGGGCTGGGCATGATGAGGGAGCTTGGGACTGTTCTGCCTGATATTTATCTGAGCTCCATCCATGAAGGCATCTCGCCAGAGAGATAAATGAGTGTCCCCAGAGAGTTGCAAGTCATGTGTCACATCTCACAATTTGAAGGAGTTCCTCTAACACTTGTACAGTGGAAATGTAATTATAATGAATGTCATGAATCTGCAGTTGTAAAATTGATAGTGACCATAGGTATAATTACAAGATAGTTATATCAAATTTACCTCATATATAATAATGTTATGATGCTTAATACAATATTAATTATAATAAAGGTCATCTAAACTTTATACATTCATAACTGGTAGCTATAACTTCAGATCATTCAGTATGGTTCCTTTAAAACCATAACCTACACAAGTGAAATTTTTCAATGTTCATTTCTTATTTTGTGGTCCGAACTTTTTGTCTCTTGTTGAGTTGAGGAAATCACCCTGCTCTTCACTTAGTGGACATGATGTCTTTACCATTTTGTATATTTCAGATACTCTTTATATTAATTTATATTGCTCCTTCGGGAAGGAGAACACCTGGGTATAACTCACTAGGGCGAACCCACGGAAATGGCAGTCCCTGGAAACTTGAGCCACAGAACCTATGCCCAGTGATTATACTCAGAGTGGATCAAACATCAACACTTTACATGTGAATGCTCCACTGTACATTAGAAGTTCAGACAGAAGGGGTTGGAGTCCAAATCCTGCCACTCACACATTTAGTCATTCATTCATTCAACAATATTTATCAAACACACGCCGGGTATCACCTGACTACAACCAAATAGGAAATAAATCATCAGCTATATTAACAACCCACCAAATCGCTATATTGGTCAGGTCCCCAAAAGGTAACAGATGGCAAATTGAATGATTTTAGTAAATTTTAATAAAAAGGGGTTTATTTACAAAAGTGTGGGCAGGGTTATAGGGCAATCACAAGAGATAATGTAGTATCTCATTGCTAGTTGCAGCTGTTTCCAACCCGAGACCCACCAGAGGGACAAGAGAGAACTGTTATGAGAACCAAGAGATAGAAAGAACTGGAGAATGCCACAGGACAGGAGTTTTGACATTCAGTTAAGGGATGCAACCAGCCCACCAAGGATCGTGAAGGAGGGATGTGGGAGAATAAATACCCCAGCCTCGCTCTCTTCCCTCCCTCTGATTTCTTGATGGTATTTCCTACTAGCTGAACAGAGGGGCAAGGGAGCAGGTTGATATAAACCATACAGGTCAGCTTCCTCATGCACAGAGCAGATGGAAAAAAATGGAGAATGTTCTGGAGGAACAGCTGGAGTATATCCAGCATGAAGCAACAGTCCCAAATGTAGGGTTTCCATGGTAAGTGATGCTGGAACACAAGACATGGACTTGGAAGCGTAGAGGAAATTTCCTTTTCCTGCCTCTTAAGCTAAATGGCTGAGCAGCGGAACAGATTGGAGTCCATTGAGCCTGCCAGTCACATGGACAAGGAGCTGGGTCGAAGAGTGTGACTATGGTTGGACTTTTCCTAGAAGGACAGCCTTCCCAGGCTATGCTCAGTGCAAGGGAGCAGGAGAGACCTAACTGCACCACAAGAGACAGAGCCAGATGGAGACTGTGTTGTGTTTTATGACCAACCACATGCTGTTGGTCTAAGCAGTTATGAAGACCACCCCACTTCAAGGAGAAGGAATAGAGATCCCACCTCTTGATAGAGAAGTGTCACGTCACATCGTAAGAGGAGCATGTGGAATAGGATATATATTGGCGTATCCACCTTTGGAAAATACCGTCCCTACTAGAATGTCAGGTCCATGAGGCAGGAGTTTTGTCTGCTTAATTCAGTGTATCCCTATGTGCCTGGCACTTCGGTGCTGAATCAGAGAAGACCATGAGATGTCTGAATGCAAGTGATAAACTGTTGCTCCAGTCCCAGATTCAAGGGCTTCTGTGGATGACACAAACGGGGCAAGAAGCCAGGTTTGCAAGAACAGAGGGCCTGCAGGTTGTCAACCGGACAGGGGCAGGAGGCGGAGTAGGAGGAAAGGAGATGAATGCCGAGACACGAGCATGATTAGCTGACAAATTTACAGCCAAAGTCAGATTAAAATTAGTTTTGCCTTCACCTTTAACTTTTAGTTCTCGCCCAAAGACATATTAAGACTTCAGCCTGTGTTCAGTATAAATCAGCTGCTCCCTGATGCTGCTCACTTGTCACTTATTGGATGGCATGGGGAAAGCAAGAGAAGCTATGAAACAGTATTTATGTAGTTAATAAACTAAACCTTTGGTCTTTCCAAGGGTGTGTTGGTAAATGTTTTACAATTGGCTCTCTAGAAAAAGAAAAAAGTCCTGATTTGTAAAATTTGCCTGCTTCCATGCCTGCCGGTAAATACTCTCGCCATGGCCAATTTCAAACCACAGGTTGACATCACTGAATGTGTATTAGAAGAGAGATGTCCCATCAGCTCTCTCAAATCTGTATAGCCAGCTCCAGCACACCACCCTGACTTTCCCTTTCCACATTCCTGATAGAATTAACTATTCTTAAAGGCCCAGCTCAATGCCTCGCTCCTCCTCCAAGGACTTGAACATGACAGGAAAGCTTGTTTCTACGATTGGTGGGGAAGGAGGGGGAGCAAGGGCTCCCAAAGCCAGGGGATGCTTACATTGTTCATCTCTGAGGGCATCAGCATCTCTCATGAAGTCAACAGCCTTGACCAAAGTGTCAGCGAATTCTGCAGTCATGACATTCATGTTTGCTAGCACTCATTCCCCTAGGAGTAAGTGAATAACCCACAGACATCAGCTGAATCAAGTAGAGATCTCCTTTCCTCTCATGATAAAAATTCTGGGAGGGGCAGACCAGGGCCTTCAGGGAGCCAGGTTCCTACCGTCTTGCAACTATTCATCCTCCTCCTTGTCTCTGTGGGTTCACAAGATAGCTGCTCCACTTTCAGCATCGAGCTGTGTTTCAGGCAAGAGAAAGAAAAATGTGAAGGGCAAAGATGCACAGTAGCTGAATCTGACCCCTGATAAAGGGCAAACCAGAAAGCCCCATCCAGGACTTCAGCTCACATCCCATGGGTTAGAGTCATGTCCTGTGACCACCCCTCCCTTCAAGAGAGATTGAGAAATGAAGTTTTCAGCTGAGCACACACCCACCCCAAACAAAACTGGGATTCTTTCAGGCCACGAGAAGTGTTTGTCACAAACATAAATCACGACAGAAATAAGGAGATACACAACCAGAACAGAAGAGCACAATTCCTAAGATGTCAGGCTCCTAACCATGGTGACAGGATCCACTCCCACTGACCATCTGCATGATCCTAATTGGTCACAGCTTCCCCCATGCTGAAGAACATTCTAGGCCTCCCACTTCTTCCAATTTCCCTGTGAGAAACTATGATTCCTTTTCCTTAGTAAAGAATGTAATGAAAGGCCGTAGATATCAATTAGCGGGGAGCCTGAGTTGACCTCGGAGGCAGTGACTCACATTGGCACAGGGGACAGTCATCCCAACTGCTGTTCCTGGAGAGCTCTTTCCAAGGACAGTTAAATTCCACCTCACCAGAGGCTATTCACACAGGCTGGGCCTTTCTGCTTGGCTAGACAGCTCTGGGCCAGGATCTCAGATCCACCCCTAGAGTCCATGCCAAGCTTCAAAGACTCTCCAGAACAGCGGTCTCCGAAAGTTTACTCATTATTAAAAAATCATTAGGCATGTATATTTTTAATAGCTATATAGTTACTATTTATATAATATATGCATGCAATATTTACTAGCATAAAACATATGCAAATTAGAAATCTTAAAAAGACAAGATAAAAAATAAAGAGAAATTCTAATATTTTTTCCTCACACCCCAGTAGTTCCTCCAACATGTCCCCTTTGGAGACCTGGCTCAAAGTTGTGTTAAAGAAAGAAGGCAGCATTCCTCCAAACCAATCCTTTGGGATCTGAGTGACAGGCCAAATCTTGCTTTGGTTCAGGGTGAGCTCCCATTTCCCACTCAGGGTGCTACATGTAGGGTAGAACTCATCACCCCTTCTGGCATTGCCTGCTGTCCAGGGAATCTGCCAAGAACCCACATCCTTCTTCATCAGTGCCCAGCCCAGAGCACTGGGACACATATGCTAATCAAGTCCCACAAGCATCCTTTAATTTCTCAAGGGAGGAACGCAAACCAAACTAATTTGCCATATTAAGGGAAAAGAAAAATACATTGGCCACCCCGATACAGTGCTCATGATGTCTCACAATGTCTTCAGCAACTCTGCCTCCAGTGTCAACATCTCAGCACCCCTGGATCTCCCTCCCACCTCAGAGGGTGACCAGTTCATGGAGAATGCCAAGGAAAGTGAGGATATCCCTTTCATGCTAAATCCTCCCCCTGTTAGCAATTCTTAACCTGAGTTCTCCAGGTGTTAGACCTAGAAGTTCGCTAGTTACACTTGGAACGTGTCTAAATTCTCTCATTTTTAAAGGGCGGGAGAAGGGGGGACATGGATGCGGACAGGGTAAATGTGAAAAGAAAAGCCAGATGAGAAAAGAGAGAATTTTCAAAAAGATAAAAGAGAACTTAGAACCTCAATGCCCACAGGCAAAAAAGCCAGGAGAAGCAGAATTAAGTCTGCACAGATCCAGAACACACAGGGTGAAGACACACACCTAGAAAAAAAAGGTAATGCCATAGAAGAAAGGAAAGGGGAAAATGGATTCTTAAAAAATAGAAAAGTGCCAGGTGAACACCCGCTGAGTTAGGGAGGCTTTGGAGATGGGAGTGTCTGGGAAGGAGGATAAGGAAACAGAAGCCACAGGGGAGGGCACATTGGCAAGTTGCATGACCTGGAACCAGGGTGGAAACTGGGGACAGATTAAAAGACCCACACCAGTGAGGGCTGAGGCCTGAAGGATTCAAGAACTAGCAGTGTCGGCCTGTTTCTCTGTGCCATGACCGGCTGTCCAGGACTGTCGGGTTGGTGGGCTTCAGGACCTCCCTCACACTGTCCTTGAACAGTCCTGTGGCATCCTGAGTGGACAAAGAGCTACCTCATGCCAAGACCAAAGAGCAAGGCTGTCCTAACCAAAGCCTTTTCGGTTTCACCAGCCTCCCTTTTTACCTGCGTGGGAGGCAGCGCCACCCGGTGGCTGACTGTAGTGGTGTACTGCACTACACCACAATTTCTTCCCCCAGTGAACCCAAATTCTACCCCAGGGCTACCATCACCTCCTCACCAGTGTGCCTACTTGTGAGTCACTGCTTAGGGCGGATGAACAGACCTAGAGGAGGTGGGGCAGGACTCAGGCATCTGGTAGGGCCGCCTGGCCCTAGCAGCTAAGAAACCATTGGCTTTCAGCTGTGGGGAGGTAGATTTGTTCAATAGCGACAGCTAGTGGTCAACCTCAAAAGCGAGGTGCTCTGAGCCTCAAAGACAGCTAAGGCATGAAGAGATAAGAGAGATTCTTGTGGGGCTGGCCCCGTAGCCAAGGGTTAAGTTCGTGTGCTCTGCTTCGGTGGCCCAGGGTTTCACTGGTTCGGATCCTGGGCACAGACCTAGCACTGCTCAAGCCATGCTGAGGCGGCGTCACACATGGCAGAACTAGAAGGACCTACAACTAGAATATAAAACTATGTAGTGGGGGGCTTTGGGGAGAAGGAAAAAAAAACAGGAAGATTGGCAACAGATGTTAGCTCAGGGCCAAGCTTTAAAAAAAAAAAAAAAAGATTCTTGGCTTCCAGTGGAGGCTGGCATAAAATGATACCCAGAAAACCCAAATTCTTTAAAGGACTCTGGCTACCTCCCCAGCCACATCTCACGCCACCTGTCCTGTCTTTGATTCCTCAAGGACACAGAACTGCTGGTCCTCTGAAGTCACCCTATTCCCACCATGTCTTTGCCCATGCCATCTCTTCTGCCCAGAAGGCTCTTCCCTCCCCTCATCGTCTGCTTAACTCCTGCGCATCCTTTAAGACTCGGCTCAACCATTACCTACTTTAGGAAAAGTTTATTCCCTTCCACCAGGGCCCACCCCTCAAGGCTGGGATGGGTGCTCTCTCACCCCTATCCCGTGCCTCTATAATTTTCTGTATTTGTCTATCACTTGAGTTCACTACAGCCTAAATTTACATTTAAAATTGTGTTATGTGGGGCTGGCCCCGTGGCTGAGTGGTTAAGTTTGTGCGCTCCGCTGGAGGCGGCCCAGTGTTACGTTGGTTCGAATCCTGGGCCCGGACATGGCACTGCTCATCAAGCCGCTCTGGGGCAGCGTCCCACATGCCACAGCTAGAAGGACCCACGACGAAGAATATACAACTATGTACTGGGGAGCTTTGGGGAGAAAAAGGAAAAAATAAAATCTTTAAAATTGTGTTATGTAACTATGTGAAAGTACTTACTGTATCTTACTCATGGTTGCATCCCTACTACTGAATACAGATCTTTGCCTATATAGTCATGTGCCACATAATGGCGTTTTGGTCAACGACGGACGACGTATACCACACTGGTCCCATAAGATTAGTATGATATAGCCTAGGTGTGTAGAAGGCTATACGATCTAGGTTTGTGTAAAAACGCTCTATGATGTTCATGCGATGAAGAAATCACCTAACGACGCATTTCTCGGAACATATCCTGGTTGTTAAGTGATGCATGAGTGTATGTGGCACATGATAAATGTTTGAGAAATAAAGGACTCATAGATCCCAATACTGAGAAAGGCTTTAGAGAAAATGGAGACTCATGGGGACAAAACAGTTTTGCATTTCAAAAGAGAGGTGTAGAGGGATTTAAAATTCATTTTGCAGGATTCCAAACCATTCCTCTTTCCACCACACCACCCTATTTTTGCCCCTCTGCTAACACCCAGCAACACCGGGCCCTCAAGCTGTCGGGAGAGCCCCCCACCCCTCAGCAACTCTCCTGACCTCGCCATCTTCAGCTATGCCCTAAACCCCAGCTCTATTCCTTCCTGCCCGCTTCCTGCAAAACTGTCTCATCAGAACTAAACTGCTTCTTCACGAAACTGCTCCAGCATATCCACTCCTGGGATTTTAGCCTAAAGGAAATATTTTAAAAGAAGAAAAACACATCACTGCATTCATGAAATTGCTCATTTGCAGCACTGCCTGTAAAAGCTAAAAATTAGAAATGACAAAAATCTCCATGTAAGTAAAATTAACTCCTCCGTATAATCTCCATATGAATAAAATTATTGATCACATCATGCAAAAACTAAAAAGGTATCAACACATTTGGATGATTTTTTTACTTCATTTTATTAGTAAACACTTCCATAGTACTTACTATGCTGAGGCACTCTTCTACTGTGTGAATATTAATTCATTTAATCCTCAAAACAGCCCCAGGAGGGAGAAGCTGTTATGATTCCCATTATTTATTCCAGAATATGTTTGGTTTGATCTGATATAAAATAGAAGTTAAATGGCCTACAAGACACTTATTTGGGTGGACACTGTGAAGCCCCTTAAATATTTTTGCTTCATGTAGGGTAGTGTAACACATATTCTTAAAAGAACTTGGTCAGTTGACTTGAGTTGAGTGAGTTTGAAAGCTTACATATATTAACTTTTGCCATCATTCCATGGATGTGTTACCAAAGCAGGATCGTTTTTCCCCATTGCCCAGAAAGCCAACCACCAAGATAACGAGATTGCAGCAGAGAAAGGCAGCCAAGAGAGGAGGTGGGAGCATCAATCTCAGGTCTGCCTCCCCGAAAATGGGGACTCAGGGATATTTATAGGGTAGGGGGCAAGGTGGCGTGAAGAGTGGAAATAGATGCTTAGAGGTGAGGCAATTTATGATCTGTGCAAGTGTACAGATTGCTTCTTCATAGGGCGTCTGTTCACAAAATGGTGGCGTTACCATGATCTGAGGGTAGAGTTTTTAGCTCCTTGATGTCAAAAAGGTCACTTATCGAGAATTTGGGCAGGCCCAGTTGTGGGGTTGGTGGCCTCAACCAGCCTGAACTGGACAAGGGGTCTCAGTTCCTGAAAAACCACTTTTAATTACTCTGTTGATAAGAGGGGGTCAGTTGAACTGGTCTTGGAGGGCCCATGCTTACAGATGAAGAGGTTCCACGTTTATTAATCTTTCGAAGTGATGATTTTATATGCTTTTTATGCTATGGATGTCGTTATGAAATTATATCAGACGAAAATTCACTGCAGCTACTCATTCATATTCCTACAACTGTAGGTCTGAATGAAGATCTGTGTCATCAACCATTAATAAGTCCCAAGGGCAGATGCTCCAAACTGCAGGCGTTGCTAAAACAATAGCGACAGATAACATTTATTGAGTGCTTTGTGAGTGTCAAGTCTTGTAATCCTAAAGTAATCCTGGAGTGTAGGGATTATCGTTATAGCCTTTTTATGGAGGAGGAAACTGAGATATAAAGAGGTTCAATAATTTACTACACTCAAACAGGTAGTAAATAATGAAGGCAGGCTTCCAACTCAGGCTGTAGGCTTCAGAGTGAGCAACAGCCCTGGAAAGCAGTGTCACGTGTGATATATAAAGTAATCTTGTTACAAAATTGAAAGTTCTCGCAGCTCTGAATTAATCACTGCAATTACAGGAAATTATTGTAAACCATATTCATTTTTCTTATTAATTTGTCTATTAAATTGTATTTACCGGTGTTAATAATTATCCTGAGGAATGCTAGGTAGACATGGCTACTGTTCAATAATAAGGAAATTATTAAACAGATTGTGGTACATTAACATTATGAAGTATCATGACAACACTAAAAGGTAAAGAGATAAAAATATGAAAAATATGTATAATATAGTCCCAAGTGGAAAAACAAACACATAATTGTAGATTCTCTACACTTAAAATATGTGACAGAGAAAAAGATACGTGTGTATGGACAAAAACTAGAAGGGAATGCGAACAATGTGAAACTAATTTGTGTTTGGTGATAGGATTAAGATATGTGTTTTTATTTTAAAAATTCTTTTAGTGGTATCATATTATAATTTTTATAAAAATGAACAAAAGAAAATCTGAATGCTTTCTGACCCATTTCTCCACCAATCTGCCTTCATTCTGAATCTTCAAAGCAAGCCCCTGAAGATCTCTGCAGAGCAGGCTGACAGTGAGCTAATGTGTCAGCACGTTGGTGAGATCAGTTCGGGTTCAATTTTACTGCATCGAGTTAAATATCCTCTGTTACGGATCACAGATTGCGCTGAGCATAGAACAGAGCGGAAGGGTAAGCGTAGAAATGTGTAAAATGTATTGAAAAGGCTCTGGAGGATATTTCAGTTTGCAATGTGAGGCCACCTGTTAAATAATTAGGATAGTTTAACAGAGGCTGTAGCAAAAACGACAGTTTAACCAAGAAGGAAAATTGGCAGTTTCAGAAAGAGGATAACACTACTAAATAAGCTAATTTTTCTAGAGAGCAAGCGTTGCGGGATTAGAGCGTCAGCAAGTACAGTCGCTATCCTTGGGGCTATCAGAATTCCGGGCTTAAGACAAAGGTAATGGTTCTGACTGTCTAGGCTGTCAGGGAAAAACAATAAAGAAATCAAGTAAGTGAAAGCATATTTTAGTGTAATGGAAGCTTCATATTTTTAATTTTTTGTGAAACGATTTTTGGTAGCTGGGTAATTTACAGAAGTATGCTTTTTTAAATAAATAACGTAGTTTTTAGTGATAACTGAGAGTTCTCAGAGTTCTCTTATTGGACAACTCACACACACACTGGAGTGAGGAGGATGGTGCTTTAATTGATCCTTAAAAACCAGGAATTTTTAAAGTTTAGACAGCGGTATTGCATACCTAGGGGACACGTCAGTATGATATCTGACTGAGAAGTAAGTCTTATTTCATATTCTGGCAGGCCCAAGGGGACACAATCTGAAATGAAGATGAAAGGAGAAGAACCAAGTCGCTCTGAGGATTTTTCCTTTTGGTCCAAATGGAGACAGGTGCCTGGGAAGCCCTCCTTTTTCTGGTCTACCTTACTCTTTCCCGTCTGTCAGTTCTATAACACATACACACACACACACACACACACACACACACACACACCCCTCCCCCGCCCCTCCTCAGGCCTGAAGTTTCATGCTGTCAAGACCCTTCAAGGTCAAAACTGGTAAGACCATCCTTCTCAGGAGACTAAGATGAAAAGTAATTTGTCTTTCTCAATGCTGGGACCCTCAAGAATGGATCCACTGTTAGCTGTGCCTTAGGGTTAGGCCTTTCAGATTCTTAGCATCTACACAACAGACAAATCTCTTGCTAATACTGATCATCTCTTACAGCGTAACTTTGAGGTTTCATTACAGTAAAAAGCCCTCTATCAACAATGATGACACAAAGCGACCAAAGAGAAGAAAAGGTCTCAGAACTCTGTCCTGCCCCAAATGTACAGTCGTAACTCCACTGTAGCGAGGCAACCTTGCAAATGTAGGAGTTAGGGAAATAGTTATCTTCTTCCTGATGACTTTAGACTGTGTCACCTCTAAGAAGGAATATTTGTCCTTGGGATGTTTGTGTGGACATCTTATCAAACAGTTGCCAGGGAGACACTCGGAAGACTAAAAAGAAGAGTCTGCAAGTCACTGGTTGGGGAGAACTTGCACAAGAGCAGACTTCAGTGTGCCCCCCTGAGCCACTCTGCAGGACTTGGAGTTCCATGTTCCCCTCACCACCCGCTCCTGCCACTTTCTGCAAAACTTGGGGTGACAAGGCCACCACGGACTATCCTGTTGACAGTGTCTGTGGCGTTGTTCTAAAATGAGTAACTTAGACTCAAGGAATGCAGTGCTGAGAAAATGTTGGAGGGAGTGTAGTGGGGGATTCTAAGAGAAGAACGACTCTTTTTCGTTTTTTTCTGGGGAAGATTAGCCCAGCGCTAACATCTGTGCCAATCCTCCTCCACCTTATATGTAGGTCACCACTACAGAATGGCTGGTGAGCAGTGTAGGTCCGTGCCCAGGATCTGAACCCGCGAACCCCGGGCCACAGAAGCAGAGCACGCCAAACTTAACCACTATACCATGGGGCCAACCCCAAAGGCAAGAACAACTCTTATGGACAATGTTGCCATTTCCCAAAAGATGAATAGGGGAGTCATCCAATAGGGTGGGAGGGGGAACACGATTAGAACTAGTAGCACCCATGTGGGGATCCCCATAAAGGGTTTAACTTCTTAGTGCTCTCTCTTGAAGTATGGAATATTAAGTGATAGTAGCATACAGTTTAAATATTTTCCTTTTGTAATTGGAATTCCCTTCAGTTAACCCAACCCTACAATAACATCTGATAATCCCATACACAGTTGTGTGATTTTGTGAAGAGTAAAGCAACAGGGCTATAAAGTAAAGTGATGCTTATCCTGTGTTTACTTCTCACGGGAGCCCATAGAGGACCCAGAATCTGTCAAGGAGACCATGTCCTGATGTTCCACGAGGTGACCATCAACAAAGTGAGCCAAGGTCCCAGCGGGCCTGGAAATGGTGAGAACCACAGAGTGCTGGCCAGTAAATGCCACGTGACCAGCTCAAGAGGGGCTAATCTAAATCCTCTGTACTAGCCTATACTAAAGGAATGGGACCCTCAGATAGAGGCAGGCTGATGATTAGACTGTGTATCTCTACTTGAGTCTAATTTGGTAAATCGAAGTTTTCTTAAATCCACTTTATTCAGATTTTCAAAATGTTAGCATAGTTACACAAATGACTGTAAAATTATTTTCCTGTCCACTGTGTGATGGTTACTTCCACGTACCGTTCATAAATGTTTACAGATGTGCTTTCTCTGTTTTAAATTGATTTGGCTAGCTGGCAGCTTATTTTACTGATTTTGTTTTCTATTGATATTTCTATCTTTCCCCACATATGGACACAAGAACCAGCTTCTGGTTATTCAATAGATAATTGAATTTATCTATCAATTCTGCTCTGAATTCTAACTTATTATATTGTTGTTTCTTTTTACTTTCTTTTTGCTCTCTCTTTCCTTGATTTTTCTGACCATGTTTTAGAAATTTATTTGAAAATAAATAAATAGCTAATTTATTTTTAATTTTCCTTATTTAAGTAATGAAAATATTTAAGACTATGAATTTTCCTTGGGTCATGCCTTGGCCATACCTCATAGATTTTGTTCATAATATTCTCATTAGCATTGTTTTCAAGGCGTTCTTAATTGTAGATTTGGTTTCCTCTGTATTTCAAGAGTAAACTAGGAGGATGTTTTTTCCAAGAGGTCTAAGTGTTTCCTTCCCACTTTTGTTATTTATTTATAACTTTATTGTACTATGGTTAGAGAATTCTACTGTAACAGATCAACTTTTTTTTAATGTGCTGGAGTTTGCTTTATGATCAATACAGTCAATTTTTTTGATGTTTCATGGGCATTTGAAAATAAGGTATAGTCTCTATTTTTAGTTTTCTGTGTGTGTGTGTGTGTGTGTGTGTCTTTTTCTCATATAGAGAGATGAGTATGACAACCTTATTAATTGTATTGTTCTCAGAACATAGTGTTAAGAGCTCAGGTTCTGATGTCAAGCAAACTTGGGTCCAACACTTGCTGTTATCTTTTTTTTCTTTTTTTGAGGAAGATTAGCCCTGAGCTACTATTTGCTGCCAATCCTCCTCTTTTTGCTGAGGAAGATTGGCCCTGAGCTAAAATCTGTGCCCACCTTCCTCCACTTCATATGTGGGATGCCTGCCACAGTATGGCTTGACAAGCACCCGGGATGTGAACCAGTGAACCCCAGGCCACTGAAGCAGAGTACATGAACTTAACCACCACACCACTGGGCCAGCCCCACTTGCTGTGTTGTCTTCAGCACATTGTTAACCTCGCCAAACCCCAGTTAAAGTGGTTGTGGTATCCCACTGAATGCATAGCCCCAAAAGGGATTTTGATCTTTGTACACAATTTTTTTTTTAATTTTTAATCGAGTCCAAATAGTTGGTCCACAGTTACTCCTGTTATAATCTCCTGTCCTCTCCTATGCTCTGGTGCCCTAAACTCCAGGACCCTCTCCCTAGTCTTCTAAAGCCAATAAAATGCTCTTATTCTCCGTCTTGGGCTCCCCAACCCCTCTGTCTTCTACTCATTCCCATCTCCACATGTCAAGTTCCAGAGAGAGGACCTCGGGCTACTGTCTTTCCTCCTCAGCGAATGTCATTTGCCATATAAATCATCTAACCACCATATTCAGTGCACCGTGCAGACGAGGTGCTCTCTAGTGCTTGAGAATCCGTCCTCTGTGCTTTTCCCTGCCTGCTCCTTGTCCTCTTCTCCTCAGAGAATGGGGGAAGTAGCAAGCAATGAAGAAGATTGTGACATATTCCCACGTGTTAGTAAATGTTATCCTACCACAGCTATTTAAAAGTCTCGTTACGAGCCTCACATATGTCAAGTCTTAGAATTCATGGGAGCCATATAAATCATCTAACCCCCATATTCGGTGCACCATGCAGACAAAATGAATCATACAAGGTTACAAAGCTACTCAGTTAACTTGCCCCAGTCCAATTCTCTCTGCACTATCTTATTCCAAACTTCTTGGGAATTTCCTGACAACATCATTTGTAATGGTTTCCTTTTAATGCACACAGATCAGTTCCTTTTAGTTTTTCCCCAAATTTCCTAGTCCAATTGACTAGGAAACTTTTTCTTATAACATTCTGCCTGCTGTTGCTCCCTTCGTTCCCCGGCCACCTTTTCACACCACCACCACCACCACACACCCTCATTGCTTCAGAAAGGAGCAAATTCAGAGCTGGCCTCACTCCAGAATTCTGAAAAAGACACCAGGTACCTTAGAAGAGTAGAAAGTCTTCACAGTACCAGAATTGGGAAGAAGTAACTAAAGGAAAGAAAATTCTTACACAGAGAGCTACCTGACACAGATGAAAATCTATACAGGGAACAACTCTTCAAGGTCAAAAAGGCATTTTTCCCCTCATAGAAACTGCAAGGCCCATCCTTGTCCACTCCTGGAAAGGAATCTTGACTTGAAACTGTTCACAAGCTCAGACCAATCCAATAACAAGAGGAAGGGTGGCTGGGGTGCCCACTGATGGGAGGAGCTCCTGAGCCCAGCCCTGGAGGCCTCAAGGGTGCAGGGGCCCACTCAGACCATGTCAGAGAGCAAGAGAGAGGAACTAGGGTGAGCAAGCATTGTGGCTTTGTCTATTTCCTGTTTCAGCAAGGCTGCTGCGGAAAAAAAAGACGGTACCAAGAAGGGAAATGCTAGGGGGGCCCAGAGCCATGAATTGAGAGCTTGAACTTTACTCAGCTGCCGTCTTGCCCCATCTGAGACCAGAGGCAAGATCTGCCCAGGAGCTGGAATGCTTTCCTAAGCTGCTTGGTTTGGAGCCTGGGACCCGAGGTAACTGAGGAGGATTGCTTTTATGTCCAGGTTTGGAATCTCTGACTCTGGGGTGGGGCATAAGACTCTGTCATCCAAGCTTCCCTGGGCTGAACAGGGAGACAGGAGTGAATGGTGTAGTTTAAGAGTGTTTGGGGTTCGGTAACCAAGACAGCGTTCTGCTTTGGTTTCCAGGGACACTAGCCAAGGCGCGGGGCTCAGCCTCCATTGCTCTCTCCTCCATCCCTTAGATCAGATTAGAGGTGAGTCAAATGACTTAGAGTTCAGGCTACCCGATGACCAAGTCATAAATTAAATGACCTTTCATAGTTCGCTTCAAAGCAGGGACGCCATAACATGAAGCTGCCTTTCCAGCAACTGTACAAGTCTTTCTCTCCTCAGCTCACACTGAGAGCTCGAGATCCCAAAGCCCAGACCTGTGCAGGAAGCCATTCATTGCAAACACAGCCAGAAAGTAGGAACAGAGTCTTGGAGAGGTGACAAAAACCACTGTCAGGGTGAAGGGTAGTGCTCCGATCTCTCCCTGAGGCAGTGAGGAGAGCTTCCCCCAGCCAGTCCTACCTCACCCCAGAGCTCCAGTTGGGCTCTCTCGTGCTGCCAAGGGGCACCCCACAGATGCCAGAAAGCCTGGGCAGCGGCCCAGTGACCTTTCTTTGAACCACACAGGGACCAGTTCCTTTTTCTTCTATAGCCCATCCCCATCAGTCAGCCATCCCACGTGGCTTCTTGTGTTTAAGCAAATCAGAAAGTCAAGACATCCCGGAGTGCTGGGTGTGATTCCGCTCAGCTGTGCCACATCAAATCCTACCAGGTGTGAGGGTCTGGGGGTCTGAGACGGCTCCCTTTCCTAAGGAGCCATTTCTACTCCAACTCCCTACTTGGGTAATAAGTCCCAACGTCTGCCTCTCAGGAAGCAAAGCAGGGCAGCCGTGTTTCAGTGGACTGGTATAGACAGCCTGGTAGAGAGCCCAGAGAGAACTTCTATCAGGGGCCATCTCCTCCCCCACAAGCCTTTCTTCTTCATGGCAGGAAGGCAGGAAGATTCTCCGTAATCAAAGCATCTGCCTCCTCTAGAAAGCCTGAGGATTACCTGGAGCCAAACAGGGTGGGGACCTAGAGCCCCACATTTCTGTGGTGGGATGCTGGCATGCTGGACACCAATTCTTCACTCCCGTCTCTTTGCCTTTCTGCTGGGACTAATGGAGGCGGTGGTTGTGTCCAGACCACAGAGAAGTCCTTTCTCCTTGTAGCCCACACCCAGAGGTCAGATGAACCAGGACAGTAAATATGATTTCAACCCAGGGCCAGCATCCCCTCCATGTGGTAAACAGTACCCCTTCAAAGAGAAAGGGGGTGGGGGAATTAGAGGATGCGGCGTTCTCAGTCCTGGAAGTGCTAGGTTAGCCTGGGGCCTTCATCTTACAGCACCGAGTCTTCAATATCCAGGATCAGCAGGACAGGGGTAATAATAATCATGGCTTACATATGTTATTACAGAAAGCTAACATTTATTGTATGCCAAGTGCGAGATGCTGGATGTGCACTTTCTCTTTAATCCTCATAACCTTGGGAGGTAGTTTCCCATTTTAGAGATGAGGAGACTGAGGCTTAGAGATGTTTAATAGGTTGTTTGAAAGCACATAGGTAGTAGGTAACAGAGCCAGGACATGTATCCGCACAGTCTGAGTCCAGAGCCAGGGCTCCCTCTCCTCCCCCATCTATGGCAGAAGAGCCAGGAGCTATGGCTTGGATGCCCCAAGGGTAGATTCTGGACATGGAGCTCACCTGCACGTGATACTGAGTCCCCTCCACCCAGTATTTATAATTTAATGTGGGTGGGCCTCTCAGATCCTTTTCTAAGTTTTTAAGTAAAGAAGGCAGTGGTATTGTGATAAGTAAGATAAGTCAGACAGATTAAGAGAATACTTCTCAGACTCGTAACATGGACATGTCATCGGTGGAGCTAGAAGTCACTGGAGTCCTAACTATGGTGCTGAGAGATCTTAACGCCAGGGATGCCAGGAGTCTGCTGAGATTTTTAGGTACAGAGATTTATGTACAATTGGCAATAACTGCCAAATTATTACCAGAAAAGATACACCAAAATGAAACCTCAACTTCAACAATTTTGAGTATCTAACTAATCCTAACCTAATCAGTATAGAATATGATAATTTTAATTATCTTTGCCAATTTTGGAGAGAGTAATTAATATGCCTTTGCTGTTGTAATTTAAATTTGATTAATTTTATTTTAGGTTAAACTTTCTTCTTTTTGAAAAAGCTCCCCCCCACCATTTTTTTTCTTTTGGTGAAGAAGATTGGCCCTGAGCTGACATCTATTGCCAATCTTCCTTTTTTTTTTTTCTCCCCAAAGCCCCAGTACATAGTTGTATTTCCTAGCTGTTGGTCATTCTAGTTCTTCTGTGTGGGATGCCACCATGGCATGACTTGATGAGCAGTTCTAGGTCCACGCCCAGGATCCAAACCAGTGAACCCAGCGCAGCCGAAGCAGAGGACTCGAACTTAACCATTTGACCACGGGTCTGGCTCCTTAGGTTGAACTCTAAAATAGTTGAACTTGCTGATGGTTTGCCTTGCATCTTTTGTTAAATGTCAGTTCAAAGTGTTGTTCTTAATGATTTGCATATGCTTTATATGGCTGATACTACTTTTCGCATACTTAATGTTTCCCAATTTGTAAGAAAAAAAGAAAAAAGAAAGTAACAGGTGGGAAGTTAGGGGACCCCTACAGAGTAGGAGTGAGGAGAAAGGCCTAAAGAAAGGGGAGAACCACCCAGGGATGGGATGAGAGGACAAGCATTGACAACCTCACAGTTCTGCTTGGGATCAGCACTGCCCGAAACCAAAGTACGCCCCTGGAAGCCTCAAGAGTCAGGCAATTGAGAGCATGCAGGGCTTGACCATGTAAGACCCCTCTCAGGGAGTGAGACTGCCCCACCCATGAGCCCAGGGAATCGGTGGTACCATCAGAGAGAGAGTAAGAATCCTGCAGAGAATTCCAGACTGAGCTAGGATGGCCAGTGAAGTTCCAATGAAGGTGCAGATAGGTTGGTACCTGTTGAGTCTGTTTGGCCTTAAATAAACCCAAGGGGCTAGAGCTGGCAAATGCCTGCTGGCTGGTGAAGCTGAGATACCCTTCTCTGACCTCCCCAGGAACTAGGTTTCCAGGGTGGTGGGTAGTGAGGTTGTGGGACAGAGAGGACAAGTGGCAGCTGTTACGGGGAGTCCCTTTTCCTTCGTGAGTCACCTGGCTGACTCCAGTGGTCAGTGGAAGAAGGGCACAGAATTTCCGGTGCTCAGGATCCAGCTCAGCCAAGTCCAGCCCCGACTCAGCCAAGCTACCAGAGGGTTGTAGGAGAATAAACAAATCTGCAGAAGGTAGGTAAGGGAGAGTAGGAAAGTGAAAGAAGGGCACAGAGAAGGAAGAAGGGATTAGGGTTTGGGGGTTATGTGAGTAGCAGGTAAGGCCATGTAAAGGGGCAGCAAGTGTGGCCTTGACACCAAGCCTGGTTCCCTGAGGACTTTCCATTACTGTTTTTGTTTGGTTTTTGTTTGTTTGTTTCACTTTTGTTTGTAATAACCTCATTGAGGTATGATCCACGTGGTTGCTGGTTTCAATGCACATTTTGTGTCTGGGCTAAGGAAAGCAGACTTGGCACCATACTTAGTCCTGACAGGGAGGTGATTCCAAAAAATGGAACCCTCAGCTCGGAGAGTTATTGAACTGGAAGCTCTGAAATGGATTTTGGCCAGCACTGGGCATGTGGCAGGTGCTTGGCCAATACTGATTTGAGACGATCTGTACCTAAGAGTCAGAACCCGGTCCTAGGCCAGAAGTGGGGTGCCAATGGGCCAACATCAGGACTTTATGATCGGAGGAATTAGGATGGGATTTCTCTCCTGAACCATGCCCAGGACCAGGCTCACAAGCCAGTTGCTAGGGGCTAAGAAGAAAGGAGTGAGATCTAGTCACAGTGCTGGCCACACCTTGGGTGGTCTGGTTATCCCTCCAGGCCTTAGGAAGAGTTGTTTACCTATTTTAGTAACAACCTGGACCACGAAAGCAGTAAAGATGCTGGCTTTTCTTTTAGATTGTGGAACAGCCAGCCAAGTAACTTGTTCTCTAGAAGTCCCTGGAAAATGAACACATCTCTGCCATCCAAAAGGTTACAAGCTCATGATGATTTGTATCAATTATTTCTCTTCTGCCTCTGACTTAGAGGCAGAGTAAGATGTTTGGTCAAGGAAGAAGTGGCAGCCAGGAAGACCTTTCTACTTTAAAGAGGGGGAGACACAGGCTAGAGAAAAGCAGAAATTAGCATAGAGACTGGACCCAGGAGTCCTGACTCCCAGTTTGACGCTGTCACCTCCTCAGTTTTCAACCCACACATATGGGACTCCGTGCTATTTCTGCCCCCTTGTCCATGGAGATCGTCATTTTTCTGCCCGTCTCCTGACCCCTCCCCTTCGCCTCCCTCTTGGCGTTTGGCAGACCCAGGCAGCTATTCCAGGAACTGGACGCCAAGCACAACAGGTGTTCAAGAGGTCATCATGATCAGCCCAGACCCCAGGCCTTCCCCGGGCTTGGCCCGCCGGGCTGAGAGCTACGAGGCCAAGTGTGAGCGCCGGCAGGAGACCCGTGAAGGCCGCCGCCGCCGCCCCAACGTGACCACTTGCCGCCAGGTGGAGAAGGCGCTGAGGACCCAGCAAAGAGAACAGCTCCAGAGAGCTCGACAACAACAGTTCTTCAGAAGAAGGAACCTGGAGCTGGAGGAGGAAAGCAAGGCACGGAGCTCCCAGGCCAGGGAGCACGGTCCCTCCAGGAGGACAGGCCAGGCAACTGACCTCAAGGAACCTTTGTCTTGGGCCAAGAGGATCTCTTCCTCCAGACAGCAGGTGGGCCATGTCGAGGGACACTGCTCTGCGTATGTGGTGGAGGGATACCAGGGGGGATGGGGGGCTCAAAGTCACTAAAAAGTGGCTTAAATGAAGTCCCTTCTTCCTCAGCCATATTAAAGTCTTTCTTAGCCACTTACTCATTCAGAGATTTCTGTTGTTGTGTTGTTTGTTTGTTTAGCTATTTTTTGTTTTGTACTTGCCTTTTAGGAGAAAAAAATAATGTTAAAAACAATTCCATAGTTAATTCCTAGTATCAGTTCAAATTTAGGCAATCCATACATATCTTCCACAGCATTCATTTGTCCATCATTTAACAAATATTTACTGAGTGCTTACTGGATGCCAGGTACGCAGGCCAATTCCCTTGATGCCCTCTCTCAAAACACGTGCCCACACACATTTCTCTCCTTTATTCTTCTGTGAGGCTATTGCACCAAGCCACCTTCTCTTTTTCTCTTGGGCTGTTCCAATGCTATTAAATTCACTCAGCGAAGGCCCTCATCTGGTCCAGGAAGCCTTCCCTGGCTTCTCAGGCCACCTCTGTCCTGTGTGGTCCTTATGAGGTTATAAATCCTCTAAGATTGTGTAACTCTTAGAGGGCCCATTAGTCTGGCCTGGGAAGGAGCAGTCTTGGCAAAAATCAGGGCATGTCGAAATGACCTCAGCCGCCAAACCATCTGTGTCTTCCGTCCCACGTTGTGCACATGTTGACCGCAGGGATGGGTCTGCTGTATTCCCTGGAAGTGCCTGGCATTGAACCCTACCCAGAGTTGCTGCTCGGCCAGGGCTTCTTAACTAGTGTATTTTTGTCCACAATAGGAGGTGCTGTTCAGAAAAATGACCCTTGAGCCCACTGGTAAAATAAAACCAACTGTGCGCTTTCTAAGGCAAGGTTTCTGAATGCTTTTTGTTGAAAGAAAAATTTAAGGAGAAAAAGAACAGAAAACACAATTAACTAAAGAATAGATAACTGAGCCTATCAGTTATCTATTGAGACTGAGTTAGTCCACATGATTGGATATTTCCTAGCCTTTAAGTGTTATGTCACAAGCATGGGATTGTTGAGTCAGTAAGAAGAAAATATAAAAAAGAGCAGGTTAAATTGTGACAACTACTACCGCACGCCTCCCTACAACTCCCTACTTTACCTTCTCTTCACACAAAGCTCAGCGATAGCCCAGCTGTTAATAAGGGGAAGGAAGGCCTCTCTAGAAGATGGAAGGGACCTTGGTGATCGTCTTCTCCAACTCATTACACAGACAGGAGACTGAGACCTAGAAAAGGCAGACCCCTCACTCCTGACTCAGCTCTCTGTCCATATCACCACGCTGGCTGTGCAAGTGGCCGAGACCAAACAAGGCAGAACAGGGGTTCTGGAGCGAGCAATTGGGGGTAAGCCCAGCTCCCCCTTTGCCTGGCCTGAAGAGGGCCATTCCCACCTGCCAGGACAAGGGAGGGCAGGAGCATGGATAACCTTGTAGCGTTGAAGGCTTGAATGGGTTGCTTTGATTTTCTGGACCTAAAACTTGATCATTGGTTCATCTTTCTGCAATCAGCTGGAGAATCTTTTTCTAAGAGGCTCTAGGCTTTCAACATCTCCCACTTCTTTCCAGGTGACGGGGACCAGGTCTGAGGTCTTTCCAACACAGCATCATCCTCCCTCAGGTGTCCAGAGGGATCTGGCTGACAACCTCCCCTCTCAGGCTGGGGGCCTTCCACCACAGGACTCTTCTGTCAAGAAGCCAGCCAAATACCACCGTGGTAAGAGCAGAGCCCCCCTCCCTCACTGGGGCCTACAGAGAATCTGCCACAGCAGTCCCAGCTACCTGGCAGGGGAGAGTCCCTGTCCCTCCCCACTTCCGCCACTCCTCCCAGTGGGGTCTGAGTCACCTCATCCTCCATCTCAGGCACTCAGACAAAGGCAGAAGAAACACAGCCAACAATCAAGAATGATGCCAGTCAACAAACCAAGTGAGTACCTTTCATGTTCCTCACCCCGACTCCCTCACATCCCATCCACTCCTCTCTTCTAAGCTTTTACTTGAGTACCCTCACCAAGTATCTGGAGAGGGAACACAATGAATTTCAATGTCTACCTTAATTAAGAAAGAGAAAGACCTTTCCCACCCTTCTGGCTCTTCAGAAGAGATCAGAGAAGGAATCAACCCACTGCCTCCTGACGTGCTTGTTTCTCTGAACCATTGCTTTCTGTGTTTGTTTCTTCTCTTCCCAGTTATGGAGTTGCAGTTTTAGATAAGGTAAGAAAATCCTCACCTTGAAGAGGTTGAATCAGATGGTATCTAAGCTCCTCCAGATGTCCTCCTCCGACATCTGGAATTCCATGGTAAACTCAGGCTGGGATGGAGGAACACTTTTCTCCTAGATGGCAAGGGGGCACTGACCACAGACATGGGGGGCTGGAGGGACTCTGTCTGAGCCAAGGCAGAAGGTTTACTCAACACAAGCCAGCCCTGGCTCTGGCCCCTGCTCTTAGAGTCTTCTTGAATGCCCTTTTTCTTTCTAGGAGATCATCCAGCTTTCCGAGTACCTCAAAGTAAGTAACATGTGAACTCTCCCCTAGGCTCCTCCATCCATCTTCTCCCTCCTCTTCTACGTTAATCTTACCCTCTTGCATTTTTCCCCCCAGGAGGCCCTACAAAGGGAGCTGGTTCTAAAACAGAAAATGGTGATTCTTCAAGACCTACTGTCCACCCTGATTCGGGCTTCTGATAGCTCTTGGAAGGTAAGGGGATGCAATCTTTGAACAAAGCTCATGGGCTTCTATGTGTGCCAATCTCATTCTTCTTTCCATATCCTTCTAGCAAAAGAAGAGGTTTTCTCACTACTGAAGAGTGAGGTGGGAAGAGGCAGGTGATGGGGAATGGTGCTAAGTCCTAGAAATCAAACAGTAAAACACAGTAAATATATGGCAGGGTTCTGCTAAATCTAGGGTCATCAACTGAGGCCCAATGTTATACATACCCAGGGAAGACCCAGAACCAAAAGGGGGAAGAATTCCTATTTTTAATTTGTTAGAAGGAAACAAAGAACACCCCAATACAGCTAATATTACTGACTGTGGTAAACGTCAACTATTTTCGTATGGGATTCACACCAATATTAACTCCAAGCCAGCATGCACCCACTACTCAGCCCAGACGTGAATGTCTGAATGGTTCGGGTCCTTAGAGGTCACCTAGTCTCATTCTCTCATTTTGCCAATGAGGAAACTGAGTGTCAGAGAGGTCCAGTGAGTTGCCCAAAGTCACACTGCTAGTTAGAGGCAGAACTGGAACTGAAATTCAGACCTTCTGTTTTTGGTCCATTCCTTCAACAAATATTCATAGATCCTGATTTCTGTACTGAGCACTGGAAATAATGAGATTAATTAGACAGGTTTTTGGGGGTTTATGGTATTGTAACAGAGACAGATGCCTAAACAATGCCAAGATATGAGAAATAAAAGAAATGTTTTCAGGATATAGTAGAACACCAGAAAGAATGAATGACTCCAGGGAAGGAGAGAGCCAGGGAAATGTTTATAGTTATGTAAGTATTTGCCAGGCAAATGTGGAAGCAGTAACTGTGTTCTGGGCAGGGGACAAGCACAAAGACTCAGAGGCATGATACAGTCTGGTACAATGGGTCTCCAACTTTTTCATCTCGGGATCCCTTTATACTCTCAAAAAAAGTTATTGAAAACCCCAAAGAACTTTTTATATTTACCATATCAGAATTTACATATTAGAAATTTAAACGTCTTAAAATACATGTTCATTTTAAAATAACCATAGTCAGTCCATTCCATGTGAACCTAAATTACATATTTTTATGAAAAATAAGTATATTTTTCAAAAAATAGTGAGGGAGTAGCATTGTTTTACACTTTTGAAAATCTTGTTAATGTCTGGCTAAACAGAAGACAGCTAGATTCTTTTTTTTTTTTTTTCCTGCTTTTTTCTCCCCAAATCCCCCCAGTACATAGCTGTATATTCTAGTTGTAGGTCCTTCTGGCTGTGCTATGTGGGACACCTCATGAGCAGTGCCATGTCTGCGCCCAGGATCCAAACCAGCGAAACCCCGGGCCGCCAAAGCGAAGCGCGCCAACTTAACCACTCGGCCACCAGGCCAGCCCTGACGGCTAGATTCTTATATTTGCTTCTGCATTCAATATGCTCCAATACATTGTTTTGGTTGAAGCATATGAGGAAAATGTAGCCTCATACAGATATGTAGTTGGAAAAAGGAAGAACTTGCAGATCCCTTGAAAGGGTGTCTCAGGGATGCCCAGGGGTTCTTGGACTCCGCAATGAAACCCCTAGACTAGTAAGTCCAGGGAGTGACAAGCAGTTTGGTGCCACCAGAGCATAAAGCGCCAGGTGCAAGAGAGAACGCACAACTTCACAGGCCTCCATGAGCATCTAACCCTGCCACATAGATGGCTTGTACTAGACAGAGGGAGAGAACAGAAGGGCGTGGAGCAAAACTGAGAAGTTTGCAGTGATGTGAAAAAGACTTCCCTCCCTCCTCACGTCAGTCATTGGCCCTGGATTCAAGTGTCTATGTTCTGGGCTCCTAACTGTTAAGGAAGTCATTTCCATTGGCCAAGGAGCCTGGGACAGAGAGCTGTGCATGCCAGGTGTTTTCCGGTGCTGAACTAAACTGAGATCATCTCACTTGGTTATTCCACAGACATTTGATCAGTTCCAACTGTGTGCTGGGCCCTGTGCTACGGGGACAAAAAGAAGTAGGGCCCTTGCTCTTGAGGAGCCCACATGTCAGCCAGAAAGAGGGAGACATGTAATAACTAACTCCAATACAGTGTGAGAAAGTATAATAGCAGTGTCTACAAAGTGATGCAAGGAAAAGAGAAGGGAGCAATTATTCTGCCTGAGCTGGAGTAGGGTAGGCTCCAAAGGACAGGGACTGCTTTAGCTGGGTCCTGAAGGATGAATAAGAGTTTACTAGTACAGAAATAGGAATGATGGTGGGGGAACAAAGGCAGAAAGGAAAAGAATGTTTAAGGTAAAGGAATCAAAATGATTACAGGCCAAGGTGTAACAAAGCATTGGGTGTAGCAGAGCGTGGCTGAAATGAAGGGATCATGTCAGAGAAGTACCAAAGATAAGATCAGGGAGGGCCTCAGACAAGTCTCTGAATTATGGTGCTTAAACTTTTTCTGTTGAACGGGGTATCTCAAACTTAAATAATGTATGGACTCTCTTTTAAATGAAAAACGTATGTATCTCAGATCCATGAGAACGCATGCTGTCCCCAGTTTGAGAAACACTGCTACAGGCAGTAAGCAGGCTAACAACAGAGCTATGCTTTATTTGGGGTTAAAATCCTACAGTCTGGCACATCCTCAGAAGAAGCTCAATCAATAGCCTGGAATTGAATTGAAAGTGAGTGATGAGATCTGTGTTTTAAAAGGTTCTCTGACAAGAATGAGCACCCCTGCTAGGGGTTGGGGTGGGGTGATGAAAACTCCTAATATCCCAGGTAAGACACTATCAGAGTTTGAATCAGAGCAAGCTTGGTGGGAACGGGGAGGATGTATTAAGAGCCATTTCCACGGTGGACTCTGAGGGGCAGTTTCCCTCTGTACTCCGGCACAAGTTCCTCTGACCATGGTTCTGTCCCCCTTCTTCCCACCCCTCCCAATACTCACCCTTCTTTTCTTCCTCCTCCCCACCAACCCCCAGCTTCCTGTTTTTAAGAAAAATAGTTTCAGATTTCTCAGTTAAGAGATCTTGCTTCCCCCAAAACAAGACAGTTCAACCCTCTATCCCTCCCGTGGATGCGTCAACTTCAATGGAAGCACAGCCCCAGTCTGTGTTGTTTGGGAAAAGTAATTGGAAGAACGTGGCCAGAACTGGGTCTCTGACATTCAGCCCAGTTCAGGCCTTTATTTTTTCCATTTCGCCTCTGTGATTGGAATCTTTAACTTCGTATGCAGAGAAGCTCACCGCAAACTCTGCTAGAACCCCAAGGATCAGCTCCCTCCATTGCCTCCAGCTCCACACTGACTCTAGGCCTTCTGGATACAGCAGGCCCTGGGGCTGCTGAGACTCCTGAGCTGGATCCAACCTTCAGAGCAGAAACAACTCAGGCAGCGGAGAACTCGAGCTCTCGATATCAAGTAATACAAAGACAGGAGCAGGGCACACTTGGGTTTTAAGCTCTGCAAAGTGGAAATGAGATCTTGAGATGACAGCACAGCGGGGGATTGGCTGCAAGCACTAAGCAACCTCTGCTAGAGCAGAGAGGAGCTGTGGGCTGGTGCTTTTGTGGTGAGGTGGTAGTGTTTCTGGAGAACAGATCAGAGGCAGGGCAAAGCCAAGCAGAAGCAGGAGCCGAAGCCCTCAGACCAGCACCAGGTGTGTATGGCCTCCCCTTTGCTCTCTTTTCCAACGGAGGGTACTGTGCTCTCTGAACTCTGGGATCCCGGGGTGTGATTGCCCAAGAAAGTCCACAATAGGACTGTAAAAACTGCTTCTTTCCCCATACTGTACAGTGGCCTCATGTGGGGAGAGCTGGGGCTCAGACCAGGAAACTACATGCCCCATTTGCAACAACTTGGCTGCAATTTTCCTGCCTGCCTTGGGTAGTCTGGGAAGGCAGAGCTAGGGACGAGATATTTTCCAGTCCCAGACTTGGGTGGTCCTTCAACCCCACTGAAGGGGCCATCCTGAATTGTCTTCGATTGCAAGATGAATGGAAAAGTAATCTGGGGTGCAGCTAAAATACAAAAACAGTTGGAAGACGCAAAATATTGGATTAAAACCATACTAAGGAAGGAGACAGGAGCTACCCAAAAAGGGTAGGAGACTGGGGAAATGTAAGAATACTGCCTTGGGCTTGTCTGTTTTCTTTCCAAACTACAGCAAGATAAACCTTAAACTCAGTGGGTTTGATTGCACTCTGCATAGTAAGAGTTTAGGCAAAGGAAAAAATGCGCAGAGTTGGAAAGAAATCTGAACCAGGAGGTGGGGTTGCGGAGGGAGTTGATTTCAGGACCTGTGGATTGACAATAAACAGCCCACTCAGGGGAATGCAGCCCTTTGACCGGTTACTGTAAAGCCCAGAACAGTAGAAGTCTTTGTCCATCTCTTTTATCTGACCCAAAGCCCTGTGGTTACTGTAGATGCCAAATCCCTGAGTCTCAGCTCTCACACGAGACATTATGGAAAACATTAATAGCAGGAGGCACTCGGAAAAATTATTTTTGGCAAAGCCTTTTGCTTTTGCAAGGCCTGGCTGAGTAATACAGGAAGCAGAAAGGGTGGAGGCGCCCCCTGGCTCTCATGATGAGAAGAATCAGCCAAACAAGATCAAAACAAGAGCCTTGAGATACCACTTCCTGCCTCCCCCAGGTGCCCTGAAACTCAGGGAGGGAGACAGACCTCAAAACTGAGTCCCCTCCTCTGCCCCCAGGCCGTTATAGACCGGAAACCTCATGAGGGTTGGAAACGTCCAAGCCTCCTGACTGAGCGGGGCCATGGCGTCTCAGGCCTGAGCAGAAATGTAATTTCCAGACCTTATAAGTGTCCCAAAGGGCCTGGTTAGAAGGTGCCAGAAAAAGGATATGAATACCAGTTACCAGTAAAGAGATCTACGGCCTTTTCCTGGGAAATCAGCTCCCATCCATGGTACCCTCCCCTCTCCCCTACCCCCTCAGATACACATCCTTAGATCAAACTCAGGGCTGGAAGATCAAAACCCCTACCTGAGAAAAAGGGGGAAGTCTACAGGTGGAGGGATGAACAAAGCAGCAAGGAAGTGGTTAGCTACCTATTCAGCTGAAATACTGAAAAACTGAGAAAGAGATAATGACCCTTCCTGTCTGCCTTTCTCCACCCTCACCCTTGACATTAGCATCCCTCTTGGAATGTCCAAAATGCCTTTAGACAGACCCAATTTATGAATAAATAGAATATGGCTTTCTGCGAAGTCCTCTTACCCCCACCCCTACCCCACCCACACACTACCTTAATACCTCTTCTCCATCTCTTTCTTTTCTAAAGAATCTCTCGTCTTGAGCCCTATGTGTGTGTGTGTGTGTGTGTGTGTGTATGTTTGGCGAGGAGGGGAGTGTATTAGCTTGCTAAGGCTGCTGTAAGAAAATACCACAGACCAGGTGGCTTAACCAACAGAAATTTATTTTCTCACAATTCTGGAGGCTAGAAGTCTGAGATCAAGGTGTTGACAGGGTTGGTTTCTTCTGAGGCCTCTCCTTGGTGGCCATCTTCTCTGTGTGTCTTTACGTGGTCTTTTCTCTGTGTATCCTGATGTCCTAATCTCCTCTTCTTATAAGGAAACCAGTCATACTGGCTTAGGGCCCACACTAATGACCTCACTTTAACTTAATTACCTCTTTAAATACCCTATCTGAGGTACTGGGGGTTAGGATGTCAATATATGAATGGGGGGGGGGGGGGTTGGGAGAACACAATTCAGCCTATAACAGGGGTAAGAGAGGGAATGTATATGCCCCCAGGAGAAGAGACCCCTTTAGTCTTCTTGGCCTATACTTTAGAGGTAAAGGTCCATGCACAAGACTGAGAGGAGATGAGGAGTACAGAAGTGCCTAGACAGACAGGGGAGAGAGGTAATGAGGGAGGAAAAGGAGAGCTGAGAAGCTTTCCTTCAAATGGACTCCTGCTGTGCTACCCTGAGCCATTTGATAGAGCACCTCAAGGTACAGAGAGGACATAGAGGGCCAGACTGATTCTTCCTTCTCCTATTCCAGAGAAAGAGGAAAAGATCCTCTCCTACCCAAACATCTTTTGTCACCTTTCTCCTCCCTACCTCCTGAAAGAGTTCAGTTCCACAAACATTGTTTGAGCACAGACGATGTTCTAGGCAATAGGCTGGGAATTCAGAACAAAACTCCTTGCATGCTATATTTTGACCCAAACTCATTAACTCATCCCATTTGCTCCAGGGCCAGCTTAATGAAGACAAATTGAAAGGCAAACTGAGATCCTTAGAAAACCAGCTGTATACCTGTACCCAGGTAAGCATTCTGGAGGACACTTCCAGCCAAGAAATCTAGAATTAAAGTAATTTATAATTAAAATAACCCAAAATCATTGATTAAAGGATGCTTGAACCTCAATCCTACTCCCTAGAAATGCCACCTGACAGATTGATGCACCCATTCCTACTCACCAAGTTCTGGTTTTGCCATTTTCACTTTGGTCCCCAATTCACCACAACACTATTTCCATCCTCCTCTCCCTTTTTCCTGGTGTCCTTCCCTTTGCACCCTGGGAAGGAACCCCGGCACCAAGCACTTTGCCAGCTCCAGGGGAACCTTGAGGATACCTGGAGCTTGGTAAAAATTCATACCACCCAGACAGAACTTCACAGGTCCAATCTTTGAACAGATGAGTTGGATATTATAATGAAGCCTTGCAAAATGATTTTCATTCCACGGGTAACTTTTATCTAGTAACGATCTCTGCAAGAGATAGAAAGAAATCAGCTTTCACATTTGAGGATGGATTTCTGACAGGCGGTGAGTTGTCAAATAAGAGACTGAGGTGAGGCATTTGAAGTTAGGGAGATAAAGTGGACCTGGCACAGGTGGGGTCTTTCAGGGGAACAGAATTTACATAGCCTATTGGTTTACTGATCCACGGCTTTTATTTTCATATTTTCAGCTTTCATATTTTCACTATGAGCTGCTTTGTCAGACTCTTATGAACTAAATAACGCCAACTAAGCTCATAAGAGACCAACATATAATCCAGTATGTCAGTCTATTTATTTTTAATGAGGGATAAAGCTGGCCAGTGACCAGCATTGTTAAGTCCAATAACCGGGACATACTAATGTATGACCTCAACCAATAACTCCTGTATCTGGTTTCTAATGAATGTTCTAAGAACACAGGACCCACTCACATTTAAATACAAATTTTCAGATGATTCCAAAGCTAATTGGAGATTATTCCATATTGATCCTTAAATGTGTGTTGTCTAGACTACTGCTTACCCAGTGGGTAATCTAGAATTGACAGTAAAAGCTTCCTGCCTTCTCCAAAATCACAGGGTATAAAGATGAAAGGCATGGGGAGGGCAAGATCCCTAGTGAATTTGCAAAGCTGCTCTTGTGTGTTTCTCTTGATCCTGAAGCCAGAAGGGATTCTAAAAATGAAAATGTGTTAATTTAAAAACATTAATTTAGTTTACTGGGGGATTGCTCAGATCCCTGAGGCTACAAAGATTTTTTTTTTTTTTAAATACTCTCTGTCCTGAAGGAGTTTACAAGCCCATAGGGAGACAGATGAGTCAAGAGATTGGAGAGAGGGAAACATACAGGAGATACTAAGTGAACACTAAGAAAAGCTACTTAATCCATAAAGAGTCGAGGGATGGGATGGTTAGTCAAGATTTATCAGAATTTACATGATTCTTGAGCTGAATCTTGAGCATGAGTAGAATTTAACCAGGTGAAAAGGGTGAGTAAAGATGCTCTAGGCAGAAGAAGCAGAGGCCAAAAAGCTTAGGAAACATGCAAGCAGTTCAGCCTGGGTAGAGACAGCATGGAATGAAAGTCTGGGCTTATACGTAGTAGCCGTGCCAACGAGTTTGGACCTGATCCTTAGGACACTGAGCATCCACTGACAGATTTATTATTTTTATTGTATTTATTTTTAATCTTATTCATTTATTGTTTTACAATTGGCCCTGAACTAACATCTGTTGTCAGTCTTTTTCTTCTTCTTCTTCTCCCCAAAGCCCCCAAGTACATAGTTGTATATTCTAGTTGTAGAGCCTTCTGGTTGTGCTATGTGGGATGCCACCTCAGCATGGCCTGATGAGTGGTGCTAGGTCTGCACCCAGGATTCGAACCAGCAAAACCCTGGGCCACCAAAGTGGAGTGCACGAACTTAACCTCTCAGCCACAGGGCCAGCCACTCCACTGAGAGATTTAAGCAGGGAGTGATGTGATCAGATTTACACTTTAGAAAGAACTCCCTAGCTGTAAGGCTTGAAGACAGGGAAACTGTCACATTGATCCATATAATGGTATTATTAGTCTGAACTAGGAAGTGGCAGTAGGGACAGAGAGGAGACAGGTACAAGCTATTAAGGAGGTTGACTTGAAAAGCTTGATGACCAACTGATTACTGGGAGAAAGTGAGAGAGAAGCCAAGGATGACTGCCTGGTTGAGGGCTTGGGAGACTGGGTGGGTGACGATGCTGGTCAGAGTGAGGAAGCCCAGGAGAAAGAAGCAGGCTTAGAAAGACGATTTCCCATTGGAAATACTGAATTTCAAGTACCTGCGGAAGGCCCAGCATTCCTAGGGCAGCTTAGTATCCCCACTCACCTCTCACATCACCTGAAGGACTCTCTCTGCCCACCCCTAGCCTGGAAGAAGGTCCACCAGATTACTTGTTATCTCTGCCCTGGAGGCAAGGACCAAATTCTTTTCATTTCTGTATCCCAGCTCAGGTTTTGACACACAGACGCTCAATGTATATTTGTTGAATTGCATCACATTTACAGAAATACTCCCCTTGGGGAATGAAAAAGGTGCTACTGGAGATGGAAGACCAGAAAAACAGCTATGAGCAGAAGGCCAAGGAGTCACTGCAGAAAGTGCTGGAGGAGAAAATGAGTGCAGAGCAGCAACTGCAGAGCACGCAGGTAGGGGGATGCTGCAGAATCCTTGGGGCTGGCAACCCCTGGGCAGCTCTAGGCAACAAAGGAGCCAGCTGCACAACTCTTATGGAACCTCCAAGACACCACCCTCTCCTCTGATCTCTCTCAGCGGTCTCTGGCTCTGGCGGAGCAGAAGTGTGAAGAGTGGAGGAGCCAATACGAAGCTCTGAAGGAGGACTGGAAGACACTGGGGACCCAGTACAGAGAGCTGGAGAGCCAACTCCATGTCCTTCAGTCCAAACTGCAGGTACCAGGCCCTGGGGGTAGAGAGTAGGGAGAGGAGGCAGGGTTATGGGAGGGGGGCAATGACAGCAGTGATGAGAGAAGCTACTGTTGAGTTGGGGCCCCAAAGGCAGCTGAGAGCATCTGACTTTCAGTTCCTCACTCACTGCTCACTTTGTACCAGATTCTGTTTTGGCTCTGAAATCTTATTTTGAGTTTAGCAAGGATATCTGCACTGCTCATGCAAATGAACTAAGTGTTCACTTGAAGGTCACCCTCCAAACGCAAAAGGCCAGGCTGGAACATTCATCAGCCTCCTGTCTTACCCCAACCCACTCTCTGCACCCCAGCCCAGTAGAGCATCCAGTTCAGAAGTGCCCACTACTGGCACATAAAAAATGTCACTAATTTACTTATAGGTTGAGTATTAACTAACACATCCTGCTGACGTATTTTTAAAGCAATGACAGTAGACCCTGGCGTTCTCAAGGGTTCCATCATTTCCCATCTCTGTTACCTCGGAGAAGTTAACTAACCTCCTAAGCCTCAGTTTCCCCATTTCTAAAGTGAGGATAACAATGCCGACATCATAGGACTGTTATAAGAATGAGTGAGGTAATCTGGGCAGAGCACTTAGCACAATGCTTACTTACTTGGTTTGGAATTTTGAGAACCCACCTCAAAAGTCTGTAATTTTACTGAAGCAGGGATCCGAACAGCCCATTTGATAAGAGACAGGGTATGTGAGTCTTATCAAAGGACGAAGCCAGCTGCCCACTGCATCGCATCCACATCTCAACCTCTGCTGTTCTCTTCCTCACATCACCTACAAGGCAACTGTTATGGTCTTTTTCTTTTTAATCTTAATTCTTTGTGAAAAATGACCTTACCCAACAAAAAAAAAAACTGATAGTATTAGAATGAAAAGTAAAAACAAAGTGAAGACATCTAGACAAGTGATGATTTGGTGTTCCTTAATCTGGGCATTTACCCAAATGAGTCCTTGTGACGACCAAAAATCTAAAGCATTGTTTGTTATAAGTGTGAGAAGTAGAGCAAGAATTAAAAAAAAAAAAAGGTTTCCCTATTTTTCTATTTCTCTAATACTCCTTCTATTTCTAAAGCTCTACAATTTTCTACAGTTTTCCTCTTCCATGGGAAGTGCCCCAACCTCCACCCCAGCACTGACCTGCTTGTGTCGGCTCCTCCTCCTCACAGGGAGCAGACAGTAGAGACTTACAGATGAACCAGGCTCTGCGACTTTTGGAGAATGAGCACCAGGAACTGCAGGCCAAGATTGAATGCCTGCAGGGGGACAGAGACCTGTGCAGCTCAGACACCCAACACCTACAAGGTACCCCTCTCCCTGGAGGCCTCTGGCTGAGCGAGCCCAGAGGAAAAAACCCGGGTGGAGAGAAAGGCTTCAGTCTTTCATTGTTTGCTTGGTTGGCTTTGTGGTTTCATTTTACCTTGAGGGAAAGGCAGGGCTGTTTTACTCATCCAAGGCTGAAAATTAATTAATTTCAATGCATGCAAGGATCTTGTAGGATCAGCTCTCTTTTCCAGCCCATCCCTTTGGGCCAGATCACAGCTGCTCCCTCATCAGTCACAGGTGTCAAGGCCACATTTCTAACTTGAAAAAGGCAAGGTCAGTTGAAACACAAAGCAGAGTGAAGGTTTCCCAGTCACAGCCTCTGTCAGGACCAAAATGTGTGCAAATACAACCCTTAATTCAACCCGACATGGTTGAGGCAGATGAAATCCAAGGCACTGGGGACAAGTAGAAGGAAGAGCAACTTGCACTGACACCTATCAGATGGCATGCACAAAACAGCCCCTATGACTGATTTCCATCTCAGGCGTCCAGTTCATTAAGTCTGAGGTCGGTTCTTCCATTTTGGTTTGCATTATTTCATTTTCAGATCAACTAAAGAGGTCAGAGGAGGAGAAACTCGCCCTGGTGACCAAAGTACAGCAGTTGCAGAGTAAGTTTCTTTTCGAGATTCGGAAAGGAGCACAGGTGGCTTTTTGGGGTTCCTGGAGTTCCTGCCTCACAAAAGGCATCCAGAGTAGAGATCGGGGGCCCAGTCTTCGGCATTTCCTTTGAGCACGTTCAGATCCTCTTGGAAGTGAGGTCATTTACATAGCTCTTCACAAGTTACAGATTAGCCTCTGTTCTTTTTTTTCTTTTCTACTTTTCTCCTTCCATGCCAATGACAACCGCCTGCATGTCCCCCAGAATTGCAGATTTCAAAGTGCTGGGTTTTCTAAGGCTGTTCTTATTCTATATATTCTAACTTATTATGTACATAAATATGTCACATAAACCTTTGTCACTGGGAATGGTTCAGAAAATAAGCCCACACTACATATGCCTCAGTTCACTTGAAAACTACATATAAGGGCCAAGAGGAAAAGGGGCTTTTCAGAAGAGTAGGCAATTTCTGAAAAGCTAGAGAAGCCGATTCAATTAATGGCTGCCCACCACCTTAACCTACAGAGCAGAAGCTGAATGGGCGAGAAGTCATTTCACAACCGTGCCTTCATTTACTCAACACATGTTTATTGAGATCCTACCAACTGCCCGGCATTGTAGACCCGGCACTGAGGATACAATAATGAACAGAACTGACACGGTTCCTTCCCTAATGAAGCTGACATTCTAAGTAAGCTCTAGAGTGGAGTACGGAGTTTCTATGAACAAATAAATATGTGTTAGGTAGTAATAACTGCTATGGAGAAAAACAGAGCAGGTTAAAGGGAAAAGAGTTGCTATTTTATACAAGGTCATCTGGGAAAGTCTTTCTTCTAAGGTAACATTTAAGAAGAGACAAAGGTAAAGACATGGTAGGAAGAGACATAAGGATGGTATATTCGTAACAAAGTACAACAGACTGGGTGACTTAAAAAACAGAAATTTATTTTCTCACAGTTCTGAGGGCTAGAAGTCCAAAAATCAAAGTGTTGGCAGGGTTGCTTCCTTCTGAGGATCTGTGAGAAGGATCTGTTCCTGGCCTCTCTCCTGGGCCTCGAGATGGCCATCTTCTCCCGATGCCTCTTCACATCTTCCATCTATGCATGTCTGTGTCCGAATTTCCCCTTCTTAAAAGGACGCCAGTCATATTAGACTAGGGTCCACCCTAATGTCCTATTTTACCTTGATTATCTCTGTAAAGAACCTCTCTCCAAAAAAGGTCACAATCTGAAGTGCTGGGAGTTAGGACTTTAACATGAATTTGGGGGGCCACAATTCAACCTATAACAGATGGGAACATCTTTAATAATTAAGGTTCTAAGCAAAGTTCTGAAAAGACACTCTTTGCAGTAAATACGCCAGCACAGACAAGGTCCTTGTGTTTCCCTACAGGTCTGCTTCAGAATCAATCCTTACAGCTTCAAGAACAGGAGAAACTCTTAACAAAGAAAGGTCAGCAAATTTACTTCCACAAATTCTAAGATAGTGCTCTTTCCTTGCTGGCTAGAGGCAGGGGGATGCACTACATGACCTCTCGGAGTCCCATCCAGTTCTGGAACTGTGTTAGGTTAGGGACCTGGGGGAGCTTTTAAAGGACTGATCAGTGGCTCTGAGAACACTTGAACTAGTTAGCTTCCTATCCTGAGAGGTATATAAACTGTGAAAAGGATTTCTACTCCCTCTGAAAACATGTTTGTGTTGAACATTTCAATAAATTGATTTTGAACTCAGTATTTCATGTCAATTTTTACACTTGGCTTTCCAAATCACATCCAACTCCCCAAGTCTAAACCATGTTGCATGCAACACTCACCTCACTCTTAACCCTTAAGTATCTGCTGCCTTAGGGTCCTAAGAAGAATCTATCACGCATCTGAAGGGGGCAAACGCTCCTCACTGATCCACTACACATGGCCTTTTGTTTTCTTAGCACAATCACTGGGTAAAATATAAAGCAGAAATCATTATGCCCACATAGTATGGATAAGAAAATGAAGGTCTATGGTCATACAAACTAAGGACACAGCTACGACAACAATTCAGAATTTCCGACTCCTGGTCCAGTGCTCTCTTTACCAAGGCTAAGACTACCAGGTGGCTGAGAAACCATCTTTAACCATATAAAGAAGAATTCTAGGATATGACTGCCATTCTCAAGACTTTGAAATGAGGACAGAAGGGAAAAAGGGTTATAACAAAGCATTTAGCAAACCTACCAGACTAACTAGAAAGGATACGACATACAGCCAAAGAAACTGGATTAATAAATGTTCTCTAGAAGTATCCGGCATTAGAGAGGACTAGGGATACAAAGAAAAGATGCCCACCTTGCCCTAAAGGGGCTCGAATGCCAGCTCTCTGTCCAGGTTGAGCAGGGTCCCCAGGGGAGTTCTTTAAAGATCAGAGAATTCCTCTCCATGCAGTCCAGCCAGGGACAGGCCCTCTCTTGTTCCCTCCCCTCCCTTTTCCTCATTCCTAGGGGTTCTCTCAGTGGCAGGGCCCTTCCTCAGAGGTGTGGGCCTCACTATCACTGAGAATCTGGCTGCTTTTTTAGATCAGGCTCTGCCTGTGTGGAGTCCAAAACCCTCCAGTAACGAAGCGGAGCCTGAGGGTACAGGGAAGGAGAAAGACTGGGATTCCAGAGACGAGCTGCAAAAGAAGACTTTGCAGCTCCAGGCCAAGGAAAAGGAGGTGAGACGGTGACCTCAGATAGTGAGGGGCTCATCCCACAGTGGCAGGGGAACTGCCAGGAGGCAGCCAGAAAGCAGGGATTTCAACATTTAAATTGCGACTGGATGCCCGCACTTATTCATTTGCCCATATAAATGTCTCTGCTTTCGGGTTAACTTGTCAATCTTTTCCCTTCCTTATTTATATGGACCCCTATTTCAAGGTTTTAAATAGCTACCTTTTGGAAAGTCAATCTAAACTCAAACACATTCAATAAACATATTAACTCCCCAAACTTTGTCCTACACTGAGTATCTTAAAACTTTATATAGTGCCTTTTAAATAACAAGACTCTTCCTACCGACATATTCACAAACATACCTATGCCCAGAAGTATCTGCATGCAACTAGCTCCTGGGAAAGACTTGGACTAAGATCACTTCCAGGTCTTTTGTGCTATAAGAACTTCATTTTTTGTGTCCTCATTTACAAAGCTCTTGCACATACACTGTCACATCAAAGCACTTACATGTATAACATACATTATAATGTGCATTATAAGCAATCATTTAAATGAATACACTCCAGACAAACTAGGTGAGACATACAAAAAGCAAAGTGAAATCTCCAAGAAAGGCTGGGAGGGGAGGATGGTGGGAAATATTCCAAACGAATGAAGGGGTAGCTGACACAGGGCCTTCTCCCCTCCCTGGGCTCTGTCCCAGACAGAACTGGTGGTGATGACCCTGGTGGTATTCTCCCCCGCAGTGCAGAGAACTGCATTCGGAGTTAGACAACCTCAGTGACGAGTACCTCTCCTGCCTGCGTAAGCTGCAGCACTGTCGAGAAGAACTGAACCAGAGCCAGCAGCAGCCTCGAAGAGTAAGAGGGTCTCTCCTCCTGTACAGCCCTGGGTGATGATGGGGCAATTCCTCCTTTAGCCAAATCTTGCAGATAAACTTTATCAGCCCTTGCCGACATGCGGCCAGCCTGTCCCATTCAGCTTGGTTTATACTATACTGACAGTATAGCAACCATGGAAAGAAACACTGGCTCATGCATCCAAGCCTAATTTTCATGGAACTCTTGAGCCTGAAGGGAAAGACTTACTATCAGTTAAAGTAGAAAATGGTGTTCTTTTAGCCTACTATGAGCATGGTGGCAAGGACAGAGAGAGGAGAGCAAAAGTACTGAGGAATATGAACAGAGGATAATATAATTTTGCTGAGTTACTTTCCAGCCTTGATTATTCAAATCAGTATTTAGGTATCTGGCCCCCTCCTTCCCTGGGCCAGTGATCCTAGCTTATGGGCCCGTGACCACCGGTAAAGTGGTTTTATCCCAAGGGAGGTGACAAAGTCAGAGACAGTGATGTAAAAAGCTTTTTCTCCTCCACCAACCCAAGGTTTTCCATTGGGCTAGAATGGGAAGAAGGAAGATTGTTTCTGCCTATATCTTCTCCAACCAACCACGGCCTCTTTCTCTTTTCTCCCTCTCCCTCCTCACAGAGGCAATGCAGCCAATGGCTCCCCATGCTGATGATGATGATTGCTATAGCACTGGCAGTGTTCCTGGCCAACAAGGACAGCATCATGATCTAAATAATTGTGACAGCTGCCATGGGTGAAAACGGAAGCAAGAAACTCAATAAAAAACTCATAAGGTTTGGGTACTTTAAAGTGTGGATCTTCCCAACTCGACTGACATTTCTGACTTTATTTTTTTTTACCCTACTGCAAAATAAATAAACAAACTTCACCTGACAGTCTCTTTTCCTCAGAACTCTCAGTTTATTTCCGAATGACATCACATCACAAAAAAGACACTTCAACATCCTGGTCTACTCTCCCTAGTCCAATTCAGTTGGAGGACTACAAACACTCAGTGAAGCCCAGTCCTTCTACTTTCTAGCAGACACTACCCACATCCAGCAGGTATATTTAAACACTACCATACAAGGGTGAGCTACTTGTCCTCCACCACCCTTCTTCTCCACAACCTCTTTCCTTCTATCTCCTATCCAGAGAAAAATAGACAACTCAGCTAAGAGGACTCCATAGTATAGAAACGGCAAATATGTCCTACCAATGCTACCGCCACTGCCATGTATTCCCATGCCCACTGCAGATGTGGCCAACTGATTACAGCATTCTTCCCTCATGTTCTCAAGATGCTCAGAATTACCACTTGAGATGACTCCTATTTACCATCCCTGACCTAAAGCTAATCATTTCTTCAGTAACTTCTACATGGGAAAAGAGTTAAAGTCAGAGGGCCACGGCCGGCAGTGTGACTATCTCAGAGGAAATGCTGAGGTCAGCAATGTCACTCTGAGTCCCACATCGAGTTCTAAGGTCCTTCTCCCAAGTATTTAGAATGTCCCTGAGGGCTGGGAACAAGCTCTCTGGGACACTAAAGGAATAGAGCAAGACTGGGGGTTGACCGAGCATCCATGAGATGCGGGCAGTGAACACCCGTAATGGGGTCAGGGCTAAGCAGTTGTCATCTCCCTGGTTCAGGTGAAAGGTATAGGAGACGGGATAGCCCAGGAGGATCCCAAACACAGTACAGAGATTCCAATCTGAGGAATGGAGCCTGCTGGAGGAGACGGCCAGGGAGGGGTCCCTCTGCAGCCCCTGCAAATGCATGATAATCTCAGCCACGCGGGCCTTCAAGTCTTGAAGCTGGTCCAGGAAGCAGATAGAAGGATGAGGTTGGGAGCTGGAAACATCCACAAAGGCTATAGTACCAAGCAACACCTGCTCCAAGTGTTGACATACGTGCTCAAGACTGACAATCAGGCTGTTTTCTCCAATCTCAAGGATGTGAAGTCTCTGAGACAGGAAGCCCAGGCCCAGCAGCTCCTCCAGATAGCTCTGGAGCTCTGATGCCCCTGCACAGTTGCAATCATAGAGCAGAGCTGGCTTCAATCCCCGGGCCACAGCCAACACCTCTCCTGCTAGGTGAAGGCAGGCAGCTCGCGGTGGACTCCGTTTCTTTCCCATGCCCAAGGTCTGCTGAGCAGCTGCCACCAGCAGCTGAGGACTTGGTGTTGACATGGGACCTGGAAGCAACATCAAGCATGGCCTCCTTAACTAGCTACAGTCCCCTCCCCGGGCCACATCTCTGAGCTCCAGACAATTGAGGAAGGGCCTAAAAACAAAGCAGTAGCAGGGAATTACTAACACCAGCCAGTGACATACCAAGAAAGCTGCCAATAGCTTTCCCCTAAGTCTTACATCTTCCAAACGTCCTTCCAACCCTCCCCCTGCTTTGGAATGCTAACCTAGCCCAGACAAGACAGGGTCACCAACACTACCAGATTTCTGTGGTTGACTTAGTCTCCCTTAGTCCCAAATTCATGGTCTTTCCGGCCTTACGGCTAGATTTACATCCTCTGGCTTCTATTCTAATTTTACCTGCTGTAATTTACTTTCTCTGATTCAAAACTTAAGGAGTTTGGAGCAGAAAAGAGGCAGGGCAGTCTCTGGCAAAATTCAGAGCACGCCACCTAAAACCGCCCTTCTGAGACAGACTTCCAGGTTCCAAATACACTCCTTCCACGGCCAACTTCCCCTTCTCTCCCCGCCAAGCACAGTTGCAAGACTAGCAATCTGATTAAACTAATATACACTAGAATGTGGACTAATAACCATCTTACCCTGGGACATAAAAGTAAATAAAGGAAATGTTACAATTGCAGGAGGGCTGTATCTTAACTTCTGCCGGCAGCGCCTCCCGCTTCTGGCCGACACCCACGGGCCCTCGGCAGATGGGGTCACCCCAGTCCCCACACCCTCTCCTGAGCATATTATCGTGACTTGTTAAATAAGGCTGAGGTCCCTCTCTCACACACGTACGTTCTTCTTCCGCTGCAGGTTGGCAGACGCAGGAACCCCTTCCAGATTCCTGCCCACCGCCGGCAAAGCGGCGAACCCCCAGCATTCCACCGCAGCACTGGAAACCCCGCCCGCTCGGCTCCCGGTCGGAGAAGTCAGCCTATTGCGCATGCCCAACACAACCCCCTCCCCGCCGCCCTCCGTGACGTCAGACAGTCCGCTCGCGCGCCTCGCGTTAGAACCCCCGGCAAGGCCGCCCCGCCGCGTGCCGGAAGTGTGGATGCCGGCGGCCCGGCCCCTTCCGGCCAGACAGACGCCGGCACTCTCCGCTTGCGTAGGAGCGCGGAGGGGCGGAAGTGGACGAAAGGCGGCGCCTGGCGGAGCTGGTAACCTGCCGCTGTCGTCACCCTGCCGCGCCTGTGTGTTACTAAGTCTGGTGTCCTAGTTGACCAGGAAGTCAGGACAGAGTACACAGGGCAAAAACACCGTTTGTGTCTAGAGGAGTGCCCTTTCCCCTCCAGACAAAACTTATCTCAAGACAAGCGATGTGTTTTGCAGAATGTCCTCACTTCCGGGTGGTGCTACAAAGTTTTCTTTTTTTGTAGACTTTGACCTCCCTGAATCCTAAATTTGAGGGGCTGAATTCTCAGAAGGGAAGTGGGTGGACAAGTGCTGTCCTAGCCGCGGTTTGTCACCTCTAAGCAGAGTGCGAAGGGCATGAGTGTGCACTCTGAACAAATGTGTGCTAGACATGCTTCTAGGCGCTGGAAGTATTGCAGCGTGCAAAACAAAAACCCCATCTTCGTGGAGCTCAAGTTCTGGGAATTCAGTGTGCTGACTTCAGATGAGAAATGAGAAGCAGAAATGCAAAGGCTTTTCAATCAGGTCACTGAGACAAACAAGCGTTATTTCACTGAAAGGTTAACACGTCTTTAACTATCAGCCATATGACTACGAAGGGAAAGAATTTGAGAACACTCATATCTAAGGAAATGGCCCAAATTTCCTGATACATGGGCAGGGCAGAGGCTTAGGGAACTGTGGGCAGCTACCCAGGAGGTTTCACTCCTGGCTCTATGTTGGTGATATCTTCAGACTGTGAAAGGAGACAACTGTGGAGTAAAGATGGGGCCAGCCTGGAAGGAGGACCAGCTTGTAGGGACTTCCAGTCTAACGTTGGTTCTTAGCTCAGAGAGGGAAACAGAGACTAGAAACTAATTTTATACTTGCCCATATTTATTTATTTGATTTTCCCAGGGTGGTTAGCAATAAATCCCTAAAATGAAAGACTTATTTAGCTCATTCATTCTAAAAAATATTTGAGAACATACTATGTACCAGACACTGTACTAAAAGCTGGAAGCAAAGTCTAGACAAACAGTCCCTACCTTCAGCAAATTTGTAGTCAAACAGGACACAGATGCTGAGTAATTACAAGAGAATTGATTATTCTGAAAGAAGTATAGGGTGTTATGGGAACATATAACCAGGGACTTAATTATGTGGGGAAGGGACCAGCCCATATCCAACACTTGCCCTCCCAATTTACCTACAGTAGCTTCTTTTTAATTTTGAGCTAATCTAGTTTGGTGGGGTGGACAAAGAAGAAAAAGAAGAGCCAGTGACACCAACTAACTCCCTTCCCAGTGTTAAGCAAGGTGAAGGCAAGGAAGTAGAAGACACCAAGAGAGTGAGTGTTGTAGCCACCAAAGGAGATAGCAGGCTGAGTCTCCAAGAAAGGACACCTGGTGTCTACCCATCAAAACCAGAGAAGGAGCACTGATGGCTATCAGTGGAGAGCCCTGCGTGCACTCTCCCAGAGTTCTGAAAGATTAAAAAAACAAGAAACTGTTATCTAGTTAAGACCGCGTAAAATCGCTCATCCCTTCCTGCAACGTGTTCATAAACTTTTCACTAAAAGTCATATACTAAAAGTTTGATCCTTCTTGGCATTCAGAATGCTATTTTCAACACGCTTTGCCAGCTTCCATTATCTAGGCCCCCATCCAGATGGACAGCCTGGTTGTTAGCATCTTACAGAATAAGGGAGAGGGACCAGCCCAGATCCAACAGTTGCCCTCCCAATTTATCTACAGTGGGTTCTTTTTAACTTTGAGCTATGCAGATACAGACAGAGACAGCCAAACATCAAAACCAAATCCCTCACTTCACCCACTCAACAAAATGACCAAAAAACGTCAAGTTTCTATACCTTGCATGTTTTCTGGTTTATAAAGCCCAACTTCTGCTCAGAGCTGAGCGCCTGACCTTTACTCAGATTTCTCTTGGTCATACTTTAGTAACAGCAGATTCCACCAGGTGCCTTAAAGACCCTAAAACCATGGCTTAAGCCTTCTAAATAAATAAGTCCCACTGCTGCCTGTGACTGAGCTGAGCTATAGTTTTTGAAATACAGCTAGACCAACTTCAGTAGCAAGTAGGAGGTGGTTTGGTTTAAGGGTATCAGACTAGATATGCACTTTCTTAATATGGCCTGGCACAAATAGGCATCAGTTCTCAAGAGGATTGGGGCCTGCAACCAGAGATCAGCATCTTGTTTTCCATTTAGATCTTGGAGTTTAAATTATGTATAATTTCATCTTTAAAAAATAAAGGGGGGGGGGCAAAAGAGTCAGGCACCAAGCAAAAGTTAATAGAGAAGACCAGTTCATAGCAGCTATAGCTGCAATGTTCTACACCACTCTTCACCTTAATTGTTCATACCCTCCACTAGGAAGGGAGACAAGCAGGTTTGTACTAGGTGAGCCTTTTCCAGAAAAGCACTGCCCAGCCCTTCCTTACCTTGGCCTTAACACATTCAATATCCCATTTGTCCCAACTGCAAAAAATCTAAATGACAGGAAGACTGTAAAAGTCTCCAAACCAGGAAGAACTGTCCCTTTTAGAGATGTTTATCTTAGATGCCCAGCTGACTCTCAGGTCTTCCTCAGAGAAGAAAATAAGAAGAGAGCTCTATCCTCTCTGAAGGCTACTACGGAGTCATATACCCTCATCTACCACACACACACAGTGGTTATCTGAGTGGTGGCAAGGTAAACACCTGACAGCCAATTCTTCTACAGAATCCCTAGGCCTTCTATGTCAACAGCTTCCCATTAGAAGCTCAATTTATGAGCTTTTACTCCACAGGCCAGGTGACTTTCAGACTTTGGCACCTATTTCTATTTAGATATCTGGCTTGGTTCCTAAGCAACCAGCCAGCTCTCCTCCCTCTCACTTCCCCCATCAGGGAGCCAACTTACTATACTAGCAAAACAGGTCAAACGGAGATCAATCCTGGACAAATCAGTGCTTGAGGGAACTTTAATGAAAGCCAAGAAAAAAATGTGGTACAAGAACAATGCAGAAGGGTTCTGTTCCAGGCAGTTTTGCCTTATACAAGTAGAATGTAGTCATCAAATCAGAGTTTTAAAGATGGATGCAATTTTGGGCATCATTCCAACCCCTTCACTTCACAGTGATGAATCTGAAGCCCAGCGGTTAAATGACTTGGCTCAAGGTCACACTATTGGAAGCCAAGCTGCAGCTAGAACCCTGGTGTCCAAACTCCCAGGCCAAATCTCCTTCTACTACATTAGACTAGTGTTGGGAGGTTTAAAAAAGGGAAAGTACAAAGGGCGATTTCTCCATAAATTAAATCAACTTTAAAAGCTAGGCATATTTGGAGAGTCAGACTACTAACATTGTTAGAAGGAAGAGAGGTCCTAAAGCTGGTTAAATCTGAGTAATAAAAAATAACCATATGTACAATAATGTAAAAAAAGAGAAGGAAGACGGCATTGACAACTACTGGGCCGGCAGGGCAGGGGGCAGCTGCATGCTGGGGGTGGGCTGCATGGGCTGCCAGCTTTCCTGGGTTTGGAGGATGCGGTACAGTTGCTTCAGCTGGGCAACAATGTTATCTTTGATGTCTGGAGTTGAGATCTGCAGGCGGACACTGCCACTGTCAAAGGATCGTGTGAAATCGCCAGAAAACATCTCGTAGATCATCCGAGCCACCACTGGAATGACCTGTTCAGGACACAGAGCACACAGGTATGCACTGAAGAAAAGGTATTTTCAAACAGCGGGAAGGACACAAGATTAAAGGAAGGACCATTGAGGCCCTGGGGAAGCCCCCTACTCTAATGTCTAGATATAGGATATGCCTTCATCTTTCTGGACAATTCTACCAAGGTTCACTCTACAAGACTTTTACCCAAATTTCATCTATTGCCTGTCGTTGCACAAATCCAGGGGCCAAACCCAGTGGTCTTGCTGCCATTTCCTAGCATAAGGTTAGGTTCTTAAAAGAAACTCAAAGGGTTTTTCTAAAAGAGCTAGAAAGGATCATATCCTGTTAGGTTTCAGGAAGATTCTAATGTCAGTAAGAAAATGAAAGATAAGGTCCCCATTACATCAGTCACCCACTTGAAGAGCTTATATTCTCCATCATGGTCTTACTGTAAAGAGTGTACAAAGCTTGAGTCTGTTACTCCATCTAATGGGATTAAAATCCACACAGGCTGATGGGTCCTCACTCATGGCTCAACCCCAGAACTAGTGGCTAAAGCACTGGTAAAAAGGCAAAGAGTCGCTGACACATCCTTATCTCCTCACCTGAACCAAGATGAGTTTCCTTTCCAGGGGTTTCCCATCTGGCCATTCTTCTCCAAAGCATAAGTAGATCTCAAATGGTGGCTGCTTCTCTATCTGTCCTTTCTGGTGGGCAATGAGATCTGCAGAAGGTGGAAGAGTAAGTTTGGTGTACTGAGTTATTCCATATCCACTCAGTAAATATCATCGTCTATGCTGTCCAATATGGTAGCCACTAACCACAACACGTGGCCATTAAATTTAAATTAATTAAAATTAAATAGTTCCTTAGTCACATTTATATGCTCAATAGCCACCTGTGGCTAGTGGCTACCATACTAGACAATGCAAATATAGAAAATTTTCATCTTTTCAGAGGATTCTATTGGACATCATTGAACAAGACTTGGGGTTCAAACCACATTGTAAAATTCACATCTCAGTGCTCTCCCTAAATCTGTCTGCTTGAATTCACCACTCAGATATTTCCCAGATGGGAAAAGTATATATGTTGCTGATTATGATGAACAAGGTCACTTTCCAAAGTTAAGGATAAGCTGGTAGCATGTGAAGGGTAATGACAAGACTGTCTCCCTCTTCTGCCACTAAAGGAGTCAAAGCCAACTTAAAAATGGCTTCCAAGTACATGGCTTTGGAGCAGAACAACCCTTTTTGTTACCCAGGTCACTTTCATTTTTCAGAACCAAGGTTCTCTTCCATCTTGACTTCAAGAAGTTTTTTGGTTAAGATCTTTCCAGAGACAGAAAAGGAGGAAGACGTACTTCGAAGGAGCAGTTCCCACCATCAACCTTCTGAAAAAAGACTCACCACTAAGGAATGTTTCCAGACAGAATAGTTTGACCTTCTTTTGTCTCTCAATCAGGTTGGGGGCAACAAGCGATGGGGCACATGGCCCAGACCAATACACCTTGCACTGGCACAGCCTGATGGCATAAATGGCGTGACCGCTGACCTCCAGGATCAGTCCTCTGTCCATGACATCTAGCAGCTTGCTGGTGAACAGCTTCTGCTTCTCATTGGTGATATGCTCTGGACCTGGGAACTTGACCTGCTCCAGGCTGACGGGACCAAAGAGCTCCTCCTGGTCAGGCATGGGACCTAGGTCCCCATAGAAGAGCCGGCAGCCCTGAGGGTTGCTCACAGTCATGGTCTGCCCATACTCCTTCCCACGATACTGAAACTTGATGTCCAGGTCAGTCACTGCAAGTGAGAGAAGATAGTGAGAGTCCTTCTCTGTTCCTCTGCCTGTCCATCCCTAAGACTCACGCAATTCCATCAAGATCAAGCCACCTTTCAACCAGCATTCAGGAAGGCTACTGCCATAGTTATCCTTCCTGTAATAAAGGGAGACATCAACATAGCCCTGGAATATTCACTCAAAAGGCTGCCATGAAGCAAACAGTTCAAGGTCTATCTATACTATCTCTACTCAATCACCACACCCTAAGGCTAGAATTTCTCCAAGCAAACTTCTGGGTCCCGCTCTCCTCATTTCGTACTGGCTGAGTCTTCACATCAATATTCATTGAAAGAAGCTAAAAACTAAGGTATATCGTTTATGTCTCATTTTTGGAGCACTGTTTAAAGAAACCAGAGGAACAAGAAGAAATATCAAATCATCTTTCTGAAAATTACACACATGAGCACATACTGTGGACCTGTTCTAATAATATATCATTAAAGAACATAGTTCATAGCAAAGTAAATTTTCACTCAGCAAGTCTCCATTGAATCCTATAGGTCTTATCAAAGCTTTTAGCCTCTTGGACAAAATTCTAGCACTCATACCCCCCACCATGTGTAGTATGGGAAGATGGGGAAGAAAGGGAGATGGGGCAATGACATTGATTCTTCATTGACATCAATTTGTCCCCAATTCAGAAAGAGATTTTCTCTTGGTCCTCAAGCCCCTCGAAATCCAAGAGCCTCCATGACCAAATCCATAGCCATTAACCTCCCTTTCTGACAACTGACCTTGTCCCCAAATCCCCTACTCAAACTGATAAACCCAGGCCTTCCACCCACCCAAGAGATGAGTAACCTAGAGCTGCAACCAATCAGAGTATCCCCATGGGCAAGTAGGTATAGGCTAATGTTTCTTTATTTTTCCCTGGTGACTCATCAGCCAGCCAGGAACCAGACACGGAAGCCGCCTGTAGGACAGGTCATTTCTATATGTGACAAAGAAATGGAAGCAGAAGGTGGAGCAGGAAAGTGACTATAATAGGAGCTGAAGACCCAGCTGGAAAGTTCAAGTCTCACTTACTTGGGAGAGAGCTGATCCACAGCTCTGGAGAGCTATAGAAGGGCTGTATAGGTGTCTGGGGTACTTCCATCTCCAGGGGTTCAGTTTTGGGCCACACTGCTTCAGGGCTGCAGTTGCCCACACTGCAGTTGCCCACACTGGCTGGTGCCATGGGAGAACCTAGAACAGAAGGATGTGGGTGAGCAGGCGGGGGCACCACATATGCACAGCTCTTGGTCTGAGGCTCTAAAACCTAACAGAGTCAATAGATGTTAGTCAAACACTGGACCATGACTCAGCATGGCAACCCATCCAAGATTCCCACAACTAGCACAATAAGAAATAAGGTTCCCCTGCTTCTGCTTCCTAATCATATTAGTTCTCCCATAAACTCCCAGTTCTGAAAAACCTGCATTTGCAGAAGATTAACAGATAGACGAGTGAGTTTTCTCTGGGGTTAAATTAGAATGAGCACGAATAAAAGGTTCCCAGTTGCAAAATTTGAGCCAAGCAATTAAGTGGAAGCTAGTTGTCTTCCATAAAATGAACTCAAGTGAATTACTTAATTAGCTTCAAGTAAGTGTTAATGTATAGAAATTTCATTAAAAACAAATACTTTTACATGCATAAAACATCTAGAAGGATACTCAAGAACCTGGAACGATCTGTTTCCTCCAGGGAAGCAACTGGGAGGTTCAGAGACAGGATGGAAGGAAAACTTTTCAACTGATTACTGTTTTGTACCATTATGAATTTTAAACCACATTCGAGTATTGTTTCTTCAAAAGTATCCAATTAAAGCTTTGAAAAAAGAGAGTGAATGGGGCCACCCAGTGGCACAATGGTTGGGTTCACATGCTTGGATCTCAGACACAGACCTACACACTGATTGGCAAGTCATGCTGTGGCAGTGTCCCACATACAGAGTGGAGGGAGATTGGCACAGATGTTAGCTCAGGGCCAATCTTCCTCACCAAAAGTAAATAAATAAATAAATAAAAATAAAAGAGTGAAAAACCCATCCTATTTCCTTGCTATTGTCAAAGTTGACTTGCTCCAAAGTCTACAGATCTCTCCTCCTGGCCTCACATCTTAAGCATCTATTTTTCAACAATTCTTCCTCTGCCGCAACAGCTCTGAAATCACAGAGGTTGTTTCTTTGACCCCTGTGTATAAGTCTGGTTAAGTCTATGTACCCTATTTCACATTTTTGTTTTTAATATATGTCCCACATCTTTCCAAAAAGGATCCATGGTGGCCCATAACATAAGGCCACACAACACTAGGTTTAATAATATGAACAGAAACAGGAAATCAGGATCTGCAAATAGGCTGCATCCTTTCAAGAGGTGAGAATAACAGAATGATTCAGCCAAGGATTTGGGAAAGGATCCCACATTTCCAGATGTCTAATTCTTAAAATTTCACTCAGTGGGAATGTAACATGTGGCAATATTGACCTGAAAGAACTCGGTATTTTTCTTTACTCATCACTTAGTTGCAAAGACGTAAATGGCAGGGTAAGTGAAGGAGGGCAACTGGACAGATGATAAGTGTCATTTCCTGATTCTCGAAGGTGAGCACACCAACTAGAGTAGAGTACTCCAAAATCCTAAAGAATCATCTTGATATACTAAAATTTTCTATGTGGCACAAGTATCTCATTTGGCCAATAGCAACCAGCTAGAACTAGAAGGGTAAGTGAAAAGTTGCTCAACTGAATGCATGTCATTTGACTAGGAGCATTTCAGTGGCAGGTCAAGTGAAGATGCTGCAGAAGAGCATTCACCTTGGGTTTGGGCATCCTCAGAATGTGCAATGGGAGATTCAGGACATGCTCTGGCCCACAGTGACCTTCTAACCTCTAAACTCATTTTTCCTGGGAAACTGAGTTCAAAAAGTTATTAAAGAATAGTCTCTTGCAGATAAATTCTATCGGAGTATTTAGAGCTATAGAAACCACAAGTTTCCCATGATACAGCCTTAGCAGAGTAGTCTCTGTTAAGAAAATGACACAATAAATTTATACCAAGGGAAATAGCAGAAGAGTTTGCCTACAATTCATGAAAATGATGTCTGCATGTGGCCTGAAGGAAATCAGCAAAATTTATAACAGCCAATGTATCTGTATGTGGGACTGAGAATGAATTTAAATTTTAATTTCTCTAAATTATCACATAAGATTTAGAAGATGCTCTCTATGCCTAAAAGCCACCCCACTGGGATAACTGGGCCAGCGGAATTCCCTTGCCTATGACCCCTACTTGCTAATAGACCAGCAGCCTGGCCACATGGCCTGGTCACTATTCCCAGTGCAGTCGTGGCTGAGGGGTCAGCAGTTGCAAGATCAAAGCCCCTTACATACTCCTCATCCTTCTATACCCACTGCTCCCACTCACCATTGATGTTCAAGAAGGGGAAGGTGTCCTGGATGGGAACATGGTGCTGTGACTGATCAAGCTCATCTTCCTCATCTTCTTCATCCACATCATTATCCTTCTCATCCCAAGGAGCAGACCCAGTGGATCCTACCCGAGAAACCAACACACAAGCCTGCACATGAGCTGCTCAGGTTGCTCTGTCATCCCTCTAGGTGTCCCAGTATACAAACTGGGGACTGCTAGCACAGAGGCCTCTCAGATGCAGTTTGCACCCTCAACACCCTAGCCAATCAGAGTGGGAACACAGGGTGTATTAACTTCTGGTTCTAATTCCTCTTACAGAGCCCTAATGTAAGCTGTCTTCACCTCCCCTATCCAGGAGCTGCAGACCTGACTTTCTTCTCCTAGAAATCTCTTAATTTCCACTCTAAAGCTCTTCCTACACATTAGCGTCCCTTTCAAGGACTCAAGGACACCAACTTTTCTCCTTGTAAGCTTAATGTGAGGAGATGCTTCCCTCATGGCAAGGCCTCACTGGATTCACTGGAGGACAAGTCTAAATTATCTGGCTCTTAGTTGGTACTTGTTAAGCCCTGGGTAACTAGGAGGATCAGGTGGTATTCTCTTAGCACAGGTATCCTTCAAACTAAATGATCAACCACCCAACGTTTTATAAAGAGAACTTAATAGCTTTTACATATCATGTCAATTGATCTTACAATAGCCTTTGAAATAGACAGGAAAGATGAGAGCCCAGATTTTACAGTTGAAGACACTGAGGCTCAAGAGGTCAAATAACTTGATTCAATGTTCCACAAGTAGTGAAGTGATAAGAGCCAGGTTTAGAACTCAAACACTCTAAGTTTTAATTCCTCCTTCTTCTAAACCACCCCGCCTCTCCTCTCAGTGTTGAGTCTTGAGGGAAGCAATTTTTACAGTAGAACTCTACACTTTCTAATGCTTTAAGCGATCAAGCTAGTAACTATTCCCCTAAGTAAGCAAGATGATTTTGCCAAGTCTACAGCTTCTGTTCTCTGGGTCCTTCTTAGCGAAAGGCTTACTTGCTTCACCAGTCTTTGTAAGCCAAACGATTTTCAAGTCGACTATCTTATCTTTAAGAGTCCAGCCTACAACCTGACAGACCATCCACCTTCTCCCGAGCAGCTGGGGCCTCACCTGGGTTAATGATCGACCCCTGAGGCTGGGGGATATCACACACTTGATATATCTTCACTGGGTTCATGGGCACCTCCTTGGTGCCATCGTACATCAGGTTGAATTCCCTGCTCTTGTTGAGAGCACAACGGAGCTGGGCCTTCCATTTAGCTGGGTCAGGGTCATCCACCCCTTCCTGGTACTTCCCTGTCTCCACAGCCCAGGCCTGAGGAATAGGAAATTACAGTGAGTGTCTGCTGTTGCCCAGAAACTGCAAAGTGTGCTCACCCTCTCTCATATGGATGGACATATACACACACCCTTGTCTGACGGCCCCACCATCCCAATTCCAATTTACAGAGACTGTAGCAGGAAACACTGCCTGTAGGACCAGGCAAGGCAGAGCCTGAGGGAAATTAAGCCATATGCAAACACAATCTTTTGAAAAGAGGAGCTTTATCTCAGGAGGTACCAGCACCACCTGTCAAGACTACAAAGGCTATAATGAAGAGGTGAAAATAAAGAAAATTCTGGAAAAAATACACACCAAAATGCTAATGGTAATTCTGGATAGCATGATTTCGGGTAAAATTTTTTTTTTTTTTTTTTGGCTTACTTGTTTTTGACATGAGTTACTTATATAATAATAAGAGAAAGGGAAATGACATATGATATAAAGATTTTGGCCTTGCTATTCCCTACCCCCTTCAGTCTTTAATCTGATGCATAAAAAAAGAGTAACAGCCTGTAGGACGATAGGAAGTACACTCTGAGGGTTCAGCTTGCCCCACTGGCTGAGGGCCTCATATAAACCTCCTTATAAACCCAGACCCCCTTCCTTTCCCTATTTCGTCAAACTCCCACTTGATTAGAAACATTCTGCTGGAAACATCAGTGGCTGATGGATGGGCTAAAACCACTTTGGATGCTCCTCTCTGGTTTTCACTTATGGAAACTCACGGTGCTTTCCCAGACAAGGGGAACAACGTAGCTTCCCCAATGAGGAAAAGGACAACCCAGGCTGCTCCAATGGTAGACAAGGTCCTCAGCAATAGAGGACGGAGTAGAAACCCAGCCCGACTTCCAGGTCTAACAGGCACTTCTGTCTCTGCTCACCAGATATCCATTCTCCCTCAGTGCTAACAAATTCTCAGACCTCTAAGCTTTCTTCAGGAGTGTGATGTATGTTCTGATGCAAAAAGGGGGCATATCATTAATGGAGTACTCAAGATCAGGAAGCAGACACCAACTTGTTCAAGCCAAGAGGGCATATCACATGCCTCTGCTCCTGCCTCTGCTCCTCCCCATAGACTTCTTCCTCAAGCTGAAATGGAATTTTTCTGCCCCTTCTTTGAGATTTCTGATCTCCCTCAGTCACTCCCTGCAAAGCCTCACAATCATGAGGAAGTTTCTTCCATAGCTAATCTAAATCCTTCTCATCCAATTCAGACTCACTTCTTACCATCTTCTCAGACTTGGCTCCTCTATTTGTTTGCAGTGTGGAATGAAGAGGTTAGACAAAGCTGTGCTGCCCTAGGTGGCTTAGCAGGCTTCATTCCATCTAACCCCCTATAGGGGATGTCAAATTCACTGGTCCCTAGCATCTGAGAGGCACATCTCCAGTTACTTAGTGGTACCTGGCTGCTTCCTCGCCACATTTTCCCTTCTTTTGTTTGATCCTCTGCACCCACTCCACTCTGGCCCCACCCAGCCGGCTTCGGCTATGCTGACTTTGGCAGAGGTCTGCAAATTTCTGTGGCTCCCTAAATCCCTGCCCTTCAAAGGAAAGCAACCAGACTAACCCAGAACCACAGCCCCACCTTTCTGCTTATCACACAGCCCTTACCCAGGGCCAAGTCAGGCGGCACAGAGGACAGTACCCACGACATGGCAATCATTGTAATTTATAAACATTACTTGTTCAAAGCCATTCTGAGTCTTGTTTCTGAAAGATTCTGGTCATTGTGCAGGTCCTTATTTGTCTTCCTAAATGGAAATAACTTCTGCATTTTTGTGGTACAAGTCCCTTTTCATTCATTATTTCACTCAATTCTCACAACAGTCCTATGAGGCAGGCAAGACTGCTTTCATCCTCATTTTACTAGGGGAAGCTAAAGCCCAAAGAGATTATGTGACTTGCCCAAAACCACATACGCAATTGATGGTAGTAGGATTTGAAGCCAGGTCTTCCAATTCCCGGCCAGAAGGGGCAGCATGATAATAAGGGAGCAGATAGGCCTGGGTTTGAATCCTGGTCCCACCACTTATAGGCTATGTGATTTTTGGCAAGTTACTTAGCTCCTCTAAGACTGTTTCTGCATCTACATCATAAGGTAACACCTCCCTTACAGAGCTGTTGAGAATTAAATGAGATAATGGACTTAGGCTATGGAGCAGGCACCCATTTAAGGCTAGTGCTGTTTCCCCCACCCCGCATATCCTGCCAAAGGCCTGTCAGAGCTTGGGATCTGTGAGAGCACCGTCACTCTTCTCCTGACTTCCAAGGCCCTCCCTTAGCATTCTGCAAATGGATATACAGATATAAATACGACAAAGCAGCTTCCCACAGCCAGCTTTTCCTCAAGCCCTAAGCAAACAGATCGCTCTTGTGAGTGGGGCTTTCAGGAACCAGCCTCTTCCCCATGGCCAGCCACCACCAACACTTCAACATCAAGTCCTGTTTCAGACCAAGGCCACACAAGAAGCCAGCTGGCCCAAGACAGGCTCATCCCCCACTGAATGCCAACTCCCATAATTGGTGGTTTTCAGATGTTTCTCTTATCACTTTTATATCATTACTTATTTTTTAAATTAAAAGCACATTTACTTTCTTTCTATGTACTCTGAGGCCAATTTTCTCTCCACCTCTTGTCTCTACACCTGACTTAACTGAGTTGAGTGGGAAACATCTCGAGGGTGGCTCTCCTTTGAGGAGTGAGCCCACCTTTCCTGATCCAAACTCAGCAAGAACGTGGGGCATCAATCTTGAGATGCCCAGGGTAGGGACTGGATTTCACTTCTGACTTCCAGCTTATAGTCAGGGAAGAAAAGGATAAGCTCACTTCTGTGTCTTGGGGGCGCAGGAACTAAAGCTCTTCATGAGATGGAAGACTGAGCAGCACAGAGAAGTTGGTCTGGCGCAGAGGCCCAGGCTCCAGAGTTACAAACCACACAACACCCCTTCCCGCAACCAGCTTCCCACCTACTTCTGTCTTAAGTCAAGTTTTGGTTTCACTTACATTTTGCACAATGCCATGTGATTAAATCTTGTTTTCAGTTAAGTAAAATAACTGAAAGCTATTTTTTATTTAAGAAAACGTATTTATAGAATAAAAACTGGTAATTAAATCTCCTTTAATTTCTAAGCAGTGGTTATGAATAGGGAAAACAATTTTAATATAAAAAAGAAACACTTGTGGAGTGCCCTTTATACCCAACCAACAGGCTATTTTAGGAGCCTGCTAACACTCCATGGTTTCGTCCTGGTCTAGATAGCCATTCCCAGGCCCAAGCACCTCTCTTCACAGCAAGAGCCTGGAGTGAATGAAGAGAAAGAGTTGACACTGACCCTTGGGAGCTTTTGGAACCACATCAAGACAATCACTTACAAGAGTTCAGCAAACCACACCTGGGATCCTTTGGGATGTGAGTTGAGTACCTTCAACCAATGGGGAAGAATAAATGGCCTCAACCATTATAGAAACATGCCAGCACAAGAGAGATTACTATGCCTGCTAAGTTTGGGCACCCCCTCATAAACATTCTCTCAGTTGCATCAGCATTTTGGATCGAGTATACTTCTCATGCCAAAACAGAAAACAGAACAAAAAACCAAAAAGGCCTGAGAGAATTGGAAAACATTTCAAGTCAGATGGCGAAAAATTCCTTTACCTTGAAAATGGTATTTTCCTCCTCTTGTTGGGGGCTGTGCCGGGTGGCATGCTTCCAGGGAATCTGGAAGCGTTTGGAGTCCCTGTGTAGCCAGATGAGCCCAGGGTACAGGCCACTATCCACCTGGGCCACCAGCCAGGGCTTCAGCCGAACTCTGCGGGGGTGGAGGGCCATGATCTGGGTTGGGGGGAGGGAGGAGAAGTGAGGAGAACAGGAGAATTAGGCCAGCCACTGGGAACTTTTCCCAGCCCCTGTTCCCGTATGATAGAGCTACAGTTTCATTAGATTACAGCAAAGAAACTAAATATGGGAATAAACTGTGCCAGGTGGGGAAAAAAAAGAAGAGGTTAAAAGGTTCTTTTGATTCCTAGTCCAAAGCCATTTATACTTCATGCTCTAGCCAAATCAGACTTATCATGTAAGTAGATCACATTTCTTCTATTTAAATCCTGAAGCAGAAAAGTAAAAAGATGATGTCATCCCTGCTGGAACACAGTCCTTCCTGAAGTACCAAGGGCTTTGGAAGAGAAGGGAAATTGCTCTTTTCAATCTCATCTCAGCAGAGAGAAGAAAAAAAAGTTACGGAAACAGCAAGGATACAGGCAAGAACTTGAAGCACGCTTTCTTTATATAGACAACTAAAGGCAAATGGGAATATGTTAGCAAGAAATGACACCACCCTGGTGAGAGAAGTAGGCCAAGGGTGAGTTTGGTTCCAAAGTGTTCACTTACATAGATGAGCAGGCAGTGTATCCACAGGGATCTGAACAGCTGGGCCTTCAGTCAGCTTTCCTTTCTCTGGGCCACCCAAAGATTCTGTACCAAGAAAAGTGGGTCTGAGCTGGTTATCCACAGGACAATCCAGGGTCTCGGAGAAGGCTGGTAACACTGGAGACAAAGGCTCTGAGAACCCTTGGCTGCAACTGAGTCTAGTAAAGCTCAGAAGCCCTAGAATAATTAAATACCACAGTTCCTAGCCCTAGAGTCCTAAAAAGAGCCATAAGACATGTCCTCTACTGCCAGGACAGCCTCCTCACCTAGGTCTGTTTATCTCCCCACAGAGGCTGGAGTGAACTGATTGGTTGCAGGAGCCAGCCTGGGTAAAGTCTGCAATTGATCCTCATAAAAATACACGGGCATAGCAGATAACATTAGGCAGCAGCCAGCACTCACAGCAGGAGACAAAGGCCTGCTCAGATTGGGTGCCTGAAGGAAAAATCAGTCACTGGAGAATTGTCTGCCTGAGATGTTGTGTTTAGATTTTTTGGTGTTCTTATCTCTTGTTTTTACTTAAGGTGAGAAGGGACACCAGCAAAATAGCATTCTTTCAACAAATATTTGTTCATCGCTACTGTGTGTCAAGCACTATGTTAGTTACTAAACGGGAAAGCTCAATGTTTTCATCAGACTCCCTGAAGAAATCCACATTGGAACTGCTCAAGCCCCACAATGGCCTTAGGAGGAAAGAATGATAAAGTCACTTTCACACCCAGAAAGATCCCCACCTGGATGGTGGTTCAGAAACCAAACCAGTTGAGTCAGCCAAAGGCTCCCACTCGGAGGAGCTTCACTGAGTGGGTGGCCCCCAACACCTCTTCTTTCCCCAGCCGGATTCCCAAAAGATGGGAAAAACCCAAACCCACTTCAGCCTCTGGCACTTTAAGAGCAAGGCAGGACCTGCTCTCACCTGAGCCTTCTGACCCAATTACCAAGTCCTGCAACTGAAACCTTCCCCCTGGGAGCACAGCTCACAGTGGGCAGGTGAGGTTGGCATGCAGCATTCAAGCGCACCCCCCACCCCCACGCTCTTGGCCTTGGTTTAGGTTGTTTTGTAGGGCAGCACGTCAAAACACCAAACCACAGAGAACGTTTACCTTATATGGAGGAGGGAATGCATATTGTCCCAAGGGCGAGTTCTACCTTCTCCTCCTCAGTCCTAGCCTACTGGAAGGGGGATGGGCCCAGGAGAGGACGAAAAGAATAGGGAAATAAGCAGCAAACCCATCAACCTAGCGAGGGGCTTTCGTGAATTTCTATTGCAATACTGCTAAGTCCTGTGTCTGGGCCTGTCAGACACGTGAAATTCACCTCTTGACGGATCGTGGACTTTGAAGAAAACGGCTTATTCTAGTTGATCCATAGCCCAACAAAAAAAAATTAAAGCAACCAGGTCAATATAAGGAACTGCACCTAGTGATGGGGAAGGAGAAGCAGCCACCCATAGAGATGGATGATTAGGATCTAGAGACCTGGGCTCTTGGCGTTCTCCCAAGATGGCACTACCCAAGAGCAACCCCGCCCCAGCCTGACCTCCTCCACTCCCCACCTCCATCACTGCTAACCCTCTCCACCTTCTGAAAGTAAGCCAAGATCCCCCCCTCGCCCCCGCCACTCAGTAACGAAGACTCCAAAAACAGGCAGAGAGGGAAAAATGGGAAGCAACCGAAATAACAGAGGAAAATGGCTAATTACACATTCACAGGCCGCAGTATTAGGCGGCCATTAACAACGGGGCGTCTGAAGAATTTTTATTGGACTTTGGGAAACATTTACAATATAAAGGGGGGAAATGCAGCGTACAGTATTGACTGTATAGCAGCACCTCCATCTCGTAACATAACCTGCACTTGAGTACATAGGCACATACACAGAATTTAAAAAGGGAAAGAAATAATATACCAATGCAACAAGATATTCGTAATGGTTACCTAGTGATAGGATTATGGGTGAATTTTATACTTGCCTATATACTTTTATATATGATTCACATTTTCATACAATGATATGTTTCAATTTATAATGTAAAAAAAAAAAAAAACCCTACGAGTATTTTTTTAGCCACAGGGAGCTATGACATTTCTTGGTGATAAAAGATGACGGCCTTCAGCTGATGAGACCATGATAACAACAACCCTCTGTATCTACATAGGCTTTATAGTTTTTACATGCAGTTTTGCTAAACGTATCTGATTTCATCCTCATAATCTGGCAATGTTATTATCATCATCCCTATTTTACAGCTGGGTTAACTGAGGCACAGAAAAGTTAAGTGCTTTATCTGAGGCCTAGACCAACACTCCAGAGTCAGAGTGCCGAACTGCTTCCTGCCACTGCACTCTGCCTTCCAAGTCCCTCCTTTCTTCTAGACACTAAGAGAGTAAACCAAAACATCCGCAAAGATCCCCGCAGCATGGAGGACAAATGAAGTGGTTAGGGAAGAGACTGCACGACAGCCACCCTCAAGCACACCTAAATCAGAGTTCTCTTTCAAAACCTTCTTACCACCCAAATCCCAATGCCCACAGAACAACCTTAGCCTGGTCGAACTCAGCTCTGGCTATCAGCGAAATCAAGGCCTGTGTCTCCAACAGGTATTTAAGCAGCCAAAGAACAAAGATGCCATCCCATCCACTCCCCTTACACTGGGCATTGAGCAAGGACACTTTCAACCTCCCCAAGGCACTAACTGTCCTCTCTCACACCCCTATTCCAGCGAGCAGGTCCTCTACAACACTCCCACTGCCACCTCTGCAGCCCCTGCCTAGACTAGTTTCCAGGGGCACTGCTACCCTAAAGCCGAGACTCAGTTGTCAATGGTTTTGCTCAGAGTAAAGCACGTCCTCCATTTCTGGCAGACAGGCCTTTGTGGTGGTCCTGCTTTTTCCCTTCCTCCTTGGAGGGAACTGAAATGCCATCCTCCAAGTTTCCAGTCTGTCCTCCATGTAGGTTAACCCTGCTTAGGGGTAAATTCTGGGCCTCTAGCCATAATTCTCACCCCCTTCCTCCCCGCTGGATCGAAGTTGGGGGCTGGTGAGAGGGAGCTGCAGGGTATTGAGTGCTGCTGTCATGCATTATACATACATCTAACCCTAAACTGCTCTCCTGGGTCAGCACTAGCCTTCACCAACCCCTAACTCAAGCGCCTTTTCCCTCTCCCTTCCCTGGCTTCCACTTTTGACATCCACAAGGAGCAGGGTCGGGGCAGGGATGGCTCCTTCACCACAAGGCAGGCTCCCTGTAAAGAGGGCACCCAGGACCTCCCAGTCAAGTCCTGAGACACTTTCCTCTTTTCTCCACACCCGCCCTCCAGCCCCTTCAGGCGAAAAGAGCCTCACCCCCAGAGCAACCACGCCCGGCGCCACCCTCCCCAGCACCTAGCTTGACTACCTGGAAATCCATGGGTGTCTCCCAGGCCCAGGGCGAGGGGCCTGACTGTGCTAAACACATTCAAGGAGAGAAAACAAACAAATTGGCTAAAGTTCCTGGCCGCCCCCACCCTCAGTGTCCCAAAACACCCACCGGGACCAAGGCCCGGCGGGCCTGGGAAGTCCCCTTTTTGGGACACAGGGGCCCGCGGCCCAGCGAGCTGGTAAGACCGAAGGAGTGGGGGCGCCTTAGCTCTATCCCACGGTGGGTGGGTAGGGGCCGAGAGCAGCACATTCCCTTTGGGCAGGGAAGGAAAGGGAGTCGACAGAAGTGCGGGGTCGGGAGGGGCCCCACGCTCCAGGACCAGGACCGCCCAAAAGCTACCTGCAGCAGGGCGACAGGCACCCAGCCCCAGAGTGTATCCCCAAGCAAACAGATGTCCCCAAGCAAGCTTTCCTAACCCCACAAACTCTGGAGCGGACCCTTCTCCACCAGCGGGCGTGTCCCGCCTCCCTCAAGTGAGGTTCCAGAAGTTGGCGCCCCCACCTTTCCTCAATCCGGCTACCAGAAGCGGACGTCCCTCCGAACCAAGTCCCCAGTTAAGATCACCCGTCGCCACCGCGCTCCTCGACCGGCTGGGCAAGCAACACCTGGCTCTGCGCAGGTCGGGACTGCGGGCTCCGCTCCCAGCCCCGCGTCGGCCCTTACCTGCCGGGCCCAGGTGTGCCGAGCTCACGTCAGCGCCTCGCCCCAGGACGCCGCAGCCCCCTCCGCCGCCCGGCCACGCCTCCCAGGTGTGGACACGCCCTCCCGTGCTCCGGATTGGCAAGTTGCGAGAAATCTGATACTCTGTGTTCCCGAGCGGCCCAGCACCGCCCATCCTGTTCCCCACCGCCCTCGCTCGCTTCCAACCCGGGCTCAGAAAATTCCCAGACTCTGGCCTAGACCCTATTAAGCCTGGGGCTAGTGGTCTTGGGACCTGGAAGCGACTGGGCGGATCTAAATTGGGAGGGTGGCTTCCTTCCTTCACGCCACATAATTACCCTGCGGTATGGAGACAGTTAACCACAAATAAGGGCTTAGAGATTCTGGATTGGCCCTACTACCCGGGGGTGTGCGTGAGTGGAGTGGGATATGGGGAAGAGACTCAGGACACTTGGTCCCCAGTGGGGGAAGCCCTGTGGCTTCCAGGGCAGGAATTCTGCCTTTACTCTGCCTCTTACCTGTGTGACCCTGGGTGAATTACTTAGCTTCTTGATTTCGGTTTCCTCATCTACACAATGAGAATAATAGTTCCCTCGTTTTCATCGGGAGGCCAACTATCGGGATTCAAACCCCAACTCCATCAGTTACTATAGACTTGGGGAAGTTTCTTAAGCTCTCTGGTCCTCGGTTTATCTGTTGAATGAGGTTAATAATAGTATCCACCTCAAAGGGGTGTTGTGAGGATTCAGTAAATTACCTCATATAAAGTGCTTGGAACAGTATTTGGCCTATCAAGTGTTGTATAAATTCGTGCAATTTTTACTGGTGTCGGGGTAAAAAGTCCCAATATAGACAGTGTCTCACAGAATAAGATATCTCCTCTTATTACCTGAAATTCAAGGCCTGTAGGTCCCTTAAAAGGTGCTTGATGAGAGTTCCCTCACCTTTCCCTCTGCATGAACCCCAGTCCATGTAGAGTACATGCTTACGGCCAGCTGTGTGCCTGTATATGAGACCCTGAAGCACTGAGCTGTCACAAGTAAGAAAGGGCATAAGCAGGGTCCTTGGGTTTTGGAGTTTAAAACAATGAGTGAGAGACCATGGAAGAGAGGTGGTGTGGGTTGAATTGTATCCCCCCTAAATTCAGATGTTGAAGTCTTACCACATCCGGTATCTCAGAATGTGACCTTACTTGGAGGAATAATCTTTATAAAGTTGATCAAGTTAAAGTGAAGTCATTAGGATGGGCCCTAATCACATATGGCTGGTGTCCTTATAAAAAAGGGGAAAGTTGGACGCAGAGACAGACAGGCATAGAGGGAAGATGATGCCAAGAGATACAGGGAAAAGGTGGCCATCTACAAGCCAAGCAGAAAGACCTGGAACAGATCCTGCCCCAAAAGTCCTCAGAAGGAATCAATCTTACAGACACCTTGATTTTGGACTTCTGGCCTCCAGAACTGTGAGACAATAAATTTCTGTTGCTTAAGCCACCCAGGCTGTGGTACCTTGTTCTGGTGGCCCTAGCAAACTAATACAGGTAGGTTGGAGAGCTCCACATTGGTAATAATGTGGACTTGATTCCTAGTTCCAATTCAGCTTAGGAACAGAGCCAGCAAAATCCTGGGAAGGCAGCAAGTTCCTGAGCCTAACTCTGCCAGCCTCTGTCTCAGCCACTGCCTGTGGCCACTCTTCCCTTCACACAGGGGAAGGGCTATCTCATCAGCACAGCCAGCTCTTTACTGCTGATGAGCTCATTGGACAAGCAGCATTTTCCATCTGGCCCAGGGCTGGGCTCCTGAGACCGAGCAAACAGTCCACTGCAGGTGTGTGAGGGATGCGGGAAGACCACCAGGAGAGTGTCATTTGAGGAGAGCCAAAAGCCCAATGGCATACAAGTATGAGCCCACACACAGGCATTCACTTTAGCACTAGCTGAAATCCCAATAACTAAGGTGATTTGTTAAGGATCTTCTTCAGAAGACACATGTTTTAGAATCAGAAAATTCGAGCTGAGCAGGCCCTTCAGATCCTCTAGTCTAGGGGTGAAACTGGCTTAGAGATGTTTGTTTGACCCACGCAGTATTTTAAACACCAGAAGATTTCACATAGACATCCAGATCCTCGGCATCTCTCGAAGAGTTAAATGCTCTGGACAGCCTGGGTCAGCAGTTCCATCTGGCAACTGCTGCCCATTTAGAGGGAATCTATGTGTAACAGTCAGGACAACCCCACCCTATTGGATTCACTCATTTACTTTAATTGCCTGACCCTGTAGGCATATGAGTTTGAAACCTCTAGTCCAAATTCCCCCTTTTTGTAGGTGAGAAGACCGAGGCTCAAGGAGGTCAAGTGATTTGCTCAAGGTCCCACAGCAAATTAGCCACAAAGCCAAGAAGAGAACCTAAGCGCAGGACTCTTTCCATTTGGACCCTGCTCAGCACCCCAGCCAGAGTCTATTCTGGCTGGTGCTGCCCTGGTTATTAAATATTAAAAAAAAAAAAGAAAGAAAAAATCACCCATGTATTTAAGGCACTGTTGATACGATGGTGAACAAACAAAGTCGCAATTCTTGTGTCACTCTACTGAAGAATCAATAAAAGGGGACAAAGCAAGAGGGATTAAGGTAGAGATCAGGAGGAACTTCCTAGTTCTTCAAACGATGAGACGTGGCAATAGGCCACCCTGAGTTCTTCTTTGCTTGAGACACACCTCATCTGCTTGGTCTGGAGAATAAGAACGTCCTGGGAGTCCCTCCAAGGGCTCTGGAGGAATCAGTTCTGTGTTCTCAGATGAGCTCTCTCAGGATTCAGACCTCCCCAGAGTGGCTTGGGCCTGTGCTGTTCCCATTGTTTTGCCTTCCATCCCTGCTCAGGTGGGGCATTGCTGACTCACTTGTGAGTCTGAGTTTCAGGCAGTGGGACGTATGTTTCAGCACAGGGGCCCTGATTCACGACGACAGGGCATCAGGGAATTCCCTCTCCTGCTCCCAGGCAGCTCTGACCTGGTGAGGAGGGGTCTTTTCCACCACCCAGAGGCTTTTGCCTCTGAATATCAGACATGTGACAATAAAGCCGTGTGACCCAAACTCCACTCTCTTCTTGGCAGAGCAGAGGGCAGGACAACTGGGAATTCTCCCAATGGCTCGGTACAGTGGAGAGCTTAGTGTGCTTGGAGTCAGTGATGATAATCTCCGAGACTGGGCTGCATGTTGGTGGGGCTGCTGAAGAGGGGGTGGGGACATCAAGTTAAACAATCCAATTCTGTGCTGTCTGAGAGGAACTCAGACTCCAATCAGCCTTCTGGGAGGCATTTTGGAGCCATCTAGTTACTCCAAATCCTTTCTCCACTCTGATTTATCTCTGGGTCCATCCAAGTATTTCAAGGTACTGGAGCTACAGATGAGTCTAACACATGGCCTAAACTATAGCCTAAATTGTAACATGCATTGCTTGTTGTCCCTTCCTCTGTCCCTTTACCCTGCATAGACTGCATCCTAGAATGCATCCAAATCCTAGAATCATGGAGATTTCTGCAGCAGAAGTTGCGGGAGAAATAAATTCATAATGAATCTTACTTTCCAACCCAGGCAACGAAACAGACTTCAGTTTGGGACATTAGGAGAATTCCACAGTAAAGTATTCAGAATTATTCATTTCTGACTCTCTTTTTATCCTTGAACCAAGCTGAGCACTGGTAAGCGTTCTCAAAGAAGCAGCTGTCTTTATTCGAAACTTGGGAGGAGGAGGAGGAGGAAAAAGGCCCAGAAAAGCACTGGGAAGTAAGTGGCCCCCCTGGGACCCCCCCCTCCATTCTTCTTCCTTTTCAGCGCCAATCTGAGAGTCCACTTCCATCTCACCCGGCAAAGGAAGCTTCCATTGGCCCTGCCGACAAAAGAACCAAATAAGAAAGTACAACTACCATGAATGTGAGGGTTCGCAGTTCTGAGTTCAAATGTGCTGCCCTGTTGGGACAGAGCAGAGTCCTGATTTTGACTTCATGGGCAGCACCAAACAACCTTGGTGATCATAGGCTGCTGTGAAGTGGGATCGTGGATGAGAAAGCTCTCTGAAATTGGTCAAGTGGTTTGTGGGCAGGAGGGATCATCACTGCGGCTGTCTGCTCTTTGTTTCCTCATGTAGATCATTCTCTCCAGCCCTCAGTCAAGTCCCTGAGGGCAGCAAGGCACAGGCCAGACAGGAACACTTGTAAGCCGGGAGCTCCTAGCACAGGGCTAGGCTCAGGGTAAACTACATGAGCACCGGCCAATGTGTGGACTTCAGAAGAATGACTTGTCTGGGGATACAGAATCTTCTGGGGACAGTGTAGTAAGAAACTGGACTTCTTTTCAATGAGACTGATTGACCAAATGTGTTTTCTCTCTTCTCCCTCCCCCGACCACCCAGTACAATGATAATGAAGGAATTGAAGAAGATATTAACTCACAAGGTTAAGAGAGGACAAAAGGCATGGGAGGGAAGAAAAGAAGGGATGAGAGATTTCAACAAAAACATTAGGAGATGAAATATTACTTCAACAAAAATAAGGAGTGGGGAGGGCTGATGTTTTGGTTATAAAACTTTCAGTACTATTTGATTCTAAAGCAGATATACATAATATTTAAGAAAAAATGTTATTATTATCATTACTTTTTTTTTGAGGAAAGAGCACTTGGAAGTTGGGATATCTGAGTGTCAGACCTTTCTTTGGCACTCTGTGACAACAGAGCTTGTCCCCACTGGTATCTGAGCCTGGACCCCTTTATCTGAAGGAGCTGTGCAAATGCCATAATCACCTTCTAGTTGTAACAATTCCTAATTCTATGCTTAAATTTTAGAGGCAGCACTGATGTCCTCGGAAAAACAGCCTGTGCTTTGGAATGAGTCAAAACGTCTCACATTTCCTTTCTCTCATTTCCTAGTTGTATGAGCTAGCTGGACCTCAGTTTACTCATCTCGTGCATGAGGATACTCCCTGTTTCACAAGATTGACTAGAGTAAATGAAATAAATGAAGCAACAATCAGTCTCAGCCAATCTTATTTTTCTCCACTGCTGCACCCTCCCATCTTTAGGCAAGGATCTGACACAGTTCTAGGTACCTGGCATTCACTCAGTAAAAACCTGCAGAATTCAGAAATGGGTTACTATATATTTCTTCTTGGGGTAGGGAGGATACGAAGCATCTCACTTCTGTTAATTGGATTAGGGGCAAGGTCCCCTAATTGTGGGGATCCCCTAAGTGTGGCTCTCAGAGCCTAGTGAATAATTCCTTTGAGGAGATGTGGCTAACTAAAGGGCAGACAAGGGAGGGTATAAATGAGTGTGGTTCTTTGAGCAGCAGCCCCACCCCTCCAACACATACCCAGCCTCAACCTAGATTAGCCTCTGACCCAATAACCTATGGTTCTGCAGAAAAAGTAAGGATTTCTACTCTTGAGTGGCTCTGGACTGGCAAGGGAAGTCCTTTGGGCTCCCTTCTACACTAATTTCTTCACAGTGTCTAAAACTTTAGTTGTATAGTATTCAGAAAGGTCACTCACTCTCATCTCTGCCCCTAGATAGCTACAGCTCAAACCTCACCTCAGTTCTTACAGCCTGAACTCCAGCTTTGTCTGAGCTAAGCCGAGGACTAAAAGGTGACTAAACGCCATGGAGGGTAAGCCAAATCAAGGAAGGAAGGGAAGCTGTACATTCAAATGCAGGAGCTCAGTGTTGATCTCATGTAACCCCTGGCCAGGAAAACCCCGGAGTCAGGAGCAAAAAGAGTTCAGGTGTTTTCTAAGACAGACCCAGACCAGAGCACTGGGTCTGTCCCACGTGAGATACAAGCATCATTCCTTCACGCATTGTTCAGTAAATATTTATTGAACGCCTACTATATGCCAGACAAAACCCCTGTCCTCATGAAACTTACAGCTTCCTATTGTCGTCTTCTACTCCTACCAAAGTCCTCTGTTTAAACTTTCACTCACGCATCCTTCTACTATTGTGACTACCCTCTATCCCCCAGCTTCCAGCCCTATTCTAATGTATCCTACAGCCGTCAGTGACTCTGATCCATTCACTCTCCTGCTCAAACACATTCTGTGATTTTAATGTTCATTGAATCAAGCAACTTTATTGACTTATCCAACAAATGTATACTGTGTACCTACTGTGTGCCAGGCTCTGTTCTAGGTGCTGGGGATACAGTAGTGAGCAAAACAGACAGATACAAACTTCTCCTCTCATGGCGCTTATATTCTAGTGGAGGAGACGGACCATAAAAAAGATAAAAGTAAAAGAAGTAAAGCATGTTAGTTGGTGCTCAGTTCTAAGGAGAACAGCAAGGCAGTAGAAGGAAGTTAGGAAAGGGAGAGGTAGAGGGGAAGTAACATTTTAGAATCACCAGGGAGAAGAGGACGTTTGAATAGGGATCTCAGAAACTGTAGAAACTAATAAACCGAAACCTCGTTAAAATGGAGTCAAGAGACCAAAAGGGGTAGTTCTCACACTCTACCTCCATAGCGGAGCCCAACAGAAAAAAGACTTGTCTTCTTGATGGACAAGAAGCTCAGCCAATGAGAGACTGTCGCAACTCAGCCAATGAAAAGCCGCTACACTTTGACCTCTGTGTTTACAATAGCCCTCCCAACTCCCTCTTCCCCCCATCAGTTTCTCCTCCCTTGCTGCTGCTGCAGGACTCACGTGGATGTGACTCGCCGTGGTTGCAGACCCTGAAGTGCAATTCTTTGCTGCTCCTGAATACACTCATATTTTGCTGGAGAAATAACTGATATCTGTTGGTTTAAGGTCAACAAAAGTGATGGAGGGAGGCCTGTGTATAGCAGAGGGGAGACCCTTGCAGAAAGAGGGGCTGGCAAGTGAAAAGGCCCTGAGGCTGAGGCGAGAGCATCCTTGCCTGTTAAAGGATGAGCAAGGAGTTCAGAATGAGGCTCAGCGGCTGGAGCAGAGTGAGGAGTGAGGGGTGGGTGTTGGGATGTGAGGTCTGAGAGAGAATGACTAGCTTTTCCTCTGGGAATCATAGGGAACCACTAGGGGCTTTTGAGCAGAAGAGTAACATATGGTGACTTGTTTTGTAGGATTGCTCTGGCTGCTGTGTTTGAGAAGAGAGAAAAGGCCCAAGCAAGGAGACCAGTTGGAAGGCCCCTTTCCGGCCCTAGCCAGCTTTTCCAACCACGTCTCTTACCTTCCACTATCCTATGGCCCTAATATATTCTTCTTCCCTGAACATATTTTCCTTAACAATAATAACAACTGGAATAATACCTACTACTTATTAACATCAATAACTCCATTCAAATGTGTTTTTTATGTATAATCTAATTTTATTTACAGACATTATCTCATTAATGTTTATATTTTGTCCCCATTTATTGGGAAAGCTGTGGAGCTTTTTTTTTTTTTTTTAATTTTTTTTTTTTTAAAGATTTTATTTTTTCCTTTTTCTCCCCAAAGCCCCCCAGTACATAGTTGTATATTCTTCGTTGTGGGTCCTTCTAGTTGTGGCATGTGGGACGCTGCCTCAGCGTGGCTTGATGAGCAGTGCCATGTCCACGCCCAGGATTCGAACCAACGAAACACTGGGCCGCTTGCAGCAGAGCGCGCGAACTTAACCACTCGGCCACGGGGCCAGCCCCAAGCTGAGGAGCTTTTACAAATTATCACCAGTTGGAAAGACCCTGGGACCAACTATGAGGTGTAGAACAATTGATGGCTCTTTGTTCTCAAGGGGACCATTTGCATCTTTGGGGGTTTCTAGACCACGTGGCCTTCTGGGCACTTCCTCACAGGAAGTCTTCACAAAGGAGGAGTGGGGTGTTTAAGATGACCTCTAAAGGTCAATAGCAATTTTCTGGATAGAAAAATGGAAGCAAAAGACATTTCAGGCAAAGAGAATAGCATTACAAAGGTTCAGAGGTACCACGTGGAATAGTCAGGAAACTGCAATTAGCTGGAGTGTAGCATTTGTAGGGATGCAGGCCAGGAACAGATCTGGAAGGCCATGAATGTCATACTGAAGAGCCAGACTTTCTCTTTTTTACAGTAAGGGAGCATGGAAAGGTTTTAGGTAAACAAACAAATAAACGAAAATATTGGGGGTTTTTTTGAAGAAGAAGATTAGCCCTGAGCTAACATCTCCTGCCGATCCTACTCTTTTTGCTGAGGAAGACTGGCCCTGAGCTAGCATCCATGCCCATCTTCCTCTACTTTATATGTGGGACGCCTACCACAGCATGGCTTAGCCAAGAGGTGCCATGTCCACACCCGGGATCCGAACCAGCGAACGCCAGGCCGCCGAAGCAGAACATGCGAACTTAACCACTGCGCCACTGGGCCAGCTCCAAAAAATATTGTTTAAAGTTGAATGAGGTTAAGAGTGTCCAGGAATGCTGAGGACCATGGCTACCTGGAAAGCATGCTTTCATTTTAAAGGAAGCAGCCACTAAGTTCTGGCTGAGGGTTGCTGGACAGAGACAGTCCCAGTTATGCCACTGGGAAATCTAGATTTTTATGTAAAATCTTCCAAGTTTTTATGTTTGTGACAAATTTTTTTATAATTTTAATTATATGAGCCATATAAACCCCCCACAGGAGCTGCCATCTGGGGGCTTCTGCTCTGCAGTATCAGCAAGTCCAGGAGGACAGAGATGTTGTCTGTCTTGTGTCCACTGTGTTCTCAGGGCTTGCCACAAGGCCTGGCACACAGCAGGTGTTCAATACCTATTTGCTAAATGCTTATGTATGAGTTAGTTATTAGTATTTCTATTTTACACTTGAGGAAACAGAGGCTCACAGAGCATATAGATTACATGGGAAGTGGCCAGGCTCAGGTTCAAGTTCAAATCCCTGAACTTCAAAATAGACAAAATGACTCACAAGAGAGATGGAATAAGAGTAGCAACAGCTCTCCGTCGGACTCTGACACTGCCCCCATCCCAGGGCTGTCCCTACAAGTTACCAACGTCCCGTGCATGGCTCCACCTGGCTTTAACCCCCTCTGGGAAACTTCTGAGTCCGCTCCTCACGACTGTTTTCCCCTCTTATTTTGTTCAGACCTAGGAATCAGAGACGAGGCAGCCCACACACCACCTGTCCCTCCCCAGCACGGTGACATCTGCATTAACGTTGAGCTGTTGGCAGTACCAGTTTCTCCTGGGTTTCTCAGATCCAAAGAAGGACCCACCAGGCCTTTGCTGGCCAGGCGCCTGACCAGCTAAGTCCCTTGGGGTAGGCAGGTAGCTTCAAAGCACTTTCTGCTCTAGTTCACTATTTACAAAACATTCTTAGCAGGGCTGGGCATGGCTGCTACATAAACAGAAACGGAAGGAGGTGGGAAAACAGTAGAGCCAGTGGAGGGAGTTTTGGGGAAATAGAATACCAGCATTTGTGGTTTCTAAAATAAGGGTCAGGATTTCTCCTGAGATCTACTTAGTAGACATAAAATCAAGCCTACCTTCCTTCCTTTCTCCCTTCTTTCTTTCCTTCCTCTCTTCCCTTCCTCTAATCAGACAGTAGGTTAGTTAGTCAGTCAATAAACATTTATTGTTCAGTTTTTAACCATACTTCCATAACTGGCAGGTAATGAGTTGAATGATGCCCATGAACTGAGTGTGTCACACTTTATTCATACACTTTTCATTTATTAAGAAAGGATAAGGAGGGAAGGAAACACTGATATGTTTTACCAACTATTACAATTCACGGGGGAAAGTTGTTCTTGTTCCCCAGTATAATTCTAAGAGTAATTTACCAATATTAGCTTTTCTGGAATCTTTCCAGAATCTCGTATTTGAAGGAACAATCGTGGCTCAGGGCCCTCCCTTCTGTGCAGGAATCCCCTGCGTGGCTTGCCAGCCACTCAGCCAGGCTCATCTTATGCACATCCATTTTCGTTAAAGGGTTTTATTTTCAAGTACCTTGGGGGATTTTTTTTAAAATTTAACTTGAAATGAGTCTTATCCAAGGTCACTCAGCTGGTAACTGGTGAGTGGGAAGCCGACCCCACCCCATCTGTCTGACTCCGTGCTCTGTCCATTAGGTCATGAAGGGGCACCGAGCCTCGGAATGTTAATCTTGCCCACAAGCCTGAAGTAATATCCCAGGATGTGACTGTGTGTGACCATCTGTCTGTCCTGGGGGCGTGAAGAAGGCAACATGCTCTGTCCTTGACCCTGACTGAGCTCAGGGGCAGGATCTGGAGCTTTAGGGGCCTGGGAACCACTCTAAGTACGTCAATGTCTGGAGGCCCTGAGAGTTTCGCTCCGGTTCAGAGCAGCCTCACCACCTCCTAGTTACTATTCTGTGCTGTGGCAAGTGCCAGCTTGTCTTCCCTTCCCGCCCTGCCGGGGAAACCAGCGGCATTTCTAGTTCAGGCCCAGACCCGTCCTGGCGGCCTGGATTCCACTGCCTAGGCGGGAAGCTCAGCTCAGCTCAGCTCAGCGACCACTTTTCTCCGGTTTTTGTCACAGAGGAATTTCTATTCCAGGGTTTGGGAGTAATGGGGGCAAGTGGCCACAATTTTCCCCCATAAGCTGCAGAGTGGTGGGGTGAATGTCAGGGTGTAGAGAAGGAAAGATGGGAGGGTCGGGTTGGGAAGCTTTAGACATTCCATTCCTGAGGCTATTTCATTCCCAAATCCAAGGCAAATAAAGGAGTTGAGAAGGCGGGACTGTCTGCCCGGTGGCCCCGCCCTGAGTTCCTGCCCCTAGAGAGCTGAAAGGAGGACTCTCTCGCATTCCCACAGGAGGGTGGGAAAGAGGCTGGGTCTGGGCAGGTCTGGAGAGCGCTTGTTCCCTGTGGCCCTGGGGGAACACGCCCTGACTTGTCGACCTCTTAGGTAGGAGTCTATTAGGTAGGAAGCCCAGCCTCTGATGGCACATGGCCTGTGTGTGTGTGTGTGTGTGTGTGTGTGTGTGTAAGCAAATGATTGTTTAGTGCATTCATGTTATTGTTTATCTGAAATTCAAATCTAGCTGGGTGTCCTGTATTATCTGGTAACCTCGGGAGAACTGGAAGGCAGCTGACACTCCATCCGCCTGCCTCTCCAACTTCAGTGAGACAAGGGCCAGTTTCTGGAAACATATCATTGCCTTGACCTGCTCCCTACCCTGAAGCAAGAGAATTCCTTGGCCATTGCCTTTCCAGGCCACCACCAGGTGCCCCAGCCCACTCAGCTAGGGCCCCTCCGACGTCAATTCTGAAACTCTGGAGACTTTCATGTCAACTGTAAATGTTCCATCCTGGAGCCCTTTGAAGATGAAACGCTCTCCTAAGAAGGGAAGTGCTCTGTTGTTGTAATTAACATAATTAAGAGCAATGTTTCTCATAGCCCTGTAGAAAACTAGGGGACTTCACTTCTTGTCAGAAATACCTACCTCACTCTCCCCGGAGATGGCCAACCTCTTCTAATCCAATGCCACCCCAAGTCCCTGTTGCCCCCCATCCTGACTTAGACTTGTTTTTTCACCTTTTCAGAGGACTTTTCACCATGACAAGGCAGCCAGCTCTCCAGGCACAACAGCCACCCTCTCCTGGGACATGTCTGCCTACTTTCCTGGGTTGAAAACACCTAGTGAATGGTAAAGCCTGGAGCTACTGTTTCTACCTTAGCTCTGGACCAGACAGAAGGAATGCCAGCTGCTGCTGTCTCATCTCTCAACTCAAACACCCAGACACTAGGAGCAAACTCTTCCTTGATTCCGAGAATGGGGTTGTTACTATGCAGAGTGACCATGTGGGAGGACGTGTAAGCATTTCCTTCTGAAGGTAGCTGGTCACACAGTGGTAACCAGGACAGCTACAGGTCATGCCCAGAAGCTCTGTGCAGTCTGTTGTCTTAATTATTTCTAGGAATGCATCCTTCTGCTTTCTCCAAGGAGCTGATCAAGTCTTCCACAGGAAGAGCCACAGCATTTCCTCTAGCATAGAGGAGATGTTCAGCATTACTAATTGGGTTATGCAAAATTTATCTGTTTGTGAAAGGCCAAAGAAGCATCCGTGTCTCTCTCTGGCTTCCCAGGGCTCTTAGCAGACTGCTCTGGGGTTTCCTACCCCAGAATGGGGTTTCCACACCTACAGAATGATTTTTATCTGGCCTGTTATATGATTGTTAAAACTTATAGAAATGTTCTATATGGTTACTGTTCTCACTACAAGACCTCAGCTCAAACTGGCCAAAAGTTCAAGAATTTTAGACTCTAGACTCTGATGATGTCAAATTAGCAAGAGGTTATAAAATTTCCCTGTCACCCAGAATCACTCTTTAATGCCTTTATATTGGTCCTATCCAAGATTCTCTTAGGAAGTCACAAGAAAGAAGAGTCCTGGACCTCAGAAGAATGTGCTCTCAAGGCCTGGTCTTTATGACCTGCTTCTCTCCCCACAATACGCACATGTACACACACACACACACACAATATTTATCTGGGAGCAGCAGAGCCAACTCCTTCCCACCCTTCCTGTTTCATTGAGTTTAATTTAATAGGAACTTGTGCTTAGACAGCAAGTAATGCTCAACAGTAATAAGAGCTCACATTGAGTGTTATTGATCGAGTCTCTTTGAGATTCAGAGTTACCAGAACACAGCAGATGAACTAGGGGTGCCCTGACAGAGGCTCAGTGACAGACAGATGTGACAAGGTCACTGAAATGACCTTCAACATAAGACAAGGGAGAATCTGGACCAGTGACCTAAGGCCTAGAGCCCATCAGAGGGGAGGACAGGCTCTGGGAACAGCATGAGGCTGATGCTGAGGCCTTCTTCCAACCCATCCAGCTTGACACTGTGGGAGTGCCTGGGGAAATGGCTATGCCCTCGCCAACTGAAAATTTTGGACCCTAAAGAGCTATACCACTGGGAGCTAGTTCTAGCATGGCATGCCTGGGGCTGAGTATAACAAATTGGGGGAAGCTGGGGGAGAGCAAGGAGAGGGCGGGGAGGAATGTCTGCTCTTGCTCCCTTGGAGCACAGCCAGGCTTTAGCAGTGACTACTTAAGATGAGTATAACCAGGACTGACCCTTTGGACTGGGTCAGTGTCATTGAGAGACTTGGCCAAACCAGGGGGAAGACTGAACTTCCTGCTAATCTCTGCATGTAGAAGCTTGGTATCTTAGTCTGTTTGGGCCGCTGTAACAGAATACCATAAACTGGGCGGCTTATAAACAGAAGAAATTTATTTCTCACAGTTCTGGAGGCTGAGAAGTCAAGATGAAGGCACTGACAGATTCAGGGTTTGGTGAGAGCCCGCTTCCTGGTTCTTGGAAGGCCATCTTCTCACTGTGTCCTCACAGGGTGGAAGGGGTGAGGAGCTCTCTGAGGTCTCTTTTATAAAGGCACTAATTCCATTCATGAGGCTCTACCCTCATGACCTAATCACCTCCCAGAGGCCCCAGCTCCAAATACTATCACATTGGGAGTTAGGATTTGCACATAGGAATTTTAGAGGGACACAAACTTGCAGTCCATTGTACTTGGCATCATTGGGATCCTTTTTTTTTCTTCTTCTTCTTCTCCTCAAAGCCCCCCCCAGTACATAGTTGTATATTCTTGTTGTGAGTGCCTCTGGCCGTGCTATGCGGGACGCCGCCTCAGCATGGCTTGATGAGTTGTGCCATGTTCGAGCCCAGGATTTGAACTGATGAAACCCCGGGCCGCCAAAGTGGAGCGTGGGAACTTAACCGCTTGGTCTTGGGACCAGCCCCTGGGATTCTTATATTAAAAGAAATTCAGTCCTTTTAGGTAAAGACTAAAGCACAGGGACAACTTTGAAGAACGACTACTTTTCAAGTAATATACCCTACTTAGGAAATAAAACTTAACTGTCTTTTCTAAGAGAAAAGGCTAGTGTTTTCTTCATTTTTATATCAGGAATATATAATTTTCTGACTTTCTTTTCTTTTAATGATATTTCAAGCTCTTTTTGTTCTCTGAAGAGCAAAAACCGATTCCAAGGTATATTCCTGTGGGATTGAAAAAAATTTCCTCCTTGGATCCCAGCTGACAATGCTCAACACTTGCCCGTTGAGCATTCATCTCCCATTCCACTAGAACCTGCCTTGTCCCCAAGACGTAAACCGTCATCCATCCCCGCCATCAAAGGGACTGCAATTACAGTTACTTTAGGATTGGAGGACACAGTGATCCAAACATTTATCTGGCTCCAAATTTCCTAGGTGTATCTTCAGGCAGAGCTGGAGGAGCTAAAAGTTTGCAGAATAAGGGGAGTCGTCCACTCTGCTCAGCACTGAGTTACAAACAGCCTCGCAATCTGCCTTTGTGGAATTTTCAGTGCAAAAATTTACAAGAAACTCTCAGAAGGACATTGTTAGGCACACAATTTATTTGTAAAATGTTTAACTCTAACCAGAATGAACACATAGAGGAGAAACAAGAATAGATAAAAAGCAAAAGAAGATCCTAGAAAATCTCGTTCATGAGAAATAGATGGTTGTTAAATATGAAAAAGACTGATCTTCTTGGGGTTTCACTATTTGAAGAAGAAACGCTGCCCCGCAAATGGAAGGTAAATCGTCGCCCAAAGAAAAAGATTAAGATCACTGAAGCCTACCACACCAGATGCAATGGGCTCGGTAGTTAAGCCTGCGATGTGAGAGCTGCACTGGGGAGTGATTTGGTAACAGTCAAAATGGGAGAACGTAGCAGCAGCTGCTGTTGGGCTAATAAGCAATTAAGACTCAACTTCATTCAAGATGGTAATTCTTAACTTCATTTCTTGAAAAGTAGGACCACAATCTATACCCTGAGGCTGTTTTTCCACTTCTTTTCTCCAAAAGAAAAAAAGTTCTCATGCATAGTTGTCTAGATTGATTGGTGGGACTCAGAAGCGTCAGGATTTTCTTGGGCTCGATGACAAATGAGAAAAACTGCATCACGTTTAGGTCAGGCTGGATTGATCGCTCCTCTGTTCTCTCAGTGCATGGCTCACAGTTGTGTTAAAGAATTCATCATGTTGTGATGTCATGGAGAATCACCAGCTTCTAGGACCGCTCCCTCCCTCTGGACTGCGAGCTCCCTGAGGCCGTGGCTTTTGTTTTATTCTTTTACATAAATTCCCTTGGCACTTGATATATGCCCAGAGCGCAGTGGCGCATGATCAATGATTACTCAACAAACAAAACCCTTCCAGGTCCTATACTAGGCCCAGTGGCATATATGAAGTGTAAACTCAGTTAGTATTTAACACTTGACTGAAATTTGAATCTGGATCCGAGTCCAGTACCCTCAGTCTTAGCCCCTTTGTATACCTGCCTTTCCTAAGAAGGGTCAGTCAGTAAATGGAAGACAATGCCAGCTTTCCTGCTCTCCCTGGTGGCTGCTCCTTCTCAGTCACCTTGCTGGTTCTGCCTCATGCCCCGAGCCGCTTCAGTTCCCAGGCCTCTTCTCTGTGTCTACCCTAGGTGATATTCAGTCTTATTCACATGCTGGTTACTCCCCAATGTGCATAGGCCTCCCAGCATCCTGGATCTCTCCCCTGGGCCCCATATGTGCGCACATATCTGACTACCCCTTGGGTCTCTCCAGTTAGACGTCTAATAAAAATCTCAAGCTTAACATGTGAATCAAATGATCTCGACATTTGTCAGGCAAAGGGATGCAGGATCTCTGAGGCCACAGGGACAAAGAAAGAACAGGAATTAACAGCGGTGGGGAGCAAGACCCTTCGGTTGGCCCAGGTGGTTCCCTCTTGGTGTAACCATGTCCCATGTGGGAACGAGAATGGGTGATGCGGATTTCATAAACTGAATTCACTACAGTTTCTACCTGGGATGATTCTATCAGGAGAGACTGAGATACTAGTATCAAGAAATGTTAAGAAGTGGGAGGGAGCATTCAGTAAAAATATGAAAAAGTCTCCAAAGTCTTGGTGGGCAGCATCAGCAGCAAACTAACTACTCAGGGGAGGCATCGGAAAGGAAGACTTCATAGCCTTGTCACCCATACCAGATATCATTGTGATTTCTCTCAAGTCCAAGTCTGATGCCATAACTCCCTTGCTTGAAATCTGTAATGGTTCTTCACCTTATATGGGAGCTGGTCTAACCTCCCCAGCAAGGCATGCAAGGCCTTCCACGGACAGCCTCCTCACCTGCCTGCCTCTCCAACCTCTCCTTTCCCACCCACCCACCTCAGCAACATGGACCGCTTGCAGTTCTCCAAGCACATTTTACATCTTTGCTCATGCTATTCCCTCTCCCTGGAAAGTCTTTTCCCTACTTTTTCACCCAGGAAACCCTGACCCAGCACATCCTCTGTGCGGCTCCCCTCTCAGCACAATGAGTTTCCTTATCCTCTGGGCTCCTAGAACCCTTTGTACATCCTTCTAATACAGCTTTTAGCCCATGACATTGTAATTATTTGTTTATTGCTTTGTCTCCCCAACTAGATTATGAGATCTTCAAGGGAAAAGTCTGAAGTCTGAGCTTTTCAAATCCTTGATGCCTCACATCATGCCTGCACAGTCACTGTTTAGTAAATGTTTGATAAATGAATGAATGTAGGAACACTGAGCCTTTGCCAGAAAATATGAAAAATAGGGTGTTGTTATACTAATATTCCACTAGAGGGAGCACAGCACATTAGGCTTGGTCTGAATCAGATTAACATAATCTGATAAAGTATTTCAGTTTTAGGCTAGACCTAACGTAATCAGTCTCTGATAAACCCGAGGAATCATTTATTAAACTTCACTATAAGCCAGGCTCTGGATTTGACGATGGGTTCTTCTTATGGGTACGGATGAACAGAAAGGGTAGGAACTCTATGGAATAATATTTTACATTTCTGCTATGTAGAGTGCATTTAAGTGTGTCACAGAGTTTTCCTTTTCTCAGATGTAATCTCATTTTCTAGAATATGCTCCGCCTAGAAAGCTTATTGCTCCATACATACACAATAAATGCTGTGGAATCCGATGACTACACAGCTTTCTAATTTCCTGTTGTCCTATATCCCTTACATCCTGTCTTGAGTACACACACGCATGCTGTTCACGCAGTCAGCTGAAACGACTCATACAGACTAAGATCTAGAACCCAGACCAATTTTGAGTTCAATAGCAATGTTCAATGAATGTGACTGCTCGATGGCAGCAGACCTCCGCCCCACCCCCACCCCCCCATCAGTTCAGCATTTGTCTCGGTGTATTGTAATCATCTGCGTACTTATCCATGCCTGGACAAGACTGCAGACTCCTTGAAGAGGCTGGTGTGGATCTTACCCTTTGCCCTAGCCTCTGCTGCTAGCATAGCACCTGGCACACAGTGTTTAGTAAATATTTTTTTGAATAAGTAAATAAGCTCATTTCATTATAAGGATGGTGAGAGACTGATTTCTGCTGGCACTGAGGGAGAGGCTGGATTGCTTTGGGATGTATATAGACACACGTGTATACATGTGGTAGAGGAGCTGGTCTTGTATGTAGGAAACTGGCTCATTGAAGGCCTCTAGGAGGTGACAGATGCGTAGGCGCACACACACACCTTCCCCAGAATCTTTCCAAATCAGTAGCTGGGGTGTCTGAACTTTCATCATTAGAGAGTCATAGCTTTGGGTCACATATGGCTCCCTGTCAACATATCTTGAATCCATGTGCCCTGGATATCACATAAGTTATCATGTAAGTTGCAAAACTCAAAGATCCCCAGTATCTGATCTGTATTCTCAAGATGTGTCCTGCCGCCCCCCTTGAGAATCTCAGCTGGACTCCTGCTTACTCTCTGTAGTTTGCATTAGAAAGTAGTTTGCTATTTGTCTTTTCAAATCCATAGCTATATATCCAATAAGCTTTTTCAAACTATATACACCATAATGTTTGCAAAAGATTTAAACACATCAATTTGTACAGATGTGAGTTCATAATAATACTAAAACTCCATGAGTCCATAATACTACTAAAATTAAAAACAAAGACTTGATTAGTCACCATTAGAAGAACTAGTGAATTGACTCTGTATTGAAAATAAGTAAATGAAGGGAGAGAATCAAGTATTTATTCTGCCTCTCCTATATAAACTATACCTTGGGTAACCAAAATTTAGATAAGGGAGAAGTTTGTCTTTATGGAAACAGTCCATCACACAAGTGAAGAAGAAATGATAGAATTAGAATATCACCCCCATGATAGAATTAGAATGCAATGTCTAATGAATTAACGAATTTAGACATTAGTACCAATGGCTGGGAACATCACAAAACCAAAGACGACCAGACGTTATATGCCTCCTGATGGAAGTATAAAATACCAACTGCAAGCAAGTCAGATCAAAGTTCTAGATCCAAAAACCTATTCACGAGAAACCTAGAGAACAGCAGAACACGTTAAACCAACGAAGTATTAAAAAAAAGGACAACATTCATGAGACTACAGAAACTTGAACACTGACTGGATATATGATGATAATAAATAATTATTATCACTTTTTTTAGGTGAAATAATTCCATTGTGGTTATGTTAAAGAAAGAACTCATCCTTTAGAAATGTGTACTAAAATATTTACAGATGGAATAATATGATGTCTGGGATTTGTTTCAAAAATAATGCAGAGGGGTGTCGGGGTGGTGGGTGGGCATATATATGAAACAAGATGGCCTTGTATTGATAATTGTAGAAGTTGAGTAATGGGCACATGGGAGTGCATTATATTGTTCTACTTTTGTATATACTTGAAATTTTCCAAAGAAAATGTTTTTCTTTTAAATTATTAACACCTTCCTGAATATTCTGACATTCTTGTCCTAAGGGACAGCTCTCCCTCCTCCATCCCTTGAGATTACTATCCTAGGGAGTCACCTGGAAATTGCAAATACCTCAGGAAAAGTAACTTCTTAGTTCATTAACACCTCTTTATGAACTCATATAAAACGTTATTTCCTGGTCTGCCTTCACCCCTGAAAATACTGCGTGCCTGAGGGTAGAGGTAAAAGAAAATTTGGAGAGAAAAGGAAGGGCTGAGGGTGGGAAGAAGAAACAGAAGAACAAATTTTGCCTTCATTAGAATTTTCCCAGGGTCTTCACTAGTTGGCATATCTTCTTTGTGAGGGTTTTACTAAGACAACTTTCACTGGAGGCATGAAAAAAACGTTTAAAGCCTGGGCTCTGAGGTTAAAATTTCACAAAGGGTCGCCTTTCACACTGTCAAAGGCTAATATCAATATTTTCAGGAGAAGAGGGCTGGCTCCTTTTCCATTGCTGGTGAGCCAATGATGAAACCGCTTGGGTGGGGCAAGGGCACATTTTTGCCTGAACCTGGGAACAGTCTAGACCTGTCCACAGGACTACATGGATGTGGAAACCAGGAGAGAGTAAGGAGTCACCTCCAGCACTCGAGAGTATAGCTTTTTATAGAAGATCTCTGGAGGAACACCAAGAAACTGGTTGCCTCTGGGGAGGGAAGCTGGGGCACTTGAGATTGGGTAGGAGGAGAAAAAAGTCTGACTCTTTATTGCTACAGCCAGGTTATACTGTGGTTAGCGGCTTAAAACATGTGACGACATTTTGCAAACAGCCTTTTGTTGACATAAGCGACTGTACCTTCTATCTGGAAATTAGACAGAAGACAGCTGTCTGTCCGTGGGTTCCTTGGCTGGGCCAGCTGCTGGCACCACCCGCTCTTTGCATATTTTCTTGATTCTCCCTCTGCCTGCCCTCCCTACCACACTCCAGCCTCCCAGAATCTAATGAGGAGTAGAGGATGGCCACTACAACCGACAAGAACAGGATCCTAGTAGTTCTGGTGAACTTCTACAGGTGTGACATGGTATGCACCAAAGCTCAACTTTTCCCACAGAAGGACGGCTCATAGCAGAGGCAAGTGAACACTCTTTGATGGCTCCTGTTGAAATATTCAGGTGAATTCTGCGGTCTATGATTTAGCACTTTTTTTAATAGAACACGAGATTATGAGTTACAACTATGAAAAAAAGTATCTGGCTGTGTTTATTCATTGGTCTCAAATCGCCCTGCACACTCTGCCTGTCTCTGGAGTACTAAGTCCAGTTTTGGTGGAGTTTTTTTGAGTTTTCCTCTTTGTTTATTGAGGTTATTATTTACATACATTAAAATTCACCAATGTTAAACATGCAGTTGGATAATTTTGTAATTGTATACAAGGTGTAACCACCATCACAATCAAGATTTAGAACGGTTACTCCGCCTTAGTAAATTTTTCCATCCCCCTTTGCCCGGGTTCAGTTTTGAGACACTTGATTGAGTTCTACCGTTTTCTCTAACGTCAACTCTCTTCGTAATTTTAGGAAAGTCACTTTAGCTTTCTGGATGTGTTTCTGCTCTTGTAACATGAAGAATGTAGGTACAGATTTGTTTGTAGGGGCTCTTCCAATACTTCCAGAAAATGAGGGGGTGGGATGAGGGCGGGAATGTCAGCTTCCGTCCCCATTCTTTATCCAGCAAACGCATGCAGATCCTAGTGGGTAAACGCCTGTAGTCGCATCAGACAGATTAGGTTTCCATCTTCTCTCTCGCTGGTGTGTAGTCTTTTCTAGGCATCAGGTTCCTCATATGCACTATCAGGCTTATTAAAACAAGACCTATTTGTGTACTGTTGTGAGGATGAAGTGAGATGTGCCGGCACCCTCGAGTATTGGTTGGTATTTTTATTGTAGTATAATATAAAGTCACTGCATTCAACCATCTCTGCTACTACACGTGTACGCAGGCTGAGTCCCACAACCAAAAGAGAAGCACAAACCACGCTCACCGATCTACCCACACGGGCGGCCCCAGCCGGCCTGACAACGTTCCAGGACCCAGAGAACAAATGGGGACACGTGATGCGCTTCCAAAGAGCCCCGCAAGGGGGCGGAATCGGGACCAGGAAGTTCTAACGCCTGTCGTACAAGCGCGACGTAAAGCCGGTCTGCTTTATGGCAACCTGCCTCCGTCGTAAAGCGCCGTCGGCGAGCCCACGTGAGTGGGTTGACAAGACAGCTTCGTGTTGGCAACCGTGGCTCTTGCAGGTGCGCGATCTTGACGTTTTCGCTATGGGCAAACGCGGGAGCCGGAGCCAGAGCCAGCTGCTCAACAGCCTGACTAAAAAGCAGAAGAAGCATCTTCGGGATTTCGGCGAGGAGCATCCCTTCTATGACAAGTATGGAGGGGAGGGGCGTGGCGGGGGCCTGAGCTGCCGGCGTCTTTTCCCGGTGAGATCCGGGGCTTCCCCGGGGCTGGCCCGCCGGTCTCCTATGGAATGGTGACAGGGCTGCTCCCGCCTCTTCCCACTCTTCCCCGGCGCCCACCGTGCTCGGGTCGGGCCTGGCGGGTGCTCGGCTGGGGAGGATTCTGGCGGCATCCCGCCCGGAGATGGGGTTCTTCTTGGGTCTGCCTGCCTGTTGTTGAGCCCGCGGCTTTATGCTAGACGACACACCCACTGTGTGGGGGCTGGGTTTTGTGTGGTCAGAGGTTTTCTAAGAGTGTTTTTGTTTTTAAAGAATTGATCACTGATCTGTCCAGTTACCTTGAGCAGACTGATGTGTCGTTGGTTATAAGTTCCTCTCTAAGTGTCCAGACTGTATGAACCCCGAGGGCTTTTATTTGCCAAATTTATCGATCTTTGGGATGAGAGCCAGTTGTGTGACTCTACTATTTGTCATATGGCCTCGTTAAACTTTTCATTTATCAGTTATTTATTTGTCATATTCTTACAATCCCTGTCCAAATGCATATGTAGGTTTTACATGACTATAGTTGTAATATGTCTGTAATGGTATATTCTGCCTTTTTCACTTAAAGTTTTATCATTAGAATTTTTCCTAATTGCTACGTACTTGTAGATGAAGTTTAACATTATCTATTTCTTCTCAGGGTTTCCAGACAGGAAGCAAAACCACAGATTTGTCAACTGGTAATGTTTTATACCTTCTTTATAATAGTTGGTTTTGGGTTGTTACTTTTAAGACTGTGTATAATAATGAAGTTTAGCTACATTTCCATTCTTTCTGATTTTAGATGTAATCCATTATTTTAGTAATATTGCTTGGTTTTGAATGCAGATGTCTGTTAAAATACCGTCATGATAGCTAATACAGTAACCAGAGTTTGAAACCGTCCTGAGGAATAAGCCTGTTAGAACCTGTTAAGGAGGTGTTCCAGAGGACTCTTGGTGAATCCTAACAGGGAGTATCTTGTTTGTTTAACATAAAAGAAGCCACAAATAGAGTGCAAAATGAACCAAGTTCCTATCTCATTACGACAAACTCAAAACAACGGCATTCCTTTGTTGTATTGTAATTTTTCTCTTGCCCCTTTAATCGTGCCAAATGGCTGACACGTGGGGTAGATAACCTTATAACCTAAAGCTCTATGTTTTAGTCAGCTTTCTTCCCATGTGGAACATTAGCAGTTCAAAGAAGATGAAGAGCTTCTAGAATCATAGCTAGATTAGCTATTTTAAATAAATTTGATGCTGGGCTTGATTGAATAGATAGGATTGCATATTTGCAAAAAAGGTAATTTTTATTTAGGAAAGTCTGAACCTGTTACGCTCTTGGTCTGATGATGGTCATAGGGTAGCAACGAGAACAATATCATTTTTGTTTTTAAAATTTGCATTTTCCTTTTAGTCAGAGAGTTCAGATACTTCAGGTTCTGAAAGTGAAGCAGAGAGTGAACCAGAACAAGTTTCTGGGTACCACAAACTACTCGCCACATTAAAGAGTGTTTCTGAGGAAGATGAGGAGGAAGAAGAAGAGGAGGAAGACAGTGTTGTAGATGAGGCAGAAACAAACGATGAAGATGGCGATAGTGATGTCAGTGTGGAAGATGAGACAGCAGCAGAATCTACCGACATGCAGGAGAGTAAGTGTCTTTGGTGGATGCGTCGTCTTTGCCAGGACTATGGACAGATTGCCCCACAGTACCCTGTGCTGTGTGAGTTGGCTGAAAGCACATGGATCCAAAGCAGAGGTTCTTAACCTTGTGTTCGGCGATGTCTTTGAGAAGCTGATGAAAGCACAGGACCCTCTTGCCAGAAAAATGCGGAAATAACGTTTTTGTTTATCATTTCCAGGACTTCGTCAGTTCTAGTTAAAGTTCCCCTGATTCAGAGGAAAGAGAACCTAGTTTTGTTTTTGTTACTTAGTTATGAGTCTCAATATGTTAAAGAGATTACTGTTCCTCCCTTAGAGAGGCAAAATTTAATGGAAGAAAGATATAAAATATGCAAAACATTTTGAACAGCAGATTTGTATGGAACAGTGAGAATTTTTCTCTGTACTTTCAGGTGTCACACACCATTCTTAGTATTTTAATTCATCAGTTTTACTAGGATAACACTTCATTGCTTCAGACTTAGGGTTTAGTTTTGTTTTGTTTCCTATTTTCCTTTCCTGTTTTGGACTTTTAAAAACGAAAAGTTTGGATTTTTTTGGGTTTTTTTTAAGTTTGGCACCTGAGCTAACGTCTGTTGCCAATCTTCTTTTTCTTCCTTCTTCTCCCCAAAGCCCCCCAGTACATAGTTGTATATTCTAGCTGTAGGTCCTTCTGGTTGTGTTATGTGGGACGCTGCCTCAGCATGGCTTGACATGCAGTGCCACGTCCACACCCAGGATCCGAACCAGCAAAACCCTGGGCTGCCAAAGCAGAGCATGCAAACTTAACCACTCAGCCACAGGGCCAGCCCCTGGTTTTTAATTATAAACGTAATTTATATTTACTGTAAAAATTTAAGGGGGCAGTATAGTTAAACCGATATCTGCACCACCTTGAGATGAACACCATTAACGTTTTATATAACCTTCCAGAATACTTTTTTATGGATATATGTGTGTGAATAAGAGTATGTACATATATTTGTGTATATGTGTTTAATGGTCTCATACATTTCTGTAACTTACTTTCTTTCTTTAATAATATGCCATGGGCCTTTTTCCATGTGTGTAACTGTGGATTGACATTAGCTTCTGAATTACATAGTATTCTGGTGTAAATGATACATGGTAGTGTAATCAGTACCCGACTGATAGAAAATGATGTCATTTTTTCCAGTTATTTCTTACCATAATCAGTGCTGCTTTGAATATCTTTACATGTACATCTTAGCATACTTTATCATCTTAGAAAAAGTCCCTGGGGGCCGGCCCCATGGTTAAGTTCGTGCACTCCACTTGGGTGGTCCAGGGTTTCACCGGTTCAGATCCTGGGTGTGGACATGGCACCACTCGTCAGGTCATGCTAAGGCAGTGTCCCACACAGCACAACCAGAGGCACTCACAACTAGGATCTACAACTATGTACTGGGTGGCTTTGGGGAGGAGAAGAAAAAAAAAAGAAAAAAGATTGGCAACTCTTAGCTCAGGTGCCAATCTGTTAAAAAAGAAAAGAAAAGAAAAGAAAAAGTTCCTAGAACTGAAATTGGTCAACAATCAGCCTTCATTTTGAAACTTATGTTTTCTACCTACCTGAATTTGCTTAAAAGTAAATATTAGCAGTGAACACTAGTGTTGATATAGACTAAGGAGTTAGTTTTATTTGTCAACAGAAGTATATTTATGCGTAAATAATTTAACAAAATGTTTCTCAAAATTGCAGGTATGGCCTTACCTGCTGACCCTGAGGGAAAAGATGGGGACGGGCCCCCTGCCACGTCACATGGATCCCCCGAGGAGTTTACGGATGCAAAACACGAGTCGCTCTTCAGCCTGGAAACCAATTTTCTCGAAGAGGAAAGTGGAGGCAGCTCTTCTCTGAAAGTGTCACTAGGTCAGAGCACAGGATGTGTTGCTTGAATTCACCTGGGGCTTACTACAGGGGCTGTAGGCTAATTCACGGGGACTCGCCTGTTATTGGAATGAGCGGCAATAAAAACAGATAGTTCAGCAGCTAGCTCTCGAGCTGGGAGAAAGTACTTCTCCGAGGTATTTTTGTGTTTTTCAGTGGTTAGGCACTATTGGGAGTGGGGGTTGTTAGGAGAACAGCTTAAGAATGATAGCAGGGGAGGCCAGTTCCCCAGGCCTCACATTTCCAGAATTGGGGTCCGGGGGAGACTTCTGATTTTGTTCCCAGCAGGAAAGGAAGAGAAAGAGGAGAAAATACTTTGCACTTTCCTCTCTACCCTTCAATTCTTTTTGCTTATTGGAGCAATAATTTTCCAGATTTCTGAGACGCAGGAGTGGGCAATCTGATTGGTCGTTTTTACCAGGGAGCACCTCAGAAGCCGAAAAACTCCACCCTGTCTCCCCAGCCTCTCTCGGCCTCTCGGCCATGCCTCTGTCCAACCTGCAGTCGCTCGGACGAGGCCTGCCTGTGGTAGGCTTAGGCAGGTCTCTGCTCTCTTTCTCGGGTCCAGTTTCTCAGCCTCTGTCTGGGTGAGCAAGTCAGATTGGTCTCGTTCTCTGTCCTGCCTGCCTTTTTTGGTCCCAGTGCCACTCTTCAACCCAGCTCTACAATTAATGAGGCTGAAATTTTAATTTGCTCATTTGGCTTTTTGGTTCTATTGGCTGTTATAAGGGAGAGGGAGAAGTAGCAGTTAGAATTTGGGCACAAACCCCATTCTGAACCACCAAAATGTTAAAACTCTGGAGGAAACATTAGGAAGCTTGACTATCCAGAATTTCTCTAGTCATTTTGGCTGTACAGATATATTAGCAACTAGAATTCTCGTGTCCTATTGTTTACTCTTTTCTTAAGTATATTTAGTACAAGGTGCTTTGCATTTGATGTTTTACCATTTGGATCCGTGAATGGGTCATTTAACTTTGCTTCCTAGTGAGTGGGGCTGGAAGAGAAGGTTGGGTGCCAGCTCAGAGCACTGAAGATAACCCTGAGTGCAGGGGCTACCGTTTGGATCATTTGTTCAACTCAGTTGAGTAGTGAGCATTTCTGTGAGTCCTGCAGTGCAAGATAAGTCAGACATGGAACCTGCCCTCAGGGATCTTCCAGGCCAGTAGATGACATAAGACATGCACGGGTCTGTGTTGGGGTTGGGGGGTGGGAGTGCAGTAGGGGACTGTCTATGGGGAACCCGGGATGGCCTCTTAGTGGAGCCAGTACTGTGCCTGACACAGTAGGCTCCTGGGAAATAGTTATTTATTGTAAGTCAGAGAGTAACATTAAACTATTTGGATATACAAAAATGAGGTAAAGGAGAGGATAGAAATTTTTTTTTTTTAGCTTTTCAAGTCGGTATGAGGTGTTATCCTCTACATTTAATTTGCATTTCTCAAATAACTAGTGATGTTTAATAATTTTCCATATTCTTATTGTCGGCTTAGATATATCTTCTTTATTAAAGTACCCATTCAAGTATTTTACTCATTTTTATTTGGGTTGTTTGTCTTTTTATTTTGATCTGTAGGCACTCTTCCTCTTCGTGTATTCTGAATATAAGCTATTTGTCAGATGTCTGTTTCACAAATATTTTCTCCCAGTATTTGGCTTGTCCTTTCGTTTCCTTAGCAGGTTCTTTTGATGACAGAGTGTTTAATTATGATGAAGCCTAGTTTCTCTCTTTTTTTCTTTTATGATTAGCCCTTTTAGTGTTCTCTCTAAATCTTTGCATACTCCAAGGTCACAGAAATACTCCACTGTTTCTTCTAGAAGCTTCATAGATTTGGCTGTTAGCTTGAAATCTGTAATCCACCTTGGATTAAATTTTGTGAATGAAATGAAGTAGGAGGAAAGGCCATTTCTTTCCATATGTTTATCCAGTTGTTCAGCACCATCTATTGAAAAATATTTTTCTTTCCCACCACATTACTTTGATGATTTTATCAAAAATCATAACTGTATATTTATGGTTCTATTTCACCATTTTAGAAAATGTTCAGGGGCCGGCCTGTTGGCACAGTGGTTAAGTTTGCACATTCTGCTTCAGCGGCCCAGGATTCACTGGTTCGGATCCCAGGTGTGGACATGGCACCGCTTGGCAAGCCATGCTATGGCAGGCATCCCACATATAAAATAGAGGAGGATGGGCACAGATGTTAGCTCAGGGCTAATCTTCCTCAAAAAAAAAAAATGTTCAGTTGATTTATTTGTCTATCCTTAGGGCAGTATCACACTGCTTACTAACAATAGCTTTGTGGGAAGTCTTGAAATCACATAGTTTTCTAGCTTTCTCTTTTGTAACATTTACCAGCTATTCTGCTTCCCTCATATTTGCATATTAATTATAGAATCAACTTGTAAATTTCTGAACTATGTGTATTTGTCTCTTTCTCCTTTCAGTTCTGTCATTTTTCGCTTAATGTAATTTAAAGTTATATTTTGGGGTACATCTCCATATAAGCTCTAGAATTAAGTTGTTGATATCTACAAAATACTTTAGTGGGATTTCTAGAATTTTTAATTAAAGGAAAGAAAGCCACAGAGGCAGAAGAATTTGAGGGTCGTGTAATTCAGAAATTATATTGGAGAGGTAGGTTGGACGTATATCCTGTGGTGCCCCAAATGTCAGACTGGGAAGTTTCTTCAAAGGTTTTTGAGCTGGGAAGTAATGTAGTTAGAGAAATGCTTTAGGAAGATGAACCTGTCAGAATCTTTTAAGCTCTAGACTGGGAGAGAGGATGGGGAAAGCATATGGGAGAAAGGATTAGTTAACATCGTGAAGAGCAGCGTCTCATTCACACGGGAAGACCAAAAGATGCCTGCCGTTTCCTCCAGGTGTTCTGACAGTTTTTATTTCTGACTTAGATCCGTTTCTACAACATGTGAACAAAGAACTGAAAGAAAAAGAAATTCAGGCTGTTCCCACAAATCCCAAAACTACCCACCAGCTAAAAGTAAGTGTTCTTGGTCATCCCAGTCACAAATGGAGAAAAGCTCTAAGTAAAGCAGTGCTCCTGGGTTTTAGCGGTCTCCCTGAATGCAGGGTACGCAGCAGTGGTAGATGGCTTGATAGGGGAGCAGGACACAGGAAGGCTGCAGGAGCCTCCTGGGGCACAGGTGTGGCTAGAAAAGGCTCTGGGAAGCTGGAGTGTGGGAGCCAGAGAAGAGAAGAGTGTACACCAGGTACGCCAGGGTTTAGACTACCATCTGCGAGGGGCTGTCCCGTGACTTAAGGCAAGTTAACCTACCTTTTTGATCTTCACTATTCTCATCTATTAGAGGGGGCAATAATGCCTACCTCAGAATGATGTAGTTTAGTTTACTGACTGATACATAGAAGTGTTCAGTAAAACAGTAGCTACTGTTGTTCATTTGTTTGAAATAACTGCGATGCATTCACCGCTAAATTACTCAGATATGGAGCAGTTTTTGCTGCTTTGTTTTTTTTTTACCTACTGATGCTGTTTGTGAGAGTTGGTCATCCTTTTTTAATTGGAATTTTTATTGAGATAATAATTATAAGTTGCAGTTGTAAGAAATAATACAAAGACATCCCTTGTGCCCTTTGCCCACTTTCCCCCAGTGATGACATCTTGCGAAACTAAAGTACAATATCACAGCCAGGAAGGTGACATTGGTAGAATCTACCTGTCTTACTCAGATTTCACCCGTTTTGCTCCTACTCAGTTGTGTGTGTATGTTCAGTTCTATCCTGTTTTATCACGTGTGTAGGTTCCCCTGTCCACCCCCACAGTCAAGATAGAGAACATTTCCAGCACCGTAAAGATTCCTCCTGTTTCCTCTTGCCCTCTTAAAGCCACACCCACCTCCTTCCCCTCATTCCTAATCCTTGGTAATCACTAATCTGTTCTCCTTCTGTAATGTTGTCATTTCAAAACTGTTATTTGAAAAGAATCATACAGGGGCCAGCCCAGTGGTGTAGTGGTTAAGTTTGCACACTCCGCTTCAACGGCCCGGGGTTTGTGGGTTTGGATCCCGGGCGTGGACCTACATACAAAATAGAGGAAGATTGGCATATTGGCACAGATGTTAGCTCAGCAACAATCTTCCTCAAGCAAAAGGAGGAGGATTGGCAACAGATGTTAGCTTAGGGCCAATCTTCCTCACACACACAAAAAAAAGGATTCATGCAGATTAGTTTTTTTTACTTAGCATAATTCCTTGGAGATTCATCCTAGTTCTTGGCCAGTGTCAGTAGTTCATTCCTTTTTATTGCTGAGGCCATCCTTTTTTTGTTGTTTTTTTGGCTGAAATTAGCAATTTTATCATAGTGCAAAAATTCCCAAACTGGTATCCCGCAAAATATTATTCTTTAGGATTCTAATAGATATGTCTCAAAAAGAAAAAAAAGTTCCACGTGCAAATAAATTTGGAACCCTTTAAGTTAAATCAAGTGAAACGCAGTTCTTAGCATAGGACTCATCAGAGCCTTTAGTATCTAATATGCATTGTGAATCTGCCTGAGGGGGATTAGGTTTTGTGGTGTTTACCAAAGTTATCTAACCACAGAGCCCATTTTTTTCTGGAATGAATTTTGACTTCCCAGAGTGTGTTCCACAGAACAGTTTGGGACACACTGATATGGTAAAGAGCTCAAATGTGAAGTCAGAAACCGTGGACTCTAGCCCTCAGCTGTCTTCTCTCCTGGGTAAAGTTTGTCTGAATCACATAACCTCTCTGAACCTCAGCATTTCCTGAACCGTGAGAAGAGCATTATAGTATCTGCCTTGCAGGGTGGTTGTGAGGATTAAATGAGATGATCTGTGAATCATGAGAGGTCTTGGTAAGTTATAAGGTACTGTGTGAAAATAAGGTGTCATAATTCATTTCTAACTTAACTTTTGATCTCTCTCTCCCCTAGTGGCCCACCCTAGGCCAGCTTGTCTTTTCATCTAAGTTTCAGAAGTTGGAAACATTTAAACCCCCAAAGGACATTGACTTACAGTCACTTCATCTCCAGAAGCCTCTGGAATCTACCTGGACCAAGACCAACAGCCAGTTCCTCTCTGCTGCCCAGAAATCAAGTAGCCCCTTCACACCCCTCCAGAAAGAGCTCTTCTTAATTATGAATTCTTACCGGGACTTGTTCTACCCAGAAAGGACCGCCCTGAAGAATGGGGAGGAGATCCGCCACGTGTACTGCCTGCACGTCATAAATCACGTCCTCAAAGCCAATGCCCAGGTGCTTGGCAACAACAGCAGACGCCGAAGCCAGAAGCTTGGGGTGGGTGACGACGATGACTTCAGGGACCAGGGGCTAACCAGGCCCAAGGTGAGTGGCAGCAGGAGAGCCTTGCCCTCAGGAAGGAGGCTAGCTGCAAGGCACTGCCGGACAGGTGCCTGGCACTTAGCAGGTGCTCAGGTATTTTAATGATTGGAGTAATGAATGAGTCCAAGAGTGAGCAGGTTAGACTGCCAGCTAGTGTCAGAGCCGTGCCGCAGACAGCTCAGTGGGCTGCTGCTCACAGTGGGTCTAACTGGAAACTTGTGAGTAGCAGCTCCCTCCATGATAATTCTCCCTAAAGATAAGCCCTGAACTCACAAATTACACTCCATTAGCAATCTCTCTGTGGTTGCCGGAGCTGGATGGGACCTTAATGAGCCTTTTCTCCAGTCTCTTCATATTACAGCTGTGCACAGAGACCCAGATTTGTAGAGGGCCTTAGCTAAAGAGAACCAGGGAAAGGGTGGCAGAGATGACACTGGAACAAGGATTCTCTTCATTAAGCCACATAAATATGTAAACTTTGGAAAACAAAAGTCCCTATTTTTCCGTTGTGTAGTTATTGCTACAAAGTGACGATGACATTGATTTGGGCTCATCAGCCTGAGCTCTGGGGCATCTGGGGCTTCCTAGAAAATGTCTTTTAATTCTGTCTGCACTTTTCATGCTGGCGTGGAGCTAGATCTTCTGTTGTCTACTCCCTCGCCCCCGTAGCCTGTCTCTCTCCGTACTGAGGAAGCCTCATCTTCTTAGGTTGTTCTCACTGAGCTTAATCGGATTCTAGGGTTTTCATACTGATGTGGCTTTTAGTGATTTCTCAGTCCAACCCCCGTTTGACAGCTGGGGAAGCAGAAACCTAGACACTTACTAGTGTCACAGCTGGGGCAATAGCTCGGCCCTCTTCAGTCTCGGTCCGTCATCCCTGCCCTGTACCAAGCTGAATCACTGCACCCCTCGGCTAGGCTGATCCCCTTTCTGGGCGACTACCTCAGAGTCTTGATTATAAGATGATCTCTTTCCATTTAGAATCGCGAAAAAGAATAGGAGGCAGTTTACCTGTGAATCACATTTAGAATTGAGTGAATTGCATGATCTGACTGGAGTTATTTCCATTGTTGTATTGTTTTCAAAAAGGTAGTTAGAAATTAATCTTTTATTAGACGTCTTCTGGGTTTTTTCCTCAACAGTTGTAACTTTAAGCATTTTTGGAAATGTTTGGAAAACTGAGTCCTCTATTTCCTGTTAAAATATGATCCTATTTCAGAAATGCTTTATTGTCATTTCTGAAAATTTACTAGGGAATGTACTGGAAAAGTAATGATGCCTTAGTCGTTTTTCCTTACCAGTTTTATTTGTTCTCTACTTACTGCATCTAATTCATTTACTTATTCAGCATATATTTATTCCTTGGGTCTCATGGATAAAAATACTATAGTCAGTTCTGCAGGAGACAGAAATGTGTAATATTCCTTGCTGGGAAGAGCTTGTGTGTTTATGTCCTTGGGTTTTTGCTAGTAGACACCTCTCTTAACGGCATTGACTTATCCTCAGAGGTATTTCCAAATTCTGCTTGAGAATTGCCTCCCATAGAGCCGTGAGATTGAAGTCCACAGGACATGGTGCTGTGGATGTGAAAGGTGCTCAGCTTCTGCTACTGAGCCAGGTCCTGTGCAAAGTGGGTGACGTAGATGTGGTCCCTGGCGGGGGACCACTGCTGTACAGAGGGCTCTTTAGTGCCAGGTCCTCGGAGGCTCACCTCGAGCTGCTGTTCCTTCCCTCTGCCCCACCAAAGCTGCCCGTTGCTCTCTCCACAGGTGCTGATAGTGGTGCCGTTCCGGGAAGCTGCTCTGCGAGTGGTACAGCTCTTCATCAGCCTCCTTGAGGGTGACAGCAAGAAGAAGATAATTGTAAGCAACAAAAAGAGGTTTAAGGGAGAGTATGGCTCGGATCCTGAGGAGAGACCACCCAATCTGAAGAGGCCTGAGGATTATGAAGCCGTATTTGTCGGCAACATTGATGACCACTTCAGGATCGGTAATTCATCCTTGTCAAAACTGAGCCCCTGAGAGACCTGAGGGGTGAGCTTCACACAGCTGGAAGCCTGGAATTAGGCGTTCTCTCAGTGGGTCACTGACTCAGCCTCCTAACGGAACAAGGGTCTGCACTTGAGGCATCTTGTCTGCCAGGGCAGGGTCCTGCCCTGGCTAATGGGGGAACGCTTGGCTGATGTGCAGAGTGTCTCTGAAGGCAGGTGTAAGAGGCACATGCACGTTTTTGAGAGAACTGTCTCAGCACGCCCATAGCTGGTAGCATGTAGTCGAGAGGTTCTTGGGGGAGTCGGAAGAGACAGGGGCTGAGTGGGTCATTCTGAGGAGGCTGAATAAATAAACTATCTGTGTGTGATAGTGGACTTCCCTCCTGCCTGCCATGTAGAGTGCCTGCCCCTGAATTATCTCCACTCAAGACTTAGCAATTCCCACCCAGCTTTTCACGTTTTTGCTTGGCTCTCATTCAGCTTCCATATACTTGATTGGTTGTACATTGATAAAGTTCTTGGAAAATGTTTATTAGTCACATATGCTCATTCACCAGACGTTTATTAAGCATCTACTATGTGCCAGGCACTATTTAAGAAGCTAGAGGTATAGAAATAAAAGTTATGACTCCTACTGTTAAGGAAGTCCAGCCTAATAGGGAAAGGAATAAGTCTTAGGATCAGAAGATGCAGTGGGTGTTCTCGGAGCATTTAAAGCAAATCTCCTTACCCAAAATGGGCACGAGTGGTTAGGGAAGGCCTCCGGGGAGGTGCCGTCTGTACTAAATTGAAACCTGAGTGGAATATAGCCAGTTACAAATGGAGGTGGTCAGAGTGGGGGAAAAGGTTTCAGACAGGAAACTGCACGTGCAGAGCCATCAGGGTGAATCAGCCAGACACAGCCTAAGACTCACACAGGCTTCAGCATGGCTGGAGTGTAAGGTGCAAGGGGACCAGAGCAATGTTTAGTTTTAAATATGTACAGGTATCCAGCAAGCAGCTGATATATCAGTCTTGAGCTCAGGGAAGAGATGTGGGCAGGAAATATAAATTTTTGTGAAGGTGATGTTGAGGCCATGGTTAGTGAATAAATTTACCCAAAGCTTTATGTAGAGTGACAGGAGAACCTGCAGGTGAATTTAGGGGTTTGTAGAATTGCTATTTGGATTCGGAAAGACAGATAAGGGCCAGGTCAGTGATAGAAGCAGAACTAAGTATTGAAGTCGCGGAAACCACCAGTGAGGAAAAGGACATTTCAGGGAGGGGGTGTTTAAAGTGCTGCTTAGCATTCATGACAAGAAACACTAAAGTGCCATTGAATTGGTACCCAAGAGCTGTTGGTGACCTTAACAAGAGTCATGTCAGTGGAGTCCTGAGAATCAGAGACCAGATTGTGGTGTATTGAGGAGTGAGTGGGAGATTTCAAAGTAGAGACAATTTTCTGGAGAAGTTTAACACTTAAGGAAAGGAAGAGTGAGAGCTGGAAGGGACCCTAGATGCGAGGGATGATGATGATGATGATTTTAATAAATAAAGCAGTTTGAGCATGGTTATATGCTAAGGGGAAAGATCTAGAAGGTACAAGGGGAGAGGAATGCTTTGAGAGGGTGGAAGCTCATCGCTTGGTCATGACTTACGAACTTGATGTGTACTTGGCTGTTCTGTGTAGGAGTGGCAATACTTCAGAGAAGCATCCGACTCTATGCCCCCTTTTACTCCTCGGACATCCTCATTGCCTCCCCTCTGGGCTTGAGGACCATCATTGGTGGAGAAGGAGAGAAGAAGAGAGATTTTGACTTTTTGTCTTCCATTGAGCTTCTCATCATTGATCAAGCCGACATTTATCTGATGCAGAACTGGGAGCATGTCTTGGTAATGCTGGTCATTCACATTTAGAGGGACAACGTTCACATTTAGAAAGATAAGCTCAGCAGTTTAAGTCTTAAAGGGTTATTTAAGTCCAGATTAAAACTCAGTTAGTTTGGAAATAGGGAAATATTCCACATTTTCCAACTTGAAAATGGAATGTTATTTTCCCTTTTGTACCCACAGATTGGTCAGTTAACTATCCAAAGAGATAAAAATTCTCATCAGTATTTTCAAATCTCCAGAAAAGATTTTTTCCTGTTAAAGGTCATTTCTGGGGGCTAGCCCCAGTGGCCTAGTGGTTAAGTTCGGCTCGCTGTGCTTTGACAGCCCAGGTTTGGTTCCCAGTCGTGGACCTACACCGCTCTGTTAGCAGCCATGCTGTGCTGGCAGCCCACATTCTAAAAAATAGAGGAAGACTGGCATGGATGTTAGCTCAGGGCGACTCTTCCTCAGCCAGAAAAAAAAGTCTCTTCTGCTAATAGACCACTTTAGCGTGGTGAGTTGGTTGGTTGGTTGAAAATTCTCCTCATCAGGAACATCTTTACCTGAAATAATTCCTCCTGCCATTTATGTTCATTCTCTTGTTTGATCTTCAGTGGAGATGGGAAAACATTGCTCATGATTTCTTAGTGTGTTTTGCAGAGAAATGTAGGCTATCTTTATCCCCGTACTTAATTTGTGCTGTAATTTTTTTCTCCCTCTCCACATACTCTGCACTGTTGTCAGTTTTAGGATTGAAAAACTGTCCTTTGGAACAATCTTTATCACAGAACATTAGGTTTGTTTTTTAAAGGTATAGAGAATTTACTTCGCCTGCAACCCCAGGGCTTGCAGGAAGTTTGGGAAAAATAAAGGGGAGTACTTATTTATAAAGCAGGGAATAAATTTATAGTATTCATTACCTTTCAATGTATCTTACAAGATAAGAATACAATTAACATAGAAAAGATGTGTCGATGCTTGAGTCCTAGTCTTTAATTTGAGGAAAAGGCCCCTGTAGTGGCTCTGAGAATCTTCTCATGTTTTGAGAACCAAGTCACTGATGGACAACAGCTCTGTTTTCCATGTCGTTTCTCTTCTTGTTCAAGTCTAGGACTAAGGAACCCATAGAGTGACCAGGGTGGCATTGCAGGAGTTCCTTTAAAAGGACTGTTCCTATAGGTACCACTTCGATCCTTTTAGCCAGGTCCAAGAGGTGGCCAGTTTCAGCTTATTTTCTTGCCTCGGGGGGTGTTCACTTGACTGGGCAAGTCAGTCACCCATCCAGGCCTTGATTTTCTTATTGTAATTTGGGAGATGATAGTACGTACTCCATGGGGTTAAATAAGATGATAGGCTTGTAGAATACCTAGCAGTGCTCAACAGGCGAAGGCTCAATAAATATGAATGGTACTGTTACTTCTGCTCAAAGCATTTGATGAACCACATGAACCTCCTGCCCTTGGACTCACACGGGGTGGACTTTTCTCGAGTGCGCATGTGGAGCCTCAATAATTGGTCCAAGTACTATCGTCAGACACTGCTGTTTGGGGCCCTGCAGGATGCCCAGATAAACTCCGTGTTCAACAAGTACTGCGTCAATCTGCAAGGCCAGGTGGGTTCTCTCCTTATTTCCCTGGATCTTTATGAAGTGTTATGTATTGTTTGGGTCATGAGGTAGAAGGAGAGGATAGCATTTGGTCTACAGTGGGGATGGCTCACCTCCTCACGCTCCCATTGATTCCTGGCAGGTGGCTGTGAGGAATGTCCCGATGACAGGCTCCATCAGTCACGTCCTGGTGCAGCTCCCACATGTCTTCCAGAGGATGGAAGCTGAAAACCTTGCTTCGGTGATTGATGCCAGGTAGCCATCCCTCCCCAGTCCCGTTGGAACCCTGGCGGCCAAAGAGAGGGATTTGAGTCTAGCATACAAATTTAGAATTGGATTCCATGTTGGGTGTATTGATTACAATTTACCAAATGAGATGAGATAATTGAACCTAGTCATGCCGTTGACAGAGGAGGAAACTGAAGCCCACAGAGAAATGGTGCCATGTCCTAGTTCTCATAGCTAGTTAGTGGCAGGGTTAGTATTGTAAATCATGGGTCCTTCCTCCAGACTGTAGCATTTTTAAATTACATTACACTGCTTAATGCTGCAAAGTGTCCCATGACAACAACTTAATTGTAAGCCCTTCAGTGCAAGAACTATTTTTCTAATTCTCCATATGTTTTTCCCCTGTCTCTTTATTGTGTTTACTCAGGGAGCCATGGTAGCAGAATGGTGCTTAGCATGTGGTAGTTGTTCAGCAGTTTGACGACTGACTGAATGAATGAATGAATGATGTGGTTATATACTCCTTAGAATAATTCTGTGGGATATACTAGCATTACGTCTATCCTTTATGATGAATAGTGGTAGTACTTATTTTTTAATGTGCTTATCACGTTTTATCCTTATGTAATCTCTTTGTGGTGAGGTAAGCCATATTGGCCTCCTTGGGGAGGTGGAGGGAGATTGTGACTTGCCCAGGGTCATGCAGTTAGTAGTGACGCTACAGGCTCAACTCTAGACCACTGACTTTGCCCTTTACCTTTCCAAACCAGGTTTAACTTTTTTGTGAACAAGATTTTGCCTCAGTATCGTGACGCGGTCATGTCTCACACGCTCATCTATGTCCCCTCCTACTTTGACTTTGTGCGTCTCCGAAATTACTTCAAGAAGGAGGAACTGAACTTCACCCACATCTGCGAGTACACCCAGAAGTCTGGTGTCTCCAGGGCCAGACACTTTTTCCTTCAAGGAGAGAAGCAGTTTCTGCTCTTCACAGAGCGCTTCCATTTCTACAAAAGGTAAAGTAGTGCCTTGTTTCAAGTGTCCTGTCTGGAGGGGAAAATGCAGTGCAGATCATGGCCTGCATCCGAGTGCATGGTGGGCTTTGCAGTGTTATAAGGTCCTCCCTCACTCTGCCTCTTGCGCAGAAGCCAGAGAATTTAGGGGCTGGACAGACTGTGGTTGGTTGGCTGGTTGGTTGGTTGGCTGGTTGGTTGGTTGGTTGGCTGGTTGCCTCCCTTTAGGCATTGTTGGAAAAGGTTGAGGAAACAAATGAGTGACTACAGTATAACCTGTATATAGATCTGGAGTGGGTCCATGCTTGGGACTCAGTTTTAGCTGTGGTTGTACACCTCAAGACAGACATTCCAGAGTGGAACAACTCTCAACAGGGACAGTAGGAGTGAGTACAGCGAGGGGAGGGACCTGTCGTGGAAGCACAGACAGCATATCGGGGGCTGTGTGGTCTGCAGAGATGGAGGCTGAGTGCGGCGTCAGTCTGCAGAAAGTTCTGGTGTGTCCTGAGAAGGTGAGCACGTGCTTACTTCCTCACCAAGAAGAGCCAGGACTCAGGGACCCCTTGGTGTTTGCAGGAGGCAAAAGGTGAGGGGCTTAGAGTGGAATATTTGAGGGTGTCAGCATCTGCTTAGCTTCCCCACCTTGTGACTTTGACAAAATAAGTTGGATTGGCTTTTTTTAGAAATCTGTTAGTTAGTAATATTGAGGCCTCTGTTATCTGGGATACTTGGAGCCCTTTGCGCCCCGAGAGCTCAGGTATTTTATTATTTTTCTATTTCTGCTACCAAATGAAAAAGCCCTTTTTAAACCCGTACGTAAGGAGAGATGGAAATTGCATCCTATTACCTCTTCCTGATTCACAATAAGGTCCAATGAATCTAAGTTCTGACTTGACTGTTTTATTAACTCTCCATCACATATACTAATGAGGGGCACATTTTCCCAGAGACTTCCTAACACAGAGCCAGAAATCTCCCCGGCTTTGGAGCATATTACGTGATGCGCCTGGCGTTGCATTGCCTTGTAGTTTACGCTGATGTTAGGATGGTGCTCCCCAGACATGTCCTTGTTACCAGACGAGGAGGGAGGAATCAGCAGCCTGCCCGGGCACAGCGGGCTGGCGGGACGTGACCTCTGAGTGTTCTGCTGACTAGGTGTTCCGTGGGCGGAGAGTTGAGATGTGACCACATTAGTGTTTCCTCTGCTCCATTCTCAGCTACCCAGATAAGGCTCTTTGGCCAAAGACTGTTAATGAATGCCTGCTGGTTGGCATCATTATTTGCTTTGTTCCAGTAAGTCGTTGTTTTTATTCATGTTGGAAAGCGGTATTTGGGGGGAGTTTGTACTCAGCAGATCTTAGGAGCTCTTAGTTTTCTATCAACTTGACAAATGAAAGCCAGCCCTTTAAGTGAAGTGGGTGGGTTGGAAACCTTCCGAGTGTGACTGTCTATATCAAGTGTGCATTAGGCTGGGATGAGGACCGCTCTCAGACAGCAGCTTTCCAAGGAGAAGGCATGATGTCAAAGGAGCCCTTTCTCTTAAGTCAGCAGGACAATCCCCTGCCTTACACAGTCCATTTGTTTACCAAACCGTTTTTGCCCCCAAAGTCACTCTAAAGACAAACCTAGCATGTACCATTTGCCTCATACCCTGGGCCAGGTTAATGGGTATTTCCTGTGTGGAAGATGAATGGGAATAATGTGCTTCAGAGTTCGGTAACTGCTAATTATCTCAAGGTTTCCAACTATAGAATTTTTTGCCTGAGAGATCACCAAGGTGACGACGGGTGTTTTTATCTGCAGTGCCTTTGCGATTTGATTTTTTTATTTGACCTTGGGGAAAGTGCATGTATTTTAAACTTTAGTCTCCAACTCTGAAATTCTGTATTTATATTCTCTGTGGAAATGGGCAGTGTTAGAAATACTATAATTCATTCGTGACCTAGCAAAAAATTTTCAGCCTGAAGATTTGTTTTCATTGGGGGAGATGAAACCAGTAGAGTCTTAGAATGGGAAGGGTGTCTGGTCAAGGTGGCCCTCCTGAGGAGAGTCTGGGTCACAGCTCTTTCCCTGAGCGTTGTCAGGGGGTTACCACGGGGTGGATTCTCAGCCAGGCGCAAGTCAGAAACTCTGGAGGTGAGATTTAGGGAGTTGGGAGAGGCTGCTGGGGTGTTTCTGAGTGCCTCCCGCCCCTGTGGAAGAATCCCAGCCTAGAAGCAGTAGACCTGGTCTTATAGACCGCACGGAGGAGCCTGCCTTTCAACTCAGTTGTGGGTGCCTCTAACAGATGGCAGTAAAATAAATATCTAGAATGTCCTTAGTTTTAGGTCCTGTCAGGGCGGGGGGACCCTGCAGACCCAAAGCATATAAAAGAGAGGAGGAGGGCAGGGGAGAGGATGCTGAAGATAATGGGGAATCGGCCCTAACCGCCCCTCTGAAGAGGCCCTGGTCACAGTCTCTGTTTCCAGGACTGGCCTAGTCTCATTGTGGGTGATTGGGACTGAGAGATTTCCTTGTTTTTCAAATATCACACTTGCTGGAGTTGGTTTTGTTGTTTTGTTTTATAAATACTCCAAGAGTGTTACACAATTATTGTAGAGAACTTGGAAAACCTCGGTTAAAAAAACAAAGAAAATGGAATCACCTATAATCTCACTGCCCTGATATAGATACACATTTAGGTGTATTTTTTCCTGTCTTTTGTAAAAAATATGTACACATGTGGGTATGCACACTCACACAGACATTTTCTTTAAAAAAATCAAAATTGGGATCACACTATACACGCTGGGATTTTTTTCTTGTACCTTAAATGTTTTATGTGCTCATTGAAAAAAAATTTTTAAATATGTTAACATTTTGGTATATGTATTTGTATATCATGGATGTATTTTTGAGTTTATATATATAACTCTATTACATCCTCCCTCCCCCCAACTTTTTATTTGGAAAGAGTTCATTTCAAAAGAAATTGTGAGACTGTACCAGCGAACATCTCTAACACCTTGCCCTTAGACGTCACCAGCTGTTCGCGCTCTGCCTCATTTGCACACACCCACATTCTGTCTCTCCTTTGCTCTCTCTGCTCACATCTCTTGTTTTTTCTTCCTCACCCATTTGAAAGTAAATTTCAGGAGGCTTCATGACACTTAAGCCCTAAAGTTTTCAGCATGTAGTTCCTAAAAGCAAGAACATTCTTCATCTAACCATAACGCCATTATCATACCACTTGATGTTACTACGATATCATCCGAAGATGTAGTCTATATTCAAATTTTCCTAGTTGTCCCCAAAATGACCGTTATGGCTGTCTCTCCCCCAATCCAGGATTCAGTTAAGCATCATATATTGCACTTGGTTAACATGTTTCTTTAGTCTGTCTTAGTAGTTCTCGAGCAGGGGCAGTGTTGCTCCCCAAGGTATCTACAGATGTGTTTGGTTGTCACAACTGGAACGTTATTCTAGTGGTTCTAGTGGGTCAAGGCCAGGATGCTGCTGAATATCCCACAGTGCACAGGACAGTCCCCACAACAAAGAAGTGTCTGGCTTGAAATGTCAGTAGTGCCGAGGTTAAGAAACCCTGATCAAGAATAATTCCCTTGCTTTTTTTCTTTTTCATGACATTGGCAGTTTTTGAAGAGTCCAATCCAGTTGTCTATAGAATGTCCTGCTGTCTGGATTTGTCTGGTTGCTTTATTATAATTAGATCACTGGTTCCCAAACCTTGCCATGCATTAGAATCCCCTCAGGGAGCTTTTAAAAATCTGAATGCCCAGGGTGTACCCCAATACCAGTTTAAATCATGGTGTCTGGGGATGGGGATCACGTGTAGGTATTTCAAAAAACAAACAGGTGATTTGAATATGCGGCAAAGTTTGGGGACCACTGATTCAGATTAAACACCTTTTGGTAAGAATCCTTGATAGGGGATACTGTGTACTTCCGACTGCATCTCATCAAGAGGCACATAGTGTCAGTTTATTCCATTTTTGGTGACACTAAATGTGATCACTCGCTCACGGTGGGTCTGCTAAATCTCTCCATTGTAAAGATACCCTTTCTGTGTAATTAATAAGTAGTCTATGAGCTGTGTGTTGCATCCTTTTTAATGGTTACGTAGTATTACATTGTATGGATATATAATTAACCCAATTTCCTGTTAATGGGCACATAGATTCTTTTGTATTTTCTGCTATTATATATAATAATGCCAAGAACATCCAAATGCGTAGTTGATGGCGTGGTTGCCTAGTTATTTTCTTAGGATAAATTTGGAACGGAAAACTTGTTAGCTCAAAGGCTGTACAAAATTAAAAATTTGCTATACGTTGCAGTTGATTTGCTGCCTCCCGTCTTCCTCATATCTCCCCCCCCCACCACCACCAAATACACACACACAGAATGATTTATACTCTGTTGGCCTATTTCTGCAAAATCCCACTTGTTGCCAGTGACTTGATAGTCAAAATGGTATCTCATTACTTGAATGTCCTTTTCGTGCTTTTCTTTGTGTTTTGCCATCGTCAGTTGAATGTAGAGCTGAGGTCAGTGGTACCTGAGTCGAGGCACAGCTCTTCTGCTGTTCGGCCGCTAGTGAGGAGGTTGTGAATCTAGTCAGGTTTCAGTTGTTACTGTAGTTGCCTTCCGTGCACCACAGACTTCCGATTCCTCCAGCAGACAGTGGGCTTAGCATGAGGCCCGAGGTGCTGGAGGGGCATTTCTCAGTGTCCCGATCTCCTCTCAGCCCTCACCAAGCCCTGTACCCCTGTGCCACAGGAGGGTCCCTCCCTGCTCCAGCCCCTCCCCCAGCAGCGGGCTGTTCCTGCTTGTGACTCCCTGCGAGGGCTTCGACTCCTGGGCCAGCTCGGTTGTAGGCAGGCCCTGTTCATCCTGGGCTGTGGAGATGGGGCCTCCTCAGGGTTCCTGCTCCACCCACCCCGTGGTAGCCAAACTCTGCCTGCTGTCTGTAAGGGGTCTCGGTGAGAAAGAAATCCTGCCTCCCCTGGTGGTGCCAGACCTCTGCTTATGTGAACGCAGGACCTCAGGCTGAGTGGCCTTCGTGCGCTTTCCCCAGGGACAGACTGCCGTGGCTTTGTCTGGGATTGAAGTCCTCTGGTGAGGAGCGATGGGCTGGGGGGTTTACTGCCCCTCCCTTAGGGGCAGACGACTTTTACTTCGCCTGCCCTCCCCCGCCAGCAGCTGACCTTTGCTGGGACGTGGGGCTGGGAGGGGGCTCCTGCCCACCTCCCGTGGGCTTCAGGTTGCCTCTCCGTAGGAGGTACGGGTCTGGGAAGTGAGCGGGGTTTCGTGTCTGCACACCAGTGAGGCCTCTCTCAGGCCTTTCGCCTTGCCCCCATCATTCTCCAGGGCTCCCAGGGGAGGCCTGTGGAAAGAGCTCCTGAGTGAATGTGAACTCAAGGAGCGTCCGGAATCCCAGGGATTCTGAACTCTCACACGAGCCCACACCTGCTCTTTAAGAATTTGTTAAGAGTGTAGCTGTTTTCTTCCTACCCGCTTTCTTGGCAGCTGCCCTCTTCCTCCTGTGCTCTGCCAAAGCTGAAAAGGAGTTCGTGTTCCCTGTCTCTCTTGAGACGGGCTTGTCTCTCTTTGGAATTTAGTCAGTGGTGGCCTGAGCTGGCTCATACTGGCTCTTGAAATCTGGTTGCATGTCTCTTCCCAGCTCTCCAGTTCAGCAACAAGACATCGGCAGCCTGAAATTGGCCATAGTGGGAGTATTTACGCTAGAGAAATTGGCAAATGCTTCCAATCAGCACCCTCCCTTCCCCACTGAGAGCCAGTTATTAAACACACCAGCGTGTCATTGAATCAGTTCATCTGGTTGCTTCATGTCATGGGCTCACTAGGCTCAAGAAAAGGAATGCTTTTGTAGATTGTCAGGCTTTTTCCTGTTAGCGTGGGAGCAGTATTCTCTTGACTTCTCTACATAATAAGCAGAAGTAGAACTCAATGTTTGTTTTTGTTTGTTTTGATAATTAGGTAAAAGTTTATTCAAGTTCATTAGTCCTTAGAATTTCTGCCTTATGGAAAAGTGATGTTGAAAAATGAACCAAGTCGTGGATTGCCATTTCAGTTTGGAAGAGGAGGGTCTCCGCAGAGATCAGGATGAGCCATCGTATAAAAAGGCGAGGAAAGCTCGTCCTCTGTAAATAAAATAAAATTCCCGCGGGAGTGTAACGTCAGAAATGTATGAGAGAGTCTAACAGGGCAAGTCAGAACCTTGTCAACATATAACATCTTGGGTTGTGGGGCCTCAGGGGGAACGATTGACCTTGACCCCAACCATACGGTGAGTCCCTAGGGTCTACACCCCCCACCACACGCTGCAGCGCTGTGCAGCAGGGAGAGAAGTGTGTGAGCTGTTGAAACTAATTGCTTTCCCATGATGCCTTATGGGTCCTCAGGCAGTTTGTAAATGGATGAAGTTGGGACATCTGCCATGGAGTTAACGTGTCTGCAGAGTGACAAGAAAAGACTAATGGGACCGCATTTACAGTTTCTGCAGTTTATTTTATGTACTGGGTCTGACCTCGTCTCCATTACAAAACGTTGTTTTGCCTTATTATGATAAGGATAATGTTAAATTCGCAAGTGCCTACTTTTTGTTTTCTGTGTCAGATTTTTAATCCTAGTCTGCTATTTTTCCCCACCCTACCGCAGTCTACCCAGAGGAGGCTCAAGAAATGCAAATTTCTTTTATCCTATCTTAAGGCAAACACTAGGAATTCAAATATGTTGTCACAAAAATAAGCCTTTTCAGCTCAAATTAGAATAACCTTTGGTCTGTCTGTTGGTGGTGCCCTTATCCTCCTCCTTGGGCGTGAAGCGGCAAGAGTGAGCTACACCCCTGTAAAACTCTTAGGTAGCTTTTCCATAAATTTCCTCAGGTGACATGGCCTCTCTTTCCCCTTCTAACAGGTATACGATCAAAGGCATCAGGAACCTGATTTTCTATGAGCTGCCGACATATCCCCACTTCTACAGTGAGGTCTGTAACATGCTGAGAGCCGCCAGCAGGGGCGAGGAAGCCGCCTGGACCTGCATGGTCCTCTACTCCAAGTACGATGCCCAGAGGTTGGCTGCCGTGGTCGGCGTGGAGCGGGCTGCGCAGATGCTGCAGTCCAAGAAGAACGTCCACCTCTTCATTACTGGAGAAAGATGAGAATTTGTTGGACCCGAAATGGTACTTGGCGTGATACATAATGCTTGATTCTGTGCCAGTTGGCCCCAATTCTGATCACTTCTACAAGAGGAGGACTGGCACAGGAAGGAGCGCCAGGCAGCCGCGTAGCAGAGACTTCTGTCTTTTCAGGTCATACATCCCTGAAAAGTTCAATGTAAACCAAATTTTGGTAAATCACACCTTTCAGAGGTTAGGAGGGAGCGAATGGGACTCTGAGAAGTTGATAGAAGGAAATTTCTACTGGGAAATCTTTTTGTAAGCCATAAATTCTTCTATTGAGATTCCCATCTAATTTATTATACTTGGCAAATTCTTTCAGATTTGCCCACTTCTGTTTGATACTTTCTTCAAGTAAGGCATACATGTCATTGCTTGTGAGAACTGCTTATGAGACATTGGCGTACTTCTTGCTGCTGAATATCATCTTAATTTTGGATCGCACAGGTTTTAGAAAACTGTTTTTCCTCAAATTTTTTTTAAACCTTAAATATTCTATTTTAATTCAACCTGGAGAGTGTATTCATTCACTGATCTTTTTTTAACCCATAATAGTAAATGTTTTAGTTAAAATATACACTTAAAAATCATGTTATATGAAATAACTAATTTCTACGGTCTCAAGAAATAGTTTTGTGAAACTCCTGATTTTGAAATATCCGTCTTAGTATCACTCTCTTCATCATTACTATAGTCACTTTTTTTTTTTTTTTAAGATTTTATTTTTTTCCTTTTTCTCCCCAAAGCCCCCCGGTACATAGTTGTATATTCCTCGTTGTGGGTCCTTCTAGTTGTGGCATGTGGGACGCTGCCTCAGCGTGGTTTGATGAGCAGTGCCATGTCCGCACCCAGGATTCGAACCAACGAAACACTGGGCCGCCTGCAGCGGAGCGCAAGAACTTAACCACTCAGCCACAGGGCCAGGCCCTATAGTCACTTTTTAAGTCATGTAACAGATAAAAATGAAAAAGAAGTTGTACTTTTTAAAACATTTTTATTTTGAGATATTCTCAGACAAAAAAATTACAAGTGTAGAACCTGAACCATTTGAGAGGAAGTTGCGAATTTGACAGGCCAATCTCTCCTAAAATTCACTCCTGAATTTAGTGTGTATTTCCTATAAACAAGGATATTTTTCTGTGTAATCACAAAACAACCATCACATCAGGAAATTAATACTTTATTGCTTTCTAAACCTTGGACCACATTCAGGTTTTGCCAGATGTCTCAATAATGTCCTTTATAGCAAGAGGATGCAGTTCAGAATTACATATTGCCTTTAGTTGTAGTGTCCTTTATTCTGGAATAGTACCTCAGCTTTTCATCGGCTTTCTTAACCTGACACCTCCGAAGATAACAGGCCAGTTATTTTGGATGATGTTTCCTTGTGATTAATTTTAGTTGATGGGTCTTTGGCAGGAACGGAGCAGCACAGAAACGATGCTGTGTCCTCCTCCCTGCACCTCATCAGGGGGCACACGATTTCCACATGTCCCATCACTGATGACGCTGACTGACCACTTGTTTAAGGTGGTGTTTGTCAGACCTTTCCAGTATAGAGTTACTCTTTCTCTTTATTTATTAATTTTTTTTTTTCCTTTTTCTCCCCAAAGCCCCCCGGTACATAGTTGTATATTCTTCGTTGTGGGTCCTTCTAGTTGTGGCATGTGGGATGCCGCCTCAGCGTGGTTTGATGAGCCGTGCCATGTCCGCGCCCAGGATTCGAACCACTGAAACACTGGGCCGCCTGCAGTGGAGCGCGCGAACTTAACCACTCGGCCACGGGGCCAGCCTCTCTTTCTCTTTATTTATTAATTTCTATCAGTATGAACCCAAAGTTTTCTCTTTTATTCAGTGAGTTCTAATCTGTTACTATCATGATTTCTTTAGATGTGTAAATGGTCTCAGATAGGGCCAGTGGGAGCACCTTCAGGCTGGCTTCTGTGTCTTTTTGACATGTCCCCCTTATACTCGGGCATTTCTTTATTTTCTGACACAGTGAGACATTCCAAGTTCGTCTTGTTGTTTTCTCTCCTTCAGCCCTGCTTTCTTGAGTGGAAAATTATTTTCAAGCTAAGATTTGAGTGCTCGTATGCTCATACTTTTGTGGAGCCACTGGTCCCAGGCCATCTCAGTGGTCAGAACTTGGGAATATTTGCTTGTGTGTACACGTATACACACACATATGTGCACACAACTTATAAATTTATCTCTGTATCCATATATTGAACACCATGAATTCACACCATACCTCTGATTCCAGTCTGACACCACAGAGTTCCTTCTAGTTTTCTTCCTTTCTGTATTTGTAACTTTCTTCTCAGATAGTGAGACATGTTGCTCCCATTATCCTCAATGGATTACCCAGTAATTGGTAGAGATTTTCTTCTACTTGGACACACTTGAAATTGTTTATCAAAAAAAAAAAAGTGAAATCACTTTTGGAGTAGTCTTCCTAATAAATATTTAAATAGGATTTTTATTTCTCTCTTTCCTTAGCATGGAAAGTAGAACTGTTCATTCCGTATATAGATGGGTTCCTAAAGTTCTGAAAATTTAGGTGCCAGTCATAAGCTGGCCAAACTTTTGATTTCCATAGAGTGCCTGTGGTTACTGCATATTTGTGCTGCTGTTTACCATAGCACCTATGTACTATGAGAAAAGAAATGAGTTTATTTGCCTAGTTCAGAGAAACGAGGAAGAAGGAACCCTGATTACCCCCATCTTCTATTTCCATATTCTTTTCCCTGTGAATTGTAGCTAATCTCATGGCTTTCATTATCACTATTCACAAGACTCCCAAATCTCCAGCTTCTCTGAATCTCCACTTGCGTGTGAGCCTGGATTTCAAGTCCACGATGTAGCCCCCGGAATAGGCATTTTCTTAAGCATCCCTAGTGATTTTTAAGCTGGCTTGCAGCCAGCTGACTGCTGCTTGCCTGCAGAGAATGCTGAGCGGTTCAAGTATGAACAAAGGAGTGTTGCTTTTGTTCCTGGCTCGGCCCCTGGGGAAGAAGGTACGCTTCCTCAGTTGGCCCAGGCTCCTGACTTGATCACGAAGAGTTGAATCTCTTTGGAGACATGAGAATGGTTTCATTAAAAGGATGCCTTAACATCAGGTCTCTTACACACACAAAATAAGGGAAGGCAGCAAGTCTCCCAGACTACGGGTAATAATGCCTGAGCAGGAATCACACACCATCTTGTTTCTTAGCAAGGCTCATTTGCAGCAGGCCAGTAGAGTGAAAGCAAAGGAATACACTCAACCGTGGAGGAGGTGGAATTACAAGGTAGGAAAAGGAATTTATCCAGAAAGTAAGACTTTGAAACTTTTTTTTCCCTTCCGCATAGCAGTAACAACTAGCTTAGCACTTTTCTCTTTGAGGGGAAAAAAGCTTTGAATGATGAATGCTTCCTACAGCTGGCTGCACCATGTGCAGTATTCAAAACACAAGAACCAGCTAATCATAGAGAACCAGCAGCAGCTAAACAGCCCTCTGCTGGCTTCCAAAGGGCTTGTAATTGAGTGCAGATGGCCCCGGCAGGATGGGGAGTGTGTCCCTGCTGACTGCTCACACCCCATAGGGCCAAGGAGGGCTCGTGAAGGCGCTCAGCCCTGATTGTGCCCTCACGGGGGCAAGGAGCCAGGCTGCTGAGGGAGGAGGGGCCAGGCAGGCGGTGCTGGAGCCTGCTGGCCACCACCTGCCCAGCCTTCCCCAGGCCACAAGAACAGATCTTCAGGCTACAGAGTTGAGCTTTGACGTGTCTGGGGTCTCAAGATTACAGAAGGCCTGGGGTGAGGGAACAGGAGTTGGAAGTTCTTTATAATCATCTGAAGAGCCTCATTGTGCAACCTGCAGGTGGCTGTGAGGTGCCAGAAGCTTTGTGGAAGAGAAATGTGGAAATGCCTAGACATGCTCCTTCCCGGGAGCACCCTCGCAGAGGAAGGGGGCATTCGCAGCCAGCCCGCCCTCTCCTCCCGCCCCCCCTCCTTCCAGTCTCTTTCCCAATTTCTCTCTCTTTAGAAGGGTTATGGTGGTGATCTTCATCACCAAATTTCTACTCCAGACTTCTCATTTAAAAAGGCTTTTCTGGAAGCTTAGCTAAATGGAATTCTAGACAAGTTTCAGTGAGCTTTTAATTACACAGTCAGTGAATTGGGAGTAGGTACACAGATAATCCAAAGCTCGTGCAGTCTTTGGAAGGCGACAGAGAGAGGAGAGAGCCTGCTCTCCTTTCTGGGCCCAGCCGTTCCCTCCCGACTGAACCCCACCACATTCAGCTGACAGGAGAAAGTGCAGTTCATTCTAAAAGCTTGTACTTCTTCCTACTATTCCATATTCTCTAACCAGAGTTGCAAGAAAATTCTCTTTATTTTATGTCCTGTTTCTGAAACTGAACACGTTCCTATCCCCTGATCGTCCACTTTGTTTCTGTTTCCCTTCCATGAGGACTTTGTTTTCTTCAGATGTGGAAGGAGTTGCCTCTGCTTGCGTTCCTGTATTTCAGTGTGATTCCTGGGGTCCCCTTACAGCTCTGGCCACATTGCTCTTATTCCTGTGGGAGGTGAGGGCATGAGAAAGAACAGAGCTGCAGGCCTCCATTGAACAAATGTGCTGCCTATCTCAGTAGTTAGTCTGTGCTCCAAAGGAGTCAGGACTGAGATCTCATTGCCACAAGGGCTTATTTGCCCTGCACAGAGAAATCTGAGTTTGCCCCTCGTGGGCAGCTCTACCCAGGTGTCACCTCACTGCTGGGAGAAACACCTGCACTTGCTTATCCTGCTGATGGCCCCCACAATCGGGGGGAATGACACATTCCTGGGCTGCTCCTGGCCGAGCTGTCATGGTCTTCAGACTTGGGCTTCTGCAGCTGGCTGTGACTACGAGGGGTCTGTAGCCTCGGCTAACGCAGAATGGGAAGGAAGGCAGTCTGCCGCTTGGCTGCTTTGGAAGTTATGCTGAATTTCTCCCCTTCTGGTCTTCCAGCTGAGCCAAGGCCAAAAGTGTCTACCTCTTGCCAACCTAGGGAATGACAGAGTCCAGCATCTTGCAGCTTCATCTTCATGCGCTCTGCAGCCATCTCATCTGCCAGTTTGGCTCCCCTGGGGGAGATGGCCTTGGGCTCACAGCTGGTGTTTGCCCACAGATGTTCATGGGTTTGTGCCTTTTGCATTTTTCATTTTTTAAAGCTGGCCCTGAGCTGGATGATGGGACCGACATCACCACCGACCTCCTGTGGCTCTGAGCAGACCCTCCCAGCTCTTTCTCAGCATTTTCCTCTTTATAAAGTGGGGAATAATCCCCGTTCTCCTGTCAGAGGGACATGAGAGAAAGTGGAAGATACTGCTATTTACCCTCCTACTTCCCTCTAACAGAACCGCGGATTTTATTGGAGTGACTAAGTACCCAGCTAAAACATTACATTTTCCAGGCCCCTCTGCAGTAAGGTGTGGCCAATGAAACGAGCACTAACCATTGAGCAGACTTTTAGGAGAGCTCTTTAAAACTCAGAAGAACGCCGCTTTGCCTCTTGTTCTCGCCTTTTTCCAGCCTGGACACAGAAGTGAGGATGGCAGCTCTGTCTGTACACAGAAGATGGTGCAGCAGAAAGACAGAGGCGTGGTTCTCTGATCCCCTGAAGCTGCTATCCCAGTCCTACACGGTCTCCCTTTTCCCTCTTATGTGAAAACCTAAATCCCTAATCTGTTTAAGCCACTGAGGCCAGGCCTCCATTATGGTATTAGCAATTCCTAGTTGATACAGAAAACAAAAGTGGAATTGCAGAGTCCTGAAGTCCAAAGACTTGGCCTATTCTTTCTTCTGTTCTGCAGAAACCAACATAGGGACTGCGCTTCAGTCTGGCCTGGCCATTTGGTGACAGTGGGAAGTGAGCGTTATGACGTCTCTGACTTTGTGTTATCCCTTCTGTCATTTCCAATCCACACTGGATCCGTAAGAATGAGGGAGGACAAGTGTCTTCTCGTAGGATTTATGGAAACTGATAGCAGCAGAAAAATAATTGGCAAGAAAACAGACCTCAACTCTGAAAGCTGGTGACCACTTGTTTTTCATCTGTTCTGGTGTCTTTCAAAGCAAAATTAGGTAATGAATCAGGATCCCCAGTTTGGTAGGAACTTAGAGGCCTTGTGGTCCAGTCTGCCACTTGACCCACGTGTCACCTGTAGGTCATTTCTGAGAGGCAGTCTCCAGCCTCTGCTTGAGTGCTTCCGAGGACAAGGTACTCACTGTGGCTTTTCTAATGGGCTCTGATTGTTGGAGACTTTGTGAAACTTCCATGCATCAGCGTTAGTTCTGTTTCTGAGATTACACAGTACAAGTCTTTCTCTTCGGCTTCTTAACCCTCAGCTATCTGAAGACATCTGCCATGACCTCTTTGAGATTTCTCTTCTCCAGGCCAATCATTCTTAGTTCCTTCAATGATTTTTTTTCTTAAAAGTTATTTTTTAGTTTTGGTCGTCTTATTAAAAAACAACCCATGCTCATTCAGCAAAGACAATTAAAACGGTGAAAAACATTAAAAAATCAACACTACACCTACTTGTTGACAACTATTATTAAAATCTTGGTATGTTTCCTGCCAGACTCTTTCCTGCATGAATAATAATAATGATAGCCAACCGTTTGTTTAGAGAGATCCTTGTATGAAAAGGTAGTTTTGTTAGTAATCTGCTGAGCCCGGTGCCTGGCACGTTATTCGAGAAGGTAACATTTTTTTGGAGCACTTACTCCATGCCAGAAACTCTTCGAAGCTCTTTCCATGTGTTCAGTCAGGTAATCCTCGTGCACCCACTGGGGGTCAGCACCAATATTTTCCCTGTTCTCCAGAGAAGGAATCGGGCCTCAGAGATGGAAGGCAACTTGCTTAGTCAGTAGCACAGCTAGCATCTGAACCCAGATAGTGTGAGCCCCAAAACCCACATCAGTTTTCACTAGATAATTGCTTCTCTGAAACAAAAGACATAAAAGCACTTAATGAATAGTAATAAATAGGCTATTATCATTATTACCCTTTTAAAAGGAGAGATCTGAATGTTGAACTCTTAAAAGGACCGAGGGGATTATACTATTTTCTTGGGGGCGGGGGGACGTATTATAAACAACCCCTAATTAAGCTGCTTTATATGCCATCCTTCTGGATTGTACGACATGCTAAAGGGGAATCTCTGCTTCTGAAAAGCTTAATGTCTCGTATAGCAGAGGGTTATTGAAGGCATATTTTTAACTTCCTTGCTGCTCTGTTTATCCTTGGTCCGTTGAGCTTTACCCAGAGAAATTAAATTCTTAATATCAGGCCAAATAAAAATTAAGAAGATATCTTTTCTTGAAACACACACCTACACGGGAAAGCAGCATGACAGTGGTTAAAATCACGGGCGCTGAAGCGAGGCTGCCTGGGGTTAAATCTTTGCTTTGCCACCTTCTAGCTGTATGATTTTTGGCAAACTCCTTAAACAATCTGTGCCTCAGTTGCCACATGTGTAAAATGGACATAGTAATAATAATCCCTATCTCTAGAGTTGTTGTAGTGATTAGTTACTTACTCCATGCAGGGCGCTTACGACACCGCCTGGCACAGAGCAGTGCTCGGTGCGTCTTCACTGGTGTTACACATGGACCTTCCCCTCCACAGTGCAAAGCTAAGAAAGAAACAAAGGAAAGTCATGCCGTATCAACAGTTACTTTGGATTATTCTTGCTTATAAGCCTCATACTTTTCCAGTGCATGAAAAAGAGATTTTTGAGAGAGAACGCTTCAGAAAATAGCTGTGGGGATTATACCCAGCAAATTCTAGCTCTGAAGGATGAGGAAGCTTGAAATTTTTATGCATTATAAACACCAGGTGGCGCTGTAAACAAGTACACTAACAGGCTCTTCGCCTCCCTCTGGGCTCCTGGTGTCTTGTGATCTCCTGAGCTGGAGAGACCCAGAGACCCAGGTCTCTCTCTCTCTCTCTCGTTCTCTCTCTCTCGTTCTCTCTCTCTCTTTCTCTCTCTCTCTCTTTTTTTTGGGGGGGGGGGGGGTGTGAGGAAAATTGGCCCTGAGCTAGCATCCATTGCCAGTCTTCCTCTTTTTGCTTGAGAAAGATTGTCCCTGAGCTAACATCCGTGCCAATTTTCCCCTTTTGTATGTGGGACACCTCCACAGCATGGACTGATGAGTGGTGTGCAGGTCCACGCCTGGGATCTGAACCCGTGAACCCCAGGCCACTGAAGCAGGGCGTGCAAACTTAACCACTACACCTCTGGGCCAGCCCCACTCTCTTTTTTTTTTTTTTTTTAAACAATTCCAACATACAGGAAATGTAGAATTTCAAAGACAGTACCAAAACTTGTGGTATAATTTAAAAGTGTATATTTATAAATTAACACCTTTTAAAAATGATTCCACAGATAGTGTGTTTATTTCAGGAAACAATTTTTGTAGAGCAAAAATAGGTGCAATGCCTAAGTAAACTCACAAATAACATTTAAAAATTAACATTTTTAACACAAACCCCAAATTATAACTTTATGAATAGCTTCCTTTGGAGACAAAATCAAATTTGTTCATATGAGGCCCAAGCCAAATGGTCCCCCGGCTGCCCTTCCCCAAGCTCTGGCAACACCGTTTCTGCAGGGAAGAGATTGGCTGCAATGACTTAGAATTCTGGTTGCTTGTCTGAACCTTCATTCTGTGGGGTTCAGAGTTTTCCTCACAGAGAGGGAAGTTTTCTCTGCTGGTCCTTTCCTAGCCTCTTATCCATCCACCTCTCCCAGGCCTAGCTTCTTGCTCGCTTCCTGTGAGCCGAGACTGTCCACTTCTGCACCTGGCCTGGGACACACGTCCTGCTAACACTTCCTCCCTCTTTGGTCCTCTTGGGAACACTCTTTGCCAGGCCAAAAGACAGCAGAAGGCCACGGGGAAAGATAAACGGGTTAATATTTATGGAACACCTGCTATGGGCCAGGTGCTTTGCCTACGTCATCTCCCGACAACCTTAAACCTAGTATCTGTCACCATTTTGCAGGGGAAACAGATGCTCAGAGAAATTAGGTAAGTCTCCCACAGTAGACAGCTGGTTTGTGGCCAAGGCCACGTGTTTTTTCTGTCATCGCATGTGATCGACTCTAGGAGGGAGGGAGGTCAGGACCAACCACTCCGAGAGAGGTGAATCTGCACGGGGAGTACTCCCCTGCCATCTGCGGCCATGTCTGGTCAATTTTATCAGTGCTGCGTCTCTTAAGCATGAGCTCTCCTCTCAACTCCCTTCCCACAGCTTTACTTACTTCAGGCCTTTATTCGCCTCTTCCTGATATAGTCCCGACTTTGGAACCTGAAGACTTTAGCTTTAACTGGGGGTTTGACAAGTTGCTTAACTTTGTCTTACCTCAGTTTCCTTATTTGTAGGATGGGGATAATGGTGTCTTTCTTGAGGGTGAAATAACACCACGCACGTGCTCGTGGAGCTCATGAAAGTTCCCTTCTCTCCTGTTCACTTGGACGACGCATTGATTCATTCATTCTACAAATGTGTACTGAGCAGCCACAATCTGCCAGGAATTCTTTTGGGCTCTTAGGACACAGCAATGAATGAGACAGACATGCTTCCTTCACCCAAAAGTGTTACTGTGCCTGGGAGAGAGAGATAATAAACAATTACAAGCTAGATAAAAATATAATTTCAGGGACCGGCCCAGTGGCGCAGTGGTTAAGTGTGCACATTCTGCTTCGGCGGCCTGGGGTTTGCCGGTTCGGATCCCGGGTTTGGACATGGCACCACTTGGCATGCTATGCTGTGGTAGGCGTCCCACATATAAAGTAGAGGAAGATGGGCATGGATGTTAGCTCAGGACCAGTCTTCCTCAGCGAAAAGAGGAGGATTGGCAGCAGTTAGCTTGGGACTAATCTTCCTCAAAAAATAAAAAAGATTTATAAAAAAATCTATATATATAATTTCAGATGATGCTAAATGCTGGAAGGAAATAAAGCAAAGTCAGTGGATAGAGATCTTTGACTACCTTGTTTCCTTTGCTCTGAAGGCCCAGTTGCCATTTCTACCCCTGCTGAACTCTTACTCATCTTTCAAGGCCCTCTTCAAATGATCATCTTTGTGAAATCATCATAGTTCACCATCAAATTTAATCATGTCCTTCTCTACACTTTCCCATTGGTTGTCTAAATCTATCTGTAAGGCTGCGGACCATCACTGTATCTTATTCATTGTCCACTTTCAAGAAAAACTCCTTGGATATTTACTGAAGAGGAAGACTGACACCGTCACCCCAAGCAACTACCTGATGTGCAAGTTGCAAGTGGCAAACCCTCAGGGCGGTCATGGAGACAGGGAGGAGAAAAGGGGCTGGCATCCTGGAACCTCTGCAGGGTCCAAAGGAACAAACTTCCAAGCAAACAGCATAATGAAACATCCACACTTTGTGTGTGTGTGCGTGTGTGTGTGTCTGTGTGTGCATGTGCATATGGCAGGGATGAAGGCTGATAGGAGGAGAAACCTATGCTTTCTAGCAGGAGTGATACTGGCTCTCTTTTCTCTAAAAAGCCCAAGAAGACTCCTGCAGGAGGCTGGATTCCTGGGAGCCACTGGAATGAAGGCATTGCACATCAAGGACCTGCAGTGGCTGAGTGCATCTGACCCTCACTGCTCCCAGGGAGCCCCTCGGCCACCTGCAATGCCCTTGCTCCAGCACCGTAGTGGCAGATTCATCCTTTTTAATTAGCTACTCAGAGGCTGAACACAGCTCTCTCTGGGGTCCTAATATTTCCCAGAACGTGGCCACCCTGCACCCTAGAATTGAAGTCTTTCACGTTGTTTCCTTTCTACCTCCAGCTACAGGGGGCTGGCGAGGAGGTGTGAACGCGAGGAGGAATGGATGTATCACACCTGTCGCAGACTTCTTCCCAGCCACCGTGGGTGGGCAGGGAGATTGGTTCTATCTGTTATGAAACCTGAGGCAAAGACTAAATCTGGCTGTGCTGACTTAGCTCCCCTGGTTGAAAAAGCAGCTTGGGGCTCTTGGGCACAGAAAGGAATCTCACCCAGCAGCCATCGTTTGTAGAGTTGCCTGTGTCCCCCACAGGAATCTGAACTTAGAGGAAATGCCAGCTGCGTCCTGACCTTCCTCCTTCCGTGACAGAATTCCAGCTGTACCATGACAGAAATCTGACTCTGAGAGTGAGGGGAGTGTGGTGGTTTCCTTGGACTCCATCCAAACGAAGCAAGGTGAGGTACTAATTTCTGCTTTGTTTTATCTCTATAGATGTTCCTGCAAATTCCCACCAAGAGGTTAACCAGTCCTTGTCCCTTTGCGGGGAGCTTTGTGGGGAGAGGTGAAGCAGCATTTTCCAGGCCAAGAGAACTTTGTTGGCTTGTCCTGGAGGTGGAAGACATTGAGATCGGGGTTGGTGGAGAAGAGGCAGAAGCAGCCAAAGGAGAAGAGTTTCAAGGGCTTCTTCCAGATTGGGAGGGGTATTGCAAAGACCCCCTGTGCCCAAGCATGGTACAAAAGCAATGCAACTGCTCCCTTTAAGAGTTTGCACAAGTCTGAAAAATGAGCAGGTCAACAGGGACCAGAGTGACTGATGACCAGATCAGAAGGCTTTCCCTTAATGTTGTAGACTCTATAAGACCCACAGGACCTTTGCCCAAATCAATGGCAACCAACTGTGACTGGGATTGAGTTTCTAGTCAACTCGGAAGGATGAGGTTCAGAGCAAATTAATCTGTTCTAAAAAAATAAAATGAAATGAGATATTGCTTAAAATCTTGAATTTTATGGAGCAGAATATATACTCGAATCAAAATATTAGTACAGCACCCCCTATATTCTTCCTGTAAGTGAATAATAGGGCAGAACTGGGAAGCAAAACCTCAAGTGGGACTCAAGTAGCCTTATTCTCAACCTTCTAAAGAGAGAGAGTTGGGGGACAATTAGGCATGAGTTGGAGGAGAAAGGTGGGGCAACACACATCCTGGAATGGGTGGTGTACGAGTTTGTTAGGGCTGCCATAACAAAGTATTACAGACTAAATCGCTTAAACAGCGACTTATTTTCATTTTCATTTCGAGAAGCTCAACATCTAAGATCAAGGTGTCAGCAGAGTTGGTTCTTCCGAGGCCTCTCCCCTTGGCTTGTAGGTGGCTGTCTTCTCTCTGTGTCTTCACATGGTCTTCCCTCTGCGTCTGTCTGTGTTCAAATCTTTTCTTCTTATAAAGGCATAAATCATAACGGATTAGGGCCCACTCTAATGACCTCAATTTACTTTAATTACCTCTTTACAGGTCCTGTTTCCAAGTTAGTTATTTCTGAAGTAGTTGGGGTTAGGACTTCAACATATGGATTTGAGCAGTGGGGAGACACACAATTCAGCCCGTAACAGATAGCCGTCCTCCCTTTCTGCTTAGACCTTAATCCACATATGGAGTCAGCAATCTATCAGACGGAGGCCACACCTCCAGGAGGAAATGACATCTGGGAGGAATAAATACAGGCCTCTGGAGGGGTGGTTACTCGAAGGGGAAGGGGAGAATCCATCTCTTTTCAACATATGCTTTTGTTACTTCCTACGCTGGGCTGCAAGGCAAGGGTGCCAGCCCACAGTTCAGTCCTGTTGTCTCCATCGTCCCATTCCCACTGTCTGGGAGCAGCCTGGGCGAAGCCTTCTGGTGTTTTAGTTGTCTTTCTCCATCCACTCTAAGAGAAAGTCTGTGGGGCATCTTTGCAAGAGGCTGCAAACATTTTGCTACAGAAAAGTACCCAAATTTCTTAGTAAGCAAGCAGTCTTTAAGAAACTACCTTGTTAGACCATTTAGTGGGAAAGCTGGGCCCTAGGAGATTGGCCCTAGGATGGAGTTGTTACGAGGGGACAAAACAAAGGGGAGGCTAGGTCAGTCCACATAATAATAATTGCCTCTGCCCAAGGAGGGTACCTTGTATGGAGTATATGTATGGGCTCCTCGGTGGGCATCTCAGGCTTTCCTGTGGGTTCTGACATAGGGAGTCCCAGCAGATGAGGAGTGATCACGAGGAGGCATTCATTCTCCTGGCTCCTTCCTCCCTGATGGGCCACGCACAGACAGCGGCTGCTTTCTTTCTGAAAACCACAGCCCCTGTTGAGCCACTGCTACTGCTGCAGCCTACTCTGTGGACTCCCCCACTGCCCATGGGGCGCTCCACCTGGTTGGTTTCCCCTAACCCTGAACCTTTGTGAATAGACCTTTCATTAATAACTTTCCTTTTCCTTAATAACTCATTTAAATGTGCTGTCTCTTTCCTCTCAGGACCTTGAACTTTCCCACGTGCTAGGCACTGTTATAAATATACGTTTTCTCTTTTTTTAAAAAACAGCTTTTTTGAGATGCAACTTGTATACCATACAGTTCACTCATTTAAAGTATACAATTCAATTGTTTTAAGAATATTCACAGATTTGTACGGATATTGCCACAGTCAATTTTACAACATTTTCATCACTTCAAAAAGAAACCCCATGTCCTTTAGCTATCAACTCCCTTCACCCCCCGCCCTCCCAGCCCTAAGCAATCACTAACCTACTTTCTGTAGATTTCCCTATTCTGGCCACTTCATATGGACAAATTCATATAGCATGTGGTCTTTTGTGACTGGCTTCTTTCACATAGCATTATTTTTTCAAGATTCTTCCACATTATAGCATGTATAAGTACTTCATTCCTTTTTGTGGCTGAATCATATTCCATTATATGGATATACCACCTTTTCTTTATCCATTCATCAGTCGATAGACTTTTGAATTGTTTCTACCTTTTGGTTCTTAAGAATACTGCTGCTATAAACATTCAGGTACAAGTTTTCTGTGGACGTATGTTTTCATTTCTCTTGGGTACATGCCTAGGAGTGGAATTGCTGAATCATATGGTAACTCTGTGTTTAACCGTTTGAGGAATTGCCAGACTATCTTCTAAAGCAGCTGCCCACTTTATATTTCTGCTGTAATATAATTAGGATTTCCCTGTATCCTCACCAACACTTGTTATTATCTGAATTTTCATTCTAGCCATCCCAGTGGGTGTGAAGTGGTATCTCATCGTGGTTTTGATTTGCATTTCCTTGATGACTAATGATGTCAAACATCTTTCAGTGTGGTTATTGGCATATATAACTTCTTTTGTGCTCACAACTACTTTATGAGGCAGGTGGATCCTCTCCATTTAGAGATGAGAAGAATGAGGCACAGAGAGGTGAAGTGACTTACCTAAGGTCTACAGGGGGTGAGGGTTACTCTAGGATATGAACTCTTGCAGTCGGCGTTCGTGCTCCTAACTACTACCCCATGCTGCCTTGGCCTAAAAGAATAAAAGGATTTGGGGGAGAGCAGAACAAAAAGGCAGAGTGGCCAAAGGACTTTTAAGAAGAAGAAGATCTCCTACTCAGTTTCAAACACTTTATATTGCTGCATATAAATCTCCTTCTTCTCCATGTGTGAATGGTTATTTTGTGGAAAGGGGGCCAAGTTCTTTCATGTTTGGGTTAAAGCCAGGGTGAAAATAAAGGAAGAGGTGTAAGATGTAGGGCAGAGGACAAGAACTCAGCAGGGGCAGAGGCTGGAGACAGAGCTGAACAAGATCATATGGATCCCTTAATAATTCACAGAAATCTGGGAGAGGACTCCAGCTTTTGAATAATCCAGACAGTTCAAACAAACTGTGTCTGGACCTGAGGGGCCTGGGAGGCCCCAGCTGGGCTTCATTTATAAAGCAGTTTAACAGAAGTGCCGCCAGATTGGCCTCCAGCCTCCGTCCCCTCCCCACACTGCCCCCATCCAGTTCTTAGCCTCTTAGTTAAGTGAACATGTGGATACCAAAGCCCACTATCTCCTCCTTCTCTCTCTGTATTAACACTGAACACACTGGCCTTTGTTTCTGATCTTGCAGAGGTCATAAAGTCAGCACCGTTTTCCAAAATATTCCTCAAAGATGGGTTATAAGAATTCATAGAGGTTAGAAGACGCCCCATTTAGAAGCTTTCTCTCCTCAAACTCATCCCAGGAATCTTCTGTCTTTTACTGCAAGTGCTCCCCCCAACCCTACACACACACACACACACACACACACACTCCTCCTGGTTCACTGCCACACTGCCTGATGATTCTCATGATGTGAGAAGCCAAGGTGACAAGAAGGAAAGATGAGTCTGGGAATCAGGTATATTTTCTGAATTTCCATTCTGCATCCCCAGCATCTGTCTGCTGATTTATCAAGAGGACCAGCGATGGTTTAGGAATGATGGACAGTCCTCTGAGGAAGCAGTGCCAGAAGCATGATGAGCAGAAATGCTGAACAAGATGCTGGCTGGAGGGGAAATCGGTCTCCCAGGCCGATTAGCTTGGGCGAGAGCCAAGAGAGGCAGAAACTTGTTACAGCTACAGTCATCTGTCTTGCTACCTTTTTTTTTCTAGATCCTAGAATAAAATCAGATTAGCTCAAGGGAGCTAACTGGTCTGAGCACACCATAGCAATGTCTCAACGCAGATGACTATTATTAAAAAATGCATGTGATTCATCTGCCCAGTTGGTCTGTAAGACGTGTAAGGTCAGGGGCTAGGACCTTTCTTCTGTAATTCATGGAATAACCAGTACAACACTGGGCCCAAAAAGTCACCAAGCAACTTGCTGAAATGAATTGGCTTTGAAACAGAAATGAAAGGAACTTTTTAATTTTTTAAAAACAAAGAGACTTTGTCTAATCTCTCAGCTGAGAAATGAAAGCCAGGTGAGGCCAATTCATTACATGCACAGAGAATAAGATGGATAATTAAAACAAGGAAACCCACGGTGAATTTTGGAGGTGGGGGGGGTTCTATAAAATATTAAAAACATGATTCTCACACAGACACATAGCCAAAGATTTATTTAATTCATTAGTGAGGGAACCAGCAGGATGACAAAACCAAATCAAAGGAGAATACAAGAGGCTATTTTATATGATCATTAAAAGAAAGAATGTGGAAGTAGGTTTGCAAAGTTAGATAAAACTGGTTAATGACCTACACAGCAATAAGATCAGACCTCTGGGCTTCTGTTTTCTATCTGACAGAATTCCTTTGCGTTTCTACCAAAAAAAAGTCACTGCAACTTAGCAATCTTCTCAGGTTAACATCTAACTTTACAAAGTCTGGGCCCTGGTCATTAGTAATTAGTAAGTCTAAGTTACCTTTCCTCAAGCACCAGATGATCCTTAGGTAGGCTTGTTAGACAGTGCGATGGCGTGACATTAAATGGCACATGTAATATTTTTGGCATCTTATTTCCAAGTTTGGGATAATTTTTTTTTCACACACAGCTTCACTCATTGTAAGATACCGTTTGCCCATAAGTAGAGTCACCAACATGATCACACATAAGAGCAGAAAATGATTTTCAGAAGTTACGTGACTCAAACCGCAAACCCTTCTTTTCCTCCCCTCGCTCTTTTGCCATTTCGACACCTCCCTCCATGTTCTTTAGTTCTCCGGAAATAACCACCTCCGTGGAATGAATAGACTTACCTTTCTCTGACTTACTTGAAGCCCTAGATTTATAAGCCATTATTCCTATTATGAATGGGAATCATAGTTGTTAGAAAAAGTGTTTGTTTTCTTCTGCTTTTTCCCTCACAGGCCAAAAGCCATTGCTCTGGATCCCACTCAAGTGTGGGTTGGCTGTGCCAATACCATCAACTACGTTGACTACATTTATAGGCAACAGTATCTGACGGTGAGGGAATTGCTTATTGAATGACTTGGAGTGTATCCCTGCCCTATTGAACCAGGGCTAATAAACTCAGCAACAGAGCTTTGGAGGCTTGACTGTCTGCCTCCGAGGCTGTGGCTTGGGAAGAGCCCAACCTCGCCTCTGTGGCACTCTATGGCTGGCAGAGGCAGGGGAGATGATTAGCACTGGCCTGTGTTATTGCTACCCGCTATACCAGCCAGGGACAAAAATCATAGCATTTCTCTTGTGTAACCCCATTCGCTACAGTGAACCCCCCCCCCCCCATAGTCATCCCTGCCGGTTCTAGGGAACCCCAGGGGGCATTTTACACGCATACGTAAAAGGGTCCTCTGGGTTACCACGAGCATCCATCATTTTCTCCCCTCCCGCCCCAGTTTGCTGGCCTGAGTTCCATTATAGAGATCACATAGGCCCTTGAAGCCACCCAGAGACAACCACAGACCATCACTCGCTGTGCCGAAGCACCGGCACGAGGCCCACAGATCCCTTGTAGTCGATGCCCTCCATGACCCTGCGAGCTTCTGTGAAACAACTCAGTTTTAATTCTTTCCTTATGGCAGCCCTTTCTGCCTAGGCCTCGGGCAGGTGTCCTTAGTGCCTGGAGGGAGAACCATCTGCGTTCCTCCGTCCTCCCACAAGGACCCAGATTTGTGCAACTCTACGTTTTACTCCTTGAGATGAACTCTTTCCTGGAAGACCCAGGCCATGATTCTCCAAACGTGCCCAAGGATGGCTGAATCCAAGGTGAACAAAGTTGATGTCCAGGCTGAGACCCTGTCACTCCCTCAAATGGACGTTCACGGGAAAATAGGACATCACGCGTCAGCCCTGACACGCTCACGGGTATTTCCTTGGCGAAGCAGAGGAACCCAGGGGACAGTGTCCTGGCTCTTCGGAATCAAATCTTCAAATGACCTTTTGTTACTGAGGTGAAGAAAGAGTGAGATAGTCGAAAAGAGAAGCAGGGCAGTGGAGCATCATCTCAGCTGTGGTGTTAATGAGTCTGAGCAAGTCATTTCCTCTTCCAGCTCTCACTTTCCTCACTCTGTGAAATCAGAGTGGTACTCTGTCTAGAGCAGGGGTTGGCAGTCTTTTTCTGTGAAATGGCCAGATAGTAAATATTTTAGGCTTTGTGGCTCATACAGTCTCTATCACAACTTCTCAACTCTGCAGTTGTAGCTCAAAGGCAGCCACAGACCATACTGTGTGGCTGTGTTCCAATGAAACTTGATTTCTAGAAACAAGCGGTGGCCTAGATATGGCTTACAGGCCATGGTTTGTCAACCCCAGATCTTCTAGGTGTTCTGCAAAGTCTCTTTAAGTTTCAACAATTCCTTTAGGTTAGGAGTGTATTTCCTTGATATCACACACACAATACGTTTAAATGTAAGATCTCAAATATAATGACACCAATGGTTTACTTGTTTTCTTGGATAACATCTTCTCTTCTCTCTTCTCCAGTGGTAAAATGAATTTCAACAGCATTTACACAGAGCGTGGAATGTACAAGGGGATGCTCTTGCTGTAGAGAGTCTAACGGTGTACATGACTAAATCGTACACCTCGAGTTATTCACAAAGTCACGAAAGAGACATACACGTCACTACAAAACATTACAATTATTGCTATAATGGTGCTGTCATCAATTCTCAAGACTTAAATTACGTTAAATTACATCCCAATTTCCGATGCTAGAGGGGACCAGATTCAAAGACATTGCAACATAATATGGGTAGGATATGCAGAAAACCGGGCGGGCCCTCTGAAGTGCATTCCTGGTGAGAACGGACTGTTGTTACTCAGAGAAGTCCTGACTCAGATGGGGACTGATCCGTGACAGATTGTACTTGAGGCCTGAGATTCCGCTAGTTGTAAAAGTCAGACCTCTGTTCAGTTGCAAAGAAGGGAGCAGTAGTTTGTGGCGGAGAACATGTGAAGAGAACTTATTCTGGAATGTGGCGCATGACATTCCAAGTGAATGCGAAACGAACATCAGAGAGAGCTGTGCTGTAACATTCACAGGGCACGATTCCCAACTCCATAAAGCTTCATGTTTTTTATTATATCTCATTTTTCAGGGAGATGAGGTGCTGGTAGAGGAGATGCTTAGCCCACAAGCAAGTTATTGGACCAAGATTTTTGTCTTTGATGTATTTATTTCTAAAATGTCATCATGAATTGATATATCCTTTCCATAAAGCTTGAAATAAACTTAACGTTCCTGTTCTTTTGTCCATGTGCCCAGGTGGTTCAAAAGGACTTATCTTAGCCAAGTCTTAAGTAGCCATATGGATGTCATTGGAGGAGCAACAATGCAGGTAATTCAGAACACCCTCAACCCATTTCTAGTTCACTTTGGGATGTAGTACATTCTGCAGGGATAAATTTGTATTTTTCATATTTTATGGAATCACAGAAGCTTAGAAATTTACCAGAGCCCTTCATTTTACAGATGCTGGAGGGAAAGTTTAGAGAAGGGGCATTCAGTACCTGCTTAAGGTCACATAGTTAGTTAATAGAAAAACCAAAATTAGAGCCTAGGTCTTCTGATGCCGAATTTAGAGCTCTATGAACCGCAGTAAGATCTACATTTTACACTGTGACCCAGTGTGTATGCGAGAGCACGTCTACAATCATAAACTGGTGTTTTCTGTTTTTCCTCCTCCATTTGATTATTTCCTTTTAAAAAGTTCTGGTCACGACCCACTCAGTTGACATCACTACCCACTAAAAGGTCTCAGCTCAGCTCAAAGTCTGATAAACACTGCTCCAGGTGACAGTATTGCTCGTATGACGTCCTAACCACAACCAAACAAAAACGAATGCTTTCTTCCAACAGTTGGAACAAATATTTCCCTTTGAAAGATAACATTTCTATGTCACTTTTCGTAGGCGAGTAGAAAGAATTTGTGGCTATGTGGTTTTCTTAGGCAAAAAAAGTTCAAACATGCATAAAGAGAGTCAAAAATGTCAAATATTTTCGAACTATATTCAAAACTCACTTTCTCCATGAATTCTTTTTAGACTAAACTCATCGAACTCTAATCCTCTCAATACTGACATGTATATTTTTGCAGTACGTTCAGTCACTAATCCTAAAATTCATCTTTATCATCTTCCTTCTAGGAAAATTACAAAAAAAAAAATTCCCAGTGGCGTCTGGGGTACTCTTGCCTGCTTATTCTCAAATCTGAGAGGAGGGCATGGAGGCCTCTATGTATGATGCAGAATGACATATCATCTATATAGATCAAAAATCCGTATATTTGAGTGCTGAAAATGTGATGGGAATGTGACAAAAGTGTCATAATCAAGCTGGTCCAGAATGGAACATAGGCTTTTTAAAAATATATGAGCAGATTTCCAATGCAATTTTAGAAACTTTTCAGCCTCTGGATAGCACAGACCCAACTGGATCCAATCTCCCGCTAGTTCTCCACCGCAAACATCCTTTAGTTACACACTTCCAGCCAGGATCCCTTTGAAATCCATTATGTTTTTTCAGCGGCTAAGGCTGCAGGAGGTCATGACTAGGGGCAAGGAGCAGAAGGGCGAGGCGTAGGAAGCAAAAGGCTTTAAAAATCCTTTACTGGAGAATCAGGCTACAAACTGGAGACTCACAGCCTGAGACGGTGGACTCTCAGAAGACCTTACAAAATGGCCTTCAGGCCTCTTCTGTCTCCTTTCCCATCTTCAACCTGTCTTTTCTAAAGTGGTTTCAGTTTCCTCCTCCAAGAGGCAGCAGCAGGAAGGAAGAGCCAGGAAGGCAGAGACCAAATGCTCTTCTCAACGGCTGCCCCAGCCGTGCTCTGATGACCGAGCTGATGGGGAAAACGGCTCCTAATTAAATCACTTCATAAAAAAGAGACCATTTTCCGTCTGAATGCACGCCGCAGTTCTTGTGTTGGGTAATTTGTTGTTCTAATAAGTTGGAGAGGTTGAATTCCAAGGTTGCAGCCACTGACGCTCCACAGAAACAGGGACTGTGTTTTGGCAGTGCCCTTCCCTGTCGAGGGTACCAAGGAAAATTGACAAATAGCAGTTCCTTATAATAATTCGGTTTGCTGGAGACCCGGAGCCTGAGATTTGTGTTTCCCACTCTGTAGGGTTAGGATCATCCCATGCCCCCAAGAAAAAACAGAAACAAAAACCAGAAAAAGCTCCTGTGCCTTTTGTTTCCTGAAAAATAAGCAGGGAAGGGCTCCTTTTTTGCAGATCTTGCTGTGGTGGGGGAAGGACAGTGCTCTTTCAGCCGTTTTTGAACAGAAGCATGGAAAATCTCCATCTTCATTCAGCTCCATGATTTTAGGACGGCTGGAGGGGCAATGCCGCCCAGTCTGAGACTGTGGACTCTGAAGTTAGACCAAGTGTCGGTTTCAGCTCCAACACTTACCAGCTGAGTGACCTTGGACAAGTTGTGGCAATCTCTCTGAGCCTCATTTGCCTCAGCTGTCAAAAGGCAATAATAATACTCAGCTCTTGCAGTGGTGGTGAAGAGTGAAGACTATATTTGTAGAGTGCACAGGATCTGACAAGAGACAACAGTCATTCCATGATAGAGTTTTTTCTGCTATACAGATGAGGAAATGGAGGATAAGAGAAACAATTAGCCTAATCAGGGTCACAAAACCAGTGCGTAATAGAGTCAGGATTTTCTGTTTGACTCTAAATCCAGGCACCATGGTCTCAGCGTTGGTACAGATGAAAGCAAGCATTTAAATACACACAATTTTATCAGCTGTGAACGGAGCAGAACTATTTCTAATATATCTGTCTAGAGCAGGCCAATGACAGTGTATACAGATCATATTCCCTGAGGTATATCTTGGCAAAAATGATGCCAATTCCTTTTGGTTCTTGGGTCAGTCTTGCTCAAGGATTCCATTGCTCAGAGCCCTTGAACCCATTTCTTTCTGAATTCTGGAACATGGGTTCCCTGTAGCCAGAGTCTGCTGCTTTACTTGTCTTCTTTAGCATGTAAAAAAGATTTCTTCTCTCACTTCCTGAGACCCAAAAGAAAATTGGTGGTCCTGGCTCCCTGCTTTCTGACCTCCACTTGTCTCTCAAGTTTCCATTTTAGTTTGGCTTCAGTGGAAAATTCCACTGCGGCTTTCTATGGATGAATGCAGACTCTTTAATTATATGGAATTTACAGAGATCAATTTTTATAACCCTAACAGGGTTAGTTCTTGAGTTCCTGTGGTTGTTAGATGATCATGGACCCATTCCTCTGGGTACAAGGGTCCCTCAGGGAGCCTAATTGACAGTGGCCAGACATCTGTCATGAGTCATTTATATTGTACTGGAAAATAGAAATTTATGCCTTTGATCAATATCTTTCCTTAGGGCTTGGCATCTCCTGGCTCCATTCCCTTGTTGGCACTCTGAAGCAGAGCATTTTTTTCCCTTTCTATTGGAATAAATTCCTCCTTGCTACAGTTTCTCTGAGGGCCTTGACTGCCAAGAAGTCAGAAACTAGACCATAATTTGGGTTGTGTTTAATTCTTTTTCTCTCTCATTCCGACTTCCTTGCTCTTTCCTCCCACCATCTCCCGTTCTTCCCTCTTTCACTCTATCTTTCTCTACCTTCACTTCTCTTGCTCTCCTACCCTCTCCCTCCCTCCCCCTGTCCTCCTACTCTGTGTTTCTCCATTCTTCTCAATTCAATAAATGTTGATTAGGCACCCAATTGATTGGGCTAGATATATAAGCACCCAAAAATGAGATGGTCCCTGCCCTCAGGGAACCCACAGCTTACAACCGAGTAGAAACTTTTCCTCTGTTGCCTTCTTTTTTCCAATTTATATCAAGGACCGAAAAATCTAGACGTTATTTAGAGTTAGTAAAGATTCTCTTACAAAAAGTCAAAGACTCTTTGAGGATTATGTGTAAGTCAGTCATTCACACATTAGTATGAATTAACTCAATAAAATTGCTGTCTCTCTCATACCTAGTTAAGCAGCTACCCTGTAAGAATAAAGACTCAGGTTGGAGAAGAAGTAGGGAATTTGGGATCATAAAACAATTTTGGAGGTTGGCAGCCTCAGGGAAGCACTTTGAACAGCATCAGAACACTATTCATAGATAGAGAGTCTTTTCCCCTAAAACTTGTCAAACACCTCTGTGACCTGTAAGTGTAATTTGAACCAAGGCTGAATTTCTTATAACGTATTTACTGAATATCTTCCCCCACTAGACTACAAGCTCCAGGAGATCAGGACATTATCTGTCATGTTCGTAACTGTGTCCTATCGACACAAAATAAGCAATAGCCATTCTATAGATGAGAGAGAAGTAAGATAACCTTTACTTGAGCCAAGGTGAGGACTACACTCCGGGAAGGCAGTCTCCACAAAGGAAGAAAGTGTCCAGAGAAGCGTGGTTTTCAGTACAGTCTTATTCTGTTTCAGAACAAAGAACAGACATTAAACTCGCCCAGGATACGTGTTCATCAAAGTTTTAAAGAGGTATGCAGTTGCAACACGACCCTGATGTCTGGAAAAGGGAACTTATTTTCAGGAGTACTGATATTGGCCTTCCAGATACTGGCATCGCAGGAGAGGAAGCCTGCATTCTTATCTTAAGTGAGTGCATTCTTTAACGGTTAAAGCAGAGAGACAATGTATGTTTGACAGGCCGTAAGTCAGGCTTCTTTAGTTCAAGATGAATCAGTTTTAAACCAGAATAGCTACACCACGTTCCTCAGTGTGTGAAAATTTCTTGTCAGTCCTCACTGCCTGAAACAATGCCTGGTCTACATACAGTAAGTGCTCAATAGATACTTGTTGAGTGAAGGAATGAATGAATGATTGGAGTGACAGTAGGATACAAACTGCTACAAGAGAACAAAGGAGGTGAAATTACATCAGGTTGAAGGGTTTGGTTTAGAAAGAGCTTCATGGAGAAAATTTTTCCGTGAAGAATTAGTGGACTATTTGCTTGGAGCTCAAGGACAACTGAGGAAGAAAATAAGTTTGCTGAGAACCAAAGGGAACATAGCCAGTTGGAACAACACCACTTTGAAAAAATTCCCACTCCCACAATGAACTCTTTCTTGACTACAATGGGAAGTACAATCAGGCGTGTGCAAGTGTGGGTTGGTGGGATTTTACCTGCTTTCTGACCAGTCTGGGGCTTGTCAGGAAAATGGAGATAGCTTCAGGCCAAGAAGGGATTGTCCGGGGAACTGCCTGTAGCCTGCAGGGTCATTTCATGCTCCACAGGACAAAGCCTCTCCCTGAAGGCTTCACTGACCATCGGAATTCTCAGAGAGGATGGTGGGTGCTGTCTTTCTCAAGGGTTTCACTCCTTGAATCCAGGAACCCTCCCCAAATTTCTTCTGTGGGGTTATGCCCACCCAGAATGAGGGATGGGTGACTGTGCAATCTCTTTTCAGGGCAGTCTTTCCAACCCAGGCTGGCATGGGGATGCTTCAGCCCAAAGGCAGGGAGGAGAGCAAACCTTCTTCAGTGAGCCCATTCAGCCCAAGAATCCAGGATGACCAAGTGCAACTGGCTTCATACTGATGACCTATTATTCAGGCAGCAGCAGGCTCCCTGAGTGATGGCACGTGTGGTCCACTCAACAATCTTTCATCTTCTGCTGTGTATCATCATCCCCCTTCCCAAACTAAACCTAGATTATTCCTTCCTTACAGCTCTCCTTTTTTTCCTTGTCTCAAATATAATGAGATGTCATGAGTCTGCCATACATCACCCTATCAGAAGCAAGTGGCGACTTCTGATTAGTGGGATACTACAGGAAGAGCAGGAGGGACCGTGGCAACACTGGCTGCTCTGCCTGGCAGCCCTGTCGTCTCTCAGAGACCGGTGCTCTGTCTGTGTCAACAAGAATCTGTCTGGGGATTATTCATGTAGCTGGACATAATGAATTCAGCTGTTTGCTACTGCAGCAAATGGATTTTTTGCCAGTGATATTAGGATCAAGCTGACTAATAGGATGTGTCCAGCCCAGAGTAATGTCCATCTATTAGCTTCTGTGGGAAGACACACATTAAGAAAATCACATTTTGTGTGGCTCTGTAGCTGAGGGAATGGTTTGTTAAAAATTTCCACTCAAGCAACATCAAGCTAAGGAGTTGTATTCCAAAGAGCTGGACCTATTTCACCAACAGTACTTACTTGAGAAATAGAGAAATCCCACAAGCTCAATGAGCACAAATGACTTTGCCTTACATAAAATCTCTATGGGAAAGTCAATCTTAGCGGAGGAGAAAAGCTGTAGGTCTGCAGAGAGGGCAACCCAGGGAAATTGGCTAACACGCACTGTCTTTCAACAGAATGTCAATTGGCTTTTTTAAATGGCAACATGAGATTGACTTTAATTGCCTATGAGGTTACACAGGGAGCAAGAACCGCCTTCTAAGTCATTGGGAGAAGCTGACTACTTGATTTCAGCGACTGAGGAGGGTTCCTCCTCCGAAACCTCTCCTCTGCTCAACTGATGACAAAATCCCACCATTTCAAATTCATTCCCTGGCTTGAGATTTGCCTTTTCCCAATGAAAGACAACACTAGGAAGGGTCACACATCAAGTCTCTTAGAATCGTACAGTGCCGACCCACACAACAGTATATGGTGTGGCCCTGTTAAACATTATCAGCTTGAATGATTTGAAAGTCTTTGTTGTGAATGAGTTTTGATGGAAGGCAGGGTGAAAAATTGGAAGGCTCTGGGACCAGGTGGAGAGGAAAGAGAATATAGACCAGGTAGTGAAGGGGTGGGTAGTAGTTCCAGAAAGGCAAGAAAAAGTGGATTTGAAGAAAATTTTGCCTGAAGTCCCAGTCTTTGTCATCAAGGAACTCACAAGTCTAGCACACTTTGTAAGGCACATCCTGTGCAGCCTAGACTGCTCCTCTCCACAAAGCCAAAGGGAATAGGCAAAAAAGGGTCTTCGTGGTACATTTTCTTTCTGTTGGGAAGGAAAAAGCATGAAGGTGAAGCTCCTGAAGTGAGACAAACCCACCTCTTCTTTCCCAGCACAGAGGTCCTGAGGCAGTCCTGGGGGTGGGGATGTTGAATGACTCTCTGTTCCTCTATGGGTCTATCAAGCCGAGGCTGCCCCAGAAGGAGGCCCCCTGGGCACCGCCTTCGCGTTTGTGCCGGCGGTTTTTGGTGATCTTGTAAAATTACCAGTGTTCCCTGGAAGAAAAAGGGCCATGCCTTCAGCTTAGACCACCAGATCACAGAACACAGGCGTCTCCTGCCAGGCAAGCACCTCTCCCAGCCCAGCTCCGGTGGCCTAGGTTCCCCTTCTGTCATTTCCCAGATGCCTCCCCGGGGATCAGCTTGCTTTTCTTCCCCTTCACAGATGTGCATCACACCTACTCTTCTCAGACCTCTTTTCTCCTCAGGACTAATTTCGGAGTAGGTTATTAACTCATCATCTATACTCTTCGTTGCTCTTCTCAAAGACAAACACGGGAGGCCTTTTGTTTTTTTAGCCAGTTGCCACCAGGAAGAAACAGCCAGGATGAAAAGATGTTACAAACATGGGGTAAACACAAAGGTTCCAGAATTTTACTCAGTTCTTCTGGGTACTGTCCCATACCAGTGACTAGCATATCCTCCCCAATACTACTCAGTCCTTGGCCCTCTTTTCTCCTTAGATTTGGACAATCAGTAGATCCCACTTCATCCGCCATCTTAAAGCTGAAACCTTCCAAGTCTCCATCTTTGGTCTTGAGTCTTTCCCTGAGGACGGAAGCTTCACATCCAGCTGCAGGATCAACAGTCTCACTGCACCGTTCTCCATCCAGGATCAACTCATCATGTCCAAAGCAGAATCCATTAAGACTTCCCCCAGAGTCTGCTCTTCCACCTGAATTATTTATATTGGCTTCGGCATCCACCCAAATCCCAAACCTGGAACCTTCCCAGACAAAGTCTTTTATCTCCATTCCCCCATATCTACCTACAAAATCTTACACCTTCTTACCTTCTCTGTTCCTGACCCCTCCTTTCTTCTCTACTGCTTCCCACTCCCTCTCCAGTTCAGGCCCTCATCATCTTTCCCTTGCAAGGCTCCAATAGTAAGAGTTGTTTCTGATCCATCTTTTGCAATGCTACCAGAGACTGGTTCCCAGGAGACAGCTATGATGAGGTTATCCTCCTGATTAAACCCTCAGCATACAATACAAGCTTCTTGGGATGGCCTATGAGGTAGCCCATAAAGTGTCTCTGCTTAACTCTCCAACTTTATCTCTGCTGAAGCCCCCCACCTGCCTCATCCCACTTACCCCTTGTCATGTTCCAGGCCAACCACACTTCTTTATACCTCCATGGCTTGTTCACAGTGTACCCTTTGCCACTCACTGACCCCAATGTTATTAAGTCAGTTTTTTCAAGTGGGTCCTCCTCTCTATCAAATAGGTCTGAAGCTAGATTTAGGGTAGGACAATAACTGTGTTGTAGCTGGTCAATAACTCAGGACAGTTAACTATCTTCCCAATATAAGGCCCATTATGGTGACTTGGTGTAATGAATGTGGGCTGACCCTCTATTTCCGGTATAAATAGAAATACTCTTTAGTTTAGCTAATGTAAAGAGCATAAATAGATAAGTAAGCAACCTCTGGACTCAGGAGGCACAGGTTCTAATGCTCATCCTTCACCCTTAGTTTCCTTATCTTTAAAATGAGAATAATTATAATACCTATCTTATAAGGTTATTGTGAGACTAAGGAGTAAATACAAATAATCTTACATCTTAGAACAGCGCCTGGCAGAGAGTAAGTGCTTAATAAATGTTAGCTATTGATGCTGTTTGAGTAGTAATAGTAGTATGTATAGAATTCCATTTTTCCTCTCAAATCATCAGAAGGATTGTATCCCCATAACTGTTGGAGAGATTGTAGGACCACCATGTGATTCAGCCATCAGATTTGCATTCTGATTGGTGGCAAAAAGTGATTGACAGGTGCAGCAGTGCAAATGAAAGACACAATGCATTCCTTCCCACCCACTCTGCTTTGTACTTTATAAAAGGAATCCATGGCCTGGTAGATCCAGTATTGGGTGAAAGTACTCCTGCCCCTGTTTAAGCTTAAGGCCCCTAGAGTCTTCCACAATTCAGCCAGAACCCAGGGCACTCCAAATTCCTTCATGATCCTCCATCCCTTTAGGTTGCAGTTTATAAAGCACTTCTCCCTCCATGAGTTCGTGTGGCTCCCACAGTGATCTCCCACCCACAGCCTCTGTCACATGCCTCTGGAAATGCTTTAGCTGCTGCCAGTTGGATGGACACTCATAAAACACCTTTTTTTTAATCTAAAATAATTGCTTTGGTGGTTTTGTGTAGATGCAACCAGAGGTAGAGGCCCTTGGCAGGTGGGCTTCACTCAAACCACTGGGCAGGGAAAATACCACAGAATCTGGCCCAGCTTCAGGAAAAGCCATATTTTTCAGCTGAATAGGAAGAATCCTAAAAAGGGAAGAAAGGAAGGAAACTAATGAGATATCTTTTTCCTCACGGATAATGTGTGTTGCTCACCGAGTGGTCTGAGTGGCTATAGCATCTTTTACACTTCAGTGACAACGAAATGCCTTGGAGATAAGGCAACAGTTATGAGACCTGAGAAGAAATGAAAGAAAACCCAATAGCAGCCAAATAGCACTGCCATCTATTACCAAATTATTACAGGCTGAGGCAGGCTTTAATGAGATTTTAACAAAAGAAATCTAGTCGCGTTCCTCTGGGGCACAGAGATTTTATTATGATGTGGATGATTAAGTGGGTAAGAGGCCCTCCCTGGGAGCTTCAGTAAAGAGGAAAACGAGAACCCTGTGTCCTGACTCTCCAGGCCTCTGACTCCCATTCAAGATGAAAAGCTCTTGGAGAAAATGTCCTGTGTAACACTGTTCCTCAAGAAGTTTCAGGTTGGTACCTGTCCTGGCAAGCCAAGCGCCTCTTTAGGAAAATCGTTCTAAACTTTTGTGTTGTGATTCCAAGACTTCATTGCACTGTTGGGTATCCTAAAGGGCATCGTGAAATTCTCAAGAGACTCTTAAGTCAGAGAGCAGAGTGACAGCATTAATTTGGAGAAACAATGAGGCTGGCTGGAGTCAGGACCCTCCCTGCCCGTGACCTTGTGAAACCACTGGGGTTTGAGAAGAGAAGATGATAAGAGTCTAAGGGTTCAAGGGAGGAAAGAGAAAATAGGCTGCACAGAGTAGGTCAGAGGGAGGGAGGAACATGTGCAATTCAAGGAAGTCAGTGTGCACTCTGCTCAGACGTGCTGGACCGCTTGCACAGAATGGATTTTTCTTTTCGCTTCTCCCACGCCTTTCATTCATCCACTAAGTGAAAGCTTGTAGGCAGTCAGTAATATCAGGGAGCAGTATAACCATTTCAGGACTGACATTTCTGTTACTCAGGAATTTGTTTTGTTTGAAATATGTGCCACCAATGACTGTTGAAGGAAACCAAGGAGGAACTGGAGTGATGTGTTAATGCCTGGACTATTAAATGGTGTAACTCCTCAGGAAGGGGACACTGGACTACAGACGGAGGGGGAAGGAAGGGTGCGTAAGTGGTCTCCCTCTGACAGAGATTCTTTACTTAGCCAGACTTTAGTCAGGCTCCTGGACCGTTTCCCTGGGCCCATCTGTGCACTTCCTTGTAAAATCCAGTTTTAGCAAGAACCCTGCTAAGTTGGTTTAGCAAGAACCCCTGCCCCTCAGTATCTGATGGGGTTCCTCATCCTCCGCCACCCGCAGATGATGTCTGATCACCCTGGCCTGCCTTCATCAAGAGTCCTATTAGGTCAGTTTAGCAGCATCCTCCTTACCCCTGATGTTTCCTCTTAGTGATTTTCCATCCACTGACTCCCCACCCTGCTCCGTGGCTATAAATTCCTGCTTGCCTATGCTGTGTTTGGAACTGAGCCCAGTTCTCTACCGAGGTCTCTTTTTGCTTTTTGCAATAATCCTGGATAATATCTGTTTTGACCCCTTTAACTACTGTCCAGCTCTGGTTTTCTTTGACGCCTACCCAATGATGAGTCAGGGAGACTGATCCCCTGGCAGTAGGGCACAGTGTAAGACTATGTCACCTTTCGTGGCAAAATAACAACTAGAATAGCTGTGTACTGTGCTGGTTATACTCCCCTTGGGACCAATGGCAGACTCCGGCTGTTAAAATATTTAGCGTCTGATAATGTATGATGAATGAGTGAGGAATTTAGCGGCACTTCCCTTTACGGCTCACACTGCAGGAAAGAGATTTAGTAGAATTGAGGATGAACTTAAAATGACATGGAAGATAAACCTCAGGAACATACATCTTTGAGATAGATAGCTCATCTTGTTAGAATATGGTGTCATTATTATTATTATTAACTAACATTTATTAAGCACTTACTAAGTGCCAGGTGCTGTTTTCAGTGTTTTACATATGTTAACTCAGTAGTTCCCAACTATCTGTGATGATGAATCAGTACTTTTTAAAAAATTTCCTGTCTGTCATGGACAAATGCTTTTGTAGGATTCAATAAAAATTAATTACTAGAAAAGTGAAATTTTTAAAAAATGCAAAATTCAAGGTTAGTTGTTTTTTTTTTTACTGTTAGATTAACAGATACAAAATTACTCTGGCAAATTGCTACAAAAGTTTCTAAATGCTTACTCTTAATTGCTCCACTTATCTCCCCAAGGACCATAACAAACCTTCACAGACGGCCACCCATCTACAGACCATAGTTGAAGAGCACGTATGTTGAAAAGCTGGTATTAACTCAGTTGGCCCTCATAAATCCTGTCGTGTAGGTAATGTCTCCATTCTACAGATAAGGAAACTGGAGGCACAAAGCAGTTATCTTGCTATTGAGTACAAATTAGATCCTTATCGGTCAATAAGCTTTACAAAGAGAAAAATCTCTATTTCGTGCCCGTAGAAGCGTAGCGCACCTAGTCATTGTAAAATTAAGAGTAACTTGAGAAAAGCAAGCCTTAATTACAACATATGAATGGAGTTTTATAACCTAGGCCTCTGTTAGAAAAACTATTAAGGAATAGACCAAACATTCCAGGAGTGTCATCTTTGCTATATTGAGCAATATGGTGAAGTGTTTAAGAGTGTGGCTTGGGAGCTAGGCCATCTGGGTTTGTTTCCTGACTTGGCCACCTGCTTGCAGCATGAACTCGGTAGTTCCTACCTAAAAGGATGGTTGGGAGGAATACAGTGTTAATATATGTAAAGTACTTAGAAAAATGCCTAGCATATAGTAAGTGCTCAATGAATGCTAGTTATTATATTTGCATTTGAAAAACAACCCATTGCAAAAATTTCAGGTTCCCCAAATACATCCATTCGTAGTGGCCTGACTTCTGACTGAACGAGCCAATGCTCTCTGCCTTAAGCTAGCCACTGGCAGAACTCAGCAATGCTGCAGTGGTCACTGTCAGACCTAAGGGACAGAGTGGGGTTTCTCAACTGTGGCACTATTGACATTTTGGAGGGGCTGTTGTGTTTGCTATAGGGTAGCAGCATTCCTGGCCTCTTCCCACTAGGTGCCAGTATCATCCCCTTCCAGTTGTGACAAGCAAAATGTCTTCAGTCATTGCCAAATGTCCCCTGGGAGGAATAATGGCCCCCAATTGAGAACCACTGTTACAGAGAAAAGAGAATATTAATAATAGTCCCTTATATTTTTTATAGCTTTTCAGTTTAAAAAGTCTTCTGCATGTTTTAACTCAGTTGGGGAAAAGAAAAAGAAGGAAAGGATGAAAAAGATTAGAAGAGGAAAGGAAGGAAGGAAGGCAGAGAGGGAGAGAGGAAGGAAGAAGGAGGGCATGCAAAGAGATGAAAGGAGAGGCGCTCGGTAAAGGAAGGGTGACAGAACAGGTATGGTGTGAGTGTGTGTGTGTGTGTGAGAAAGAGAGAAAGAGATCTCCCACTAGCGCGTCTACATCTGCATGTCCTGCCAGTACCTCAAACTCAATATGTTCAGATGTGAGCTCAGCAAGTTTCCCCCTGAGCACGTGCCTTCTTTGTTGTTCCAGTTTCTGTTACCGACTTCACCATCCACCCAATCGCCCAGGTCTGGAAATATGTATCTTCTTAAAAGGATACCTCCTGCCAACTCTCGTCTCCAACATCTAATGAGTTATCAGGTTTGCAGATTCTACTTCTGTTACCTCCCTCAGGATTCAAGAGTCACACATTCACCTGATGTGGGCACTGGAAGGGACCTCAGACCTAGTCCACCACTCTCACTTCATAGATGAGGAAAGTGAAGCCCATGGAGGTCTAGGGTGTGCCCTTGGACAGATTACTCTAAGTCTAGTTTCTCTGATGGTAAAACAGATAATCCCAGGAGCCCTAGAGGGGTTCGGTGAGCTGGCACAGAGCTGACCTGTCCCTGCGCGTTCCCCTTGTCTCATGTCAGTTACAGGGCTGGAACCCAGTGCTCTTCCTTCTTCGCCTCCCTGCCTCCTGGATCACGGTCCTGTCGCTCACCTGCGCCCAGTGCTCCTGTCCATTTGACCCCGCCATCCTGCCACTTCGCTACTGCCCCATGTATGGCCATCCCTCAGCACTGCCCACCTAGTGGGCTGTGAGGGCCTCCTGGTTGGATTTCCTGCCTCCAAGCTCTCCCCAGGCCAATCCCTTTTACAGATGGCTGTCAGATTCAGGCCTAAAACAGCACCGGGATGAAGTCACTCTTAATTTTTAAATCCTTCTCTGGTTCTCCATTGCAAAATCTAAATTTCTTGGCCTACCATTAAATGTCACCCCACTGTCTGGCCCCAACCTATTGTCCTAATCTTATTTCCCCATTTTGCTTCTTATATCTTATCAAACTAAAAATGCAGTTTCTCACATATACCCTATGCTTTCCCAACTCCACCCTTTGTTCCTGCTACTCATCTTCCTGGGATTCCCTTCTTGAATCCACAGTCCTGTTTCTACCCATCCATCAAGGCCTACTATGAAGTCTGATCTCATCTTCCTGGTTAACTTGCATTCAATCTCTCTCTTCTCTGAATTCTTATAGCAGTTTATTTCCTCTATTGTACAGCATTTATGTCTTTCCACCTTGTATCATAAATATCTCCGTACTTATTTCACGTCCCCCACTAAATTGGAGGTTCCTTGAAGACCCAATATATACAGATTGGTTTATCTTTGTATCTTCCATGGGGCCTAGTACAATAAATATTTAGCCAGTATATATAGGCTACATAAATGACATTAACTGTCATACTTATTTATCCCTTATGGAAGCCCTGTCTATTTATCTAACTAAACTTGGCAGTGGTTTAAAAAAAAGCTGCCCTAGCTTACCATAGCAGCATAAAGAGAGTCCTTATGACAATATACATTCATACAAGACACATGTGTAAGTCAGGAGTTTGAGTCATAGCAACAGTCACACGTGTGTGAGCATGCATGTGTGTATGTGTGTGCTCATGCATGTGTGGGAGTGTGATACAGTGGTGTGGGATTTTAAGATCATACAGGACTGTTTTCCAATCCTAGCTCTAACACTTGATAACTATATGGCTTTGGACAAGTTACTGTGCATACCTAACTTTATTCCTCATTTGCAAAATAGAGATGATGGTAGATACTTTACAGTGTTATTATGAGGATGATGTATTCATTTCACGAGCAGATATTTACTGGGTCTTCATCATGTGCCCGGTCCCTGGTAGAAACAAAATAATATGTACAGTACATTTACCAAAGAGCCTGGTACATACTAAATAGTATGTTTAGTCTTCAGCATTCGAGTAACGAGAGTAATATTAGAGCTGCCCTCTGTGACACATACATGTACATATGGGTAGAGAGCTGCAGGAGCTAAGAGTCTTTATTTTAAAATCTAGACAGAGGGATACACAGTTTCCCTCTTTAGCCAAGATTTCATCTTCTCCAGTTAGCTTGAATGTGTTTTCTCCCCTTCATTCTCTTAGTAGCCATACCCATGGAAAAATCAGGAGCCGTGAGTAATGCTACTTACTGAGTGCCTGCTATGTGCTATTAATCTTCCAACAACTCTGTAAAGTGAACTAGATGGTCCCCATTTTATGAGGAAGAACCAGGCTCAGAGAAGGCAGCATTTTCCAAAGACCACACAGCCTGTAAATATTGGAGTTTTCCTTCAAATACCAAACTTTCCATCAGCCCTCGGTTCTGCTGGTGAGACATCCTAAGTGCCAGGCCAAGATGAGGAACAACTGTTTGCTCTATCAATTTCCCAGAAGTTTCTATCAGTCATTCTTCTGGGTTCAGAGTTCTCTGAAATATTGAAGCAACACTGCTTTAAAATCTGGTCTAAAGAGGAAACAACATTTTCAGTGGGAGGGAGACTTCACGTTACTCTCCCTGCATTCTCATCTGTTCCTCGAGGAAGTAACTTCCACCAGCTCTTCAAGTTTCCATTCTCTACCGATTCCTCCCCATAGAGGAAAAAAAAAAAAAATGATGAATTCCTGACTTTTTATAGCCAGCAGAGCTTTTGGCCTCCAAAACAGGAATGGGCCCAGCAGGTCATGTGGTATGGGCCTCCACATTTATCTTCCTTCTGAGTGAAGCAGAAGCCACTGCACCTCCCTTGTCCGTGCAATAAAGAGAACTGAGCTCACCTTGCTCATGACACTGCGTGTGGTCTGCGTGCTCAACCTTGTAGCAGTCTGCTTCAGTGGGTTCACTTCAGACGCAGAGCTCCCTACCCAAGCCCACCGACCGCACCCTCCAGGATGCTCCTGCTTGTCCCAAGGCCCAGATTTGCAGTGAGGAGGGAAGAGGCCCCACTTTGGCATCGGTTCTAAGCGGCTATCTCCCTTCTAAGTTGCAACATAGATCTCCACACTGCAGAGATTATTGGGCACTTGCCAAGTCATTAATAAAACTGATGATTTTCTTCCTTTTTGGCTAGTGGTTCTTACGTGTATTACCTAACAGTCAGAATCCAGAGGGAGAAAGAGGGTCATGTTAGGGCCAGAACCTCTGGCTTGATTACTAGGTCAGGGGCCTTCTCCATGGCTTTCTGCTGCTTTGTCTGTTCTATATCAAGCTAACCTTATTTTCACAGATCAGCTACCCTGCGGGACTCTTCCGCGATTCTAAGCCATATACATAGGTACCATCTAAGAGCCCTCAAAGACGGCCCAGCGCTGGAAATCTATTCATTTTACAGGGAACGAAGAGTAGGAGGATGGAGACTCTTTCGGTAATTTTTGTTTAGGGGCCCAGAATGCAGAACTAAAAGCTGCTTATTCTAATTTTGTCAGGAGTAGCTCATACAACTTTAACTAAGTTAATTCTCACGAAAGGCAAGCCAAAGTAGCTTTACTTATATTTCTACTTACCGTCTTAAAAATCAAGTTTTAGCCTCAAGCTCACCACCAAAGTCCTGTGACTCGGACAAGGCCATTTTCTGGGCCTCAGTTTCCTCATCTGATCAGCGGGTTTTGATCCAGAGCATCACTGACACCCCTCCTGCTCTCGTATTCTGTTGATATTCAGAAGTCGGTATTTGGGCCTGAGTTGCCATCAGGGTGTGTTGGTGGTTCTGAGAGGTTTTGGGAGGTGAGGGAGTCTAGAGGAACCTCATCAATAAGAAAGGAGAAACTTGCCAGATGTAAAGTGGGAGTTTACTCCAGGCATATTAAATTATCGTGAAACACATCCATCTACATTTATTAAGAACAGGAAACTCGGCTCTGCTTGCCTACAGCCTTCATTTCCAAAGCATTAACAAATTATTCATTTCCTTCATAAGTTCTTTTGGCCTTGGGGTATTAACACCAGGAGTTTGACCATATTATTACTTATCCTCATAACATGTGATAAAGATGATACTAAATATTTTACGCAAATGGCAGTGAATATAGCTTATGGATCCTCATTAATTTATTTTGCTTTTAGCATAATAGCTTAATACTTTACCAAAGACTTTTTTCCACCCCAAACAGAACTGACATGTCTCAGATTTTCAGTATTTTCATAGATAAATACCACTTGACCACATAACAAAAACATTCTTCTTTTATGCAAATATGTGTCAAAGATTATCAAAATGAGAGTTTTACTTTCTCAGTCACTTAAAAAATAAGATTTTAAAGCAAGCCATATCACTGTTGAACTGTATACTCTGTATTAGTTTTCCATTGCTGCATATTACCACAAATTTAACCGCTTAAAGCGACATCTATTAATTAGCTCCCACTTCTGTAGGTCAGGAGCCTGTGTGAGCGCTCCAGGGTAGAGCTCGGCATAGAGTCTGACAAGGCCAAAATCAAGGTGTTGGCCAGCTGGCTCTTGCCTGGAGGACCTAGGGAAGAATCTCCTTCTGAGCTCATTTTGATTGTTGGCAGAACTCGGTTCCTGTGGTTGTAGCATTGAGGTCCCATCTCCTTGCTGAGTCTTGGCAGGGGGCAGCTGTTAGGTCCTTAAGGTTGCCCAGATCCTAGGTCAATAGGCCCTTTCTTCTTCAAGCCAGCAATGGTGTGTTGAATCCTTCATGCTTTGAATCTCTGAATTCCTCTTTGGTGGCTAGCCAGAGAAAAGCTCTACTTTTAAAAGGTTCATCTGTTGGGTCTGACCCACCTGGATAATCTCCATATCTCAAGGTCAACTGAATTGGAACTTTACTTACATCTGCAAAATGCCTTCTCAGCATTACCTAGATTAGTGTTTGACTGAATAACCAAGGGACGAGAATCTTGAGGGGCCATTTTTAAAATTCTGCCTACCATATACTCTAACATGATTAAGCAAATTACCTGACCTCTATAGGCCTTAGGTTTTTTAGAATCCTACTCTGACAGCTTTGAGGACGAGATCTTCAAAGGACTTACAGTTTCTATAAATTTACAGTACCAGCTAATTAAAAACAAAACAAAGCTAAGCTAAAAACAAACAAACAAAAACCCTCTGAGACTGAGTCTACGAGATGTCAAAGCAAATGAACAAAAAGAATGAGATTTAATTATCATCACTTTTGCTCAATGCTATTTGCTCAGCCATTACAACAGTACCTGGCACAAAGCAGATTCTCATTAAATATAGTGTTTGCTAAGTGACTGAATATACAGCATTCATTAGAGCCCTTTGGTTTCCTCTTTATCAAGTGTTTACTATACACAATGCATTTGTGCTGAGTTCAGCGAAGAATACGAAGATTCATAAGGCTCCATCCTCACTTGTGATGGGTAATTTTACGTGTCAACTTGGCTAGGCTATGGTGCCTAGTTTGGTCAAACACTAGTCTAAATGTTGCTGTGAAGGTATTTTTCAGATGTGAGTAACATTTAAATCAATAAATATTGAGTAAAGCAGATTATCCTCCATAATGTGGGTGGGCCTCAACCAAACAGGTGAAAACTTTAGGAGAAAAGACTGAAGTCCTCCAAGGAAGAGAGAGTTCTATCACCAGGCTGCCTTCAGACGTCAATTCTTCCCTGAGTCTTCAGCCTGCCAGCCTGGCCTGCAGATTTCAGACTTGCTAGACCCCAAAATTGCATGAGCCAATTCCTTAAAATAAATCTCTTTCCATATGTGTGTGTATATATATATACACGCACATCCTATTGGTTCTGTTTCTCTGGAGAACCCTGACTAATATACCACTTGTAAGAGGTTAGAATAACGTTGGGAAGATTGAAATGTATATAAAGGAAAATAGCTAATAACATGTGATTACTCATAAATGGAGGGGAAGAAACTGTCTTGGACTTAGGGGGATGGGTGATCAAAGAAGCCTTTATGAGCAGAGTGTGATTTTATCTGGAACTTCAAGAATGGATGGGAGATGAACAGATGGAAGACAGAAAGGAGGGGGTTGCAGGTAAGCAGACCTGGGGAGGTGGGCAGAGAGGGCTGTATTCTAGTTACAGGGAGAGTAGCAAAATGCTGTTAGAAAGGAAACCTGGAGCCAGCCTGCAGAGCGCCCTGCGAGGCCCTGAGCAGCCCTGGGCATAGAACACGGGCTGCAAGGAACCTTCGAGATTCTTGTTGTAAATAGACAGCAGTAAGTGCCTCCTGTGTGGCAGGCTAGAGTTCACAGCATCTCGTCCAAGGCTCTCATCTTGCAACAAGGAAACTGAGACCCAGGTGACTGTTCTCAGGTCCCTCAGGAAATCAGTGGCAGAGCCCAGAGGAGGGTGCAATCTCCCAATGCCTCAGCCAGGGCTCTGGCTATCACGTACAGCCTTCTGCTTCCTCCCTCTCCAAACTCATCTCCTCCCCTCTCCCGGCTTCTTGCTGCATTCCAACCACGCCAGCTCTCCTGCTGTTCTGCGGACACTCCACGTTGGTTCCCACCTCTGAGCCTTTGCACCTGTGCCCTCTGCCCACAAGGGCCTTGTCTTGCGTTTCCACATGGTGGAGCTTCTGGTCTCAGGTCTCAGCTCAGCTGTTGTCTTCTCAGAGAGGCCTTCCCTGACCACCAGCTCCAACGGTGCCACCTCTAAACCTGTCTTATGAGCCTGATTTACTTTCTTTTTAGCCCTTATCAATAAGTGGGATTCTTATTTTACTTCTCAGTTGTTTTTCTCACTAACCGGAATGCAAGTCCCATGAAAGCAGGACTCGTTCACTCATGTGGTTTGCCCACAGCTTTAACTCCAGGTCCTTGAACGTGTGTAGTGCATAGCAGGCACTCTATCAATACGAACCAATGAATGAATGGTGAATAGAGATCTCAGTACATCCTCGCCGAGTGACTGAAAGGGGAAAAGAGATCAGGAGAAGCAAAGAGGAACATTTAGAGCCTATAGCCAGGGTGCCTACAACAACCATGTCTGGTCCCTGAGACTTGCTCTTTGCCTTCTTTCACGTTTTCTCCAGCACAGATGCCTCTAGATTGCACTGCTCAGGTAACAGTCCTCACGGGCTAAAAGCCCAAATAGCACTGACTGCACTGAGTGCTCAAATTGCCCACAGTGCCAGTTTCAAACCAAACTGCTGTCTCAAATATGAAACCCTTGTGCTCTTCTCCTCATGTTTCCCATTGCTTGAGAAGGTGGCGGCCATCCAGAATGAACTCTCTCAGCTTCCCTGGCCTCGCTTCAATTTTCTCCCCTTTATGGCCAACCCTTCACTCTTCCTTTTCTGCTTTAGGAAGATGTGCCCCACTTCCATTCAAAGATTTTCTTCTTCATTGTCATCCTAACCCCTTCCCAACTGACCTTTCCCCTGCCTCCCTCCACCTTGCGCGTCGCTGTCCACGGATCCTCATTAAGCCACATCTCTGCATGTTGCTTTCTCGCTCCAGCACCTTCACTGGTTCCTCCAGCTTAACTTCCTGAGTATGGCATTCAAAGCCCTCCCCATGGGCAAGGCCAGCTCACGTCTTCAACTTTATTTCCTATGCCTCTTAGGCTTAAACTGGTGCCACAGCATCCAGGATATGATTAATCACCTGCAATTTTAATGAAGTGAAGCTGTTGGCCTGCAGCTGTGATGGTAAAAGACATTTGACCACAGGGAATCTGATGCAAATGCATTCTGGAAGACCAAATTCCACCACATCAGCTCTACTGTTTTCCATAACTATCTAAGCCACCCTATAAAGAGTCTGAATCAGTTGACTTCTCCCTCTAAAATCTTCCTAGCTGTCTAGCTGTGTGGGTGTGTGACTACATTGCTGAGCACAGAAAGCCTCTCAAATCAGGGCTTTTGGATTTCAGCACTGTCAGTTATTTCAGATCATCTTAAGCCTCATCTCCCCTCCATTAGCATGGATAACTGGAAGTGATTGAGTGTTAGAGTTGCACAGGAGATAAATTCTTTCAACAAACATTCAGCAAACACGTATTAAGTACCTAACGTATGCTACTGAAGGGAGCAGAACATGCCCTCCCAAAATATGCCACTTTGGCATTTTGATTATCTTGAGCTGAAGGCACTTAAAAAACAGCAGATGCAGGAAGGGTGCTCTGACCTCCCCTTTTCTTCCTAAAAGTAGGAGATAAAAGTTCCATGTGAAAGATGCCCTCCCTATAGCAGGAGGTAAAGAATATTCTTATCACTTTAGTTGGGGAGTTGAGGCCAAGAGAAATCTGTACAAACAGACCTTGTCAAAATAACCCTTATCTTCCTCCAGCCTCACCATATATTTTAGTTACTATTCCACAATTATTATTCTTTGTTCAACCTAGTATATAAACATTTATGCCAAATTACTTTTTGGGTCTTCATTTTCCTGTGAAGGCTCCAACGTGCACATAAAAATCTTAAATAAAAGTTGTATGCTTTTCTCCTATGAATCTGTCTTATGTCAAGTTAATTCTCGGGGCCCAGATAGAGACCCTGAGTAGAGGTAATATTTTGCCTCTCCTGTACTCACGGTAGAGAGGGGAACAAACATTACCACAAAATTACTGTATTATACATAATGAGAGAACAGAGAGACAATGCCTCTCTCACTGTCTGAAGAGGATGGGGAAGCCTTCATGGAGAAGGTGCCAGGACATGGAGGGTATGAATCTGAGGCAAGGCTAAAAAGAGAAGTAGGTTTTCCAGATCTCAACTGTATCATCAGTATAATTTAAGTAATATTGCGAAAATTCATAACAGAACAGATTTTTTTAGTGACATTCCTTTGCCCATGTGGAATGACTCCTCCATGCTTTTCTGCTCCCTTGACCTACTTTTTCCTAGGTGTCAACAGACATTTGCAAGCAACAGCTAAAAGAATGGTTACAATGTATCAGACTGGCTTCCAGGTCTGCTTAAGCTGGTGGTCTGGTAAACTGAAAAAAACATACTGCTAAGGCTGTGAGAAAAACAGAAGGAAGCCCTGCAGGGCAAAAGGAGGAAAGAGCCTGGAGCAGGCCAAACGCTAGACAGTTGTGAGGGCTGGAGATTTTTCAAAAAGTGGATCCATTACGATGTTTCTAGAAGAGCATACAATTTAACTGTGAGAACCCCTACACTTGTAAATTATAAAGGTATGATTAACCACATAGACAAGGAGCTGGAGGAAGGGTGCCTTTTGTTGGAGATTGGCTGTGTAACTCCTATTTAACAAAAAGTCTATTGGTTCATTTGCAGGACTTGGGGTGAAAGTTAAGAAGAAGAGCACATCAGACATTGCATTCTGGGTCAAACCAATTTTGTTGCCGAAGGACCCTTCACGGTATCAGTAGTAGCTGCCCCTAAGATTATCGTCTAACCTCATAGAGGCACCCTGTACATTTAAACCATTTGTGATAGCCATCCCCTACTGCTTTTCAAAAGGACTGTATTCATTTACCATGTCACCAAGAGCGTTCATGTATACTGGATTCACCACAACTTCGACTGCATTTAGTAAAAGTAAGTTATTGAGTGGATGTAACAGTACCTCAACATTGGTTTAATATGCATTTCTTTGTCACTGGACTTACCTGTTTAGGCTGGCAGAATGCCACTAAGATTTTCCTGAGGAGACATGGGCACTTCCATTTGAATAGGGTGCCTATCTGAACGATGGTTTCTCGCTTTCCTTCATCCTCTATAGGAATCCACACATCTGGTCATTGACTTATTTTTATTCTTTTTTTTAATGATTTTTTTTTTTTTTTTTTGAGGAAGGTTAGCCCTGAGCTAACTGCTGCCAATCCTCCTCTTTTTGCTAAGGAAGACTGGCCCTGAGCTAACATCCATGCCCATCTTCCTCTTCTTTATGTGTGGGACACCTACCACAGCATGGCGTGCCAAGCGGCGCCATGTCCGCACCCGGGATCTGAACCTGCGAACCCCGGGCCACTGAAGTGGAACATGCGCACTTAACCGCTGTGCCACAGGGCCGGCCCCTATTTTTATTCTTTGAAAGGGCTTTTACTTCTCTCTATACCATTATTTTTATCCCCACTACCATCAGAAGAGTTCAGGTCTTTAAAATTTAAATCCTCTGCTGCCACAATTGTCTCCCACAGGTCTCCCTGCCTCTGTCCTGCCCACGGTAATAACCATAACTCATTTGCTGAACACCTACGATGAGCCAGGCAGGCTGCTGGATATTTTATAGACCTTATCTCCCAAAACATTATCTCCCATAAGGCAGACACTACTAACTCCATTTTACAGATGAGGAAACTGAAACACGGGAGATTAAGATAATCACCAAATTTACACAACCAGTAAGCAGAAGAGCAGAAATTTCAATCCAAGTCTGACTGATTCCCAAACTTGTGTCCACGTTGGAACACTTCTCTAATCAGTCCTCCAACCCTCCTATGCGTTTCTGTACTCATTGTTCAGTCAGTGTCTCTTTGCTCCAAACCCACCGTTTTCTACGCTGCTTTGTGGTACTGGAGCTGGGACTCCGCAAACCATAGTCTGCTTTGCCAGCTAGCTCTCTGGTGGGCTCTGTCAACCAGGGCACTAGACAGAGAGCCTAAGGCTGGAGGAGGGAGAAGGGACTTTCTGCTTCCTGTGTGTGAGAGCTTAAGTTCCTGTGAGCATCACCCTTGTAGGACCTCTTCATTCTGGCAGGAGAAGTTCCATCCCTTAACAGCAACTAAATTCAGTTTGTAATTTTTCCAACAATTGCAGAGTAAGTTTCATCACATCTCCCTCAGGGACTCCAGCATCAGCCAACAGGCGCCCCTTTTCTGAGGTTTGGGTCCCAGCTCCACATAGCCCCTGCTCACAACTCAGGAGACCCCAGCACTAGGAAAGCAGTGTCTCTTCCTCAAGATGTGAGCTTGAGATCCTCAGAGTGACTCCTCTTACGTTTGTAACATTGAACAATTCTAGCCTCTTCCATTCGTTCCCTTAGCCCTCTGGAGAGTAATGCTTCCTGCTGTTGCTAACTTCATAATACTTTAGAGCTCTCTTGTACCCTTTCAGGTAGCTAGTGAATAACTTTATACCTTGTTAATTCTGGAGAAGCTGTTGCCAGGAAGAACTTACTCCAGGAAAGGAGTGAACCTGACGGATGCAAGGAGTGAAACATGGTCGATACTGTGTTGCTCCATTCAGATGCTCTCGTCAGGGCGAATGCCACCATCTTCTAGCTGCCAGGAACATCAGCTGCTGATGTCTCCCAGTTGTGTCCTCACAGGGGAAGTGCCCTCAGATGCAGGGAACTGCCTCATCCAAGGCGACATCACTTGTCAGAGGTGGCTGGTGGCTAATGAATGCTGAATGGGGGGATATAAAAGCTACTCCTCCTTGCCTTAATTTGGGCTCCAGGTGCCCTGTAGGATCAACTGAGACCTGGGGAGCTGCCTTATTGTGGGTCACTTTATCCCTCTGCCCGGTCCTGCTTTCCTCACTTCCTTCTAGGTACTCCCTTAGAGAACTCCCAATAAACCTTCTGGATGCAACCGTCCATCTCAGTTTTTTTCCAGGTATCCCAGTATGCCAACCTAAATTAATGATGCCCGGCTCTAGGGTCTGCAGAGATTCATAAGGGCACCATGGTTGAGCTTGGAGGGTGGAGGAAAAATACTGAGAAAAAACTATGCCTAAAAGGATGGTTCATAATGGCATTGCCATCAACCCAAAACAAAATAAAAACAGAGTACAGGATTACAGTTCCTAAAAAATAGACTAAGGCAGAGAGGCTGTGGGCAGTCGCACTCTGGTAGCACTCAGGGTATTTCTGTTCCGTGTTTTTGCCTACTTTTTAGCTTTAACAACTCAAATTGCCTCGCTTCCCTGAGGCCAGTCCAGAATGCATATGGCAAATTGGCAGTGCAAAACAGTGCATCTTATTTTTCTTTTCCACTGCCAATGATTCTATAAATAAAACGGAAAATAATGTATGAAATTACTATTTATCTTCAATTCACATTATATAGAAAAACGTTAACTGTTGGTGAGAAGGAATTGTTTTAAATTATTAAAATCCTAAAAATGCTAATGAACAAGGTAGTCATTTCCCATGACATTATGTATTCTAAAAAGTTGCTACTTGAGTTTTTCAAAGGCTTGTTCATGGACTAATTTCTTAGTCTGCAAATAAATATAAATGTTCATAAATGCCATCAAAATTATATCCTGCAGTTTTGAAATAATATTCAATTAGGTTTTAATGAAAGGAAATTTATACAAAGAGGATAAAATATTCTTCAATTAATAGGATGGTTTATACCTCCAGCAATGAATAAAGCCTCTTTGAGACATTTTTCACCCAAGAGAATTGAGTATTTTTGGTTTATTTTTAATATCATTATAACTCCATTTTGTTTTCGGGGTGGGGGGATAGCAACTAACTATCTGGCTATTACAAGTTTGGTTGTCTAAAATTCAGGACGAGGAATATTTAATACATCACTTAAAGTCAATGACTTTTGGGAAGAAGTCTCAATTAAGTCCTAGATATAATGATAAATTCTCATGCGTTAACTTGATATGATATTACTAGAGATAGTCTTAAGGCCTTGAAATAGTGCTGTGAAATAGTCTATGCTGTATTTGTTTGTAAAACCTGCATTTTGTTGGGTATATTTTACGTGTGTTTGTTATACAATGGATTATACTCTCTGCAGTTTTCCACTTGAAATTTGGTTATAAATCTCCTCCAAGTGGCATTTTCTTGATTTTTCTCTTTTCCATTCCTTCTCATTTTCTCTTCACAATAACTTCTCATTTTCTTGCCTTCATGGACAGCACAGAAAGCAAGACCCACTGAAGGGGGGAGAGAAAGGAAGGAATGACAAGGAGTCCCGTAGAGGCACAGTGGTCAAGGGAATACTCTTCCTCCCATCCAACATCTTCTCGAACATTTAGAAAGGTATGGAAAGGCAGCTATTCTTCAAGAATAGCAAACCAAGAAGACTGAACACATATTAGTGTAGTTTAATATTTTTAACGAAGTGAAAACTAAATTTACATACAAAGACGATTAACATGATTACGCATTAATATGCTCCATAGCAATTGAATTAACTAAATTAATAAGATGAATTAAACTAATATGATTTACTTGTTAACATGCTGCAGAGCAGCTAGGCTTAGCTTCTAAGTAGTACATGGAAGTAACTTGTTTGAATGGTGTTGACTCCTTGAACTGTGTTTAAGACTTCCTGCTAATATTTATGTGTCTATGTGTATATTTGTGTATGTGTGTGTTTATACTGCTTTTCAGTCTACATTGGATTTAAAGAGACTTTCCAGAATCATATATACAAGGGAATAGGGATATTGAATTAAAAAATACCAAACCATGGGGCCGGCCTGGGTGTGTGCAGCTTAAGTTCCCGAGCTCCGCTTCAGTGGCCCAGGGTTCTCAGGTTCAGATCCCCGGTGTGCTCCTCACACTGCTTGTCAAGCCACACTGTGGCAGCGTCCTACATAAAATAGAGGAAAACTGGCACAGATGTTTGCTCAGTGACAATCTTCCTCAAGCAAAAAGTGGAAGGTTGCCAACAGATAGCTCAGGGCCAATCTTCCTCACCAAAAAAAAAAAAAAACAAAAACACCAAACCAGTGTGCTGGTATTTGCTGGCTACACAGCAACTGGTTCCCTCTTCCCTTCTCCCACCATTACCCGTTTTTTGTTTGGGCATACATCCCTACCCATGTGACTCTGAAAACTGACCCCACTTCCAGATCCAGATTGATTATTCTAAATCAATTAGGGGAATGCCATCTCTGCTATAAGAATGAATGGTATTCCCCTGTCCACAGGAATGGATATAGGCGGTTTTAAAGCATGGGCCCCAAATTCTTTGAAGCTGTCCTTTTGACAAGTAGAATCTGTGCCTCCTCTCCTTGAAGCTGAGTGCTTTGACTTCTTGACTAATAGAATGTGGCAGAATTGACATTTGCATCAGTGGAAACTGGCAGTTCCTACTTCCTGTCTCTTGGGACACATGCATCTTGAGACACTTCCTGTCTCTGGGGAACACAGCAACCATCCTATGAGGAAGCCCAAGCAGCCCACAAGGAGACCAACATGGAAAAGAATCTAGGTCTCTGGCCCTCAGCTCCAGCTGAGCTGCCAGCTGACAACTAGCACCAAATTGCCAGCCATGTAGGTCAACCATCTTGGAAATGACTTCTTCAGCCAATTCATGAGTTAAATAAATTATTGTTGTTATTTTAAGCTACCAAGTTATAGGATGGTTTATAATGCAACAGTAGGTAACTACAACGCTAATACTTCACCCCTTGAATGTGCACCTTTTCTGTCTCTTGAGACATTTAGGATCTTTTATTCCTGGTGAAACGTTATATTAACATCCTTTTACTTTTATTTCTTTTACTTTTCCTTCCTTCCCTCTCTTCTTCCTTCCTTCCTTGTTTCCTGGCACTCAGTGGTCCTTTTCAATTAAAAAAGAATATCCTTCAATTCTGGGGAATGTCCTTGACAAACTTTCTCGAAAAATTTCCTCCCCTTCACTTTCTCTGTGCTTTCTTTCTGGAACCCTACATTAGACAAATTAGATCTCCTGGATTGATTTTCTAATTCTGTTTCTTTTTGTTCATCTTTTTTTCTACTTATCCTCCAATCCTGATATTGAATTTTAAATTTCAGCTATTAGACATTTAACTTCCAAGAGCTCTGCCAGATTCTTTGAGTCTACCTTTAAAATGAGATCCTATTCTTTTTTCCATGTATAAAAAATTTCTCATTCCTCTCTAAGGACATTAATCTTAAGAATTTTTTTAAAAACACTTCTGCTTTCTGCATTATTTATATTTCTTCAGGGTTCCTTTTCTCTATTTCTTTAGGTCTCTCTTTTATTTTGGAGGTATTTTTTACTCAAATATCTGTTCATCCTTGGCTATAGATTCATGTTAAAAGTGAAAGACTGGCTAGCATAGACTACTGCAAATTGGTTTCAATTTTGACTGAATTCAATCCAATAAAAAAGTTTTTTGAGGGCTACTTTATAAAATGTCCAATTCTAGGCACTTCCAAGGATACAAAGAAGAATAAAACGACGTCTTCAAGAAGTTTATAATCTAATAGAGTAGTTCAGGGTTTTTTCCTTCAAATCTTCATGACATTTATTTCTTTGTCCCATTTTTATTGTACTGGCTTTAGGCCCCTCAGGACAGTGATATACAGAAGCAGTGATAGTGGACATCTTTGTCTTATTGACAATTTTTAAAATAACAGCTTTGTTGAGATATAATCCACACACCATAAAGTTCACCAATTTAAAGTGTACAATTGAATAGTTTTTAATATATTCACAGATATGTGCAACCATCACCAAAGTCAATTTGAGAACATTTTCATCACCTCAGAAAGAAGACCCATACCCTTTAGCTGTCGTCCTGCTACTCTCCCATCCCTGTCTAGCTCTAAGCAACCACAAAATGTGCTTTCCGACTCTATGCATTTCCCTGTTCTGAACATTTTATATAAATGGAATGATAGAATATGTGGTCTTTCATAACTGAGCATTTCTTTCACTTAGCATAATATTTTCAAGTTTTTTCCGTGTTATATCACGTATTCATATTTCATTCCTTTTTTTAATTTTTAAAAATTGTGGTAAAATATACATAACATATAACTTACCATTTAAATCATTTTAAGTCAATCCAGTGGCATGAAGTACATTCACGTTGTTGTGTAACCATTAATGGGAACCATTTCCAGAACTTTTTCATTGCTCCAACTGAAACATTGTACCCATTAAACAAGAACCCCATTCTCTCCTCCCCCCGAGCCCCTGGTAACCACTATTCTGTCTCTATGTATTTGACTATTCTTCATACCTCATATAAGTGAAATTATCCAAAATTTGTTCTTTAGTGCCTGGCTTATTTCACTTAGCATAACGTTTTCAAATTTCCTCCATGTTATAGTAAGTATCAGCTCCTTGGTATTGGAGCTCCAAGTTTTGGTATGTTGTGTCTTCATTTTTGCTCATCTCAAAGTATTTTCTAATTTTCCTTTTGATTTTTTCTTTCATTCATTGGTTTTTTAAGAGCATGTTTAATTTCCACATATTTGTGTTTTTCCTGATTTTTTTTTTTCTGTTATTTAAACCTACTTTCATTCCATTGTGGTTGGAGAATATACTTTGTACTATTTCTTTCCTTTAAAATTTATTGAGGTTTGTTTTATGGCTATACATATGTTTTATCCCAGAGAACATTCCAGGTGCACTCGAGAAGAACTTATTTTCTGCTGTTGGGTGGAGTGCTGTATAGACGTCTGTTAGGTCAAGCTGGTTTACCGTTGATCAGGTCTTCTATTTTCTTTATTGACCTTCTACCTAGTTCTGTCCATTATTGAAAGTGGGGCATTGAAATTCTGACTATTATTGTTGAATTGTTTATTTCTCTCCTTATTTCTGTCAGTTTTTGCTTCATGTATTTTGATGCTCCATTGTTAGGTGCATATATATTATTGATATGGTTAGATTCATGGCTCCCATTTTACTTTATTTTTCTATATGTCTCATGTCTTTTTTGATCCTCTCTTCCTCCTTCTTTCTTTTGCATTAAGCGAATATTTTCTAAGGAAATAACTGTTGTATCTTCCTGATGGATTGATCCTGTTATCATTATAAAATGTCCCTCTTAATCTCTAGTAACATTTTTTTTGTTTTAAAGTCTGTTTTGTCTAATATTAGTATAGCCACTCTAGTTTTCTTGTGGTTGCTGTTTGCATGATATATGTTTTTCCATCATTGTACTTTCAATTTATTTGTATATTTGAAGCTCGATTGTGTCTCTCATGGATAGCATATAGTTAGATCTTGTTGTGTTTTTTTAATCCAATCTGACAATCACCATCTTGTGATTGGATTGTTTAATCTATTCACATTTAATATTGTTATTTGATAACTTAATAGTATATAATACATATTATATAACATATAGTATATAAATATAAGTAATTATTTAATAACATTATTGATATGGTTGGATTTATGTCTCCCATTTTACTTTTTGATTTCTATATGTTTCATGTCTTCTATGATCCTGTTCCTCCTTTACTGCTTTCTTTTGCATTAAGTGGTTATTTTCTAAGGAAGCATTTACATTTCTTTCATTATATTTTCACTTTTTTTTTGCTGAGGAAGATTCTCCCTGAGCTAACATTTGTGCCAATCTTCCTCTATTTTTTAGTGTGTGGGCCTCCAGCACAGCATGGCCACTAACAGTGGTGTAGGTCTGCACCTGGGAACTGAAACCGGGCTGCCAAAGTGGAGCGCACTGAACTTAACAACTAGGCCACTGGGGCTGGCCCTTGATTATATTTTTTGAGGGTTTTATTTTTAGTGGTTGGTCTAGGGCTGACTGTATGCATCTTAACTTATCAGAATCAGCTTTGGGTTTATACTTACAATTCCAATAAGATATAGAAATGTTATCCTATGTAGCTCTATTCTCTTTTCCCTCTTTTGGTGGTATTATTATCCATACATATTACATCTATAAATGTTACAAACCCAACAACACATTGTTATAGCTATCACCTTATCTAATTTTGTGTCTTTTATAGAAGCTAAGAGAAGAAAAGAAAGAAAGTATGTAATTATAACTTTTGTAATATCAACCTTTTTATTTATCATTTTTGGTTCTCTTCATTTGTTCCTGTGGATTCAAATTACCACATAGAGTCATCTTCTTAGCTCAGTACAGCTTTGCTGTCACCTCCTTTGTGCTGTTAATGGCAAATATGTTACATTTCTATATGTTATATGTCTGACGATACGTTATATACGTGTTCTTTGCAATAAGGGCGTTTATCAGATGAAACTTTGAACTGTATCTGCTTATCCTTGTTCTTTCTCCATTTCTTTATTCTTTATCTGTGTGTGCTTAAGAGGTAGTAGAGGGAAAAAAAGAGACTGTAACTGATTCACAGTCGACCTGGGGATGGTTAATTCCCAGAAAGAAGAAACCCATGGAACAAATGACCAGGCCAGGTTATTTTGGCAGCGTTTATAATATGCAGCAAAATAGTGCAAAAATTAAGAGCACATGCTTTTTTAGTTGGTTAGACTGCTACTTGCCAGCTGAGTGTCTCTGAGCAAGTAAGTTACTTTATTTTTCTGAGCCTGTATTTCCTCATTGGTATAGTGGGAATAATAATATCTATGTGGTTTTGAGAGTTAAATGATGTAATATATGCTAGGTGTTCAATAAATGATAGCTATTATTATATTCAAATGAGAAATAAAAATTCAGAGCACATCCCCACAAGGCCCAGGGATTACGCTGGTGGAAAAACTACGCCCAACAGGAAGGATAATTATCCGTGGTTATTCTGGTTGTCATTAGTAGGGCTATTGCACTGAAAAGCAAAGTAGAATTTAGGGACCAAGGATATAGGGCCAGTGAGTATGATGTCAAGCTTTCCTAATATTTTATCCTTGTCTTAGAAAATAACTGCACACATTTGGAAGACAGAGTCTCAAAATCTCCTGTGACTACACAGTAGGGTAGTTTTTGGTTCATTATTTCTGTGGCAAAACACCTTATTTGCAGGTCTTCTATTGACATGCATATTTTCTGGAGAGCTGGGAAGGCGGAATGAGGAGGAGAGGGGACACTTGGCACTAGCGCACTCTCTGTTTTTCTGGCATCCATAGTATAAATTGCTAAGGAAAAAAAAGATAAAGATGCTCTGCCAAGAAGAGTATCTTAATTTGTCAATTGTGGAGTATGATAACACGTAGCAGAGTGTTCAGGTAATTAGAAAAATCTTTATCAACAGGGAACATACCTTTGTGGCGTATTTTACAATGGCAATCACTTAGCCCTCAAATAGTCCCTCCCTTCTTATTCTCAGGGTGTTTTTAAGAATTTCTTTTAGAAAATGTATAGGTTGTTATTAAGTAAGTTCATGGGAAAAACTTTTAAATATATCAATATTTTAGAGAAAATTATCAGAAAAAACTCATAAAGGGAATTGAGAAGCGGTCTGGCCTGCTGAAGTGGCCCAGCCCAGGTTTTAGGAGCTAGCTTGTCCCCCATGTGGGAAGATAATGCAGAGCCTTTTCCTCAACAAGGCAAAAGATGCCCCCTAAGGAGCTACCTGCTCTTCCTCTCCTGGCTGCTAGGTTAATCAGTAGGCTTAAATCCTAGCATGCCCAGCTGGGGACATAGTGCACCTGAAGAGAAGAAAGAGATTATACTACAAAGAAGCTGCAAGAATTAGCTGGCATGTACTGGCGGGAGCCAGGGTGCTTGATCGAAGAAGCCAGAACATAATGATAGATAAGTAAGAGTTCACTGACTTGGAGATACGTCTCAGTGGAAGAAGGGGTAGCTCTGAGAAACCTGGAGAAGTTGATGGCTCATACTTAGTGAAGTTGAAATACTTAAGAAGCTATGGGAGATGGTGACAGAAGGGATGAAAAGGCTCAGGTAAATGGGCATATTGAAATACATATATTACATGAAGCCAGAATACTTGCCAGAGGGTTATGTTCCACCGGAGGACCTAAAAGTCATATCATTTACCAAACTATCAGGAATGTGCTAAAGAGACGGGCACCAGCATTACCTGGGGGATCAGTACTGGCTCTTCTCTGTGGGCCAAGGCGAATGATAGGAGACACAATGACAGAGCTGGGCTCATCAGTAGCAATGGGGATGATGGGCTTCTGAAATAATGCTCGCCAGTTGGTAACCTTTTCCTGTCAGAAGCCAGGGGAAAACAATTATGATAATGACTGGTAAATTTGGAGAGACAGCCAACGAGACCTAATGTACAAGGGAGCTGTGGAGATGATTAAGTGAACATGACATCCCTCGGGACAAAATAAGTGGAAAGCCAACAAGGGTCCTGTTCATACAATCAAAAGCAAGCAAGAATGGGTGAGCAGAAAGCTGAGGGCAGCTGCCCCAATAAAAAGTTGCGATACGTTGCTCAATTCCTAAGCCAATTGGACCTATGCCAATTTTCAGACCTCAAACCTGTTGACTGAAAAGGTGAATAGGTCCCTAGGAAGAATATATGGTAAAGATTCTTCCAGTCCTTCCCCAAAGGGATCTTCAGCCAAATGGTTCAGCTGACTATACATTGGAGAAAGAAGAATGCCCAGACATTTTGAGGACTGTTGGACATAGGAACTAAGTCAATCTGGAAACCTAAGGTATCGTCATGGCCCTCTTTTTACAAGGGTGTCATATGCAGGCCCATCAGAATGCATCCAACATGGAAGAGGCAGTGAACAACCAAGCAGACCAAATGACTTAGCCAGTTGACATTAGCCAGGCTTTATCAACAGGAATCCCAGGACCGGCACAATGGGCACATGAATAGGGTGGTCAATTGTCAGAAATAGAGTCTATGCATGAACTCAGTAGCCTGGAGTCCCACTTACCAAGGAGTGTCTAACTACTGCTGCCTCTGATTATCCAACCCACCAGCGACAGAGACCAAAGTTGACCTTGCAATATGGCAATATTCCTTGAGAGACCAACTGGCCACTTGGTTTAAAGGTTACTACACTGGGTTCCTTCCATCCTGGAAGGGCCAGTGATTCATTCCCTCAGGAAAAGAAACTTCTTCTGAGTATGGATTTGCCTTTCCTGCCTGCAGAGTCTCAGTCAGCACCATTATGATGTTGCTTATGAAGTGCCTGATTCACAAGCATAGAATCACTCACAGTATCCCTATGACTAGGGGACCACCTTCATCATCTGACCAGAGGACTAACTTCACAGTGAGAGGACCCATCACTATGGGATCTACTGGTTGCATAACCTGTTAGACCATCCAGAAATGGTCTGACAGAGCATTGGAGTCACCTGCTAAAGTTACAACTGAAAGTACCAGCTTGGAAGCATGCTTTGCAAGGAAGAGCGACATTCTATAAGATGCAGTATATGCACTTACCTACAGAATTAGGTTTCTATATATGGCTTGGGAACCAAGGAGTGGAAGCATGGGTGGCCCCATTTACCATCATTTCCAATGACCTACTAGGGAACTTTGTGATTCTTGTTCCCACAGTTCTGGACTCTGCAAGCTTAAAGGCCCTGGTCCCTAAAGGGGGAGCAGTCTTGCCAGGGTCCCATTGAACTACAAGCTAAAACTACCACCTGGGCACTTTGGATTCCTGAGTCCAGGGACCAGCAGGAGAGAAGAGAGTCACCATCTTAGGGGTAATTGACTCTGATTATCAGGAGAAGGTAAGGCTGCTGTTTTACAATAAAAGCAGAGAGAAATATCTGTGGAAAACAAGGGGTCTTCTTGGGTGCCTTTTGGTACTCTTTTGACCAATTGTGACTGTGAATGGAAAAATGCAGCAACTCTGACCTGATGAAGAGTCAGGGACTCAGACCCTTGGCAAATGTGGGTTTGGCCACATCATTCTGCAACCTGCCAAACCTCCGTAAGTGATAGCTCAGTGTGAGTAAAATTTAGAATGGAAAGTGGAAGAGGAAGATGACGAGTACCAGTTGCAACCCTCCAGTCAACTGTAGAGATGGGTGCTGTAGTTCATCTCGCTAATCTCCTTTTTGTACGTTTCTCCTCAGCAAGAAAGGCCTATATGAACCATGGAGAGGCTAAAGGTTATATTGCAGTGTTCAAGGCAAGGAAATGCTCTCTCTGTGAAGGGACTGGGCCAAAGACTGAACAAGGTGGAAGGACTAGAGTCTGGGCATTTTTACTCAGAGGGGAATTCCGTCAATAGGCAATCTTTGCTCTCGAGCTCACCATTGGACTGGCTGAAACTTTCTCAGAGTTGCACCACAGTCTGAAGCTCTTTCTATCCAATTCCTCTTCCTTCCTCTTCTTCTTTAATAGGGATCAGACTTGCATTGGGGTCTGAGGTTTTCCATACTCCCTCCTGTTCCCTTTCCTCTTTCTCTTTCACAGGCATTAGCCTCAACAAATCTCTCGAACTTCTAATTCTACCTTGGCATTTGCTTCCCAGAGAGCTCAAACTGACGCACCAATTGTGAGATCTTCCCAGTGTGTACATTTTCATGACTCAAGTAAATATATCCTCTTTCTTATTTCTTTTAACTTTTTTCTTTTAAGAAGAACCAAAGTGGAGCTGACTCAGTGGCCCAGCAGTTAAGTTCATGCACTCTGCTTTGCCGGCCTGGGGTTCACCATTTCAGATCCTGGTTGTGGACCTACACACTGCTCATCAAGCCATGCTGTGGCAGGCATCCCACATATAAAGCAGAGGAAGATGGGCACGGATGTTAGCTCAGGGCCAATCTTCCTCAGCAAAAAGAAGAGGATTGGCAGCGGCTGTTAGCTCAGGGCTAATCTTCCTCAAAAAAAAAAAAATCGTCTATGGAGGGGAAAATATTCCACCTTTAAAATCAGCTTTCATGGAGTAAACCTTTACCTGAGAACCACTCGGAGGGGGTGCTTTTTAAAAATATGGATCCTCAAGCCCTACCTCCAGGTTCTGATTCATTTGATGTGAGATGGAGCCTGGAAATTTGTGTTTTTAACAAATCCCAGATGATATGGATGTGGTATTAAGGGCCACACTTTAAGAAACGCCTATAGAGGTCTTTTTTATGGTATGTTACCAAAAAAAGTCTGATTTTATTTCAGGAGTCAGGAAAACACATGAATTCCTTACGGCAGATATTTAAAAGAAAGACTTAGGCATTTAATACCTTGTTGGGGGCATTTTGCTTAACTCCTTGGTTTGGATGGCCACCAGAGTAAAATCTTCTTGGCAGGAGTTATGAGGGTACTGCCAAAAGTTCTTAGTGAAAAATTCAAATAGAGACTTCAGATCAATGAGGGCATAGCATAATATCATAATTATCACAGCCACCTCATCACCTACTGGCCTAATCAATTTTCTGGAAAAGAGGTTCCTTATCTCTTAAGGAGAAGTCATATATTTTTAAATTCTCTGTGTCCTCAAATGTATCATTGTTATAATAATGACATTGGGCTTAAATTTTTTAACTCAAGTGCAAGATATACTATCATCTGACTCAGAAATGGGATTCATGAAGGAAAATTTTTAAAAACTTAATCCATTGTTGGCTTAGCTTTAGAATGAATTAGCATTCAATTTCCTCCTTTTCCTAGTTGATTTTTCAATAAACAATTGTAATGACACATCAGTAGGATATTTTCTTCTTGCTCTTCATTCACAATATTTTAGATAAATGAAATTATTATTTAAAGTGATTATATTAATTAAAGTAATTAATTATATTAATTAAAGTAATTATAACTTTGTTCCCCCTCCCCCCCAGGAAAATAAGTGTACTACGTGCTTTTTTGTGTGTTGTTTAACCATTCTTTTGGCTTTAACTTTGTTTAACCTTTGTTAGAAGAAATAAAAATATAGTTAATTTGAACTAATTACCAAATTACATTAATGAAGGATATGTATGTCAGTAACAATTTCATATAGGTTATGTACAAGGGTAGAAAATAAAAATAGAGGAACTGATTATCTCATTACATTGCAAAAGCCCAATGTATCACCTTGGTAAACTGATTTTACAGTCTGGTTTCAAGTTGCAGGCCTATGCTGTATCTATATCTCATGTCTGAGACCTCTCACTCAGGCTCCAATCTTTTATTAAGCTTAATAACCTTCAGTTCTTTTAAATTGGGCTATCCTGTTGTGACTCAATCATCTCCCACAAAATGTTTCTAACCCCCATATTTCTGTGAATAGCACCATTAATTTTGTCTCATGCTTACAACATTAGAACTAATTTTGCTTTTTCCTTTACTTAATCATATATCTGTTTGTCACTATGTGTATTATTTAGGACTCTTTTGGTTGCAAATGATGGCGTTTGAAACTGCGGTTAGCTTAAGGCATAAAGGGAATTTGCTGGAGGGATCCGCGTGTAGTTCACAGAATAAAAGAAAGAGCTGGAGGAACTAGAACAGGCCTAGGAACCTCTGGAACTGGAACAAGCAAACTGGCACCACTAAATATGCTGTCTCTATCAGAATGACAGCTATACTTTCTGGGTATTACTACTGGGACACCAGGAGAAGACTCGATCTCACATGCCTACAGCTCAATGGGCATAAAGGAAGACTGAGGTTGGCCTCCGGTTTAAATTCAGCCGTTCTCAGAGAGGCATTCTGGTTGGTCCAGCTTGGGTTATGTTCCTATTCCTTGGACCGATCACTGTGGCTAGTGGGATGTTATACTATGTTTGGGATTGGCAGTTGTGTTAGTCTGCATCCTCTGAGAAGCAGATGTCAAAACAAGATTAAATGTATAAGGGTTTTATTCAGGGAAATGCCTGTGTGAAAGGGAGGGAGCTGCAAATGGCTGAGAAGCTATCACACCAAAATGCAGTCTGACCCTGAGTGAAGGAGAAGGTGGATTGGGCCTAGATTGCTGTGCAGTCCATGGAAGGTTCCGTAATGGTGTTGGGTAGTTCTTGAGCCAAAGTTGGCTGAAAAAGGAGTCCCTGTCCCCACTGGAATCTATCTGTCTTAGTGGTCCCATCATGCTCAATCTTTGGCAGGAGCAGCCTGTGGAGGCAGGGCCTTCAATCCAACCTGGAGATGGATTTCAAAGTGCAGCAACTGGGGTCCTTAGTCAATTATGCTCCCTGCAGTGGGAGATCTACAAGGGGCGTGGGTGCATATTGGTCCTCTCCAGAATCAAATGGCTGGAGTGGAAGATGGGCAGCTCCTCAAAAAGAAGGGATATATTTTTCTGGACAAATAAAACAATAACATCTAGTTCATTAGGAACATATTGTCAAAATTCTTCTAACATGCTTCTCCAATCTAACATGCTTTTCATTCCCACAGCTGCTACTGTTGTCCACACTTTCATTATCTTATTCTTGGACTACCAGAGCACCTTCTAATTAGTTTCTGCCTTTATTCTCAACCTTCTTCAACCAATCCTACACCCCACCTTATAATTTTCTGACTAGAACATCCTTTGAGCCTATCGCTTTCTTAATAAAAGCCCTACAAGATTTTGGGGGAGTCTCCATTTCTCAATCTGGCATTCCAAAACGTCTAACATGAGGTTCTTACAATTTCCTAATGCAACTCCTGTATCTTGCAAATATCACCATCTTCCAGCTGCACCATGTTCATTTCAACCCCATGTTTGTCTTAGAATCATAGAATCTCAGAGGTGGGAAGTCTCTATGAGCATCAAATTGTTCTCCACTTTAGCTTCCTGACTTTGGAAGACTAGAGGTGAATCTTTGGGGATTAAAGCAAAAGTATAAATGAAGAGGAGGGAGATGAAGGAGAGAGAGAGAAATAGAGGTACATGGGGGAGGGGTACAAAAATCTAAGGTCTGGTTCATGTGACAGAACCAGCATGTGGTCCTTAGGATTTTGAGAGCAGGAGAATAGGATAAAATAAAGGCTACTGGGGAGCTTGACTTGGGGAGGAGGAGAGATGTAGAGAGTATGGGATGGGTTCCAGGAAAAGTCTTATAGCAAGAAGAAAGCCCACTTGGAAAAACTTCATCATCTTCAACTATCCCAAATGCCTCCACCAACACAAGATGAAGAAAAGAAACAAGCTAAGTCAGTAAGAAGGGAAAGAGACGGAAGGAAGGAGGGATGGCAACTTCCCAAATCCGCCATTCATCTAATGTTTTTGTTGAGCAGGCTTGTTAGCAAGCACAGTTCTGTTCCAATAGAGCCTGCATGTAGGGTATGATTACAATCTGGCTTACTGTGGTAAAAAAAAATCCAATTATCTTACACACTAAACCCAGAGGGATTATTGGTAGCAATGATAATCTGGGCACCAGGATTTATAACAAGCTGAGATCTGTTTCTGTGCAGCTGCCACCCACTGGCTTTGGCTCTAACCCTTGCTACAGAATAAGCCTGGTGCCTTTTCATGTGGCAACCACTCAAATATTTGAAAACAATTATCATGGAGTCCCTGAGTCATTTCTTTTTCAGACTAAACATTATCAGCTTTTTAACCTTTTCTCATAGAATATAATTAGAAATATCTTGCTACTGAGTTCACTCCAGGTATTTTTTTATGAGGGCAGAGAAGAGTGGGATTACTACTTTCCTTGGGATAGATAATAAGCATCTAAAATTAGAGCCTAAAATCACATTAATAATTTTAGTAGGCATCCTATATATGAAAATTAAACTTACTCCCAATTAAAACTCCAGATCCTTTCCACTTATCTTGCTTCTGGCCTGGTCTTCTCTATTCTGTCTTCATTCTTTTATTGTAAGACTTTATTGAAGACTTCTCATTAATTAAATACCTTTTTACTAATGAGGAACCACTGTGGGCCTGGCTCTGAGAGTGGGGAAGATTTATCACTGCTGGGATTGTCTCTCATCGCTGTGACCTAGGGAAGCCAGAGATGGCAAGATCCAGGGTCAAGACTGAGGGCGAGGTAAGCAAAATGTCTAAAGTGCAAACTTTAAGGAGGCACTCACTCCCGGGTGCATGCAAGTGAGGCACAAATAGTGTAGTATTCTGGACAGAGTTCTTATCCAGTCCCCTCTCTAGTCTATTCCTTTGGATAATCCAAGAACATAGATCAGGTAGATTAGTTCAGTTGTTGGCCATTTTAATGACAAAACAAAGTTTTAGAGTTAGTATTTTTATTTTCTGCACAATCACACAAGCATACGCTCATTGAATACATACTGGGCAAAACGATAGTCATTATGTGGTATACAGTCAGGGGGAGGGAGTTCAGAACACAAGATTGGCATAGATCTTTCCATGACAGTAAGGGGAGAGGAGAGCCATACAAATCCAGCCTTTGCCCCCAGTTTTGAATGCCCTTTGGGCTGTGGATCCTTTATATCAGTGTCCAAGTTTTTCTTTAAAATTATCGCCTGAATCCAGATTCTCCCATTCTGCAGAGAGATAGTTCAGAACATTGAATGACTTCCCAATGACTGGCCCCAAAAGAAAAGTCCTACATAGGAAATTTGGAGAAAATAAAGAACTTCAGCTGTGATTATATAACTAAACCTCAGACATAAAAAGAGGCTAAATGAAAAGGGAATGGCCCCTAAGAGAAAGCAGTACAACCCTTTCCAGGCAAACAAAGAGAAAGGGAGCACAGCAAATGTGAGTTGAATGCATACCTCCCTCTCAGGTTAGCCGGCCCTGTCTGTTTGAAGAACTCCCCATTTTAGCTCCTCAGTGAAAGGGGACCAGGAAGATGAATGAAACAGGGTTACTAATTTAGGACTCCGTCAAGAGCCCATTGGATTATGAAGAGATACTCTCAATTCTGTAATATCTATCAATGCAAAATGTCAGGAGAGTTCTTTCCTCTGATTTTGGGGGAGAGGGAGGAGCCACTTGAAACTTTGTTTTCAGAACATAATGATACACTTTTAAGTTTAAATGCTATTCTTTATTTTCAGAATATAATTATACACTTTTAAGTTTAAATGCTATTCTTCCTAGTTGTGAAAAAGCCAAAGACCACAGAATGATGAATATAAAGTGAAAGTCTATTCCATGCTTCTGGGCCCCAGAGGAAACAATTGTTGACAGTTTGGTTTGTATCCATCCAACACTTCTGTGCCTTAAAAATGTATTATTACACATGTATTAGGATTCTCCAGAGAAACAGAACCAATAAGATATATATGTATGTGTATATACATACATATATATATATATGGAGAGAGAGAGAGATTATAAGGAATTGGCTCGCATGATTTTAAGTCCCAAGATCTGCTGTTGTCACGCTGGAGTCCCAAAAGAGCTGATGCTGTAGTTCCAGCCCCAGTCTGAAGGCCTGAGAACCAGGAGAGCTGATGGTGTAATTTCCAGTCCAAAAGCTGGCAGGCTGGAGACCCAAGGAGAGCTGATGTTCCAGTTTGAGTCTGAAGGCAAGAAAAGACTGACGTCCCAGCTCAGAGCCATTAGGCAAGAGGAGTTCCATTTTACCCAGCTTTTTTGTTCTATTCCGGTCTTCCACTGATTGGATGAGGCTCACTGACCTTAGGTACAGCATCTGCTTTACTCAGTCCACCAAGTCAAATGTTAATCTCATCCAGAAACGCCCTCACAGATCCACCCACATTAATGTTCGACCAAATATCTGGGCCCTCCGTGCTCCAGTCAAGTTGACACATAAAGTGACAACATATATTTATTATATATAATAAATGGGCTCCTAATGTATGAACTGGCCTGTAACCTATATGCGTTATGGCTTTGAGGTTAAGAACACGGGCTTCAGAGTCAGTGGGCCTGGGTTTTTGAGTCGTGACCTTGATAAGTCACCAAATGGCCCTCAATTTCCATTTCCTTACTTATAATACTGATCTAATGACGTTATATACTTTACAGAGTTGTGATGAGAATTAAATGAAATGTTGCAAATACATTGCCTAGTGGAGAATAAGCCCTCCAAATGCTAAATTAAATTAAAAAATCCCAACGTATCATGGATATCTTTGTATGTCAATAAATGTGGCTCTACTTTATCCATTTTTGATAAATGCATAGTATTCTTTTATAGGGATGAATCCTAATTTATTTAACTTACTCCTATTGATGGACATTTAGGTTATTTCTAATTGTTTACTGTTCTAAACAAAAAAAGATAGTCTTGCCAACTTTGTTTGTTTAGGCGAAATTCAAAAAATTAGAATGACTGGGTCAAAAATATACTACATATCTTTAATTTTGATTAATATTGCACATTGGTTTCCAGAAATGTTATACCATTTTATCCTTGCCATTCCACTACTCCAGTCCCACATTTGGGAGCATGCTAATTTGCCCATACCCTTGCCAAAACTAAGCACTATCAATCATTTAAATTTTTGCTAATCTGATCTTTAAAAGAAGTCTTATTTTAAAAATTTCCGTTGTTTTTATAAATGGTAAACTTGAGCAATTTCACATACTTACTGCCCATTAATATTTCTTCTTTTGTGAATTGACTCTTCAAATCTGTAATCCCTTTTCTAGTAGATGCTAACATACCGTTTTCTTATTGATTTTAAGTACTCTTTAAAATCCTCAGCAATATAACAATATCTAAAGCTTATATGCCACTTAGTATATACCAGGTACTGTTCTAAATGTTTTACATGTTACTAACTAATTTATTCTTCAAAAACATCCTATAAAGTTGGTACTATTTTTAGTCCCATTTTACAGATGAAGAAACTGAGGTACGTGAAAGTTAAATAACTTGCCCAAGATCCTGCAGCTGTTAAGTGGTGGAGCTAGTTGTTAGAAGGCATTTTGGCTCTGGAGTCCATGGTCTAACCACTCTCTCTATTGTCTTCCAACCCTTTGTCATATATGCTGCAAATATTTGTTTTTCCAATTTGTATTCATCTTTAAATTTTGTTTATAGTGCCTTTCTTCCATACATAAGTTTGAAATTTTTATGTAGTCAAATTTGTCCTTTTTAAATGATTTCTTGCTGGTCTGATTCTTAAATGATGAATAGAAATTTCCCTGGCAAAGAAGATTGCTGTCTTCCAGCTTAAGACAGAAAGATAATCATGTGCAAAAGACATGCATGAAAGACTGAAAGAACCTTCAGGAGTGCACATTCAGGAAAAAGTGAGATGATCAGATACATGAATTCTGGGGGAGAAACTTGAAAAGGTCATTTGGAACTAGATTGTCAAGAACCTTGTAAGTATGAATTTTATCCTGAGGGCAGTAGAAGGGAGAGCCACTTATGTTTTTGTTTTTAATAAAAGTAAAACATACGGGGGCTGGCCCCGTGGCCGAGTGGTTAAGTTCGCGCTCTCCGCTGCAGGCGGCCCAGTGTTTCGTCGGTTCGAATCCTGGGCGCGGACATGGCACTGCTCATCAAACCACGCTGAGGCAGCGTCCCACATGCCACAACTAGAAGAACCCACAACGAAGAATATACAACTATGTACTGGGGGGCTTTGGGGAGAAAAAGGAAATAATAAAATCTTAAAAAAAAAAAAAAAAGTAAAACATACGTATAGAATGGTATAAAACAAAATAAAAATAAATATTTTCCAATTGAGACTCCCCATACACCAGCATATTCCCAAGAGGTAAACTTTTATATGTTTCTGGTTTTGGTTCTTGCGATTATCACCATAATTCCAAAGAATATACTTGTAACTCTACTTTTTTGATTTATACATTTATACAACACCTATTGACTCCAGGTTATAAAAAAAGAGGACTTTGGCTCATATGTAATATTTCCCATCTCTTTTCCCTTTGCCCCTTCCTCCTAAGTATATCTTCAACACTATACCATATATACATATATGAACAATAAAAGAATATTTGTGTATGTATACATACATATCCTTCTATTGTTCATTTATATCAATTAAAAAATATAAAACTTCTACTTATCTTCTATCAATTTTAAAAAGTAATGTCTAATTCTCCATTATGAAAGATGAGAGAAATTACCATCCCTAGACTATCCTTCATCTCTCATTCCTTTGCTTCATAGCCTCCAATGGCTATATCCTTACTTTGATGTTGTCAAGATTGATAACATTTACATTCTGCTCCTTACAGGAAGTGTTCCATAATTTTTTCTAATACCTTAGAACAAATAAGTGGTATTATCATGTTATTGTTAAATAAATATTATTTCTTGTGATCCAAGTTGTATCATTAGAGTCCTAAATTGGAAAATGTAATACTGTATTGCTAAATCAGTGCTGACCCAAAGACAATATTCCAAGTGTCAAGGTCAAATAGGTTTTCTTGTCTTAAACTCTAACAGCTCCTCAAATTCATGCCATATTTAATTTGCTTCACATATGGCTTCCTGCCCCCTTAGAATATCTAATTGTCTTTCTTTTTTCTGTTGAGAGAAGAAATAATATATGATTTTTTCATGATGATAATAATATCTCCCAGCTTTGTAGTATATTAGTTGTTGAATGGAAAGAATTTTCATCCTGTACATATTCTTCAGATTTTCTTTTCTAAAGGCATGTGTTCATTTTTAGGCTTGCTGCCCAACTGTCATCCTATGATTTCTTTTCATTATATTCATAGGTTAGTTTCATGGTTTCTTGGATCCATAGCTTCCTCTTCCTTGGTTTCTGTTCTCATTTTGTTAGGGTATATCAAAAGTTAAAAAAATTTTTTGAAGTAAATGTGTATGCTTTAAAAAGCAAATTTTTTGCATTCATGCATTCCTTAAATGACTTCGTTTTGTCCTCATTCTTGATTGAGTTTGATTTGACATAGAATTCGAGTTTCCTAATCATTTTTCCCTCACTGCTCTCTAGGACTCAGTACTCTGCTCCATTCTTTTCTAACATCCACTTTGTTGTTGAGATTTCTGATGCCAATTTGAATCTCATTTTTTTCAGAGTCAACGGTTTTGTTTTGATTTTACTTTTTCACATCTCTGGAAGCTTTAAGAACCTTCATTATCCTTGATGTTCTGAAATTCGATGGGATGTATCTAGATGGGTTTTTATTCATTCATCTTACGTAGCTCTTGGAGCGCTCTTTTCATCTAAAGTCCGGAGTCTTTCTGTAGCTCTGAGAAATGTTTTTCCATTGTTTCTCTAGCTATCTGTGTTCCGTATTCTCTGTTCTTTCCCTCTGGAACTCTTATCAGCTAAACACTAGACTTCCAGGATTGATCAATGAATTTTAATTTTTTCTCATAATTTCCATTTATTTACATTTTTCTCTTCTAGCTCTTCTTTTTTCCTTCATATTCTGTTTTTTTCCTTTTCCTTGTTCAAACAGCTTTATTGAGGCATAATTGCCAAATAATACGTTGCATGTAAAGTGTATGATTTGATAAGTTTTGACATATACATACGCCCATTAAACCATCACCACAATCAAGATAAAGAACATATCCATCAGCACCAAAAGCTTCCTTCCGCCCCTTTGTAATCTCTCCCTCCCGACCCTCCCTAGACCAGCTTTCCCCTTTCCCCCAGGCAACAACTTATTTGATTTGTCACTATAGATTATGTTGTTTGCATTTTTTAGACTTTTATATAAATGGCACTATGCAATATGTATTTCTTTTTTTCTCTCTGACTTCTTTCACTTAGCATAATTATTTTGAGACTCATCCATAATGTGGTGTGTACCAATAGTTTATTCCTTTTAATTTCTAAGTACTATTCCATTGTATGGATATGCCACAGTTTGTTTATCCGTTCACCTATTGATGAACATTTCAATTGTTTCCGTTTGTGGTGAATAAAGCTGCTATGAATACGCATGTACTAGTCTGTGTAGGGACATAGGCTTTCTTTTCTTTTGGACAAACATCCAGGAGAGGAATGACTAGATCATACAGTAGGTGTGTGTTTAACTTTTAATGAAACTGCCAAACTGTTTTCCAGAGTCATGGTATCATTTCCATCTCTTCTAATGAATGTTTTGCTTCAACAATCATATTTTTAAATTCAGTAAGTCTTTCTTGTTCTTGTATTTCTCTCTCTCTTTTTATTTTCAATAGCAGCTTTTGTTCAATGGCTTGTAATATCTTTTTTGGAATGCTCTGAGTTTCCCTTGGGATCATTTATCCAGTTGTGCACTTGGGTCCTTTCCAAATGTGTAGAGATTCTTGCCTGTCTATTCATACTTTAAAATAAAAGACCAGGTTGAATAACATACGTAGCAAATGTATCAAAATATGGAGAGTTTTGTTTTGGGATTCCAACACTAGGAGACTTACCTCTTTCTAGGCAGATGTTCACTTTCTTTAGAGTTCCCTGATCTTACCCTACAAATTCCACCTCTGGAGTTGAATTGGATGAATATTTAGTAATATAGGAATAAATTCAACCGAGTATATTATGGTTGGGGGAGGAGTCTGAGTGAGGAAGTAAAAAGATAGGGCTTAGCATCTGGAAAAGTACATTTTTTCCCCCAAGTAAATTGATAACAATAAGATGCAGTGTAAATTGACACATGATTCTCATGTAAACAGATAGCAATAATATTCAGAAAGTAGGTAGAAGTAGCAGTACGCTAATACCTATATCCATTATTTTTATATAACCTTTTCTATTGAAAGTTAAACAAAATATTTGCGCATGTTGTTTTAGGAGGGAAATTGGATTTCTTAGAGAGTTACTAACAAGAATTTTTTTAATCAGATTTTGTACTGTTTTTTAAATTCAGCGAGCATCTTCATGAAATGAAAACTTTACCATAGCAATTGAAACATGAATTGTGTTTACAGTGTCACAATTCACTTCGAAACCTCAGCATATCATGTACAACACAGAAACTGTAATTTTACAGATGATTGTCCTATAATTGATTATTATGGCCCATATTTTGACACCTCAAAAGATGTTCCATAATTCCTTTAATAAATTGCTCAACCTTAAAATAAAAAACACCAATAAACTTTTTTATGTCAGAGCATGGCCTGTTATACCATGCTAAATTCTATGAAATTTTATCCTTTCATTCATAACAGTATATAGTTAAGCAAAGAAAAATTCTATATTGGGAAAAAATAATCAAGAAGATGATAATGAGAAATACAACTCTAGATAAAAAGCTCTTTAAATTTCTTAAAGAGTTCTTTTATGTTTCTCTTTATCACAATCCTCAAAGGTTATTTTATCTTATTGTTGCACAGATGTGCGCGTCAAAGTTTAGCAATTATTAATATAACAGATCTATAACAGCTAAGCCGATTATGATTTATTTATTCATTTAACGAAAATTTGTTGAGTATCTACTTTTACACAAAGAATTATGTCGAGATCCTTGTATTTGAAGAATGTAAGCAATAAAAGTTCTTAGTGACCTTATCTGAAGCAGGCCCACACAGTTATAATTCAATAAACTAAGGAGATTTGAATGACTTTTTGCAGCAGGTGATTTTCTCGCCTAATTCAAATTATCAATTTATTTTCTTAAGTGTAGAAATCAGTTTCCTTCCTACATATGTACCTACGTTCTTGAGGCCTTCTATAAGTTGCCTCTCGCTATCCACATGATAGATAGCTGCATTTACTACTGTGTGACATATTTTTGTCATTTAAAAGGTTTGTGGCATACTTTTTGACCTTTGAGTGAAAATTGTTATGTAACTGTCGCTTGTCATTATCATGGGAACATCCAGCTGTGAAAAAAGGTTTTAAATATAATCAAGTACTCCTGCCTAGAACAAAATAACTTCTTTGTTGTGAATAAGAACATTTAGCTACTGTAGCTTGTATCCTACTAAGCATGTATTTGTTGAACATTTTGTGTTAAATTGGTCTATACCTTTAGAAGTTCTGTTCATTCCTCCATGCTGACAGGCCAGTCTCATGCTGTGTTGTAATTGTGTCAACAAACCACAGTGTACTGCTTCACATATCTAGCCAATAGCAATAACTTCATTGATCAATAAGAAATTATAACGGAGGCTATACAGGAGCACATCATATTTAGAGAGGAAAAGGAAGAGAGGTGGATGTGGCCCTTCAGTCTGCATGAAGGACTTAGAAGCTATAACGAAGTAAAGTGTAGGGTAATTAATTAATGTCTGTGCTATTTGTTCTCTTTTTCTTTTTCTTTGGCAGAGCTTGTGCTATCTCTAAAGCTTTAGGTGGCAAGAAGGAAAACTACCCTTTGATCTAAGTGAAGAAAAACAGTTCTAGAATGCTCTATGCCTAGTTTTTGTCTTAGCTGTTTACTGCGCTGCCTGTAGTGGGATAAGTGACAAGTGTTGAGGAAAATAGTTGCTGAAAGTAATTGAAGAGAAAAAAGAATTATTCTGATTTCTGTTTATTTTTTTCTTCGTATTTCAATCTTTAATTACTTCCACATAGCACAATGGATACATTTCTTTTTTTCTTTTTTTCTTCTCCCCAGAGCCCGCCAGAATACAGTTGTATATGTTCAAGTTGTAGGTCCTTCTAGTTGTGCTGTGTGGGACGCCACCTCAGCATGGCTTGGTGAGTGGTGCTACGTCTGGGCCCAGGATCCAAACCAGTGAAACGCTGGGCCATCGAAGTGGAGCACGTGAACTTAACCACTCGGCCATGGGGCCAGCCACCACGATGGATATATTTCTTACTGGACCAGGAGTCAGGTAGAGTATTGACACATGGGAAATTACTACTGTTTTCCTCCCACCAGAGACATTACAGTTTATCCCATTAAGTTTGCTCTTAGTACTGTCCAGTCAATCCCTAGCGACCCTGTGTATAGCAGAGCAGAATCCTGCCCTGTCTTTTTGCGCCATCCTCTCACCTTCCAGTGGTGTATCTGACAATGCTCTACTGTTATTCATAAGGTTTTCATGGCCAATGTTTTTGTAAGTGGGTGCCCAGGTCCTTCTTCCTAGTCTGTTTTAATCTGGGAGCTCTGCTGAAACGGGTCCATCATGGGTGACCTAGCTGGTATTTGAAATACCGGTGGCATAGCTTTCAGCATCACAGCAACACACAGCCGCCACAGTATGACAACTAACAGATGGATGGGTTCCTGACTAGGAATCCATTACTCATCCCACCGCCTCCCTGAATACCACCATGCCATTTCTGTAGCTCGAAGGCTGTGCTGTCCAGTACTGTAGACACTGACCACATATAGCTAGTGGCCACTGTATTGCACAGTACAAATATAGGAAGTTTTCATTATCACAGACAATTCTTCTGAACAGCTCTGTTCTAAGGGAACCTCAGGGAAATGTGCTGAGGTAGAGTACCCTTATAGTTATTGCTTAAGTTTTCTCTGTCCAAGAATCCCCTTCTGGGGACTATCTTCCCCTCTCCTCAGTTTATCCCTATAGGTCCCATGGGGGCTGCTGTATTCTTCCATAACTCTGCCAATATGGCCACAGAGGTTTTGTCAGAGGTATGCACGTGACCCAAGCTGGACCTCCTTACTAGTCTGGGGTAGGATACCTTGTTTAAGTAGAGCCAATGATATCCTATCTTTTACGGAATTTATGGACTTGGGGCCCAGAAAGTTGGCAGAATTTGTGCACTGTAAAGCTTGGAACTTCTCAGGGGTCATGTTTTCTACCACAGGAATAAAGTTAGCCTGTGGTGAGCAAGCAAAATGAAGCCAACATTCAGATAAAGATAGAGATAAGAGGCAGAAAGCATAGTGATAGCATTCAGGCTCCCAAATCTAGCTGATACTGAGGCTTACCTTTATTTCTATACTTGTATTTTTATAATTAACTTTCCATTTTCCTTAAGCTAATTCAAGTTGAGTTGCTGTCATAGGCAAAGTTACCAGAATAAATAACTAATATTATAGCAGTTTCCATGACATTATGATTCATGAAAGATATGCAATATTAATGCTTTTAACTAGAGTTTTCTTTAGATCCTTATATCCAGCTACATCTTCTCAGATAATTGCAACTGCTAGCAAAGCTTAAAGTTTAAAAATGTCTCTCTTACTCAAAGAATCAAAGTCCCTGGATAACATAAGTTAACACCTACTAAATTTTCAAAAATGTAATTTTTTTGGTATTTTTATCTATACAACTATATATTGATAGATAGTATTGTTTTCATCCTTTCAGTGACTTTGGTCTTTTTCAATTGAATAGCTTAAATTAAAGAAAGGAAGTTTCCAATTTAAAACATTTTTCGTTTCTTAGAAGTACATTAGGAACTTTAGTAACTTAGAAGATACATTTTTATCAAGAAAGTAGATTGCTATTAATGGTGGTAGGTTATTTTGGTTGTCACATGAAAACTTCTTAACTAATGTAGGTGAAATTGCTTCTCACTTTCCCTTTGAGTTGGTCTTTCCACATGATTCAGTGCTTTCTTTTTGCACAGAATGTTTCAGCCATACCACTAGATAATTAAACTTTGTGGCCTTCCTGGAAGTCAAACTATTATTTTAAATAATATTTCTATGAAATACTGAGTTGAAACTTAAAATACTGAAAACATGTTTCCGTTTCCTAGTCACAGAAAGGGAATTACTTTGGCTTTTTTTATTTTTATTTTCCCATCTCAGCTCCTGACTATCTCTACAACACATGATGGGAAAATTAGGTAATTGCTTGAAATATATGCTTGGAAACTATTTTGCAAATCATTCATTAGTAAAGAGGAATGATGGATTGAAAACGAAGCAGTTGTTGAACATACCTAGTGCATAAAGGCATATAGACTAAAGATAGTTTAGATGTATAAAGCTAAAATTAGAAAAAATTTGTGTCATTAGGTACGATGTGTACTTAATAAAAGTAAAACATTTAAATTATAAATAATTGACACTCCCCCAGATTAGAAGTATAAGACCCCTAGCATACTTTAGAAATAGGAATATTTAAGAAGCTAAATGTCAACTCCAACTGGCTGCTAAGTAAACTCAGAAGCTATAAGAAATGCTGGAAAGTTAAGGTAAGCATATTATATTGTTCAACACTAGTCTCATAGAAGTTTTCCAACTAGTATTTGGAGAGCATGGCTTTTTTTTTTTTTTTTTTAAAGGCAATGTTAGCAGGGAGAATTCTGCATTCTAGTCTGGGGGGAAATGTCATCAATATTGACTAGCCTTGGCCTAAATTTCCAGATTTGCAAGTTTGAAGCTCCAAGGTCACCACACACACACTAATTTTCTGAGCAAATGGTGGTGATATTAACCTGGGTTATGGACGCTCACACAACTTGGTCGTATATATAGTAACTTGTGTAATTGGTGATGAAATGATGATTAAGTTTTTCTGGCTTTCAATATGAAATTCTTAAAAAGGTTGAACCATTAAATTACTCAGAGCCAGCCAGAGACCACAAACCCAGTACTGTGGTTTCAAATTCAAATCAATGCTTTGTTATTCAAGACTATTTTAAGGGAGGTTGGTTGGAGAAAAAAATTTTTTTAAATTGTTTAAAATTTTGTTTGAGGAAGATTAGCCCTGAGGTAACATCTGCCACCAATCCTCTTTTTTGCTGAGGAAGACTGGCACTGAGCTATCATCTGTGCCTCTACTTTCTACATGGGACGTATAAGGTAACATCTTCCCCTACTTTATAGGTGGGATGCCTGCCACAGCATGGCTTGACAAGCAGCCTGCAGGTCTGCACCTGGGATCCAAACCTGCCAACCCGAGGCTGCCAAAGTGGAACGTGTGAACTTAACCCCTGTGCAGTCCAGCTGGCCGCAAGAAAAAAAATTTGGCACTATACATATTTTACCTGAATTTCATAGATATCTGTGGTAAACACACACACACACAGAGCTTTCCTAAAACACAGACATTTTAATATTTTCTGGGTAGAATAGTATTTCATTTGATCCTTCAATAAGTCTTGATTGTAGCCAGCTTTTAGCACAGTGCCTGGTTCAACAAATACTCACTGAACTAATGAAAACGGTAACAAATGAATGTCTATTGAACATAAACTGTGACTGAGGGAGAGATTATATAAAAGCAATAAAAGGCACTTTCTGCTCTAGATTTACAGTCCAACCTCACTTACATAAGCGCAAAATATTTTCTTCTTTGTGTCGGTCCCCAATATAGCTATTTTTTAGGAGTTAGCATTTGCTCCGCAAGGAAGAATCACTAACTCTCTATTCCTCCACGTTGTTTATGCCGTTGATTGTCCAGATCCTCAAAGTATCAAATGAAGTTGAGAGCTGGGTAAATGGTTTAGTGATTCAAGCACTTCAGGTCAAAATTAAGGGGACAATTCTTGCTGTGTTCAAGGTTGACCTGTCACTGTTCATAATGCTCATAGGTTTGCAAAGTAAAAAAGTCTGTATGTGACATATTTCTGAGGCCCTTTGTCAAAACGTCTGTCTGATTCCTACTTTTGTACGGCCCCAAATGTGTGTTTATCACGTGTAGAGAAATGCCAACTCATATTTCCAAGAGGAAGAACAAGCTCAGGGTGGTGGCAAGCTTTATCAGGAGCAAGGTTAAAGAGTGAAGTGGGCGCGTGTGTGCATGTGTGTGTGTGTGTGTGTGTGTGTGTGTGACACAGAGAGAGAGAGAGAGAGAGAGAGAGAGAGAAAGAGAGAGAGAGAGAAGCTGCTGTCCTTAGGATCCCTCTCCCCTGTTTGCTCTTTGCCAACTGTCTCTCCACCTCACAGCTGAGATCGGAGGTGATTATTTGGCTGATTCAGGGGAAGCAAAACAAAAACAGACTTTAAGATTGCAGAGCCTGGGGGAGTCACTGAGTGGGGATCCTTGAGCCGGGTTTTCAGCCTAGGAGACCTGTCCATGGTGCTGACCACATCCTTCCCCTCTCCCCTCCATCGACTTCGGGAGCAGCAAGCACCGGTGAAGCCGACGCCTCCGCGTGGTCCTGAGCGCCCAGCAGCCCCAGGCCGAGCGGGTCGGAACCGCCCGCACATGCTCAGTGCGCCTCCGCCCGGTCTCGGGCGCGGGTGCCGGGGCTCTCGGCTCTGGGCACCTGTTTTGAATCCCGGCGCGAGGCGCTGTGGGGGCGGCGGGGTGGGGGCGGGGCGGCGTCACGTGCCGGCGGCCTTGGCGGCGGCCCGGGAAGGTTCCATTTCTTCCGCGGCCCGCGCTCGCGGCGCCCGGGGCCCCTCCTCCGCCCCGCCCCGGCCCGCCCAGCCCGCAGCTCCCCTCACGGCCGCGCAGCCCAGCGACTGCGGGGCCGGCCCCGCCCCTCTCGCTGGCGGCCTCCGCGCGTCCTCCGCCCGCCGCCCCCGCCATCAGTTGGTGCGGTCCATGGCGAGCACATCATGGCGATTGAAGGTAAGTGGAGGCCGACCGTGCTTGGGGAGGAGGGGGAACGCCCAGGGAGCCGGGGCTCGGAGGCGCCCGGAGGCCGTGACGCGGCGGGGCAGTCTCCTGAGGGCGGGGAGCCGGCCGAGGAGGCGCGGGGGTCCCGACCGGTCTCGGCAGGCGGGTGGGCGGAGCGGCGTGGCGGGTCCTCCGGACCCTCGCTGTCTCGCTTGCTCGCTCCCTCCGGCCCTCCCGCTTCCGTCGGCCTCGGCCGTGGCCCGGCGCGGGGAGGAGGTGTCCAGCGGACAGGTACAGCATCGGGGCCGCCGCCTCCTCCCGGCGGCGCGGAGTGGGGCTCCGGAGCGGCCCTGGAGACCCCGCGGGACAGGCTCGGGGAGCGAGGGACCGCGGGGTGTTCCCCCTTCCACTGACCTCGCCCCAGCCAACCCTCCTCCCGCAATACCTGCCTTCCTCCCAAACCGGGACTCCAGTTTTGCTATCCCAGTCCTAACCCTTCTCAGTCTCTATTCTGGAGCTGATGCTGGGCTGCCCTCTCCGTCCCCTCTTCTGGTTGATGTTGTAGGGGACCAGGAAATTTGGGGTGAGGTTAATTTCCTCCTGAAGTGTTTTTTCCCTAACACTCAAAACTGCTTTTTCTCTACGACACAGAGGTAAATACATCTTTACAACAAACGCACACCCTTGGAATCCTGCATATGTATCAGTCCATTGTGTTATAGTGCCAACAGTGCTCATGTTTTCAAAAAGTAGCTTAATAAATTAAGTTCCTAGATGAGGTCGTTGGCCCTAGAGTGTATTTTTCTCTTGTTCGAAAAGCGTGTAACTGGAATGAAGTGTCTGTGTTTTGCTTTGTTTTTAAGGAGCATATTGTGAAAATTAGTATCACATGTCTAGGATACTTCTGTGAAAGATTGCAGCTTCTTCTAGCCCCTGTCTCACTCTTAGCTTAACTCAATTTAAGTAGTTTGTAAAATTTCCGTGTGTGTTCATCTGTACAGATTTGCAAGGTACCTATCGCTACATCGTGAGACTAAATTTTATGTCTTCCTACTAAGTAAAACTTTTCAAAACACTTCATCTTGATGACCAATCACTAGTAGCATACATCTTTGGGGGCTCCTTTTGTCAGATCCTGAGGACTCCAGAATTGCTTTAGCTATGTGTTTACGTTTATCTTGTTTAAGAGATTGATTACCTATTATGTGCAAGACACGTTCTGACAGTTTCAGATATCTACTTTAGCTAAAGTGATGGAGGGTGCTGGGAATAAGATAGACCTGTAATCTTTGATATTCCTGTTATCCAGAGCAGTACTTTCAAACTCTTTTTCTTACTAGACTTTTTACTGGAGGTTAAAAATCAAGAACCCAAATTTCCATTTTGTACTTTATGTCCCCAACCAGTTTGTGGTAGGGTTTCTTATGACATGGTAAAGGTAAAAAGTTTTCTGTAGAAGGTGAGGAAGAACTAGCCAAATAGCATCCAGATATGATCCTATAACTTGTAATTTCTTGAAATATTTGCCCCTTTTTCTTCAGTCTTTTCCTTCTTCGCCCCCGGCAGTTAAATGTGATTGATTCCTTTTTCATGTCAACTGATGATATTTTGCTCTGCTTATTACTACATGTATGTTTAAAGAAAATATTCTTTAAATTCTCATATTCTAGAGGTTCTTCTGTGTTTGAGATACTCTCATAAATATTTTCATACTTAAGCATTTGTTTAAGGCTTCATAATATATGCGTTTTCTAGCTTGGCAAAGAAACTGTACTTAATATTAGCATTTCAAATGAAGATGTCAGGTCAAGTTAGTCTAACTGTGTTGTTTATCACATACTAAAGCAGATTCTTTTTTTTTTTTTTTCAGATTTTCAAAATTTTTTTCCTTTTTCTCCCCAAAGCCCCCCAGTACATAGTTGTATATTCTTAGTTGTGGGTCCTTCCAGTTGTGGCATGTGGGATGCCGCCTCAGTGTGGTTCGATTAGTGGTGTCATGTCCGTTCCCAGGATTCGAACCGATGAAACACTGGGCCACCTGCATCCAAGCGCACGAACTTAACCACTCAGCCACAGGGCTGGCCCCTAAAGCAGATTCTTTGTACACACCATCCTCATGCTGCGTTATGAAGTAAAATGAGCTCTGGGTGAGGACTTTGTACTAGGAACGTCTTAGAATTTTGGGGACCCAAGGGGCATCTCATCCAACCTTCTTCCCAATGAAGTGGTTCTTAAAACATCCAGTCTCTTCATTCATCTATTAATTCAATAGATTTTTTGAGCATTAGCTATATTCAGTGCCCTATGCTAGACTCCATGGGGCCATAAAGATAACTAAGACCACATTCCTTCCCTGAAGGAGTACGTGTTCTAGTGGAGGAGACAGGTAATTTTAATCATGTAATTACAGTGTAGTATGAACACCAAGAGATCGATCATCTTTCTTTTGTATTAAAACGTTCAGTGATGATAGTTTATTAAGTTCACATGCCAATCAACATTGAAGAGCGTATGCCAGTGTGGATCTATAATTCTATAGTTCATAAAGTCTTTGCATTTGACCAAAAATCTGTCATTCAGTAAATTCTGTCTGTCTACCTGTACTAGTTCTGCTTTCTGGAGCAATAAATTAAAAGTCCATCATTAATAAATTAAAAGTACACAGAATTTTTCTAATTTATATTTCCAAATACTAGCTAGATATCTTGGATGTCCCACAGCAATCCCAAATGTTTAGCTTGGGACATTCAGAATGTCCCAAACTAAAGTTGTCATCACAGGTACCAAATCCAGCCTCCATACTCCCCACTCCATGCAACTTTACCATCTGAGTGGCATTTTTAAATAACCAGACATCTGAATTGGAAACCTGAAATCAACCCTGTCTTATAATTTAGCCCCAGCATCCTGTTGATCGTTAAATCCTGCCAAGTCTTCATCTCAATTTATGACGCGGAATGCTTACACTTTAGTTTATGCCTTTATCTCTCATTAAGAGACATGCATTAGTTTCCTAACTACTCTTGTTATCTCCAGTCTTAAGGTTTCTTCCAGTCCATTTTCCAAACTGTTGCTATTTATCTTTGTAAAATGCAAATCTGCATTATTTAAAACTTCGGGATAAAGCTGATCTTTAATGATCTGACCTGTGTCCTTCCTTCATCCTGTCCATATTTTTCTGTCTCTGTGATGGGGATGTCAGGAGGCTCCTTGCAAAGTGCTTTGCTGAAGTAGAAGTACTGACCCTTGTTGCTAACTTGCTGTTTAACTACTTTACCTCTCTGGGTAGCATTTTAAAAAATTGTAAAAGAAGGGTAAATTAGAATGTGTGTGACACACACACTTTTTATTCATAATGCACCTTATAGTTTATTACACACTTTCACATATATTTTTTAAATCATCAGTACAATTCTGAGATGCTCTTGAAGGTTTATTGTGACTCTAAGATTTCCAAGGCAGAATTTGGACTTTTAAAAGCCCTTTGAAATACTGAAATGAAAAACCCAGTACAGACATGTTATGTTATTAGTCTTGAGGTAGCGCGTCACACTCCTTTCCTGCTTTCAGTCCTGTTGTTAGAGAGAGATCATTACAATGTATATCGGGGATAATGTAATTAGAAAGTCACACTTATCACAGTCTGTGGCTGAGTGAGGCAATTTATTGAACAGTTTATTTTTGGAGGATTTACAGTTCAGCTTAATCAATGATATTCCTAAAAGAGATACTTTGACTTTTAGCAGAAATAAAATTTCTGGTGTTTCACAGAGATTTAAGACACGTTTGTATATTAGGTAGATTTGCTCAGAGACCTCTTTGAGTACTTTTGACTAATTTATAGTTTATTTAAGGTTTCTTTTCTAACTCACTAAACAAAATGAGAAAGACATAGGGAACACTAGAGAAACATTTGTATTAAGAAGCATTTCATTTTTTGTTTTAGAATGCAAGTGTGTGCCAGTGTGGCAAGCAGAACCACACGTTGGCTTATTTATACAACTTGTTGAGTATTACTGTTTGCATTATTGCTTTCTTTAAAATAATTATAGTATGTCTGCATAGCATATGTGTAGTAGTACAGTAGATTGTCTTCATGGATTTGATTGCCATTTAACTGACTTCATTCTTTCCCCTCCATATCCTAACTAGTTAATACCTAGTGTGAAAATGCCTGTATAGATATAATGTAAGATTGGGCAAACTGCTATAACTAAAACATCCCAAGCTTTTGAGTAAAATGATTGCATGCATATTTTGTGTCCATATGTGGTAAAATCTTAGTTGAAACCTACCAAATTGGAACCCTTGATTTATCATTTTTTAGAAGGAGGAATTAGTGCTAACACCACAAGCCGTTATTAGGAATTCATTTAAAAACAAACTTCTAGGATCCATGTGTATATGTGGTACACTTATTTTCACATTTTAAGGGCTGTATTAGAATTGATATTCACACTAATATTTTGAGTCATCAAGAAATAGAAGATTTTAATGAAATATTAAATTATCTTCAGTATTCTGAACTTAATGTAATAATGCATATTAGCTTTAAAAAGTGATTTGGTGCAGTGGTCAAAACAAAAAGGTATTCTCAGTTAATTAGAAAATTAAATTAAGTAGAACACCTTTTTCTGAGCATATACTTATTCAAGGTTTTGTGATATTATCTTAGCTTCTAACAGTCAAAAACATAATTACCTGAAAGACTGAATTAACAAGTGGCTCAAAGTGGGAAAAATGGATTCTATTTGTGAAGAATAAATTTACTTTTATAAGATAAAACTTACACCCCTTAGAAGAAGTTATTGAATAAATTCATTAGAATCAATTTCTAGAATCAATTTTGATGGATCAAAAGAGATACTGTATTTAGTATGCTTTGCAAATTATAAAGTGCTCTAAGATATTGTTATGGCCGGTTATTCTGTGTGATGCTGGACTGGGGGTGAGTATGTGTCTCAAAATTTGGGTGGTTATTGCATAGGAATATTATGGATAAAATGAGTTTGTAAAAGCAAATATAGAACAGACTTATTCAGACTGTTTTAACGCTACAGTAATTGCACAGGAACAACAAAAAAGTAAAGGAATCCCAATTTGGGAGGGTAACTCCCAAAGGGTTGGAGGCCTGAAAGTTTTTCTGTTCTAAAGAAAAATTCTAAAAAGAGGACAAGTTAAAAAGAATTAGAAGATTAATGTTTGTTTTGGAATATTTACACAGGAAAGTGTTTGAATTAAATGATAACTGGTCTGGTAGAAGAGAAAAGAAAACGTTAGACGGATTCTTCTCGGTTCCCAGGGTATAAATCCATGTTTTCTTTAAGTTTTGCATTTTGCTTGTGAGGAGTGCAAAGGAAGTAACATGGTTTGGGTGCCCACCTGGGCCAGGCCTCATCTGTCCAGTGTCTCAGTCATGGATGGCATTGCACGGCACCACTTTTCCCTTTCTTGACTGTGGCACACGTCTGTTTTGTTAAAGCGTCTTTTCCTTTTACCAGTTGTGGACTTGGTTTCAGAATCCTTCTCAACATTACCTCCACTCCCACCCTAGTAGCCACTTTTACAGAATTGGTATACAAGATAAAGCTATTTTCTGTCCTCGAGTTATTATTATTACTACTTTACAAATGACTTTAGTTATTCTTATTTTTTTCTTACTCCAAAGATTAAGTAACAAGCACAAGGTTTACAATACTAGGTAATGCTGACTTTGGAACTGAAGTCTGGCTCAATTCAGAAACCATGCTCTTTCTACAATACTGTGTTTGCAATTAGGGACTAAAATTGGTCTTATTCCTTGAATGACTTAATTAGGGACAAAACTGTAAGGTATCTAGAGATTAACGACCGTGGTCTAAATGGGTTAAGTTGGTTGGGGAGAGTTGGCTACATTAATAGGAAATATTTAAAGTTTCATGCTTATTATGTGCGGTATAGATCTGCTTAAGAGTTAGCTAAAATAGTTTATCACCGGAAGCTCGACATTAATTTAAAGGCCATGACTACTTTAATGCATGTGTTTTGGAGACAAATCTTTAGATGAGATGGAATTTAAGATATTCTTAAAGTAGCCTTGCAGTAGATGACAGAAGGAATTAATAGAACCGGTAAATTGTAGTGATTTAGGCTAATGCTTAGAATAAAATGGTAGAAAAATAAAGTCAGTTTTTAAAAGAACTCCTAGATCCATTTTAAAGGAACTAAATCTTTGGGTTTAATTCCATTTTTGTATACCTGGGTGTATTTTGATGGGCATACAACATCACTACATATTTTTCTTCTGTAGACATGTGGAAAAGTACATAGTTTATACTAAGTCCCCCACCCTCACTTAAAAATATTCCCAGTTCCTAGACACACTCTCATTGTGTGTGCATTCATAGACAGAGACGTATGTGCACATATTCACAGCACACGTGTGTGCCCACACATATCCATTTCCTCTTACACCCTGTACTTAGACCAATTGTAGAAGCTTATGCATCATGCTCGTACATGGGTTTGCCTGAGGGAAAAGATGGTAACTTTGACTAAGCTTGTCATTTTCTATCTATTTCTCATTTCCATGTTGCGGAGATGATTATTTAAAGAGCAATGCTAGTATTATCTCCAAGAATAGTTTTGAGAAGTTCACTTTTATTTAAATTACCTTAAAGAATTAGAAAAGAGTTTTATAATTTTCATAAAGATGAAATTTTTCTCACCCTGTTAAACCTAGCATTGTAATTATTTTTTCTGACAAGTAACTTAATCTTTAGTGCTTTGATTTGTTTATCTATAACATGGTCCCCAAGTCATTATTGTTGTTATGCCTTTGAAGTAAATCTGAGGTATGAAAAATTATTTTTATACAAGAGTTCTTTTTGGGGATGATTATTCATTTTAGTCTTCATTTAAGAAGGCTCGTCTCTTTTTCTAAAGAGGTTGACTAATTGCTTGCTTTAAGTAATCGTTCCCTCAAATTGGTTTAGCCACTATGGAAAACAGTATGGAGGTTCCTCAAAAAATGTTAAATAAAACTACCATATGATTCAGCCATCCCTCTCCTGGCTACATATAAGGAAATGAAAACAGTGTATTGAAGAGATAGCTGCACTCCTGTGTTCATTGCAGCATTATTCGCAGTAGCCAAGAGAGGGAAACAACCCTACGTGTCTGTCAACGGATGAATGGATAAAGAGGTGGTACAGTATATGTGTACAATGGAATATTATTCAACCATGGGAAGGAAGGACATCCTGCCATTTGTAACAACATGGGTGGACTTTGAGGGCATTATGCTAAGTGAGATAAGCCAGACAGAGCAAGAAAATGCTACATGATTTTACTTATATGTGGACTCTAAAAAAGCTTAACTCTTAAAAACAGAGTAGAATGGTAGTTCCCTGGGCCTGGGGCTGGGAGAATTGGGGGGATGTTATTTAAGGATACAGACTTGCAACCAGTGGATAAATTAGCCCTGGAGATCTCCGCACAGCATGGTGTTGAGAGATAACAAAACTGTATTTTAAATTTCAAAGTTGCTAAGAGACTAGATCTTAATTGTTCCCAACACAAAAAAGAAATAGTTACGTGATATGATAGAGGTATTAGCTAAGGCTAAGGTGGTAATCATATTGCAATATATAAATGTATCAAATCAATGCATTCCACACCTTAAACTTACACAACGTTATGTCAGCTATAACTCAATAAAAATAAATAAATACATAATCATTTCCCTATATATTGGATATGTATATTTGATTGTACGTATATCAAATCACCACAATACAAACTTGATTGTCGATTTATACTTCAATAAAGCTAAAATAAAAAAATCAATAATCATTCCCTTGTGCATTATCCTCTTAAAATCAGTAAACCACATTTTCATCACCACCACATCTAAGTCAAGGTATGCCTGTATTGACTTGCCTTTTGCTTAATAATTTGACATTTCTCTCGGAAACTTTTCAGATTTATTTTTAGAAATTAAAAAAAAGCATAAAATTTGTACAAAGTTCACTGTATCTCTGACTGAAAAAGTATTTAAGCCTTTTGACTTCCAAACATATACATTAAAATATACATTTAACATATAAAATACATATTTTTTTCCTTATACTCTTCCTGGTCTTAGGAAGGATTGGGGATAAGAGTAATATTGATTTCAGTGTCGAATAACATAGTAAAGTTTATTTAACTTACTGTGTTTCTTATTTTCTACTTTTAAAAATAAGCATTTTTCTCCTGATTTTTACTTTATTGTCTGGCATTTATTTATCTTTAATATTCCTTTTCGTTTCATTAATAATAGCGATTGCTCTTGAGTTCCATGTGCACACCAGTGAAATCTCACTTGTTGGTTAGAATTTTCAGAACAAATATCAAGAATGGTAGAGCACAATCTTACTTGCTTTTTCTAGTTACGTGATTTCTGTGCATACTTTGGCAAATTTGACAATTATTACCAATTGAGTCTATACATTTAAAACTAATTCTTTGACCTAGTTTTTTATTTGTGTGGTTCTTTTTTTTTTTTTTGAAGAAGACTGGCCCTGAGCTAACATCCGTGCCCATCTTCCTCTACTTTATATGTGGGACGCCTACCACAGCATGGCGTGCCAAGTGGTGCCATGTCCACACCCGGGATCTGAACCAGTGAATCCTGGGCCGCTGAAGCAGAACATGCACACTTAACCGCTGCGCCACCGGGCCGGCCCCTGGTTCTTTCATTTGATATAGATAAATTGAATACTTTAAAAAGTGAGAGTTAGCTTTTGTTGTCATTCTGCAGCTTTCAGAAAAGCCTTAGAATATAATAGTTTTTATTGTTAGCGATGGTACTAAGCCTTGTAAAAACTATGCAGTTATATTTAAGATTAGATGTGTAAAACCTAACCAATTTATATTAAATATGGGGGAAAGTCTAGTTTTAATTACAGGCCTTAAAAAGTTTAGACTTGTTACATGAAATAAGTACATAATCCAAACTAAGTTACTAGTATTACCTTCTAGAGAAGGGCCTTAATGAGAAATATTTCTAAGTAGCCTGTGAAGACATTAGTGAGGGCATCAATATACATTACAGTTATGTTATTGTTATTACGTGATTCTTTTAAATTTCTTGAAAATAGTTCTTCTTATAGTTTGGTAAATATTCTCCTTCCAGTCATTTGACTAGTGCCTTCTCAGTTTTAAAGAATGTAGTGTGTAGGTATTGTTCGTGCTAGCCCTTCGGCAGGTGATCAGTTGCTCATTGGTAGTATTCCAGTTAAGATCTCACTGTATTTGCACTGAGGTTTGCTGAGTTGCAGTTCTTTTATAATCATAGCTTTAGGTTAAGTGTTTCTTCCTGCTAAGTCTATCTTCCTGATAACCAGTGATTAGTCTATCGTGTTGACAGTAAAGGAGCAATGGCATTGTTACAGCCAAGTTAGAGTGCAGATCTAACCTACTTTAGTGATAGAAATACTGTTTTCTAGTTTTTTAGCTTCCTTCCCAGATGACCTACTTTTTTTTTTTAGTGGATACCATGGTTTTTATTTCTCATGTTACTGCTGTAAGATATTTGTTTCTTGTAAGTTAACTGTCCATAATAAACTATAATGAGCTAAGATAATTTAAATTATTTAATATTTTATTATGTAAACTTTAAGCATAACTCACAATATAATTATAAGGTCATGCTTCTATAGAACATTACAGAATCTTATTCAGCTTCCATTCATTTAAAGTAGTAGCGCTATGTTTCAGAGTGAAGGAAATATCTATTTCCATAGTAACTAATAATATTAATTTTATAATCAAAGTAATATTTGATAGTAATTATGATAAAATAAGTTTTTGATTAAATGTGCTAGTTTTTACCATCATACTATCTATTGATAAATTTGTTGTCGGTATAGGTTTATAAGAGTGGGTGGCTGGACAATGGGGAAAGGCTCACATTTCATTTTATGCAGTATGAGTATATGTGATAAAATATAAATAGTGCCTTTATAAGACTGATCCTTCCCTAATAACTTACCTGTGTATATTAAGCCTCAGGTACAAAAGTGGGTCCTCCCTTGCAGTGTTTCCTCCGAGATCATGTGAAGAGGTGCTTAGGAAATGGTGATAGGATTTCTGCTCTTGAGAAGCTTGCCATTTAAAAGAACATATTTGAATGAAGCTTCTTCTTTCCAAGACTTTATAAGATCTTAATTTAAGGGTTCAGGAACATTCTGAATATTGGCTTATCCTATTCATGTGTGTAGCTAAGTTTAAAGAGAAGTGTTAGGATGCTTTTTTCTGAGGTCATTTCCAGAAGCTAATTTAAAACTATTCTTTGTAAGAGTCAAACTCAGGTTATGTCCTGTTTTTAACTTCCAACAAAATTTTTTTAACAGGTGGAGAAAGAACCTGCGGAGTACATGAACTTATCTGTATTAGAAAAGGTAAGTCAATGCTCTGCATGGATATTTAAGTACAAAATGAGCACTTCACACTGCATGATAAATTTTAGTAAGATGGCAGATAATTTGGAGTTGTAAAGTATAAAATTTAACAAATATTAATATTTGTTATTTGTGTTTATAGACTTAAGCATCCATAAAGTGCATGCTGCTTACTAATGTGGTTGTGGAGAGTTGTTACTTTTTATTTGGTTTTGATGGGCTGATAAAGCCGGGGTTCTAGCATGTTGGTTATTAGACATGATGAAGAGGCAAAGAATGGAGGGTTTGATTTTTGTTCCCTTTGAGAATCTGGAGTCTGAGTGCATGCTGATCTCCCATTGACTCTGTCTTACTACTGTACCCCATCAGAGAGACGTGAGGAGTTGGTAGAAATTCAAATCGGGAACATGGCCAAAGACCACAACATCTTTTAACACCAACAACTGTCTATGCTTCCTTAGAACGAGCCCCGTGACACCTGGGTGGTTCAACAAGGTGGCCCCAGGAAAGGTAATTCAGTTACTAGATAGGAGGCAAGGAGTCAGCTATTCTCTAGATTTGCAAGGATCCGGAGAACCTTGGGAGTTCCCACACTCATAAGTAATCATGAATCTGTAAAATGGTGTGAAGAAAGGAAAAGATGTCCCTGGGGAGGTCAGGGGAAGAAATCCTCATAAGTTTAGTACTCTTTTCTCTTTTTAAACTTGGGAGACTTCCTTTTTCTTGCATCTTTCTTGGAAACTGACTTCGCCCTCCTGAGTCTGGCCAACTAGCAGCACTCTCCTCCCTAGTATTCCACCCTAAGAAGGTTTGAGGCAGTGTCAGTATTTGTGATACTCAAGTAGGATTGGCATGCTAGGAAAATGTGAGCATATTTTCGGTAAGTCTTCAACAGGTCTGAAAAGCCTCAGCTTCTTTAGAGGTGGAAAAAAATTAAATCCAAAGGTGAATTTGATGTGGTCATACTGGTTTATCTATGTGTCACTGCCTGCGATTGCTGTTCATTTAAAAACATTCTCCTTCTTTTATTAAAGTGTAGTTTATATATATCCTTTTTTCTCTGGCACCTCAAAGGAGAAAATTGAAGTCCGTTCTGTGAAATCTCAAATTTAGGATTGTGATTTCCACTCTATAAGCCTTGTTGATTTGTGCTTTTTATCTAAAATGAGAGTGGAAGGGACAAATTTATACATTGTTTTCTTCTTCTATGTAAACATTTTTAGTAGTCTACTATGACATATTAATCCAGAATTACTAAAAATGTTTTAAATAAATCTGTAGTTATTACCTTGTCCCACTAAAACTTTTTAAAACACAGAATTTATTTGGTTGGACAGCAAAAGACACTGTTTAAGTCAGTTGGAATTGAAAGCTGTTAACACTGTGGTCAGGTGAAGGAAAAAATCAAGGTGAGAATAGAGACAGCTAGAAAGGAGGAAAATCAAATGTGCGCAGGGCCTTCTGTGGCTACAGTGGGAACAGAAGGCCACATGGGACAATAGTCTCGATAGGGATAGACAATGATCCAAACACATCTTTTTATTATGGCTCTTCTTGCTCTTTATTGCTGTCTGCCTTCCCATCCAGGTAGTTCTCAGACCACGCCTTGCCCAGACTTCTCTATATTACTCCAGCTTTTTCACTTCCTTCTGTTTTTCTATAGAATTTTAAATCTGTGATTAAAATTTTTAAAACATTCATCACCCTGTAGCCCTGTCGTGGAAAAGTTTCTGAATGGCCATCTGTGAATCCCCTCAGCATTCAGTACAGTGTCCTATTCTAGTGGACGTCCCATGTTATTTAAATATTTTCAAAATTAATACTCACAGCTAAAGCTTCTTCACCTTAAGCTGGACTTTCATAGAGTAGAGCATATGAAAGTTATATCAAGTAGAATAATTGTAATTAGTATTGAGGATTCTGGTAAAATCTCTCTGACATTATGTTCTGCCTTTTTTTTTTTCCCAAAGATTTTATTTTTCCTTTTTCTCCCCAAAGCCCCCCCGGTACATAGTTGTATATTCTTTGTTGTGGGTCCTTCTAGTTGTGGTATGTGGGACGCTGCCTCAGCGTGGCTCGATGAGCAGTGCCATGTCTGCGCCCAGGACCCAAACCAACGAAACGCTGGGCCGCCTGCAGCGGAGTGCGTGAACTCAACCACTTGGCCACGGGGCCGGCCCCATGTTCCGCTTTTTTACCTGTTTAGCTGTTCCTTCTCTGCCTCCTTTACTGGCTTCTCTCATCTGTTAGATCTCTAAATAGTGGAACGTAACAGAGTTTGGTCCTGGGCTTGCTTCATTTTTTCCCATCTTTACCCTCTGTTTGATTTTATCTAGTTTTGTCGTTTTAAATACCACATGAATTTATGTATCCAGCTCTGAGCTGTCCTTGAGCACCCTGCTCTTTTATCAAGCTACTTACGTGATATTTCTGTCTGGATGTCTGTTACAATACCGACTTGACCTGTCTAAAATGTAAGTCTTGATTTTCTCACGAGCCTATACCTTCCTCAGTCTCCTCTATCTCAGCTAACAAATAGAACAGTTTGCCTAGTTGTTCGGGTCTTAAGAATCATCCTATATTTCTCTCATTCTCTTATCTTTCACATTGAATTTATTAGCAAGTTCTGTCAGTTCTACCTTCAAAATGTATTTTGAATCCGTCTTCTTTTTTTCCATCTTGCTGTTATCATTGTAGTTTGGGTCCCTGTCTTCTTTTGCTTACCCTAGTGTGATAGTTTTCTAACTTGTTTCCCTACTCCCACTTTTTGCTCTTTACAGTATATACCAGTGATGTTTTTATAGGTAAATCAGGTCATATCACTTTGCTGGTTGGAATTCTTTTGTGGATTCCCATTATATCTGGAATAAAATCGAAGTGCCTTACCCTGATCTACAAAGCCTTACATTATAGCATCAACTCAGAGTCCAAAGTGTCATCTAAATATCATCATCTCAGAAGCCTCATCATCTAAATCATTTACGTCAGGTATGGGTGAAACTCGGAGTGTGATTCAGCCTGGTTCAAAATTCCTCTCCATCTGTAGACCCGTGAAACTAGCACACAAGTTACCTGCTCTCAAAATGCAGTGATGGAACAGGTATAGGATAACAGTTACAGACATTTCCACCCCAAAAGTGAGAAAATGAAATGGAAGGAAGAAAAGAGTCACTTGTACCAAGCGATTTTGAATCCAACTAGGAAAATCTCTTAGGTTTCAAGGCCTAAGACTAATATTCTTCGGCTTTTGGCCCTAAAGTCTGAAGCTTCACTCTCTGGGTTTGAGACTCTACCCTTGAAGTCATCCTTCCTTTTTCACCAAAGGTAGTGCATATTTGAGTAGTTTTATCAGCTGTTTCCTGCCTGTTCAATTTGGAAGTGTGTCAGTCTTCTTTCATTTTGTCCTCTCTCTTTCCTTTCAGTCCAAGCTGGCGGTGTTTCTGCTTGTACAATATTCTCAAAAAAGATTTCCGTGCGTCTTCTCAGTACGTCATGGGGATTCATTCCATTAGACAAGATGCATCTCCACAGGTCTTTCCTAGATAATTCCATTTCTGTTTTTGGCTGCTGCTGAGATGGCTGAGGAGATCCATGAGTCACATGTCTAATCTCTTCAGAGAGCCCTCTTTGTCACTTAATATTGTGACCTTTTGTTCATTTTGAGGCATTGGCAAAAGGTTGTCTAGCCGTGCCCTTGGCTTTGTCTCCAGAGCACGCTTTCTTGAGGTTGAATCTGTAATTTGAACATTGTTTATAATCTAGATAGGCTAAGAATTTTCCAGATCATCAAGTACTGGTTCCTTTTTGCTTAACAGTTCTTCCCTCAATTTATCTCTTTCCTCTCAAATTTTACTGTACGTTGGGGCTGGCCCCGTGGCCGAGTGGTTAAGTTTGTGTGCTCCGCCGCAGGCGGCCCAGTGTTGCGTTGGTTTGAATCCTGGGCGCAGACATGGCACTGCTCATCAAAGCCATGCTGAGGCAGCGTCCCACATACCACAACTAGAAGGACCCACAACGAAGAATATACAGCTATGTACTGGGGGCTTTGGGGAGAAAAAAGGAAATAAAATAAAATCTTTAAAAAAAAGAATTTTACTGTACGCAGCATGAAGAAACCAGGCCACACCTTCAGCACTTTGCTTGGAAATCTGAGCTAAATATCCAGGTACATTGTTTACAAGTTCTACTTTCCATATAGCCGTAGAACACAATTTAGCCAAGCTTTCTGCCACTGTGTGACCACATCTCGTTTCTTTCAATTTCCAATAGCATTGAGCTCTCACCAGCAGCACCTTTAAGGTGTACGTTTCTGCCAGGGTCTGTGTGTGACCATTTAGGTTTCTAGATCTAAGATGATGTAGGTTTTCTCCTCGCTACCTTCTGAGTCCTCACTAGCAGAGTCATTAACATCCATATTTCTACTAAAAGTTTTTTCAAGGCAATTTAGGCTTTTTTTTTTTTTTTTTATCATGTGCCTCAAAATTCTTCAGACTTCTACCCATTACCTAATTCCAAAGCCACTCCCATATTGTTAGGTATTTCTTGTAGCAGCACCCCGCTTCCAGGTACTAAAACTGTATTAGTTTTCTGTAGCTGCTCTAACAGCTTACCACAACTTTGGTGGCTTGAAACAGCACAGATTTATTCTCTTAGAGTTCTGGAAGCCAAGGTAAGTTTCACCGGGCTAAGGTCAAGCTTTTCTTCTGGAGGCTTCAGGGGAGAATCTGTTTCCTTATCTTTTCCATCTAGAGGCTGCCTGCATTCCTTGGCTTGTGGCCCCTTCTTCCATCTTCGAAGCGTATCACTCCCAACTCTGCTTCCAGTTCTGTTTTCTGCTGCTCGTTCTGATTGCCTGCCTCCCTCTTCTCAGGACGCTTGTGATTACATTGGGCCAACCTGGATAATCTACTCTAATCTCTCCATCTCAAGATCCTTAACCTAACCAAATATGCGAAGTCCCTTTTGCCATTTAAGGTAAAATTGACAAGTTTTGGGGATTAAGACGTAGACATCTTTGGGAGGCCATTACTCAGTTTACCACACATATAATCTGACCCCTGCCCATTTCACTGTCTTCATCCTATGTATTCTCCCTCTTACGACTGTGCTTCAGCCACTTTGGTTTTATTTTTCTTCATTAATTGTACCAGCCTTGTTTCTGGCTATAGACTTCATTACAGGCTGTTTTCTCTGTTATGCTCTCCTCACCAGCTCTTTGAGTGACTGACTCCTCTAATCCTTTAGGTCTCATCCCAAGTGTTACTGTCTCTATCACACTTTCCTGACTGAATCACCCCCTCATCCCTTTCTGTTCTTTAATCTCAATGATATCACGCTATGTATTTAATAGCATCTATCTTCATTGGCATTTATCACTTATATAGTTATTTACTTTTTTGGGCAGAAGCTGTATGTCTCCCCCATTAAAATAAAAGCTCCAAGAGGGCAGGAGTGTTGACTGACTTGTTCACTGCTATATCCTCAGTGCCTAGAACAGCATAGGATATACAGAAGGTACTTAATAAATGTTTGTGGGATGAATAAATCAATGACTGAATTTGATTTGGCTGAATTCATCTGAATAATTTTATTTAATGCCTACCAATTAGTTAAAAGGCATTTATTACATACTTTCTCTATGAAAGGACAATTATAGATGTAGTGACTGATAAAGAAACAGGGATTTCTTTTTTCAACAATATCATAAACTAGATAATATAAAATTTAATGCTGTAAAACACATAAAAATGCTGGAGAAAATGTAGCAAACATACGTTTAAATGCATGTTTGAGCCAAGAAAAAGTTAGGCAACCCTCAGGGTTCAAAAATATAGAGGATCATTAGGGAAATGCAAATCAAAATCACACCGAGATACCATTTTCACCCCCACTAAGATGGCTGAAATCAAAAAGACAATAAAAAGTGTTGCTGAAGATGTGGAGCATTTGGAACCTTATACATTACCAGTGGGTTGTAAAATGGTCAGCCACTTTGGAAAGCAGTTTGGCAGTTCCTCAAAAAGTTAAAGATAGAGTTTTAAGATGACCTAGAAATTTTATTCCTAGATAAGTGCCCGAGAGAATTGGAAACATATGTTCCCACAAAAACCTGTATAGTAATATTCATAGCATCATTATTCAGACATCAAAAAGTGGAAGCAACCTAAATGTTTATGAACTGATGAGTAGATAAACAAAATGTGGTATATCTATATAATGGAATATTATTTAGCAATGAAAAGGAATGAAGTACTGATTGATGCTGCAACAGGGATGAACCTTGAAAATGTTGTGATAAGTGAAAGAAGCCAGACATAAAATATATATGATTCTATTTATGTGAATCACATATTGTATGATTCTGTATGAAGTGTCCAGAATAGGCAAATCCATAGAGACAGAAAGTAGATTAGTGGTGGCTAGGGGCTGGGGGAAAGAGGTAATGGAGACTGACTGCTGATGGGTACAGAGTTTCTTTTTGGGGTGATGAAAGTGTTTTGAAATTAGACAGTGGTAATGCTTGCACAGCTCTATGAATATACTCAAAACCACTGAATTGTACACTTTAAGGATGTAATTTGTGGTATCTGAATTGCATTTCAATAAAGGATTATTCGAAAATCATAGCAGGAACTGAAAACTAGAGCTGTAGATACATTTACTGACTTCTCACATGGTATGTGGCATAGTTCTAACAGATAAGGTAGATAGTGCGTGACTCTTTTATGATCTAACTTAGAAGGAGGCACATGGTATCACTTCTGTCGTACTGTCTTGGCACAAGCAGTTACAGGCCTGCCTAGATTCAAGGACAGGAGACATAGGCCCCACTTCTCCATGGAAGTAGTACCAAGGAATTTGTGGCCATTTTTTTAAAAAGCAGTACTTTAAATGCTTACATTAGAAAAGAAGAGAATGAAAATTTATGAGGTAAGCGTTCAATGCAAGAAGTTAGAGCTATCTCATAAACTGAGAGAAAGTAGAAAGAAGGTAAGACTAAAGATAATAGAAAATTAATGAAATAGAAGCAGAGATACAATAAAGAAGATCAACAGAGCCAAAATGCCAGTACTTTGAAAAGGCTTATGACATGGAAAGATCTCTAGCATTGATAATTAAGAAAATCAGACAGAAGCCACTTGTAAATAATATTCGGCTTGTAAAAGGGGATATAACTGCAGTTACAAGTGAGCTTTCAAAAATAAAAAACTGACTTTTTGATAGTAAATTTGAAGTCATAGATGAAATGGACAATTTCAGGGAAAATATAATTTAAACTGCTAGAAAATTTGAATTAATCATTAATGACTTTTTTCTGGTAACTGCTCACCAGCCTTCAAAGAAAAAAGGGTTCAGTCTTTAAAGACTGTTCCAGAGACCAAGAGAAGTGGAACATTACCCCAGATTACTTGAGGAGGCTGGAATGTAACCTTAAGACTAAACCAGACTAGTAGAGTGTGAAGAGGGGAGATGCATGCTAATTTTACTTACAAATGTCAATGTGAGAATTAGCAAACCAAATCCAGCTGTGTTTTGTGAAAAAAACATACAAACATATGACAAGTTGGTTCATCTCAGGAGTGTTGCATGGGATTCTGTTGCTGTGGTTTACCATGTTAATCATATGAGCACCTAAATATAAGCAGAAAAAGCATTTGATAAAATTTATCATTCATTTATAGTAAAAGCTCTTAAGCTGCTAATAGAAAGAAACTTCTTTAACCTAATAAAGGGTATCTGTCAAAAGTAGATAAACTAGGGGCCGGCCCCATGGCCGAGTGGTTAAGTTCGTGCGCTCCACTGCAGGTGGCCCAGTGTTTCGTTGGTTCGAATCCTGGGCGTGGACATGGTACCGCTCATCGAGCCATGCTGAAGTGGTGCCCCACATGCCGCAACTAGAAGGACCCACAGCTAGGAATATACAACTATGGACTGGGGGGGCTTTGATGAGAAAAAGGAAAAAAATAAAATCTTTAAAAAAAAAGAGAGATTAAATACTTGACGATGAAACATTGGGAGCATGAATGTTACTGTTGAGCATCATACTGCAGATCATAGTGAGTACAGTAAGCCAGGAGAAAGAAATAGAAAGTGTAAGGTTAAAAGGAAGGGATAATGCTAATGTTATTCATAGGTGATGTTGATTACCTACATAGAAAATCCAAGAGACACTATAAATAAATTAATAGAATAAGAGAGTTCAGTAAATTTGATCAATACAAGATGACTATATAAAAATCAGTTACATTCCTAAATAATAGGCAACAAAAAGTTAGAAAATACAATAAAAGAAGATCTCTTCTAGAGGATTGTCAAATCTGTGGTATACCCAGGAACAAACTAAAAAAGATATGTATGACTTTTATGAAGAAAATTAAAAATCTTTATATACAGACATAAAAGAAGACATGCAAATGAAGAGATAAATAATTTTTATGGGTAGAAATATGCAGTGTGTTTAAATTGGCAGTACTCTCCAAAGTAATCTATAAATTCAATGCAGTTCTAGTCTAAATCCTGACAGGAATTTTCAGGGAATGGATAAGTAAATTCTTAAATGTGTATGGTAGAGCAAATAGCCAAGAAGAATTAAGATAGTTTTTAAGTAAAGAAGCATAGTGGGGGCGTGGTGGTGGTGGTATGCATTAATTAAGATATTCGTTTGGTTCCTTTATCAGAGACCAAGTGATTAAACAAGAAAGTGCACTTCTCTCCTATGTAAAAGTCCGGCTGACAGGCAGAATGGAGTTAGGTGATTCTACCTGATCACTTCCTTCTGTCTTGCTCTAATGTCCCCTAGGATGTTATCTTCTTTGGCACACTTGGAGTTACTGTGTCCACATTTCAGTCCCCAGAAAGGGGAAAGGAGAAAGAAGCTCTTTTTAAGGATGTGATCCAGAAGTTGCAAACACATAATTTATACTCATATGTAATCGCTCAGAACGTGGTCACGTGGTTATGCCTAGCTGCAAGGAAAACTGAGAATAGTTCTGCCCGGTTTCCATTCAAGCTAAATCTAAGGGTTGATTCCATAACTAAAAGAAAGAGAGAGAGAGAGAGAGAATGGATATTGGAGGCCATTAGCCATCTCTGCTTCAGGAATTTGCCGTGCTGATCTTTACAGAGCTTGTTGTAAAGTTGCAGTAATTCGGATAGTATAGAATTGGCCCAGATACAAATAGTCTCATGAGACACTATAGAAAGAACAAAAACAGATCCTCACATACATAGAGATTTAATTTACATAAAAGGTGATATCACAATTTAGTGGAGTAAGGGTCGATTACTTATTAAATGATGCTGAGACAAGTGGTTATCCATATGGAAAAAAATAAAAGTAGGCCTGTGCCTCATGCTATAAACTAATATAAATTCTTTTTGGATTAACTTTAAAACTTTCAGGAGAATATTTGGTGTACATACTATATGATTTCAGTATGGGAAACAAATTCTCAAGTCACAAAAAGCTCAACCCCTGAAGGAAATGATTAATAGATTTTACCATTTTAAAAGTTTAATTATAAATTTAAAACTTTTGTGCAATAACGGATACTATAAGCAGAGTAAAAAAGACAAGCCACAAAATGGGAGAGGCTGTTTGCACTGTGTATAGTCAGTGAAAGTTAGGGTTCAAAATACATAATGACCCCTGATACATTTTTAAATTTTACCAATATATATGTGCCAGGAACTGTTAAAGGTGCCGGGAATAGAGCACATAGAAATGGCTGCCCTCGTGACACAGCTTCCCTTCTAGAGGAGGGAGAGTGGTAACAAATAAGGCATGTCCTGTCTCAGGAAGTGTTGAGTGATATGGAGAAAGGGAAATAGGGCTTGCAACGTACCTCTTCAGCAGTTTAGGGTGGTAAGGGAATGCCTTATTGAGAATGAAAATTAAGTAATGATTGGAATGAAGGGAGTAAGCCATGACAATTATCTGAGGAAAGAAGATTCCAGACAGAAGGAACAAGTAAAAAGACCCTGAGGTTGGAGTGTGCCTGGCTTGCTTGAAGAACAGAAAGAAGGCCAGCATGGCTGAAGCATGTGACAGAGAAAGGAATAGATAGATAAAGCCAGACAAGTAATAAATAGAGGACTAGATTGTATAGGGTCTTGTAGGTCTTGAAAGTATTTTGACCTTTCCGTAAGTGAAATGGGAAGCCATTGAAGTATATTAATATATCTCAAGTTATATTTTCCTTTTTTTAATCATGAAAAATTTCAGATACACAAAAAAGATGATAGAATAGTGAACCCACATAGACTCCCCACCCAAATTCAACAGTTGTATCACTTTCTGTATTTGCTTCTGCTGTGTAGCCTTTTTAAGAGACCAACCTGGTAGATTTTAGAATGTCCCACATTCTGGATTTTTTAAGTTGTTTATACATGTATAGAAGAATATCCATATACATCATATGAAAGAAATACAGAATATATATTATATATGTTCTTATTTCTCATCCTTTCTACAAGATGTAAAATACTGTATAGATTTTGTATCTTGCTTTTTTTAAAAACCTGACTATATATCCTAGTTAAATTCAAATCAGCAGTAAGAGATTCCTCTCAGTCTTTTTTCTGGCTGCATTGTACTCCATTATGTGAACATACCATAATTTATTCAACTAATTTCCTGCCAATGGAAATTACTTTGTTCTTAGATTTTTGCTGTTAAAATAGTGTCACCATTGTAAATTCTTCTCTTTCATTTCTGATTTTATTTGTTTGAGCCTTCTCTCTTTTTTTCTTAGTCTAGCTATGGATTTGTCAATTTTGTTTATCTTTTCAAAGAACCAGTTCTTAGTGTCATTGATTTTTTTCTACTGCCCTTTTAGTCTCAGTTTCATTTATTTCTACTCTGATTTTTATTATTTCCTTCTACTAATTTGGGGCTTCACTTGTTCTTTTTCTAATTCTTTTAGATGTAGTGTTAGACTGTTTATATGAGGTTTTTCTTGTTTCTTTAGGTTGGCCTGTATTGCTATATACTTCCCCCTTAGTACCACTTTTGCTGCATCCCATTGATTTCGGTATGTTGTGTTTTCATTTTCATTTGTCTCCAAGTATTATTTCTCATTTGATTTTTTTTCATTGATCCAGTAGTTATTCAGTAGCATATTGTTTAGTCTCCACGTATCTGTGGCTTTTCCAGCTTTCTTCTTGTAGTTGATTTCTAGTTTCATACCATTGTAGTCAGAAAAGGTGTTCGATATGATTTCAGTCTTCTTAAATTTATTGTGGTTTGTTTTGTTTCCCAACTTATGGTCTACCTTTGGGAATATTCCATGTGCACTTGAGAAGAATTTGTATTCTGCTACTTTTGGATGGAATGTTCGATATATATCTATTAAGTCCATCTGGTCTAGTGTTTCATTTAAGGCCACTGTTTCTTTGTTGACCTTCTGTCTGGATGGTCTGTCCATTGATATAAGTGGGGTATTAAAGTCCCCTTCTATTATTGTATTGCTGTCCATTTCTCCGTTTAGGTCTGTTAAGAGCTGCTTTATGTACTTTGGTGCTTCTATGTTAGGTGCATATAAATAAATGTTATTTTTTTTGATAGATTGTCACCTTTATTATTCTGTTGTGTCCATCTTTGTCTCTTGTTATCTTTTTTGGCTTGAAGTCTGTTTTGTCTGATATAAATATGGCTATACCTGCTTTCTATGGGTTGCCATTTGCTTGGAGTATCATCGTCCATCCCTTCACTCTGAGCCTGTGTTTGTCTTTAGAGCTGAGATGAGTCTCCCAGAGGCAGCATATTGTTGGGTCTTTTTTTTTTCTTGAAGATTTTATTGTTACTTTTTCTCCCCATAGCCCCCTGCTACATAGCTGGATATTCTTTTTTTTTTTAAGATTTTTTTTTCCTTTTTCTTCCCAAAGCCCCCTGGTACATAGTTGTATGTCCTTCCAGTTGTGACATGTGGGATGCTGCCTCAGTGTGGCTCGATGAGCAGTGCCATGTCCGCGCCCAGGATTCGAACCGACGAATCACTGGGCTGCCTGCAGTGGAATGTGCGGACTTAACCACTCAGCCACGGGGCCGGCCTCTCTTTTTTTTTTCAATGTTTCCAGCCACTTGTCTTTTGATGGGTGAATTCAATCTGTTTACATTTAGGGTGATTATTGATATATGAGGGCTTAATACTGCCATTTTGTCTTTTGTTTTCTGGTGGTTCTATATTTCCATGGTTTCTTTATCCTTGTATTTCTATCTGCCATTTCAATTTGGTGGTTTTCTGTGATGTGTTTCTCAGTTTCCTCTTTTTTTATGTTTTGTGACTCTGCTCTGAATGTTTGTTTTGTGGTTACCATGAGGTTTGTCTAAAAGATCTCATAGATGAGATAGTCCATTTTCTGCTGATAGCATCTTTTCTTCATTTGCCTATGCAGGTTCTGTCCTTTTCCTCTTCACCTTCGATATTTTTGTTGTCACAAATTATCCCTTTTTGTATTGTGAGTTTGTTACCAATTTGAAGTGGTTATAGTTATTTTTAATGCTTCCTTTGCCTTTAACCTTTATGTTATAATTACATGTTTAATAACTTAGTCTGATACAGAGTTGCAATTTTCTATTCTGTCTATTTGTCACCTTATTTGAAGTTTTGTATACCTTTACCTTTTTGTTTCAGGTAGGAGAGCTCTCTTCAAGATTTCTTGCAAATCAGATCTAGTGGCAATGAACTCTCTTGGCTTTTGTTTGTCTGGAAAAGCCTTTATTTCTCCTTCGTATTTGAAAGATAACTTTGCTGGATAGAGTCTTCTTGGCTGACAGTTTTGATCTTTTAATAGTTTGAATGTATCATTCCACGATCTCCTGGCCTATAATAGTTTCTGTTGAGAAATCTGCTGATAGCCTAATGGGGGTTCCTTTGTAGGTTGCTGTTTTTTTCTCCCTGGATGCCCTTAAGATTCTTTCCTTTTCATTGACTTTTGACAGTTTTATGGAGAAGGTCTTTTTGCATTAAAATGATTAGGTGTTCTGTTAGCTTCATGTACTTGTGTATCTAGTTCCTTTCCCAGGTTTGGGAAGTTCTCAGATATTATTTCTTTAAATAAGTTATCTGCTCCCTTCTCACTCTGAGATAACCAATTATCCTTATGTTGCTTTTCCTAATTGAATTGGATATTTCTCATAGAATTTCTCCATTTAAAAAAAATCTTAGTTCTCCTCTTCCATGTGGATCATTTCTAGATTTCTATCTTTGAGCTCACTAATTCTTTCTTCCATATGGTCTGTTCTATTTCCAATGTTTCTGCTTTATTCTTTATCTCACTTATTGAGTTCTTCAGCTCCAGAATTCCGGTTTGATTCTTTTTTAGAGTTTCAGTCTCTTTCTTTGTTCATGTGTTATTACTTATTAGTGGTCTGTTTTTAGGTAGAGTCTTAAAATTGGGGTTGCTGAGTCAAAGAGTACTTCTTAGATAATTTTATTTGAAATTGTAAAATTTCTGTCCTTAAGCATTGTACCATTTTGCATTCCCACCAGAAATATATGAATTCACAGCTCTGCCAACAGAGTGTGTCTTAAACTTTTGGATTTTTCTTCTTCACTAGTCTGGTAAGTAAAAAATCATAGTTCAGTGTCATTCAAATTTTCATTTCTCTTATAAATGAGGTTGACTGTCTCTTTTTTTTTTATTGAGTTATTGATAGGTTACAATCTTGTGAAATTTCAGTTTTACATTAATGTTTGTCAGTCATGTTGTAGGTGCACCACTTCACCCTTTGTGCCCACCCCCCCCCCTTTCCCCTGGTATCCACTAAACTGTTCTTGGTCCATAATTTTAAATTCCTCATATGAGTGGAGTCATACACAGATTATCTTTCTCTCGCTGGCTTATTTCACTTAACATAATTCTCTCAAGGTCCATCCATGTTATTGCAAATGGAATGATTTTGTTCTGTTTTGCAGCTGAGTAGTATTCCATTGTATATATGTACCACATCTTTATCCATTAGTCTGTTGCTGGACACTTAGGTTGCTTCCACGTCTTGGCTATTGTAAACAGTGCTGCAATAAACATTGCAGTGCATAGGACTTTTGGGATTGCTGACTTCTAGCTCTTTGGATAAATACCCAGTAGTGGGATGGCTGGATTGTATGGTAGTTCTATTTTTAGTTTTTTGAGGAATCTCCATACTGTTTTCCATAGTGGCTGCACCAGTTTGCATTCCTACCAGCAGTGTATGAGGGTTCCTTTTTCTCCGCAACCTCTCCAACATTTGTTGCTATTTGTTTTAGATATTTTTGTCATTCTAACGGGTGTAAGGTGATATCTTAGTGTAGTTTTGATTTGCATTTCCCTGATGATCAGCGATGATGAGCATCTTTTCATGTGCCTATTGGCCATCAGTATATCTTCTTTGGAGAAATGTCTGTTCATGTCTCCAGCCCATTTTTTGATTGGGTTGTTTGATGTTTTGTGGTTGAGTTGCGAGAGTTCTTTATATATTATGGATATTAAGCCTTTGTCAGATATATAACTAGCAAATATTTTTTCCCAGTTAGTGGGTTGTTTTTTTGTTTCAATCCTGTTTTCATTTGCCTTGAAGAAGCTCTTTAATCTGATGAAGTCCCATTTGTTTATTCTTTCTATTGTTTCCCTTCTCTGAGAAGGCATGGTGTCCAAAAAGATCCTTTTAATACTGATGTCAGAGTGTACTGCCTACGTTTTCTTCTAGAAGCCTTATGGTTTCAGGTCTCACCTTTGGTCTTTGATCCATTTTGAGTTTATTTTGGTGAATGGTGAAAAAGAATGGTCAATTTTCATTCTTTTACATGTGGCTTTCCAGTTTTCCCAGCACCATTTGTTGAAAAGACTTTCTTTTCTCCATTGTATGCCCTCAGCTCCTTTGTCGAAGATAAGCTGTCCATAGATGTGTGGTTTTATTTCTTGGCTTTCAATTCTGTTCCATTGATCTGTGCTCCTGTTTTTGTACCAGTACCATGCTGTTTTGATTACTGTAGCTTTGTAGTATGTTTTGAAGTCAGGGATTGTGATGCCTCCCATTTTGTTCTTTTTTCTCAGGATTGCTTTAGAAATTCGGGGTCTTTTGTTGCCCCATATGAATTTTAGGATTCTTTGTTCTAATTCTGTAAAGAACGTCATTGGGATTCTGATTGGGATGGTGTTGAATCTGTAGATTGCTTTAGGTAGAATGGACATTTTAACTATGTTTATTCTTCCAATCCGTGTACATGGAATGTCTTTCCATCTCCTTATGTCGTCATCCAATTCTCTCAGAAAGGCCTTGTAATTTTCATTATATAGGTCCTTCACTTCCTTAGTTAAATTTACCCCAAGGTATAAAGGTGTTTTATTCTTTTTGTTGCGATTGTGAATGGTATTGTATTCTTGAGTTCTTTTTCTGTTGGTTCATTACTGGAGTATAGAAATGCTACTGATTTATGCAAATTGATTTTGTACCCTGCAACTTTGCTGTAGTTGTTGATTACTTCTAACAGTTTTCCAATGGATTCTTTGGGGTTTTCTATATATAAGGTCATGTCGTCTGCAAACAGCGAGAGTTTCACTTCTTCCCTCCCTATTTGGATTCCTTTTATTCCTTTTTCTTGCCTGATTGCTCTGGCCAGAACCTCCAGTACTATGTTAAATAAGAGTGGTGATAGAGGGCATCCTTGTCTCATTCCTGTTTTCAGGGGGATGGGGTTCAGTTTTTGCCCATTGAGTATCATGTTGGCTATGGGTTTGTCGTATATGGCCTTTATTATGTTGAGGTAGTTTCAAATGAGGTTGACTGTCTCTTTAACCTGTGTTTATAGAGTGTGCAGATGTTCACATGGTATGATTTGAAGGTCACTAATAGAACCTGCTTCTTCTGAAATGTCTTTCCCACCAGTGGTCCATGGTTTCTCATCCCTGATATTTGCTATACTTAGGTTCTATATAATTATTAGAAATTCATTTCAAAATGTATTATCTGGGCAGAGAAGATGGGAACTTATTCCTTGGTCCTCCAGTATTCTTATCTAAACACAGTATCACAGTATATCAGATTATTTTACTTTCATTGTGGAAAGTGGGAAATTGTGGACCTGAAAGCATGATACCCAGGACAGTATGTGGGTACGTGGGTGAATAGCAGAAGTGGGACAATTTAGGACAGTGTCCAGAATGAGTAGGTCTTAGATGCCAAGGACAGTCTAAATAGAAGACACTGAAGACAAACTGCATCTATATGATAGTTTTACTGCAAGTGGCTTGGCATTGTCTCTATTTTTTGTTTTCGTAGAATAGCGACTAAGTCCCCCTGGGTATTCTCATCCCTTTCTTGACTTAGATGAGTAAGAGAGTCTAAAAGCTGAAGGGAAAGGCCCTATTACTAATGTGGTTCTGTTGGTTGTGTGATATTGTAACCTCTCCATACATTTCTCAAGAACCTCTACATCTAAGGCCCTAGGGTTGCAGGCAGGGTCTGGCTTTTCTTTCTTGTCTTTTTTTTTAAGTTGGCTTCTATGGCCATTTTTTTGTGTCTTCTACTCTCCAGTAACATTTTACTCTTTGGTGGAAGGGGTGGTGAGGGTTTATGAGTTGCAGTGTCATGAAAGAGGTAGCAGAGGTCCACTACCAATGTAGCCAGCCGTCTCCTTGTGTAGTTGCTAGAAACCAAGTCTATAGAATGCCTACTGGTTTTGCAGGTTGGGGAATAAATTTCTTGTGTTATCTTCCTTTTGTGTATCTGTGTATTCTTGTATATTTAATCTATTCAGCAAATGGTTAAGTGCCAGATACTGTTGTAGATACTGGAGATATTGTGGTGAATAAGACAACTTACCTGCTCTCATGCATCTTAAATTCTTGGGGCCGATGGGAAACAGACACTAAACAAATAGAATAATTCTAGATAGCTGTAAATGCTATCAAGAAAATAGAACACAATTGTGTGTATGAGTAAGAGTGTGTGTGTCTTCAGATAGAATAGTCTGGTAAGGCATTTTTGATGACGTAACATTTCAGCTGTTATCTGCATGATGACAAGGAACTAGAATGTGAAGATCAGGGAAGGTCATAGTTAGAGAACAGGACAATGCAAATGCTCTGATATGGAAGTAAGGCTTTGCATGTCCAAGACACTGAAAGAAGTATGGCTGAATAAGTGGTGAATGAGAGTGGAAAGTCTTCCAAAATGAGATAGGAGAGGTAGGTGGTATCCAGATCATGTATGCACTTACAGGTTAGGGTAAGGGGTTTGTGCTTAATTCTAAACACAATGGGTCACTAAAAGAGGGTTTTAAGCAGGGGATTGATGTGATTTGCAATATATGATCTGTTAGGGGTTAAAAGTGGAAGTAGTTAGGAAACTATTGAAGTAGTCTAGGTAAGAAATGATGGGGCTTGGGTTATAGTGTTAGTTGGGGAGAAGTTGAGAGGTGCTTAGGTTTAGGATATATTTTATAGGTAGAATTGACAAAATTTGAAGATTGATTAATCCTGGGGGGCAGAAGGGAAAGAGGGGAAGACTATTAGATTTCGGTATCACTTCTGAATGGTAGTTCTATTAAGACTGAGGTAGGTGCTGGTGGGGCAAAGACAGTGGTGCATAGAAATCAGGTACTCTGTTTTGGACGTGTTAACTTTGAGATACCTGTTTACTAAAGATGTTAGGAAGGCAGTTAGTTGGATATCTGAATTTGGAATTTGGGAGAAAGGTCAGGGTAGGAGATATAAATTTGGAGGTATATAGTATTCAAAGCCATGAGGCTAGTTGAGATCACCCAGAAAGTGAGCTTAGGTAGGAAGGAGAAGACGACCAGGTATAGTATTAATATCAATAGAATATAGACTTACATGTAAAAATTAAGAGATATTTATGTTATAGTTGTTGACTATGAGTAGTTTATTGTCTAAATGAATTTATCATCTTTGAAATTAATTTAAAAACAATTGCTTAGTGTTTGTCTTTCATTCTGGTAGGGATAATTATTTGATTTTTCAAGGACTTTCTCAACTAAAAGTATCTTTCAGGAATAAATGTTCTCAGTTGATTTTAATATAGTGGTTCTTTAGAAGGTTAAGTTTTTTTGTATTGAGGTATAACTGACATACAACATTATATTAGTTCCAGGTATATAACATAATGATTCGATATTTGTATATATTGCAAAATGATCTCTGCAATAAGTCTGATTAACATCTGTCACCACACAGTTACAGAACTTTTTTTCTTGTGATGAGGAGGGCTTTTAATATTTACCTGTCTTAACTTTTGAATATACAATACAGTATTATTAACCATACGGTTGTCATGCTGTACATGATATCCCTGTGACTTATTTATTTTATACCTGGAAGTGTGTACCTTTTGACTCCTTTCACCCATTTTGCCCTCCCTCCACCCCCCACCTCTGGCAACCACCAATCTGTTCTCTGTATCTGAGTGGAGGTTGAGGTTTTGACAGTTCTAGAGGAGGCAAGGTAACAAGCCGTAGTCTGTGTACTAAGAGAGTAGAAATGGTATAGTGGGATTTCACCTTAAAGGGTTTTAATACACAGGGAACTTGTGATGTTAGTTTGTAGTAGATCCACTTTTAAAAGTGAAGCTGCAGCAGGTCTGGACTCAAGCAGAATTATGATGTATGTAACATTTGTCTTAGTTCTCTCTTTTCCAGAAGTGAAAGCTCTGGTTTTTAAATCAAAGTAGCGCTTCTTACACAGCTAATAAGAGCATTCCCTTAGCCCTTCCATCCTTCGCGCCAATTCCACACCTGGAGGCAAAGGCTCTCAACCCTTTTGGCTGTCCTTTGTTCTGCTTACCTTCATATTCTAAATAAAATTTCTCTGCTATTTCTTTATTTTGAAAATATTTAGACATCTGTTGCTTTCCTGCTATGGTAGGTAAAGAGTTCAAGTAGATTAGCATGGTGGTTAAGTATGTGGTTCTGGAGTCAAGACTCCCGGATTCTAATGCTGTCTTCCTACCTCCTTCTAACTGTGTAACCTTGGGCAGGTGACGGAGCCTGTATATCTCACTGTTCTCATCTATAAAATGGGGTAACATATTGTCTTCCTCTTGTGTTGTTGTCAGGGTTAAACCAGTTAATACATATGAAATGACTATCTACATTTATCGAGTAAAACCAATCAGTGAAAGTAAATAAAAATAAAATTGAGTAGTTTTAATCATGATGAAAATAATAAAATGTTATTTCATTTGCCTCATCCATTTGTCCACATCCCATTTCCCCAGTATAGTTGTATTTCAGTTTTGGTTGTCAGTTTTCACAACTGAACATTTTTATGATCAATATTGTTTGCAGTAAGCCCATATTATACAATAACTGTATTTCCTTTTTTGTATAATTTTCACCTCTCCTTTTAAAATACCGTCTGTCTTCATTGTCCACTTTCAGGCACCCACCTTAGCTCCTCATTAACCGCAGTTCAGAATCCATGCTGATTTCTCTGCTATTCAAGCTTTACTTCTGCCACCACCCTTCCTCCATATTAACATAGACCTCTTCTGTACCATATATCATTAGTTAAGATTTTTCTGCTTCTCTAGGAAATAATTAGCCAGCATATTGTATTAATTAAGCCACACTGCTATCGTGTGGCTTTGTAGGTGGCTGGGTTCATCTGCATCAAGCAGGCGTGCTGGGGGAGGAGGAGGAAGGGAGGATTGTACCTAGGAGATTATTATGGGCAGGCCTGGAAGCAATGCACATTCCCTAACATTCAGATCTCATGTTGGTAATTCAGCCATGGCTGCATCTAACCTCAGAAGAGGCTGGGAAATGTTTATGAGCCAGTGCGCTACGTTCTCCCACTTAGCAGTTAATCCACCCTAATGTAATATGCCCATCTTTCTCTAGTCTTACATGTTCTGTGTATGTTAATGGTGGTCGTCTGGATAAATTCCCTCTAGAGGTAGTTGTGTCACTTAAAAGTGTGACTTCAGTGAGAGAATTTCAAGCTAAGTAGAAGAGGAGGTTGAAATGGAAAGATGTAATAACGGCTTTTTGTTGTAAGTTGTCCCACAGTATCTTCAGGGGATTGGTTGCAGGACCCCCTGCAGATACCAGAATCTGCCAATGTAAGTCCCTTCGTGGGCCCTCTACAGGTTGCACATCCAGGGATTCAATCAACCGCGGATCCCAAACCTAGTATGTACTCAATCTGTGTTTGGTTGAACCTGTGGATGTGGAAGCCGAGGATATGGAGGGCCAACAGTATTTTGTTTTGGCAGGGAACAGGTTGTGCATCTGATGATTTTGTGATTCTCCTTTGACTTTCAGGGCGCTGTCCCAGTTTGCTTCTTTTCTCCTTCTCTGAATTGCCGAAAGGCCCTCTCCCTACTTGCCTTTTTTCTACTGCAGAAACTATGAGTTCCAAAGACTGCCCGGCTGCTCCTAATTTAAGTCACGCTTGCCTCTTTAACTCATATGTACCATGAAGGACCTTCACTGTGCTCTCATCTACTCATTAATATATTTATTTTGTAATATTTTCAGATTTAGGGTGGACTTATCTTTCTAACAATAGTTTTAGATCAACCTTTGGTGCCCTTGTTCTCTTCTCTCTTGTCTTCTCTGAATCCATGTGAAATTAATTTTTTATATAATTGAGGTAAGAACTCAATTTCATTTTTTCTTTATGGATGCCCATAGTTCCAGCACAATATACTAAATGTTCCAAACATTTCCCACTGCTCTCCAGAGCCACTTTGCTGTGTATCAGGTTTCTATATATATGGATGTATTTCTGTGCTCCCTCTCTGTTCCATTAATCAACACTTAGCTATTCCTTAACAGTACCTCACTATTCTAATTATCAGAGCTTTGTCATTCTTATTGTCTATTAGGGCAGATTCCTCCTGTTTTCTTTTTCAGTGGTATCAAGATTATTACTGGGCCTTTGATTTTCCATATAATTTTCAGAATCAATTTGTTCACTTTCTCGAAAAGCTCTTTTGACATTTTAATGGGAGTTACATTGAATCCTCACATCAGTGTGGAGTTAGTATCTTTATAGTACCAAAACTTCTTATTCTTGGACATGACGTATCTTTGCATTTGTTTAATGCCTTTCAATAAAGTTTAAAAAATTTCTCTATAAAGATCTTGCATATCTTTTGTTAGATTTATGTTTGGATATCTCATATTTTTTGTTGCTATAATGAATGAAATCTGATAATAGAAATGCAGTTTTTTTTATTATATCAAGCCGTATTGCTAGACTATTTTAGTATTTCTGTAGCTCTTTTGAGTTTTCTATGGAGACAGTCACGTCATCTACAAATAATGACAGTTTTATTTACTCCTTTCTAGTTAGACATTTTCTTTCTTTGGCAGCTTCCAAGGAAAAATAAACAAAGCAGAGCTCAAAGGATACTCTGTAGTCCTCTTCCGAATGCTTGACTAAGGATGATCTTAAAAATGAGCAATAACAAGTTCTGGTGAGGATGTGGAGACATTGGAACCCTCATCTATGGCTCTTGTTGCAGCCACTTTAGAAAACAGTTTGATAGTTCTTCAAAAAATTAAAAATAGAATTACCAGAGAACCCAGCAATTCCACTCCTCGATGTTATACCTGAGAGAATTGAAAACATGTTCACACAAAACTTATACACAAATATTCATAGCAGCATTTTTTATAATAGCTAAAAAGTGTAAACAACCCAAATATCCATCAGTTGATGAACGGATTAAACAAAATGTGGTATATCTGTATAATGGAATATTATTTAGCCATAAAAAGGAATCAAGTATTGATACAAGCTACAACATGGACGCACCTTGAAAAGATTATGCTTAGTGAGAGAAAGCAGACGTGAAGACCATGTAATACATGATTCCATTCACACGAAATGTCCAGAACAGGCGAATCCATAGTGACGGAAAGTGGACTAGTGCTTGCGGGGCTGGGAGGAGTGAGGAGCTGCTGCTGAAGAGCGTGGGGCTCTCTTGAGGAGTGGTGGAGTGTTCCGGAGTTAGACGGTGGGGATGGCAGTACAACTGTGAATACACCAAAACCCAATTAATGTGCTTTAAAATGGTGAATTTTGTGTGTATTTTCTCTTAATTAAAAAAAAATAAGCTGCTTCTCACATAGTGTAATTTTAGTCTTATAGACTACTCTTTTTATACAAGTTTCCATCACCTGAAATTCTGTTCCTTTGATTTTTGTGAGGTTAGATCTTTTATGTTTTTATGAACCTCTAATTAAAATAATGATATGCCTCCCACAGGTGAAAATATATGTCAATATGTGTTAATGTGTCCAAGTGTAGTTTTGTAATACAGAGGTCTGTCTCTCTGTGGTCCTGTATGTAGTATCCAATCGACCTTCATGGCATTGCTGAGTTGCGTTTACCTAGTATACACAAATCAACATATAATATCCCAGTATGAATGGTAATCTGTTTAGGAAATCTAATCTTTTATCCCATTTGAATGAAAGACTGTCTTGAAGCTGAGTGGCCACCTGTGGTTCTTTGTGTGCTGCTCTTCACTAGTCCAGGTGACCTTTATGATTTCCTCTGAATACAATCTTAAATGATAACTTAAGCCTCCTCAATTAACATCTTAGGAGGAGTAGTTCTCACCCATCTGAGGGCAAAGCCTTATATGATGGTTGACACAGGGTTGTGCTTGGTAGTGGTGGGTTTACAAATTATGGGCCAGATTAGGTAATATGTTACATCTGTTCAACTCTGATAGGTTCTTATCCTAACACAATTGTGAAGAGAATACAAGGCATAAGAGATGAGAAAAAATTTGGAGACACTCGTAGAATTATTATAGTTAATAGAGCTAGGAAAGGAATCTGAACTCAGTGCTGCTTTTCCCAGCTTTATGGCAGTTCAAGTGTTTCTGTATGTATTATCTTTTTGCCTTTTGGTTGGCTGCTGTTTTTTGTGGGTGAATGGTAATTCAATTAGGTTTTTATGTTTTCCTGCCTACGCCCTCAAATTCTCCCTTTCAGTTGCATAGACAGATTTGTTCTCTTTCTTCCCCTTGCCCCTCAGTGCATCCTGGGCTTTTCCCTCACTTGGTGGTGGTTTTAGCCATCTCTTTTTGGAGGAACATTAGGTAAGTATCTGAAAATGTAGACAATAATTTCGAATATAGAATTTGCATAGTTATAAAACTATATTCTGTCTTTTTAGGAGCTGGAGTAGGGTAGGAATTTTTTGGTTAGTGACCAGACTTGACTTTCAAACCTTTTGTAGTTCTAATGACTGAGGATAGAGGAAGAATAAAGTACTTTTTCTTCTTTCTAGTATTTGTTAGAGCTAGTATTTAGTAGAAAGAATGCAGGATTTGGAATCAGAAGACATGGCGTAAATTTCTCAATTTGCTTTATCCAGGCTGCGTAACTGAATAAGTCACTAAATTCTTTGAGCCTCAGTTTCTTTATATGCAAAATGGTGATACAATTAGTGCTCTCTATACTAATCTCACGAGACTTTATGAGAACCAAATGAAATAAAGTAAATGAAGTCTTTTATAGCCAGTAAATTGGTATATACATGATATTATTATCTTATTGAAGAAGGTAAGGACACTTTTGGAACTTGTAGGCTCTTAGAGATGGGCCAGATGTTTTCTAAATGTCTAAATCTGGAAGGTATGTTCTGATTGTTTCTATTGCTTGTTCTTTCAGTGATTTGACATTCCAGATTCTGAATGTGTGAGAACTATTAGTGAGTCGGTAACATGAGCCTTCCAAAACGTTTCAGTAATTAAGTTAAATGATGGAATATGCATATAAGAAGCATTTTGCTGATTTCTGAACAAGGAAATGACTCCTGGTATGAAAAATTCTGACCACTGATCTTTGGATGTTGGCATAAAAGCAAACCTCCGTGTTTAACTTCCATGTAAATCCAGAAAAGTTATTCTTCTATTGGTAGATCAACTCTCAAATGTAAAATACTGGGGCCTGCCCCGTGGCCGAGTGGTTTAGTTCACGTGCTCTGCTTCGGCGGCCCAGAGTTTCGCCAGTTTGGATCCTGGGCATGGACATGGTACTGCTCATCGGGCCATGCTGAGGCAGCGTCCCACATGCCACAACTAGAGTATGCAACTGTATACTGAGGGGCTTTGGGGAGAAGAAGAAGAAGAAGAAAAGATTGGCAACAGTTGTTAGCTCAGGTGCCTATCTTTAAAAAAAAAAAGTAAAATACTAAAAATTATGTAGAAATCGTAATTCTGTCCTATTCCTCTACTTTATTTCTTTGTTGTGACTAAACAGTATGTTATGAAAATGTCCTGTTTTTCTCAGCATATCATTTCGTTTGAATTTATTTATTTTAAATCAAGAGTTGTAACATAGTTCTCCTATTTATATTATTTTCAGTTTTCCTGGTTCTTAGGCTAGCTATCCTTCATTTTGGTACAGCTCGATGACTTCTAGACGGTGCTCGTAAGAAACATCCCTGAACTGAAGGGACCAGTAGAGTTTTGTAGCTGCTCTGTTGGAGTACATTTTAAGCTTTTGTTTCCTGGCTCAAGAATTTTGATTCAGGTTGTGAAATTATAGAGCCTTGGTGGTAGCAAAGAATAGACCTACTATAATTAAAATGACATTTTCGTTTACAGTTTAATAGAAGGTGGAAATCATGGAGCTGCGTTTTCTTCCATTCCTTCTCAGCTTCCTTGAACTTCTTAATGAGAGGTTTATGTGCACCCAGAGGGAAAAGAGCCTACCGTGTTGACTCGTGCTTGTTATTTTTAGTTTTATATTCCACATTGAGGCCGCCATAAGTTAATGTCAGCATTAAATAAGTAAGGCTGAGCCTCAGCATTTGAAAGTGGAGTGTAAAGTTTGGGAGATAAGGGGAAGGAGTATATTGTAAAGGTCTCAGAAGTATGAGAATCTGAAGTAATCATCATAAAAATGGAGCGCTAAATTGTGAAGACGACTATGTGCCAGTCTTCTACCTCACAAAGGCCTTCCGTTCTCTGAAATACTTCTGTCTAAAAGTACCGCTTTCTCTCTTCTCCCCTTATTTCTTTTTCTAAAGGCTGTGTTAGTTGGAGTTTTGTGAGTATAAAACTAAAGTGTTTTGCAGAATGATGTCTGTGGACCAGCTTCAGAAAGTTAAAGCTTATTTCACCTTTTCCTAGCCCATATGCATTATTCAGCTGTGCTGTATACTCTTTAATAACTGACATTGAAAAAGGAGAAGAATTTCATTTATCAGGACTAGGACAGAAGGCCCAGAGTGTTTTTAACTGCCTAGCCCTTGGTCCAAGGGAAGTGGTCTATGGATACTTTTGCTCAGGATAGATGTCTCACTGATCTGAAGCTGGGATGTCCAGGGTCTATGTACCTATCCTTTTTTTTTTTTTTTCCTTGGGAGAAGAGAATTAGGGATGGATTCCTGATGTCATCCTAACAGAATTGATGTCATACATACCAATGCTACAGCTCCCTTCAGTGATAAGCATTTTACAGAATAACCCCATTTCCAATTTAGTTTTGGTTTCTCTCTCCTAAGGTTTTTTCCATTAGAAGTAGGATAAGAGAGAAGGGAGACTTTTTTTTTCTTATGGACTTATTTCATCCTAAGACCCAGGCAGAAGAGTGGGATATATACTAATTAATATTGGCCTAAGTACTTATTTTACTTAAATGAATTTCATATATATAAATATATGGCTGGGGTTCTTTTGATCATTATTTTTAATTTTCTTATTATTTATACTGGCCTATGGCCATTTTCAAGAGGTGGGAAAATATCTGCAGAGGACAATTTCCATACATTAGCTGAAATAGGCTTCATTTTTTTCCTTTCAACCCTCAAAGTTAGATAACCACAAACAAACCTTTGAGAAATGTATCCACAAAGTCAGAGTGATGTATGTGGTGATGTGGCTTAGGTTTGGAGATGGTTTCCCTAAAGAAATGATTGTTCAGCTCACTGGATCTCTAATTACTGTAAAATGTGGTCATCGTTAAACATTTAAGTCTTTAATCCACTTAGAATTTATTTCAGTCTAAGATGTGAAGGAAGGGTCCAGCTTTACATTTATCTCTAACTCATTAGCCAGTTACACAAATACCAGTTATTGAATAATTCATCCTTTCCTTCTTAATTTGAAATAGCAGTTGTCTTATTATGCATATGTGGGTCAGTTTTTATATTTAAATTTCTTGTTTCACTGAGCTGTCTTTTCTGGAACCCTGAATGCACTGCCTTTATTATTATGGCTTTTGTTATCTGGTAAATTATCCCCTCCTACAATTTATGTCCCACTCCTTTCCCCTAAAATAATCCTAATGGGATTGACTTAAAATCATAAATACTTCTGTCTTTCCATTAAGAAACATGGCAGCTCTTTTTGTTTTGTTTTGTGTCTCCCAGTAGAGTTGTATAGGCAGGCGCATTTCTTATTAAGTTGCAATTTAATTCTATTGCATTTTATATGTTTTGTTGTGAATGGGATATTTTATTTTTCTCTAGTTATTTTTTGCATGTAAAAAAGTTATTTGAGGGCTGGCCCCGTGGCCGAGTGGTTAAGTTCGCGCGCTCCGCTGCAGGCGGCCCAGTGTTTCGTTAGTTCGAATCCTGGGCGCGGACATGGCACTGCTCATCAGACCACGCTGGGGCAGCGTCCCACATGCCACAACTAGAAGAACCCACAACAAAGAATACACAACTATGTACCGGGGGGCTTTGGGGAGAAAAAGGAAAAAATAAAATCTTTAAAAAAAAAAAAAAAAAAAAGTTGATATTTGTTTTGTAACTGACCGTGATATGAATGAATGCATGGTTTAGTTAGGGAAATCAAACAGCAAGCTCTAGTGTTGATTTAATATCTTTTGTGTTACAAGGTGTTGAAGGTTCCCAAGACCCACCCCTGTGTTTGAAGATTTGCTAGAAGGACTCATGGGACTTATCATATAGTTGTACTTGTGGTTAAGATTTATTACAGCAATGTAATAAAGATGCACATTTGGATCTTAAGGGAAAAAGACTGGGTCAAATATGGGGGAATCCATATGCAGACTTTCTTACACTCTCTCACATGAAGGGCGACACAGAGGATATTCTTCTCAAAGCAGCAAAAGTGGAGCAACATGTGTGTGGTGTTTCTTTTTGTCTGTTAGAAAGTCCACGAAGGCTCAGAGCGCAGGGTTTTTATATGGGACTGGTCATGTAAACACCCTCTGCCTAGCTTGCAGCAAAATTCCAGACTCCCAGAGGGAAAGCAGAGGTTCCCCATAAACCATAGTATCTACACAAACAGTCTTGGCGTAGGGGACCACTCTTCTCAGTTAATTGTTGACTGGAAACACTTCGAGAACCACATTCCCAGATGCCAGCCAAGGGCCAACTTTGCAGACAGGCCTTTCTAAGGATAGCAGCTGTATTAGGCCTGCTCTGTTAACGCTTTTTTGTACAGAAGGTCAGTGCCAAAGAAGGACATATTTTCAAGAAAGCCATTTTGAGTTAATTTTTGTATATGATGTGATATAAGGATCAAAGTTCACCTATTTGCATATAAATATCTAATTGTTTCAGCATCATTTGTTGAAAAGACTGTCCTTTCTCCATTGAAATAACTTTGTCCTTTTGTAGGAAATCAATAGATCATATATTTTTGGGTCTGTCTCTACACTTTATCCTGATCCATCGATCTGTTTGTCTGCCTTGTGGCCAGTCCAGACTGTCTTGATTATTGTAGCTTTGTTATCCTTCTTTTTTTTGAATTTTGAATTTAGGTTGACATATAACATAATGTTAGTTTCAGGTATGCAACTTAATGATTCGATATATGTACGTATTGTGAAATGATCACCACAGTAAGTCTAATTAACATTCATCACCACACATAGTTACAGGGGTTTTTTCTTATGATGAGAACTTTTCGGATTTATTCCCCTAAAACTTTCAAATATACAATGCAGTATTATTAACTATAGTCACTGTGCTATACATTACATCCCCAGGACTTAGTTACTTTATAACTGCAAGTTGGTACCTTTTGACCAGCTTTACCCATTTTCACCCAATCCCCACCTCTACCTCTGGCAGCCAGCAATCTGTTCTCTGTATCTATAACTTCATTTTTATTTTTTGGGTTTTTTTTAGATTCCACATATTAAGTGAGATCATATGGTATTTTTCTTTCTACATCTGACTTATTTCACTTAGCATAATGCCCTCCATGTCCATGCGTATTGTCAGGTATGGCAGGATTTCCTCCTTTTTCATGCCTGAATATATTTCTTTATGTATAGATAGATAGATGGATATGTAATACTATTTCCTTTGTCCATTCATCTATTGATGGACACTTAGGTTGATTTTATGGCTGTGTTGCCTATTGTAAATAATGCTGCAATGAATCTGTGGGTGCAGGTGTCTTTTCCAGTTAGTATTTTTGTTTCCTTCGGGTAAATACCCAGAAGCAGAATTTCTGGATCATATGGTAGTTCTACTTTTAATTTTTTGAGGAACGTCCATACTGTTTTTCATAGTGGCTGTACCAATATACCTTCCCACCAATAGTACGCCAGGGTTCCCTTTTCTCCACATCCTCTCCAACACTTCTTATTTCTTGTCTTTTTGATAATAGCCATTCTAACAGGTATGAGGTGATATCTCACTGTGGTTTTGATTTGCATTTTCCTGATGATTAGTGATATTGAACTCTTTTTCATGTACCTGTTGGCCATCCGTATGTCTTCTTTGGAGAAATGTCTATTCAGAGCCCATACTCATTTTTTAATCAAGATTTTTTTTCTTATTGAGTTGTGTTAGTTTTTAAAAAAATCTGTTTTGGATATTAACTGCTTATTAGATATGTTATTTGCAAATATTTTCTTCCATTCAGTAGGTTGCTTTTTCATTTTGTTGATGGTTTCCTTTCCTGTGCAGTAGTTAATGTAATTCCACTTGTTTATTTTTGCTTTTGGTATCAAATCCAAAAGATCATTGCCAAGATTGATGTCAAGATGCTTACTGCCTGTGTTCTATTCTAGGAGTTTTATGGTTTCAGGTCTTATGTTCAATACTTTAATACACTCAGGGTTGATTTTTGTCTATGGGATAAGATGGTAGTCCAGTTGCATTCTTTTGCCTGTGGCTATCTGGTTTTCCCAACACCATTTATTGAGGAGACTGTCCTTTCCCCACGGTATGTTCTTGGTTCCTTTGTCATAAATTAATTGATCCTATAGGCATAGGTTTATTTCTGGGCTCTATTCTGTCCTGTTCATCTGTGTGTGTGTTTTTCTGCCAATACCATACTAATTTAATTACTACAGCTTTGTAATATAGTTTGAAATTAGAAAGTGTGATGCCTCCAGCTTTGTTCTCTCTCAAGATTGCTTTGCCTATTCAGTTATTTGTGGTTCCATACACATTTCAGGATTGTTTTCTCTATTTCTGTGAAAAATATCATTGGGATTTTGATAGAGATTGCCTTGAATCTGTAGGTTCCTTTGGGTAGTATGGATTTTTTAACAGTATTCTTCTAGTTCGTTAACACAGAATACCTTTCCATTTATTTGTGTCTCTGTCTGTTATCAGTCTTAAATTCAGGCAGCGTAAGTCCTCCAGTTTTGTTCCTTTTTAAATTCTTTTGGTTATTCCAGGTCCTTTTTATTTCCATATAAATTCCAGCATCAGAGTGACAATTTCTACAGAAAACCGTAGTGGGTTTTTGAATGGGATTGTATTAAACCTGTAAATATAGGAAAAGTTGGCATTGTAATCATATTGAATCTTCTGATCTGGGAACATAGTGTCTATCTCCATTTATGTAGATCTTCTTTAATTTTTCTCAGATATATTTTATAGTTTTCAGTATACAGGCCTTACACGTATTTTGTTGGATTTACCCTTTAGTATACCATAATTTTTAATGCAATTATAATTTTTATTTTTATTTATTTATTTTTTTGAGGAAGATTAGCCCTGAGCTAACTACTGCCAGTCCTCCTCTTTTTGCTGAGGAAGGCTGGCCCTGAGCTAACATCCGTGCCCATCTTCCTCTACTTTCTATGTGGAACACCTACCATGGCATGGTGTGCCAAGCAGTGCCATGTCTGCACCCGGGATCTGAACCGGTGAATCCTGGGCCGCCGAGAAGCACAACGTGCGAACTTAACTGCTGCGCCACCGGGCTGGCCCCTATAATTTTTCAGTTTAACTGTTTAGTTCATTGAGAGTACATAGGAATACAGTTAATTTTTGTATATTTATCTTATATCCTACCACCTCACTAAAACTCACTCATTGGTTGTAGTAGCTTTTTTGTAGATTCTAAAGGAATTTTTATGTAGATGATCATGTCAGTAAATAAAGACCATTTTACTTCTCTCCAATCTGGATGGCTTTCATTTCTTTGTTTTGCCTTATTATACTGCCTGGAACCTCCAGTACAGTATTGAACAGAAGTAGTAAGAGCAGATATCTTTGCCTTGTTTGTGCTCTTAAGGGGAAAAGCACTTAGTCTTCCACCATTAAATATGATATTAGCTGTAGGATTTTTGTAGATGCTTTTTATCTGGTTGAGGAACTTCCTTTGTATTTTTACCTTCCTGAGAATTTTTTTTTTTAAAGATTGGCACCTGAGCTAACAACTTGCCAATCTTTTTTTTTTTTTTTTTGCTTTTTCTCCCCAAATCCTCCCATCCCCCCAGTAGATAGTTGTATACTTTTAGTTGTGGGTCCTTCTAGTTGTCGCATGTGGGACGCCACCTCAACGTGGCCTGATGAGTGGTGCCATGTCTGCACCCAGGATCCGAACTGGTGAAACCCTGGGCCGCTGAAGTGGAGCACGCAAACTTAACCACTTGGCCATGGGGTCGGCCCCCACTGAGAAATTTTATAAAGAATGGTTGTTGGGGGGTTATGTCAGCATCATGGCAGAGTATGTTGTTCCCTTTGTCTCTCCCCTCTAAATTACAGCCAGTGGGACATCCACTGACCAACAAAGGATTTCCTGCACAGCACACTGAGAGATTCATGCATCTATACATATAAAGGTGGGTGGACTGGACCTTTGGAAGGGAGTGGAAGTAGGGGAACAGCTCCCTTTCCCTCCCCTGTTAGCAGTGATCCAAATGCACATGCTCTCAGAAGTGGCAATGGTGCCCTGACCTGAAGTTTCAAGGAGCACATCGGTGTACACTGGCAGGCAGAAACTGCAGGAGCAGACATGACACTCACAGCTTAGCCCCTGTCCAGCCCCCTAGTGGTGGCAGTGGATGCACGTAACATGAGGCTTCAAGAAACACAACAGTGCCAGCATTACCCTGATACCAAAACCAGATAAGGACAACACAAAAAAGGAAAATTACAGGCCAGTATTGCCAATGAACATAGATGCAAAAATCCTCAGCAGAATATTAGCAAATTGAATACAACAATACATTGAAAAGATCATACGCCACAATCAAGTGGGATTTATTCCAAAGACAGATGGATGATTTAACATCTTGAAATTAATGAATGTGATATATCCCATTGTGTATCACATGATCATCTCAATAGAGGAAGAGAAAGCATTTGAAGAGATTCAACATTCATTTATAATAAAAGCTCTAGTAAGATGGGTATAGAAGGAAAATATTTCAACATAATAAAGGCCACATATGACAAACCCACAGCCAACATCAGACTCAACAGTGAAAAACTGCAAGCTATTCCTCTAGGAAAAGGAAAAGACAAAGTTGCCCACCACTTATCTTCAGGGTTTTGTTTTGGTAATAGTTATCCTAGTAGGCGTGAAGTGGTATTGTGGTTTTGATTTGCATTTCCCTGATGATTAGTGATGTTGAACACTGTTTCATGTGTTTCTTGGCCTTTTGTATATCCTCTTTGGAGAAATGTCTTTTCAAGTCCTTTTCCCATGTGTAATTGAATTATCTCTGTTTTTTGTTACTGTGTTGTAGGAGTTCTTTATATATTCTGAATGTTAAATCCTTTTATATATTATTTTCAAATATTTTCTCCCATTCTGCGTCTTGTCTTCTCATTCTCTTAATAGTGTCCTTTGATGTACAAAAGTTTTTGAATTTTAATTTTAACAGAGTCTAGTTTACCTATTTTTTCTTTTGTTGCCTGTGGTTTTGGTGTCTGATAGGAAACCATTGCCAAATCTATGGTCATGTTGATTCACTTCTATGTTTTCTTCTGAGTATTTTATAGTTTTACCTCTTAACTTTAAGTCTTTAATCTATTTTGAGTTAATTTTTGTATATGATGTAAGGTATGAATCCAGCTTTATTCTTTTGCATGTGGATATCCAGTTTTCCTGGCACCAGTTGCTTAAAGAGACTTTTCTTTCCCCATTAAATGGTCTTGTTGCCCACAACTAGAAGGACCCACAACTAAGAATATACAACTATGTACCCGGGCGGGGCTTTGGGGAGAAAAAGGAAAAAAATAAAATAAAATCTTTAAATGGTCTTGTTGCTCTTGTCACAATGAATTGATTGTATATCTGTGGGTTTATTTCTGGATTTTAATTGTATTCATTGGTCTACATGTCTGTCTGTATGCCACTATCATATTGTTTTGATTACTGTAGCTTTGTAGTAAGTTTTGAAATTGGAAAGTGTGAGTCTTTCAGCTTTGTTCTTTTTGAAGATTGTTTTGGCCCTTTGGAGTCCCCTGAAATTCCATGAGTTTTAGGATGGGTTTTTGTATCTGCAAAAACAAACATACAAGCAAAAGATCAGTTTGCTTTTTGATAGAGATTTCATTGCTTTTATAGATTGATTGGGGTGGTAGGATCTCAATGTTAAGTCTTTTAATCTGTGAACAGGAGATGTCTTGCCATTTATTTTGATCTTCTTTAATTTTGTTCACCAATGTTTGGTAGTTTTCACTGTATAAGTCTTTTGATTCCTTGGTTAAATTTATTCCTATTTATTTTTTCCTTTTAGACACTATTCTAAATGAATTATTTTCTCAACTTCCTTTTCAGATTGTTGAATGCTAATGTAGAGAAATACAAGTGATATTTTAGCATCGATTTTGTACTCTGCAGCTTTGCTGAGTTTGTTCATTAGATCGGGCGGTTTTGGGTCTTTCGGTGGGTTGTTTATTTGTGTGAGATGGTGTTTTCTGGAAACAGAGATGATTTTACTTCATCCTTTCTGGCTTTGATGCCTTTTATTTCTTTTTCTTACCTAATTGCTCTGGATAGATCTTTCAGTACTATGATGAATCGAAGTGCCAAAAGCAGACATTTTTGTCTTGTTGCTGATTTTGGAAGGATAGCTTTTGGTCTTTTCTCATTGAGTATGATGCTAGCTGTGGGTTTTTCATGTATGGTTTTTTGTCATTTTGAGGAAGTTCCTTTCTTTTTCTAGTTTGAGTGTTGTGGTTTTTTTTTTGTTTGTTTGTTTTTTTGTCATGAAAAGGTGTTGAATTGTGTTAAATGGTTTTTTACACATCACTAGAGAGATGACCTGGTGGTTTTTTCCCCCATTCTTCTATTAATGTGCTATATTACATTGACTGATTTTCATGTGTTGAACAACGCTTGCATTCCTACAATAAATCCTACTTGGTCATAGAGTAGAATCTTTTTAATATGCTGCTGAATTCAGTTTGCTAGTTTTTTCTGTTTTTTGTTTTGTTTTGGTGAGGAAGATTGGCTCTGAGCTAACATCTGTTGCCAATCTTCTTCTTTTTACTTGAGGAAGATTGTCCCTGAGCTAACATCTGTGTCAGTTGTCCTCTATTTTGTATGTGGGATGCCGCCACAGCATGACTTGATGAGGGGTGTTTAAGTCCATACCAGGGATCCAAACCTGTGAACCCCAGGCTGCTGAAGCAGAGCACATGAATTTAACTACTGTGCCACTGGGCCAGCCCCAGTTTGCTAGTATTTTGTTGAGAATTTTTGCATCTATATTTTTAAGGACTATTGGCTTGCAGCTTTTTTTTTCTTACAGTACCTTTGTTTCTGGGATCAGAGTAATGCTGGCTTCATAGAATGAGTTAGGAAGTGTAACCTACTCTTCTAGCTTTCAGAGGAGTTTGGGAAAGTTTGATGTTAATTCTTCTTTAAATCTTTGGTGGAATTCACCAGGGAAGGCATGTGGTCCTGGGTTTTTCTTTGTTGCGAGGTTTTTGAATTACTGGTTCACTCTCCTTACTTGTTATAGATCTATTCAGATCTTCAATTTCTTCTTAAGTCAGTTTGGTAGTTTGTGTGTTTCTAGGAATTTGTCTGTTTCATCTAGATTTTTCTACATTCAATGTACACATTGTTGGTGTACAATTTTTCATAATATTCTCTTATAATTCTTTTTGTTTCTGTAATATTGGCTGTAATGTCTTCACTTTCATTTCTGGTTTTAATTATTTGAGTCTTCTCTCCTTGTTATTATTCATCTAGTTAAAAGGTTTATCAATTTTGTTCGTCTTTTCAGACAACCAACTTTTGGATTCATTCATTTTTCTCTTTTGTTTTGTATTCTCTGTTTTGTTTATCACCAATCGGATCTTTGTTATTTCATTTCTTTTACTAGCTTTGGGTTTAGTTTGCTCTTCTTTATCCAGTGTCTTAAGGTGGAAAGTTAGTTTATTAATTTGAGATTTTCCTTTTTACTGTATCTGTTTACAGCTATAAGTTTCCCTCTTATCACTGCTTTTGCTACATCCCATAAGTGTTATGTTTTATTTATGTTTTTATTCATCTCAGGGTATTTTCTAATTTCCCATGTGATTGTTTTCTCTGAATCATTGGTTGTTCAAGAGTGTGTTAATTTCCACTTATGTGTGTATTTTTCAATTTTCCTCTTGTTACTGATTTATAGTTTCATTCCATTTTGGTCAGAGGAAATTGTATAAATCCAGTCTTTTTATATTTATTAAGACTTGGTTTATTGTCTAATATATGGACTATCCTCCGAGTATTACATATACACTCGAGAAGAATGTGTGCTTTTCTGTTGTTAAATGGAGTATTCTAGGTAGGTTTGTTAGGTCTAGTTGGTTTATAGTGTTCAAATCTACTGTGTCCTTATTAATTTAGTCCTATCCATTATTGAAAGTAAGATACTGGTATCTCCAACTACTATTATAGATCTGTTTCTCTGGGATTTTTTTTAACTTAGATAGAACTTGTATAAAAAATTATGTAAGTTTCAAGTGTGTATTATAATTTGACATCTGAATCCAGTAAAAGTGATCAACACCAAAAGTCTGGTTATCGTCTTTATCACTGTACCGTTGACCCCCTTCACCCGTTTCGCTCAACACCCTTTCTTTCTCGTGTCCACTAATCTGTTCTCAGTATCTGTGAGTTTGTTTTTGTTTTGTTTTGCTTGTTTGTTTTCTTTTTTAGATTTCACATGTGATTGAAAACATATGATATTTGTCTTTCTTTGACTTATTTCACTTAGCATAATACCCTCAGGGTCCATCCATGTTGTTGTAAATGGCATGATTTCATTCTTTTTGTATGGCTCAGTAGTCTTCCATTGTATGTATATACATCACATCTTCTTTATCCATTCATTCATTGATTAATACTTAGGTTGTTTCCATATCTTGGATATTGTATATAATGCTGCAATGAAGATAGGGGTGCATATATCTTTTCAAATTAGTGTTTTTGTATTCTTTGGATAAATACCCAGAAGTGAAATAGCTGGATCATATGGTAGTTCTATGATTAATTTTTTGAGGAAGCATTATACTGTTTTCCATAGTGGCTGCACCAGTTTACATTTCTACCAACAGTGCATGAGAGTTCCCTTTTCTCCACATCCTCTCGGACACTTGTTATGTCTTTTCTCTTTTATAATGTTCATTCTAACAGGTGTGAAGTGATATCTTTTAGTGCTTTTTATTTGCGTTCCCCTAATAATTGGTGATACTGAATATCTTTTCATGTGCCTATTGGCCATCTGTATATTTTCTTTGGAAAAATATCTGTTCAGATCCTCTGCCCATATTTAAATTGTGCTACTTTTTGTTGTTGTTGAGTTGTATGAGCTATTTACATATTTTGGATATTAACTGCTTGTCAGATATATGATTTGCAAATATCCTCTCCCATTCAGTAGGTTGCCTTTTCATTCTGATGATGGTTTCCTTTACTGTGCAGAAGGTTTTTAGTTTGGTGTAGTCCCATTTGTTTATTTGTTTCCCTTGGCTTTGGAATTACAATCACAAAAATACTGCTAAGACCCACGGTCAGTCCTTTTTTGTTTGTTTGTTTATTTCCTGGAAGATTGATCCTGAGCTGACATCTGTTGCCAATCTTCCTTATTTTTCCCTCCCCCAAGTCCCCCAGTACATAGTTGTACATCCTAGTTGTAGGTCCTCCTGGTTCTTCTGTGTGGGACACTGCCTCAGCTTTGCTTCATGAATGATGTTAGGTCTCCACTCAGGATCCAAAGATTTTAATTGAAGAGTTTAATCCATTTATATTTAAAGGAATTATTGCTACAGAAGGATTTATTTCTGCCATTTAGGCATTCGTTTTCTATATGTCTTTTTTTCTTCAATTCCTTCCTTCCTGCTTTTTTTCTGTATCTTGTTGATCTTTTTGTAATATGCCATTTTGATTCCCTTCTTTTCTCTTTTTCATGTTTTTTCAGCTATTTTCTTTGTTGTAACATTCAAGATTGCAATTAACATCATAAACATTTTTTTTTCTTGTTGAGGAAGATTAGCCCTGGACTAACATCTGTTGCCAATCGTCCTTTTTCGCTTGAGGAAGATCAGCCGTGAGCTAACATTTGTGCCATTTTTCCTCTGCTTTATATTTGGGTTGTTGCCACAGAATGGCTGACTAGCAGTCTTGGTCTGTACCCAGGATCTGAACCTATGAACCTGGGCCACCAAAGCAGAGTGTGCCAAATTTAGCCACTACACCATGGGGCCAGCCCCCAACATCTTAAACTTTTTCTTTTTTTGGTGAGGCAGATTAGCTCTCAGCTAACATCTGTTGCCAATCCTTTTGTTTTTCCTGAGGAAGATTGGCCCTGAGCTAACATCTGTGCCCATCTTCCCCTATTTTATATGTGGGACACCTGCCACAGCATGGCTTAATCAGCAGTGTGTAGGTCTGTGCCCAGGATCTGAACCAGCGAACCACAGGCTGCCAAAGTGGAACGCATGAACTTAACCACTATGCCTCTGGGCTGGCCCCCCCAGCATCTTAAACTTTTAGCAAGCTAGTTTGAGTAACACCAACTTACTTTGAGTAGTATAAAATCAGTCTGCTTCTGTACATCTCTGTCCTTTCCCCTTTTAGTTGTTATTGTCAGTGAATACATCTTTATAATTGTGTGGTTATTAACATAGATTTATAATTATTGTTTTGTGCATTTCTTTTTAAAATTATGTAGGAGGGAGGAGTTATAAACCAAAAATACAGTAATTGTGGCTTTTATATTTATCTGTGTATGTGTAGTTACTTTTACCAGTGTTCTTTATTTCTTCACATGGCTTCTAGTTATTGCCTAGTGTCCTTTCATTTCAGCCTAAAGGACTGCCATAGTATTTATTGTAGGGCAGGTCTACTAGTCACGAACTCCTTCAGCTTTTGCTTATCTGGAAATGTCTTAGTTTTCTTTCTTCTTGAAGGATAATTTTACTGTATATAGAATTATTGATTTACAGGGTTCCCCCTCCAATACTTTAAATGTTATCCAGTGCCTCTGGTCTTTATGGTTTCTGATGAAAAATCACCTGCTATGTGATGAGCCATTCCTCTCTTGCTGCTTTCAAGATTCTTTCCGTGTCTTTATCTTTCAGCAATTTAGTGTGTCTTAGTGTGGATCTATTTGTGTTTATCCTGCTTGGAATTTCTTGATCTTCTTGAATGTTTGCAGTCATTTCTTTCAACAAATTTGGGAGGTTTTTGGCCATTTTTTCAAATATTTTTTCTGGCCCCTTCTCTTTTCCTGGAACTCCTATGATGCATATGTTGGTATGCTTCATGATGTCCCACAGGTCCCCCAGGCTCTTTTCATTTTTCTTCATTCTTTTTTCTTTCTCTGCCTCAAACTGAATAATTCCAATTGTCTCACTTTCAGTGGGTCTTCATCTTCAAAATATGTTTGTTTCTTTTAATAGTTTCTATCTCTTAAATGACATTTTCTGTTTGTTCATACATTGTTTTCCTGATTTCCTTTAGTTCTTTGTCCTTTGTTTCCTTTAGCTCATTGAGCATATTTAAGACAGTTGACTTATCATCTTTGGCTAGTAATTCTAATGTCTGGACTTCCTCAGAGATGGTTTCTATCAAAATATTTTTTTTCTTGCGAATGGGCCATAATTTCATGTTTCTTTGAATGCATTGTAATTTTTTGTTGAGAGCTGGGCATTTTGAATACCATAATGTGATAGGGAAATCAGATTCTCCTATTCCTCAGGGATTGCTGATTTTCGCTTGATGGGGGCTGAAGTTGTCTATTTAGTGCTTTTTCCAGACTACTTGAGAAGTCTGTATTCATGTTTTTGTGTGGTCACTGAAGTTTCATTTCCATTTTGTCTGTGGTCAGTCAGCCAGTGACCTCACAGGTTTCCTTAAATGTCTGAATCCAAAATACCAAGCAAAACAAAGATGTATGTGTCTTCAGATCTTCCAATAACTGCTGTTGGGGAAGTCGCTGTAGCTTGAGGAGGCCAAAACAAAGCAAACATTGTGCTGTCCCTTCAGGGAATTGCTAAAATGACCAAAATGCACAGCTACAAATTTTTGCTGGTCCTTACTGCCAGCATAAGCACTAACCAGCTGCTCCAGGAACTTGGTCCGATCTCCCCACTGCCACAGCAGGCTAAAGGTGGAGGATGATAGCTGGTTCACGCACACTGCTCTTTTACCAAATTTCAGCAGCCTCTTCATCTATCAGTTATGTGTCTATTTGCTGTAAGTGTCCAGTCAGTTTCCAGAATTCAGAAATAGTGGTCCTGATCATTTTTCCCATTTAGTGGCTGTTTTGGTGGAGGGACCAAAGCTTAAAGCTTCCTATTCCACCGTTTTCTGTGAGATCACTCTCAATTATCTCCCCCAAAATCTTAACTAATAAGACAAAATCTATATTTACCCATGCATTTACCATTTTCAGTGTTGTGTATTCCTTTTTTGTAGATCTAAGTTTTGTAAATCTGGTATCATTTTCATTTTACTTGAAGGACTTTAACATTTCTCATAGCAGGTTTGCTGTTGATGAATTCTTCCAGCTTTTGTATGTTTCACAGTTTTTTTTTTTTTTTTTTTGCTATTAAGAATTTTATTTGAATTGCATTACATTTATGGACTCATAAAGGGGAAACTTGACATATTTCCAGTTTTGAGTCTTTTCATCCATAACCAAGGCAAATTCTCACATTTATTACATCCTTCAATAACATTTTGTAATTTCATTTGGTTCTTATACATTTTTTGTGAAGTTTGTACCTGTGTATTTGTATTTTTTGAGTAGTATCTGTTTTCTGTAGTATTTTATATTTGGTTATTGCTGATACACAGAATTATTTCTGTGTGCTGATTTTTTTGTACTCAGGAATCCTTTTATTCTCTTTTTAGTTCTAACATTTGTCTGCATGTTTTCTTAGACTTGAGGTAGACTCTATGACATACAAATGAAAATCACTTTGCCTTCTCCTTCCCTCTCACTATGCTGTTTTTCTTTAATTTTCTGGTTTTAATGCATCAGCCAGATTCTTCAGTAAAATATTGAATAATAGGCTGACAACATGCATTCTTGTCCAATGTCAATCAAAATGCTTCTAAATATTTTACCACTAAATATTTGTAGAGGCCATTGGTAGTTGTCCTTGACCAAGTTAAGATAGTTCTCTTCTATTCCTAGCTTGTAAAGAGTTTATATGTAATAACTTAAATTTTTATCCATTTCTTCTTTGGAAACCATTGAGATATTCTCTTTAACCCTTTACTGCTCTGATGGTTTTTCTCATGTTAATCTGTCTTTATACTCCTAATAGAAACCCTCTTGGTCTCATGCATTATTTTTTAATATGGTAGATTTGCTATGGTAATAATTTACTTAAAATTTTCACACCAATGTCCATATTGTGTAGCCTTCTTTTTTTTTTTTTATTAATGTTATGATAGATTACAACCTTGTGAGATTTCAGTTGTACATTTTTGTTAGTCATGTTGTGGGTACACCACCTCCCCCTCCGTGCCCTCCCCCCCCCCTTTCCCTGGTAACCACCGATCAGATCTCCTTATCAATATACTAACTTCCACCTATGAGTGGAGTCATATAGAGTTCGTCTTTCTCTGACTGGCTTATTTCGCTTAACATAATACCCTCGAGGTCCATCCACGTTGTTGTGAATGGGCCAATTTTGTCTTTTTTTATGGCTGAGTAGTATTCCATTGTGTATATATACCACATCTTCTTTATCCAATCATCAGTTTCTGGGCATGTAGGCTGGTTCCACGTCTTGGCTATTGTAAATAATGCTGCGATGAACATAGGGGTGCAATGGACTCTTGAGATTTCTGATATCAGGTTCTTAGGATAGATACCCAGTAATGGGATGGCTGGGTCATAGGGTATTTCTATTTTTAACTTTTTGAGAAATCTCCATACTGTTTTCCATAGTGGCTGTACCAGTTTGCATTCCCACCAACAGTGTATGAGAGTTCCTTTTTCTCCACATCCTCTCCAATATTTGTCACTCTTGGTTTTGGATTAGTTTTTGCCAATTGGTTAGTTTTTGCCAATCTAATGGGTGTAAGGTGATATCTTAGTGTAGTTTTGATTTGCATTTCCCTGATGATTAGCGATGATGAACATTTTTTCATGTGTCTATTGGCCATATTCATGTCTTCTTTTGAGAAATGTCTGTTCATGTCCTCTGCCCATTTTTTGATCGGGTTGTTTGTTTTTTTGTTGCTAATCATTGTGAGTTCTTTGTACATTATGGAGATTAACCCTTTATCAGATAAGTGGCTTGTAAATATTTTTTCCCAATTAGTGAGCTGTTTTTTTGTTTCAATCCTGTTTTCCCTTGCCTTGAAGAAGCTCTTTAGTCTGATGAAGTCCCATTTGTTTATTCTTTCTATTGTTTCCCTCAACTGAGGAGTTACAGTGTCCGAAAAGATTCTTTTGAAACTGATGTCAAAGAGTGTACTGCCTATATTCTCTTCCAAAAGACTTATTGTCTCAGGCCTAATCTTTAGGTCTTTGATCCATTTTGAGTTTATTTTGGTGTGTGGTGAAAAAGACTGGTCAATTTTCAATCTTTTGTATGTGGCTGACCAGTTTTCCCAGCACCATTTGTTGAAGAGACTTTCTTTTCTCCATTGTGGGCCCTCTGCTCCTTTGTCGAAGATTAGCTGTCCATAGATGTGTGGTTTTATCTCTGGGCTTTCAATTCTGTTCCATTGATCTGTGGACCTGTTTTTGTACCAGTACAATGCTGTTTTGATCACTGTAGCTTTGTAGTATGTTTTGAAATCGGGGATTGTGATTCCGCCGGCTTTGTTTTTGCTCAGGATTGCTTTAGCAATTCGCGGTCTTTTGTTGCCCCATATGAATTTTAGGATTGTTTGTTCAATTTCTGTGAAGAATGTTCTTGGGATTCTGATTGGGATAGCATTGAATCTGTATATTGCTTTAGGTAGTATGGACATTTTAACTATGTTTATTCTTCCAATCCATGTGCAAGGAATGTCTTTCCATCTCTTTATGTCATCGTCAATTTCTTTCAAGAAAGTCTTGTAGTTTTCATTGTATAGATCCTTCACTTCCTTGGTTAAGTTTATCCCAAGGTATTTTATTCTTTTTGTTGCGATTGTGAATGGGATTGAGTTCTGGAGTTCTTTTTCTGTTAGTTCATTGTTAGTGTATAGAAATGCTACTGATTTATGCACATTAATTTTATACCCTGCTACTTTGCTGTAGTTGTTGATTACTTCTAATAGTTTTTCTATGGATTCTTTGGGGTTTTCTATATATAAGATCATGTCGTCTGCAAACAGCGAGAGTTTTACTTCTTCGTTACCTATTTGGATTCCTTTTATTTCTTTTTCCTGCCGAATTGCTCTGGCCAGCACCTCCAGTACTATGTTGAATAGGAGTGGTGAAAGTGGGCACCCTTGTCTTGTTCCTGTCCTCAGAGGGATGGCTTTCAGTTTTTGTCCATTGAGTATGATGTTGGCTGTGGGTCTATCATATATGGCCTTTATTATGTTGAGGTACTTTCCTTCTATACCCATTTTACTGTGGGTTTTTATCATAAATGGGTGTTGGATCTTGTCGAATGCTTTCTCTGCATCTATTGAGATGATCATGTGGTTTTTGTTTTTCATTTTGTTGATGTAGTGTATCACGTTGATTGACTTGCGGATGTTGAACCATCCCTGTGTCCCTGGTATAAATCCCACTTGATCATGGTGTATAATCTTTTTGATGTATTGCTGTATTCGGTTTGCCAAAATTTTGTTGAGGATTTTTGCATCTATGTTCATCAGTGATATCGGCCTGTAGTTCTCCTTCTTTGTGTTGTCCTTGTCAGGTTTGGGGATCAGAGTGATGTTGGCTTCATAGAATGTGTTAGGGAGTTCTCCATCTTTCTCAATTTTCTGGAACAGTTTGAGGAGAATAGGTATTAAGTCTTCTTTGAATGTTTGGTAGAATTCTCCAGAGAAGCCGTCTGGTCCTGGATTCTTATTTTTGGGGAGGTTTTTGATTACCGTTTCTATTTCCTTACTTGTGATTGGCCTATTCAGATTCTCCATTTCTTCCTGATTCAGTTTGGGGAGATTGTAGGAGTCTAGGAATTTGTCCATTTCTTCCAGGTTGTTCAATTTGTTGGCATATAGTTTTTCATAGTATTCTCTTATGATCTCTTGTATTTCATTGGTGTCTGTTGTGATTTCTCCTCTGTCATTCCTAATTTTATTAATTTGCGATTTCTCTCTTCTTTTCTTGGTGAGTCTGGCTAGGGGTTTGTCAATTTTGTTAATTCTTTCGAAGAACCAACTCTTTGTTTCATTGATCCTTTCTATTGTCTTTTTTGTTTCAGTATCGTTTATTTCTGCTCTAATTTTTATTATTTCCCTCCTTCTACTGACTCTGGGCTTTGTTTGTTCTTCTTTTTCTAGTTCTGTTTGGTGTCGTTTGAGGTTGCTTACGTGAGCTTTTTCTTGTTTAGTGAGGTGAGCCTGTATTGCGATGAATTTCCCTCTTAGGACTGCTTTTGCTGCATCCCAAATGATTTGGTATGTCGTGTTCTCATTTTCATTTGTCTCCAGATAATATTTGATTTCTTCTTTAATTTCTTCAATGATCCATTGTTTGTTGAGAAGCGTGTTGTTTAGTCTCCACATTTTTGCACCTTTCTCTGCTTTTTTCTTGTAGTTGATTTCTAGTTTAATAGCATTATGATCAGAAAAGATGCTTGATATTATTTCAACTCTCTTGTATTTATTGATGTTTGCTTTGGTTCCCAAAATATGGTCAATCCTTGAGAATGTTCCATGTGCACTTGAGAAGAATGTGTAACCTGCTGTTTTTGGATGAAGTGTTCTATATATATCTATTAAGTCCATCTGGTCTAATTTTTCATTTAATTCTATTATTTCCTTGTTGATTTTCTGTCTGGATGTTCTGTCCATTGGTGTTAATGGTGTGTTGAGGTCCCCTACTATTATTGTATTGTTGTTGATGTCTTCTTTTAGTTCTATTAAGAGTTGCTTTACAAATTTTGGTGCTCCTGTGTTGGGTGCGTATATATTTATAAGTGTTATGTCTTCTTGGTGGAGAGTCCCTTTTATCATTATATACTGTCCCTCTTTATCTTTCTTTATCTGTTTTGCTTTGAAATCTACCTTGTCTGATATTAGTATAGCGACACCTGCTTTCTTTTGTTCATTATTAGCTTGGAGTATTGTTCTCCATCCCTTCACTCTGAGTCTGTGTTTGTCTTTGGGGCTGAGGTGTGTTTCCTGGAGGCAGCATATTGTTGGATCTTGTTCTTTGATCCATCCTGCCACTCTGTGTCTTTTGATTAGGGAGTTCAATCCATTTACATTTAGAGTGATTATTGAGATATGGGGGCCTACCACTACCATTTTGTGTCTTGTTTTCCGGTTTTCTTCAATTTCCTTTGTTTCTCGTCCCATGGTTTAATCTGTTCTGATGTAGAGCTGCTACTCTCTGTTGTTGTCCTTCTACTTATCTCCTCTGCTCTTGGTTTTGTTGCCCCTTTCCTTTTTTGGATTTTTCAGGAATGAGGGTTTTCCCTAGGATTTCCTGTAGAGGAGGTTTTGTGGCAATGAACTCCCTTAATTTTCTTTCACAGTTGTTTTTTTAATCTTTGTTTTTCAAATATATTTTCACTTGTAAAAGAAATTTAGGTTGATTTTTCCCCTTCTTTCAATACACTAAAGGTGGTGTTTCACTTTTTTCTAGCTTGTGTTGTTTTTGAAGAATAATTTGTTATTGATCTTATCTTTTTCCCTTTGTAGATACTATGTATTTTTTTCTGGCTGCTTTTAAGATTTTATCTTTGTAACTGGTTTTAAGAAATTTGAGCATCATGTTCCTTATTGTGGTTTTCTTCATGTTTCTTATACTTGGGGTTTATTGAGCTGCTTTTGGTTAGTAGTTTTCATTATGTTTGTAACAATTCTGACTATTTTTTAAAATGCTGTCCTCATTCCCCCTTTCTAGTCTCTTTCATAGACTCACTTGCACGTATATTTGTCCACTTGAAGTTGTCCCACAGTTTACTGATTTTCTGTTCATTTTTTTCAGGCTTTTTTCTTTGTTTTAATTCAGATGCTTTCTATTGGTATGTCTTCAAGTTGACTGACGTTTTCTTTTGCAATATTTAATCTGTTGTTAATCTGTTCCAGTGTAGTTTTTCTTGGATATTGTAGTTTTCATCTTTAGAAGTTCAATTTAGGTTGTTCAAACTGTGTCTCTTCTTAACACTTGCAGTCTTTACTCTGGCTTCTTGAACTCATGGAATACATCGTAATAACTGTTTGTATCCTTATCTGCTAATTCTGTCATCTTTCTGATTTAGTTTTGATTGATTTACTTTTCTCCTCTTCTTTCCCCCCTTCTCTCCCTGCCTGATAGTTTTGTACTGGATGCCAGACATTGTGAAGTTTCCCTTGTTGTGTATTTGATATTTTTATTTCTTGAGCATTGTTCTGAAATAGGTTGTTATGGGAATAGTTTGTTCCTTTTGGCCTTGCTTTTAAACGTTGTTAGATGGAACCATATCTGCATTTACTCTAGGATTCGTTTTTCCTCTCTTCTGAGCAAGATCTGTCTTCGTACTCTAATCAGTGCCACATAAGCTTTGATAATTTTCATTTTGGATCTTGAGAATAGGCACTCTTTCTTGTCCTTTGTGAGATTTGATCACTCTCCTCTCTAATTCTTTTCAGGTATTCTCCTCCCAGCCTCTGATAGTTTCCTCGCATGAACGTCCTTAGCAGCCCTCAGCTGTGCACTCATGGGTGATTCAGTGCAGATATGTGGAGTTCTTCCTCTGTACAGCTCTTTATTCTCCAGTACTCAGCCTTGTGAACTTTAGGCCCCTTGGCTTCTTTGTACTTGCACTTTCGTCTCCTCAACTCAGGGAGATCACTGGGTGTTGCATGGGTTTCCGCTCTCTTTGCCGCAGTCTGCAAACTTTCTGCAGGTTTGGTAAATAATGATCTCTTTTTTGTCTTCCTCAGGGATCACTGCCCTTTCTTGCCTATGTCCAGTGTCTTGGTGTCATTGTTTCATACCTTTGGTCTGGTGTTTTAGTGTTTTCAAGTGGCAGGGTAAATTTTATCCCTGTTACTCTATCTTACCTGAAAGTGAGAAAAGTGATTGTCAGAATGGGGTCATTTTTCGTACGTGTATAGAGTATACAGAAATCTGAGCAGAGGATTTCAGGATAGAGACTGGGAAACTACCCTTTGAATTGACAGGAATTGAGAGAACCCTTGAGTAAAGAACAAGATATGATGAAACCTAAGAAGAGTAGACAGAAATTTGACTATTGAGAAGAATTAGAAACTGGACAGTGTAGGTTTATGAATGAAAAGAAGTCAAAAAAAATTTTATTAAGGTAGAAAATTAATTTTATCTTAGATTTAACTTAAGGGAAGACATTCTATAGCCGTCTGACATTTAACTTTTGAATCATTGTCTTAGAACATTCCAGTTTAATTTCTGAATGGGGTTATTTATTTGAAATTATAATGTTCTAGAAATGGTGATGCAAATGTAGTTGCTTACATCATTTTTCTTCACTTTAAAGCTTCAATTTAAAGTGCTAAAAGATAATGTGTATCCTTTACTTAAAAGTTAAATATATTTTGTAATACTTTTTAAGCACTTGGGGGAAAATTAGTTTAGGATACAGTTATATTAACTAGTAGATATGTGGTGCCATCTAATGGCTAATATGCAAATCTCTTTAGTAAATAGCGTCATGTTTAGCAGCTTATTTATATGTTGATTAAATTGAACACTGAAATTTTGGTACTTTAAATGTCCAAGGTATAGTTTTTATTTAGACACTAAGGTATATGTATATTTTCATTTCAATTTATAGCATTTTTAAAATTCAACTACATCGGTGTCTGATTTTTCATAACATACAAAGGCATCTGTATATAGTTAGCTTATTTTAAGTTATATTCAATATTAATTTTGTGTGTAAAACCAATTTTAATGAGGAAGTCAAGTTTACACACTTTCCCAGCTGCTGTCTTTTTTAGGTCTTGTTTCTCTTCCTAGTCCCACTGTGTACTTAAAAATCAATGTCTGGTGGAACCTCACTTGGTGTTGTAAATAGAATTCATTCTTCCTCCCTCCCTCCCCTTCTCTCTTTGTATATTTTATAGAATACATCCGGAATGTGAGAATGATTGGTTAGATTGGCTGTCTTTAAGTGTTCTCCTGATTCTTAGATTTCTTTGGAGCTCCTCCAGAGGCTGTCATGGAGGAGGCTAAGGTTAGGAAAATTTGCATTTTGAAGGCTCTGAAAGTCCTGTACTGAAGACTGTTCACCTCTGTTTAGCCCAATATTTCCTAAATATATTTCATCATCGCACTTTTGTTTCTTTTTCTCTTTTTAAGTAACACATGTTAAAATCCTATTGTTCTTGTGCTCTTTTGACCTTCTTTTGGGAATTGTTCTGTAGTCCCTTTTTAAGAATAAAAGGATCCTTCTTTTTTTTTTTATTGAGTTATTGATAGGTTACAATCTTGTGAAATTTCAGTTGTACATTAATGTTTGTCAGTCATGTTGTAGGTGCACCACTTCACCCTTTGTGCCCACCCCCCACCCCTCCTTTCCCCTGGTATCCACTAAACTGTTCTTAGTCTATAATTTTAAATTCCTCATATGAGTGGAGTCATACACAGATTATAAGAATAAAAGGATCCTTCTTATATATATTTTCTGTTTTAATGAAATAAAATTTTTTGGTTTTTTCTTGGTCATGTAATGATGCTTATTCATTATAAAAAATTCAGAAAATGCAGAGAAATATTTAGAAAACATATAACACACATAATTCCACTTCCCACAGATGACAACTACAGTCATACACCGCATAATGACGTTTCGGTCAACAACGGACTACATCTACCACGGTGGTCCCATAAGATTAGTACCATACAGCCTAGGGTATGTATTAGGCTGCACCATCTAGGTTTGTGTAAGTAAGCTCTGTGATGTTCACCCAGTGACAAAATTGCCTAGTGACACACTTCTCAGATCATATCCCCTCGTTAAGTGACGCATGGCTGTACTGTTTTAGAATAGTAGTGTAAAGCCTTTTTATATACGTATATACACAATTTAAACAAAATGGGTATCGAATTCTGTAGATTGTTTTGTATTCAGAATTTTCACTTACCTAATATTACATTATATTTTCTGATATTATGGACCATTTTTTATTTTATTTTCTTATTTTTATGTGATTTTTAGTGATGATGTGGTATTCCATTGTAGGGCATACTGTTATTTATTAACCAATCTGCATTATTTCTCAAGTTTTAGATGTATAAACCTTGTACTATTACTACTAATAGTGCTTCAGTGAGTACCAAAAATTTATAATGTTTGTAAAAGCTCTGATTATTTGCTTCGGAAAATATCTTTTATATTGACAAAACATTCTTGGAAGTAGCATGTTTGGGTCAAAGAATATCTTCATTTTTAAAGTCTTTCATAGCAGTTTACATTGATCATAATCATATACAAGACTTTTTTCATCTCTTGGTTAAAAAACTGTCAAATTGGTACATTATTGTGTTATATTGCATTTCTCCGATTACAGTGAGGTTGGATGTGTTTCACGTTTAATGGTGATTTAAAATTCTTTGATGACTGTCCTTTGGAAATTACTCTTGTATGTTTATTAATTTCCTTTAAAAAATATTAAGGATACATTGAATGATAACTTTTTTCTTGCTTTTTATTGCTTTATGTTAATTTTTGTCCTCCTTTTTGTTGTTTTACTTTGAATTTTGGTTGTGGTATCTTCTGATATATAGAATTTTTCATATTTGTATGTAGGGAAACAGTATTAACGTTTTTATATCATGGTTTCTTTATGTTTATAAATTTTAGCTAAAATCAAAATTTATCTAACCTAATTTTTTTTCGAATAGTTAATATATATTTTTCTGATTATAAAAGAACTATACATGCACTATTAAACATTTGGGAAACAGAGTAAGGAAAATTAAAAATCATGTGTAACCTCTATACTTAGAGACGACAACGCTATTAACTGATTAATGAGAAATTTATTTTTTTTAGTGGTTTGAAATTCCTTCTTTATCATATACCAACTTACTACGTATACAGGATTGTGCTGAACTTCTTATATTCTTTCAGTATGCTGTATTTTCTTTTGTTAATGTCATACTATTTCTAATTTGTTAATATGTTTTAATATCTGGTTTAGTGAAACCTCGTTATATGTCTATTTCTTACCATGAATTCTTACAAATAAACCTCTTATTTTGACAGATATGCCTTCATAGTGACCTGAATGAACATCCTTAATCCCTAGCAAACGCCCATCTGTTTTCTAGCTGTATAATTTTGTAACTCCAGTATATTATATAAATAGAGTCATGTAGTATGTGACTTTTGAGACTTTATTTTTTTACTTAGCATAATGCCCTTGAGATCCACCCCAGTCAATAATTTGTTCCTTTTTATTGCTGAGCGTACTCCATGGTATGATGTGCTGCAGTCTGCTTAACCAGTCACCTGTGGAAGGACACTTGTCTGCCTTCCAGCTTGGAGCTATTACACAGAAGACTGCTATGAAATTTCATGTACAGGTTTTTGTATGGATATATAATGGTTAATTTTAGGTATCAACTTGGCTAGTCTCTAGTTCCCAGTTGTTTGGTCAAACACTAGTCTAAGTGTAGCTGTGAGGTATGTTTTAGATGTGATTAACGTTTAAGTTAGTAATCTCTTGAGCAAAACATATTACCCTTCATAACATGGATGGGCTTCCTCTAATCAGCTGCTGGGCTTTAAGAGAAGGCCTCAGAGCCAGCTGAGAAGGAAGGGATTCTGCCCTCAGACTGCCTTCTGACTTGACTACCACGTCAGCTCCTCCCTGGGTCTCCAGCCTGCTGGCCCGGCCTGAAGATTTCAGAGTTAACAGCCGTTCCAGTCACGTGGCCCAGTTCCTCAAAATAAATCTGTCTCTCTCTCTACTTCCTGTTGATTCTCTTTCTCTGGAGAACCCTGACTAACCAAGATTTTGTTATGCAGAGTGGTTCTAGAGGAAGAGACTCTTAAGAGTGTTTTTTGAATTTGTCCTGGGGTTTCTGCAGTTGCTTCCCTAATCTGATTTGATGTAAAGGTGCTGACTTTATTTTTAGTGGTAAGGAGAGCACTGATCCTGGCATGATGTGGCAGTAGGGATACACAAAAGATCACCAATGGATACTCCTAATCACATACTTTTGAGAGGCAAGGTTCTTGGTGACCATATATTTTGATACCTTAGAGAAATTTTCTCAAACATTTTGTCCTTAAACAAGTTAAATGACATTGGCTAGTTGTTCCTAAAGTTGAGGAAAGAAAAGGGTGAACTCAGGGATTTGAAGTCCCAGCTCAAATACTGCGTAAGTCACCTGAAAGTTTCCGTTTGTTCGCTGAAAGAGATGCTTGTCTCCTCTAGTCATGGAGCTGAGATTGCTGTGAACCAAATCCAGCCTCTTCCTGCCAGTGCTGAATTACAGCGCAAATTGGATTCCCAGCTGCATAGGGTGTCTGCTGTTGAAATGAGGGCATTGACTGGGAGGGAATGGGATCTTGAGAATTGAAATGGAGACGTATGGGAAAATCCTGATGAGGCTGGGGGCATTGAACCCCTAAATTCTCCTGCGTCTTTGCCAGTCGAAACAGCTCTTCTTCTCCCATCTGAGGAGATTAGCCCTGCTTTGCCCAGGGAAACTGTAATGGCCTCCCCTTAGGTAGCTGCTTTGTGAGAGTCTCTGGTTCTCCTCAGAACCCACCCACACCATCACTCTTTACTTCTAGACCTATAACTCTATACTTTTTATGTCTTGAATCAATTGCTTTAATAGGTTTAGGGTGATTTAAATTATCTATTTTATATTAGATAGTTTGTACTTTTTGAGGAATTGGTTCATTTCACCAAGTTTGCTGATTGAGGTTTATATAAGGTTGTTTGTAATGTGCCTTTATTACCCTCTTGGTGTCTGCAGGGTGTATAGTGATAACCTGTTTCACTCCTGATAGGGGTAATTTGTCTTCTTTTTCTTTGTCATTCTTGCTAATCATAATCTTTTATCCAACTAGATTTATACATTTATTTTACTCAACTCTGAGTGTGAGTTTTCACCCCCTAATTTATAATCTTTTTTGTAGTTTTCTTTTTGTCAGATTTTGATATCAGAATTATGTTAGCTTTCAAAAATGAATTTGGGAACTTTCTATCTGTGTCCTAGAAAACTTCCTCGTAAATCCTTTTTGGGCCTCATGCTTTTATTTAAGGTAGTTCTTTTATAGTTAAAATTTTTTATTTTATGCTTATTTTGTAGATATTTGAAAATGTATCTATGCTGAGGTGTACAAAGTATTTACCTTTAAAATTTTAAATATCTCTATCTTTGTTTATATACCTATTCTCATGTGTAGTAGTCTGTATTTGTAAACAGTGTATTGGTTCAGAAGATGAGATCTGAGTTAAATAAATCTTTATTTGAATCCTGACTCTGCCACTTACAGCTCTGCGAATTTGGGCAAATTATTTAATTCATCAAGTTTCAGTTTCTTTTCTGCAAGGCTATGGTTGTGGAAAGTGAATGAAATATTACCTGTACGTGTACTGCGGTACATGCTGCAGAGTAGGCCTTGAGTTAATGTTAGTTTTGTTTTAATTATTGATTAGACTTGCTAAAGGTTTGCACATTTTATTTTAGTTCCCCTTCCTCACAAAAGAAATCTAAGAAAAAGCTCTGAGATTTTTCTATTGCTTTTATCTAGTTTAATTCATTGATGCTTTTATCTTTATTATTTCTGCCTCTTACTTTAGGGCTGTTTAATGCCTTTTTAAAACTTCTTTAATTGAATGCTTCATAATTTTCATCCTCTTGTGATTAAAAACACAGCGTTTAAGACTGAATTATGTTTTTATTATCCTCCAAAGAATCAAGTTTTATTGTTAGGATATTTGTGAAAATAAAGGAGATGGTGCATGTAAGATCAATGGCTCTTGTTTTCACTGGGACTCAGGGAGACTGGAAATTAAGCGTTGTTTTGAATCCAAGACAACCTAAGACCTCCACTTCAATTCTGAAAATAGGTAGTGATAGCTGGCAGCTTTGCTGTGGTCCTGATTTTAAAGTGAATATATTTGGGTTGTAATGTATTAACACTATTAGTTTTGTTTGCTATATATTTTTGGTAGATTCTCTTTATCAAGCTAAGAAACTTTTGTTCCACTCCAAATTTACTAAGAGTTTCTTTTCTTTTTAAAATTATAGATGGGTACTGAATTTCTTTAATGACTTTTTTATCTTTTTTGAAATGATCATGACTTTTCTTTTTTAATTTGTTAGCATAATGAATAATATCAATTGATTTTGTAATATTACATCATTTTTGCATTTGAGGGATATTTAACTTTGTCTTTATATATTTCTCCATACATTTCTGGATTTGGTTTTTAATAATTTAAAAACATTTCTTAATTTAAATTTTTAAATTTTTTTGTGAGGAAGATTGGCCCTGAGCTAACCTCAGTTTCCGATCTTCCTCTTTTTGCTTGAGGAAGATTGTCCTGAGCTAACATCCATGCCAGTCTTCCTCTACTTTGTATATGGGACGCTGCCACAGCATGGCTTGATGTGCGCTATTTAGGTCCATGCTGGGGATCCAAACCTGCGAACCTTGGGCCACCAAAGCAGAGTGCATGAACTTAACCACTACGCCACCGGGCCAGCCTCTAAGCTTTTAAATTTTTTACATTTATGTTCTTAAATATAGAAATCAGCTGTTGCTACAGTAATGCTATCCTGATCCATCCCAAATCTCATGTAAAAATAAGCATTTATTTTCACAGATCTGAGGGTCAGCTGGCTTCTTGCCTTTTTGGAGCTTACATTCTAGTAGAGGAAGAGACTTAATAAACAATAAGCAAAATTAATAAATTATTATTATTTTTTTTTAAGATTGGCACCTGAGCTAACATCTGTTGCCAGTCTTTTCTTCTCCTCCCCCTCCCCCTCCCCCTCCCCCTCCCCCCTCCCCCTCCTCCTCCCCCCCTCCTCCCCCTCCTCCTCCCCCTCCTCCCCCTCCTCCTCCCCCTCCCCCTCCTCCCCTCCCCCTCCCCTCTCTCTCTCTCTCTCTCTCCCCCCCTCCCCCCCCCAGCACATAGTTGTATATTCTAGTTGTGTGTGCCTCTGGTGGTGCTATGTGGGATGCCACCTCAGCATGCCCTGACAAGTGATGTCATATCGGCATCCAGGATCCAAAGCGGCAAAACCCCCGGCTGCCGAAGCCAAACACACGAACTTAACCACTGCCATGGGGTCGGCCCAAATTACTTGGTATTTTTGGAGTAGATATGGAGAATAGATCAGAGAAAGGGAGTGGTATGGATACTAATGGGTTTCCTTTTTAAATAGGATGGGCAAAATTACTCTCATTAAGAACGTAACATTTAGCAAAGCATTGAAGGAGAATTAGCTATGTGAATATCTGAGAAAATGTCGTTCAAACAGAGGGAACAACCAGGGAGAAACAGCCTGGCTAATATCTGAGGAACATCAGAGCATCCTGCATGGATGGCTAGTAGGCAAGAGGTAGGAGATGAGATCAGAGGAGTAATGGAGAGCCAGATCATGTAGGAAAATGGGCACCATTGGAAAGTTTTGAGCAGAGGACAGTTAATTTTGAATTACTTTTTGAAGGGCTCATTCTGGCTCTCTCAGTGGTGGGGAAGACTGAGAGGGACAGGATTGGAAGCACTGGTTCAGATAGGAGCTCTTGCAGAGCTGGAATGATGTGTCTATCAGCTGTCACCATTACCTAGATAAACTGCCCCTAAGGACTGTCTGTTGTGTGAGTTCTTTTTCATTTGAAACATATTAGACATAAAAACAGTATTTTAAAGCAAACACCTGTGTAACTACCACCCAGGTAAAGCAGTAGAATGTCGCTCTTCCTCCAGAAGCCCCATGCGCTCTTCCTGGTTACCACCCCTTCTCCACCTGCTGTTACGGAAATCACTTCCTTTCTTCTCTTTGTAGTTTTACTACCTGCCTTTTGAAAGATCTAGTTTGACCTGTTTTAAGCTTCCTACTGGAATCTTGCAGTGTGTACTCTGTGCCTTGCCTCTTTTTCTCAACCTCATGTTTTTAAGACTCATTTTGTTGCATATAGCTGGTTCATTCATTTCATGGCTGCGTAATATTCTGGTGTGTGAATATACCAAAATTCTTTTTTCATCTATTCTCCTGATCGTCAGATTTTTCCCAGTTTGTCTATAAGATTTCCAGTTGCTGTACTTTCCTATGAACACTAGGTATTGACAGACTCTTAAATTTTGGTCATTCTGGAGTAGTGATGTTGCATCCTGTTTTAATTTGCGTTTTACTCATTAATGAAGTTGAACGACTTTGTATATGTTTATTGACCATTTTTATTTCATCCCTTGTGATAAGACTAGTGAAGACTTTGTCTATTTTTTAATTGCTATATATGTATAGCAGTTACATATATATGTGTTTATATATATGTGGACATTCTTTATATATCTTAGACATGAGGTCTTTTTCCCTTATATGTGTTGCCAATATATCATCCCATTTTTTGGCTCGCGTGTACATTATATGATATCTGTTGATGACCAGAAATCCTAAATTTTAATATAGTCATATTTATCAATATTTTCCTTTGTAGTTTGTTCTTTATATGTCCTTAGTAAGAAATCTGTCTTTACCCTAGGATCGTGAAGTGAAGACAAGTCTTTGTACTTTTTTCTGAAAGACTTACTTACAAAAGCTTTTCACATTTGGATTTATAATCCATCTGGAATTGATTTGTTTGTAAATTCATCCCCCTCCTCCCGTTCCTGATTTTCCCAGCACAGTGTATTACAGAGATGTTTTTCTCTCCACCTCTATGCAACCATCTTTGTCATACACCAGAATTCATATGAGTCTGTCTATGGCCTATCTCTTCTGTGCTATTGGTCTGTTGTCTAGCTCTGTGCCAATACTACCTCATTTAATTATTCTAATTTTAAAGTAATTCTTCTATTTTTTCAAAATTCATTTTTTTCCTCATATAGGTCCTCTAGGCCCTAACAAAAGACAAGTTTTTGACTCCTAAAAGTGTGGCCGAGACATCAGACAGTGATGAACTCATCAAAGATAATGCTATTCTGGAAAGCTGCTTGCTGGCCATGCTTCTTAACTTGCTCCCTTTAAACTGTTACATTATACTCTTAAGCAGTGTTAAGATTTGTAGGTAAAATGTCTGTGAATTTTTTAAGCATAGGTTCCAAATTTTTTATGAAACAGTTATTGCTCATTCCTAAAAAAATATTTATTGAGTACTACCTAATTCTCTATCCTATGTTAGGCGCTAGGGAGGGAACTAGTGGCATGTTTGGAAGTCTCTGCCTCCATGGAGCTATCTTTTGGAGGCGCCAGACAAGTCAACTAGCAGTTTTGATCCATTGTGGTAAGTCCTATGAACGAGGCATGTTCAGGGCACCATGGGAGCATTATTTGGAGCCTCTTACCCGTCCTTCTAGGCTGGGAGGGCATCTGGAGGAGTCCACATCTGAGCAGGGTTCTGAAAGATAAGAGATTGGAATTGGCAAGGTCAAGTGAAAAGAGAAGGGAGGCAGAGAAGGGTAGTTCCATCAAGTATGTGGGAAAACCTCGATGGAAGAAGAACCAGGGCACCATGGGAGCATTATTTGGAGCCTCTTACCCGTCCTTCTAGGCTGGGAGGGCATCTGGAGGAGTCCACATCTGAGCAGGGTTCTGAAAGATAAGAGATTGGAATTGGCAAGGTCAAGTGAAAAGAGAAGGGAGGCAGAGAAGGGTAGTTCCATCAAGTATGTGGGAAAACCTCGATGGAAGAAGAACCTGGGACATATTGGAAACACTATAACACTTCTTATAAATTAACAACTGTCTTAGAAATTACCATTCCTGATTTATAGACAGTATCAGTGGTTTATCTTGGACAATTAGTAAAAGCTATTTGTAGTTTTTAAAGAACTTTGAGAGTCTCTGATTCCCTTCTTTTAACCATAACAGCCTATTTGTATATTAAAACATACAAAGGAATTACTATAGTATTATACACCCCTGTCCCCTTGATCTTTTCATCTTTCACTCTAAAAGATCTAGGGGATAATGTGTAAACTTCATTCATAATTGACTTGAGTCATGCATTGAACTAAAAGATAGTGACTTGTCCAAAGTAATATTCTAATAAGTATCAAAGTTAATTGACATGTGCTTTTCAGAAATATTTTCCTTCCTTCAGGAAGGTTTCGCTGCTATGAAGCTAAAGGCTAAGTGGAAGAGTATATGTCTTTATGTTTTGAGAGGAGCAAAAACATGGGAAATAACTTTCAAATGATTTAAAGAGGTTTGGCTGCCACATCTACTTGAATTTAGAGAAGACTGAAGGGGAGAGACTTAGTAAAGAGGGGAGAATATGAGACGGGAGGAGCTGATTCCCTCTCTTCAGCGTAGCGGCAGGGGTTGTAGTGGACTGAGCTGGCCTTTAGCTCTTCATTTGCACTAGCAAAGACTTCTCTGTCTAGCAGTCATTAAATATTGCCAGATCCTTACAAATATTTGTTAATACTTTTTTCTTTTACAAACTTAGTTTCATTGACAAATGGTGTTTTTTTAATTAATTTTTTTATTGAGGTATAATTGACATACTGTATTATATGAATTTCAGGTATACAAAATAGTCATTTGATATTTGTATATATTGCAAAACGATCATCACAGTAAGTCTAGTTAACGTCTGTCACCATACATAGTTACAGATTTTTTTGTTCTTGTGGTGAGAACTTTTAAGATTTACTGTCTTAGCAACTTTCAAATATACAGTATAAACTTATTAGCTGTAGTCACTGTGTTGTACATTACATTCCCTAGATTTATTTATTTTATGCCTGGAAGTTTATAACCCCCTGCCTCTGGCAACCACCAATCTATTCTCTATATTGCTGAGCTTGGTTTTTTGTTTTTTGTTTTCAGATTCCACAAATAAGTGAGATCATACAGCGTTTGCCTTTCTCTGTCTGACTTATTTCACTTAGCATAATGCCGTCAAGGTCCATCCATGTTGTTGCAAATGGCAAGATTTCATTCTTTTTTATGGCTGAATAATATTCCATTGTGTGTATGTGTATGTCTATATATCAAAATATCCTGCATTTTCTTTATCCATTCATCTGTCAATGGACCACTTAGGTTGTTTCTGACAAATGCTTTTTCTGTTTGTTTTCTTCTGCTTTTTGACTTATTCCTTATTGTGTAATAGTTTCCAAATCCATCCTTTACTTTTTTTTTAACTTTTCTAAGGTTACTAGATCTACTTTAGTATCTTTGTACAATTATAATTATCATATATCGTTGATAATTTATTTACCCATTTTGAAATTTTTCAAAATTTCTTTATGAATATGAACTGTCTAAATATCTTCATCACAATAACCTTAGCCATTTGGGACTTTAAAATAGGGTCGTCCTAGCCTTTCTGTCAAGCAAATTGTTAATCTCCAGCCTCTAAATCTTGTCTTCCTCTAGCCTTTCCTGAAAGCCTGTTTCAGTTCTTAATCCTCACAGGTGAATGGCATTTCTGTAATCAATGGCTATTGTTACAGATCGTTTTCTGTATATTCTAATCTTAGAGTCCTGCATTACCTGGTCTAACTGATCTGTGTGTACTAAAACCTTGGATAAACACCTTTTGCCATTAATTTCACCTTTAGCATAGGGCCTTTTAATATGTGTTCAGTGAATTTAATTGTTTCTCTCTGAACCTCTTTACTGGTCTCAGTTTTATTTTGAAATTGGAGAGAATGCTGCTTGAATAAGAATCTGATAGCATAATAGAAGCCTTAGTTTTCACCTGTGAGAGACTTTACACTGCTGATTTCTATCTGACTTCTGTTATACCATTATTTTTAATTTTTTCCTGACATATTTTACTAAGCCATCCTTTTCATTAACCTTTATCAGTGTTTGGCCCCTGCTGGGGTAGTAACTTGCAGTTATCCATATTGAACTTCATTTTGTTTTGATGTATTACTTTTTAAATATATTGAAGTCTCTTGTGTATCTTTCTTTCAATGAATTAGCAACCATGCCCAGCATAGTGTTCCTAGGACCTTCTACAAAATTAATGAACGTATTCTTAGTTCTTCCATTCAGGTTATTGGTAAAGGTATTAAGTACCAGTTTTATAGAGTCATTCTTTTTAAGTTGATTATGAGTCATTGAGTTTAGAATATAATCTTAGATCTTTTTGTGTATGTTCGTTCTGTGTGTCTATCTCAACACTCAGTCGCATATGCAACTATTTGCTGTTTCCTGACTTTAGGTTGCTGGACCCGAAAAAGAGACTGTTCAGCTAGGGAGAGAGTAACTCATACAGCCTTTTTAGCATCATACCTAGTCACCGATAAGGGCAAATGTGATAAACCAGAGAGACTGTCACAAGGCAAAAAAAGCAAAACTGGCTCTAGTACCAGTGTATGCCCGAGAGACATCCTGGGTGGTGTGGCCTACCGTGGAGGATTGTGGGCTTTCAGATCTTCATCTAGAATCTAGATCCGCTCTGTAAGTTTGGTGATTAAACTGAAATTTCATTTTAGAGAAAATTGTGATATTTGTTCAAGAAAGCTAGACATCATGTATGTTTTCCTCGTCTACATAACTGGTCATTCTTTCACAGAATGAAATTAATTATCTTGACATGTTTCCCTGTGACGTAAAAATTGCTCCTTAGTGTCACATACTTTTCTAGGTAATTGAAAGTTGGCATTTTGGTAACTTGTGCTAATATTTTCTCATGTAACTGTCACGGTTATTCTTTTTTCTTTTTTTTTAATGAGTAATTTTTTTTTTTTGAAGGAAGACTAGCCCTGAGCTAACATCTGCCAATCTTCCTCTTTTTGCTGAGGAGGACTGGCCCTGAGCTAACATCCATGCCCATCTTCCTCCACTTTATACATGGGACGCCTACCACAGCATGGCTTGCCAAGCTGTGCCATGTCCGCACCCGGGATTTGAACCTGAGAACCCCAGGCCGCTGAAGTGGAACATGTGCACTTAACCGCTGTGCCACCAGGCTGGCCCAAGTCACGGTTATTCTTCAAACAATAATAGCATTTGGCGTTTATCCCACAGTCTATATTTCACTTACTTGAATTATTAATATGATCTTTATAGAAGAGAGATCATTTGACAAATCATATGAATGGATTGCTACCTTTTTTATATGTTCACAAAATCAGTAATTTATGTTTTGTTAGATGACTGTGGTATAATGCCATGAATGGAAGTTCTTTGTCATGGGAAATACAATTGGAAATAATGGAGGAAGTAGGGAATACGAATTTTAAAAATGAATACAGGACCTTCTCTGTGTGTTTGTACATTTGCTGGTTTGTATATGTGAGACAGCCTAAAGGATAGGCTCCAGGAAGAACCTCTTTCTTCCAGCCTGTTCAGTTGATGTACCTGGCATGTCAGGTTAGCATCATTTCTTGCTTGGATTACTGCAGTTACTTTGTAAACTGTCTTTTACTAGTCATTCCCATCCTCATTTCTACACCAGAGTGATCTTATTTCCATGCTTAAAATACTTTATTGGGTCCCTATTGTTTTCAGGATAAAGTTCAAACTCCTTAACAATTTTAACAAGGTCTTTCATGATTTTGCCCTTGCTTACTATCCGGCTTTCTCTCTTGCCACTTTATACCTTTTATTCTGTTCCCTTAGTGTGTCCCAGGACCCCTGTGTTCGTGCCCTAGGTCTGCTCCACAGCTGTTTAACATGCACCTGGACACTGATGCCACAGCTGATTTGCATGTGTCTGCACCCCAAACACTGGTGCCGCCATGCATGTGTCTGGCATACCCCCATCCTTGACACTGGTACCACTGCTGTGCTCATGTGTACCCTAGTGCCAAGAAAGATGCCCTCAGCCACAACTTCCCTCCACTAGGGAAAAAGACAGCAGGAAGACCCCAGCAGCATTTTAAATTATCCAGACATAAAAGAAGAAAGAATGGAAAATAGTGAAGAAAGCTTATGGGATTTATGGGACACCATCAAGGGAACAATATAAAAAGCAAACTCTGACTACAAGAACACAAAGGGAGAGTTGAGTAAAAAGTAAAATTGTAGAGTTTTTATATGCAAAGTTATCAACTTAAAATAGATGATTATAATTACAAGATATTTTATGCAAGGCTCAAGATAACAACAAAGATAAAACCTGTAATAGATAGACAAAAGATGAAAAGGAGAAAAAGCAGGGGCTGGCCCTATGGGCGAGTGGTTAAGTTCACGCCCTCCGCTGCAGGCGGCCCAGTGTTTCGTTGGTTCAAATCCTGGGCACGGACATGGCACTGCTCATCAAACCACGCTGAGGCAGCATCCCACATGCCACAACTAGAAGGACCCACAACAAAGAATATACAACTATGTCCAGGGGGGCTTTGGGGAGAAAAAGGAAAAAATAAAATCTTTAAGCAAAAAAAAAAAGGAGAGAAAGCAAATTACTACAAAAAAAACTATCAGATAACAAAGGGAGACAGCAAGAGAGGAAGAGAGAGACAAAACCATCTGCATGACAGATGGAAAACTGCTAACAAAATGGCAATAGTAAGTCCTCACCTATCAGTAATTACTTTAAATGTAAATGGATTAAACTCACCAGTCAGAAGACATAACTGTGGGTCTGGCCTGGTGGTGCACCAGTTAAGTTTGCATGCTCCACTTCGGTGGCCCGAGGTTTGCCGGTTCAGATCCCTGGTGTGGACTTAACGCAGCACTTATCAAGCCATGCTGTGGCAGGCTCCCATATATAAAGGAGAGGAAGATGGGCATAGATGTTAGCTCAGGGCCACCCTTCCTCAGCAAAAGAAGAGAGGAGGATTGGCAGCAGATGTTAGCTCAGGGCTAATCTTCCGCAAAACAAACAAAAAAAAGACATAAAGTGGCTGAATGGATAAAAAAAAAAAACAAAAAAACCCCAAGATCCAGTAGTATGCTGTTGACAAGAGACTTGCTTTAGATTTAAAGACACACTTAGGCTGAAGCTGGAGAGATAGAAAAAGATATTTCATGCAAATGGTAACCAAGAGAAAGCAGGGGTGGCTATACTTATATCAGACAGAACAGACTTTAAGTCTAAAACTGTCTTGACACAAATGTCATTTTATAGTGAGAAAAGTGCCAGTTCAACAGAAAGAAATAATCATTATAAATATATACTCACCTAACATCAGAGCACCTAAATATATAAATAATGACAGATCTGAAGTTATAAATTGAGAGCAATACAATAATATTAGGAGACTCAGTACCCCACTTACAATAATGAGTAGAACATCCAGACAGAAAATCAATAAACAGCTGACTTGAACAACACTGTAACTATAGACCAAATGGACCTAACAGACATATACGAACACACTGTCCAACAGCAGAATAATCACATTCTTTGCAAGTGTACACAGAACATTCTCCAAAATAGATCACATAACAACAACAAATAAGGGGATTGACTCAGTAATCAAAAACCTCCCAACAAAGGAAAGGCCAAGACGAGATGGCTTCATGAGTGAATTCTACCAAAAATTCAAAGAATTAATACCAATCATTCTTAAATACTCATTTTGTGAGACCAGCATCCCCCTAGTACCAAACCAGACAAAGACACTTCAAGAAAAGAAAACTACAGGGACCAGCCCAGTGGCATAGTGGTTAAGTTTGCATGCTCTGCTTCAGTGGCCCAGGGTTCACGAGTTCAGATCCAGAGTGCACACCTACACACAGCTCATCAAGCCATGCTGTGGTGGCATCCTACATACAAAATAGAGGAAGATTGGCACAGATGTTAGCTCAGGGACAATCTTCCTTAAGCAAAAAGAGGAGGATTGGCAACAGATGTTAGCTCAGGGCTGATCTTCCTCACCAAAAAAAAAAAAAAATTACAAAAATTTTTTAAAAACGGAAAAGAAAACTGTAGGATAGTATCCCTGATGAATAAGATTAAAAAAAAATCCTCAATAAACTACTAGCAAACTGAACTCAACAGCATGTGAAAAGGATTCTACACCATCACCAAGTCGGATTTATCCCCAGCATGCAAGGATCGTTTAACATATGCAAGTTAACTATTGTAATACAATAAATAAAATGGAAGGAAAAACCCACATTATCGTCTCAATAGATGCAGAAAAAGCATTTAACAAAGTATCCATTTGTGATTAAAACTCTCAACAAAATAGGTATAGGAGGAATTTACCTCAATATAATGAAGGCCATATTTGAAAAGCCCATAGCTAACATCATAATCAGTGGGGCAAAACTGAAAGCTTTCCTGCTAAGATCCTGTACAAGGTACAAGGGAAGAATTCCTGACCTCACCACTTCTTTTCAGCATAGTACTGGAAGCCCTAGCCAAAGAAATTAGACAAGAAAAATAAAAGGCATTCAAATCGGAAAGGAAGAAGTAAAATGATCTCTGTTTGAAAATGACAGGATCATAATCATATATGTAGAAGACTCTAAAGACTCAACAACAGCAAAAAACTGTTAGAACTAATAAGTGAGTTCAGTAAGTTGCAGGATACAAAGTCAACATATGAAAATCAGTTGTGTTTCTGTACACAAGCGATGAAGTATCAAAAAGGAAATTAAGAAGAGAATCCTATTCATGATAGTAACAAAAAGAATAAAATACTTAGGAATAAACAACCAAAGAGCTGAAAGACTTGGACACTGAAAATGGAACATTGATGAAGGAAATTAAAGACACAGATAAATGTAAAGATATCCTGTGTTCATGAATTAGAAGAATTAATACTGTTAAAATGTCCATACTACCCAAAGTGACCTACAGATTCAGTGCAATCTCTATCATAATCCTGATGGTATTCTTTACAGAAATAGGAAAATCAATCCTAAAATTTGTATGGAATCACAAAAAGACCCCAAGTAGCCAAAGCAATTTGAGCCAGAAGAACAAAGCTGGAAACATCGCACTTCCTCATTTGAACATACATTGTAAAGCTGCAGTAAGCAAAACAGTGTAGTACTGGTAGAAGAAAAGACGTATAGACCAGTGGGAAGAATAGAGAGCCCAGAAATAAATCCATGCATCTATAGTCAGCATCTTCAACAGGGTGCCAAGAACATGCAGTGGAGAAAAAATAGTCTCTTCAGTCTGCAGAGCCACAGAAGAACGAAACTGGGCCCTTATCTCACACCATGTACCAAAATCAACTCAAAATGAATTAAAGACTTAAATGTAGACCTGACACCGTAAAACTACTAGGGGAAACTAAGGGGAAAAGCTTTTTGACATTGGCTGGGAGATGACTTTTTGGATATGACACCAAAAGCACAGGCAGTGAAAACAAAAATAGACAAGTGGGCTTGCATTAAACAAAAAAGCTTCTGCATAGCAAAGGAAACCATCAACAAAATGAAAAGGCAACCTATGGAATGGGGGAAAAAATTTGCAAATCATATATCTAATAAGAGGTTAGTAGCTAAAATATATAAGAAACTCAATAGCAAAAAAAGAAAAGACCCTCTTCAGAGATGGAGGAAGGATTGAATAGACATTTCTCGAAAGAAGACATATGAATGGCCAAGGAACGGGTACGTGAAATGGTGCTCAACTTCACTAATCATCCAGAAAATGCAAATGAAAGCCACAAGAAGATATCACTTCACACCTGTTAGAATGGCCTTTTTCAGAAAGACGAAAATGCATTGGGGAGGATGTGGAGAAAAAGGAACTTTTGTGGTACTGTTAGTGGCAATGTAAATTAGTACAGCCATTATGGAAGACAGTGTGAGGGGTTCTCAAAAAATTAAAAATAGAACCCCCTTATGGTTCAGCAATCTCGCTTCTGGGTGTGTATCCAAAGGAAGTGAAACTAAAGTCTCTAAGAGACACCTGCACTTCCATGTTTATGTCAGCATTATTTACAGTTGCCAAGATATGGAAACAACCTAAATGTCCTTCAGTGTCAACAGATGAATGGATAAATAAAATGTGGTGTATTTATGCAATGAAATAGTTTTCACCCTTAACAAAGAAAGAAATCCTGTCGTTTGCAACATTATAGATGAACCTGGAGGACATATGCTAAGTAAAATAAGCCAGATGCAGAAAGGCAAATACTGCATGACCCCACTCATATGTACAACCTAAAACAGAAACTCATGGAAGCAGAGAGTAGAATGGTGGTTGCCAGGGGGGAGGGGGAAATGGGAAAATGTTGGTTGAGGGGTACAAAATTTCATTTGTAGAAGATAAATCACTTCTGGAGATCTAATGCACAACGATGTGACTGAAATTAATGATACTGTATTGTATACTTGACATTTGCTAAGAATAGATCTTGTATTCTCACCTCACGCCAAAAAGATAACTGTGAAGTGATGGATGTGTTGATTAGCATGGTTGTGGCGATTATTTCAGTGTACACATATATCAAATCATCAGGTGTACCTTAAATGAATACCATTTTCAACCGTCAACTATACCTTGGTAGAGCTGGAAAAAATATATAAAACCAAAAACTTAGAAAAGAAAAGAACTAGTTGACATAATATTAAAATATAGGAGGAAGGTGGTGTCTCTCTAAAAGATTTGAAAGAAATTGGTTTTTTTTTTTTTTAGAATTTGACGGTTTAGAATTAAAGCCTGAAGTAAGCATATCTGAAACTGTTTTTGACATCACAAATTGGCTTTAACTAGAAGATTCTCCTGCAGTCATTGTTGGATTTTCAAAATCTAACTTACAGTAGCTCAATAAAGATCTTACTAAAAGGAAGAGCAAAGAATCATTGAAAAAAGTAAAGGAGAGGAAGAAGTGGCCTTATCTATAGTCTGTACCATTTATCACTCAGATAATTTTGGAGAAATTCATACAAATTGAATAGGCAGTGAAAACATTTCAGGCAACCCTAATTTGTTGTTCAAAAGAATGGCTATGCTTTGCTATAGGGGGATGTACCAGGAAAGTAAGTTTTTTTTTCATCTAAACTTCATTGAAATTGTAATTTTGAAGCCTCAATCAAGACTTGTCCTTGAAGAAAAATCTCTCCCAGAGGATGTTTGACAGAGCTTTTGTATTAAATAAGTATATTAAGTATTTTATTATCAAGTCTTAGTATTAAGCATAAGGTTTAAATATATTATGTATTTGGTGTTTCATACTTAGTAAATGGGTTTTTTCCCCTAAGATTTAGGATTTTTCATTGCTGTTATGATATTTAAATGAAATTTCAATTTATTACATGGTACTTATAGGAAATATCGGTTCAATCTGTTGATGGTTTGACATTTGAAACAAGTTGGGTAGCATCTATTTTATCAACTGTGTCAGGTTACTTTGTCCCAGGGCAGTGTTATTTCTAAGGCCTTAGTGTCCCACATCACTGCCATCTGTGCCTTCCCCTTTGTTGTCCCTTTAGGTTACTCAGTAGTCAATTACATCACTATGAGTAAATCTTTTTTTTGCTAATTGTTTTGTATAAAATCTGGAGTTAATAGTTATGTGTTATTATCTTCCTTTCTTGGATTTATATGTTGTCTTCCAAGTTTTGCATTGTTTGTATCGTAATATAAAAATTTCAAGGGAGATTTATTTGTGGAAGTAACTTAAGATGTTACAAATGGAAATTTAAACATATCCAATTAATCTTTTATCTTCCTAGATTGTTTCTTGGAATCACTGGTAGATTCTGTATTTATGTCCAAACCAGAGCAAACAAATTGTGAAATTCTTTCATTAGAATATTGAAAAAAATATTTAGAGCTTATTAAATAGAAAGCAAATATTCCTTTTAAAATGAAAGTTGACTTCTTCTATAGTTCACATTTTGGTTAAAAGATGGAATTGCATCTATTAAATGAATTATTAAAGTCTCCATGACATGTACTTAGAGGACTAGTGTTTCCTGGCCAGCAGAGCAAATCAGCACTACAGACCTTATCATGCAAATTGTAAGTTGTTTCTTTTTATTCTTTTTTTTTTAAAAGAATTATAAGATGCATAGGTGCTTTTTGTTTAATTTTGCATTTAAAACATAATGGATAGAAAAGTTTTGTAAAATTTATTTTATAATTTATAATTAATTTGTTTTGATATAAATAAATTTTATTTAGAGAAGAGTATTGTACAAATAAGTTAATATTGAAAATATTAACTTAATAAATATCTTTCTTATATTTATTTTTATGTATATCCTAGTATTTTTCTCATAAACTTTACATAGAAAATGTTCTTTTGTGACAAAATGGAAAGTAGAATTTAAGTAAATTCTGCAATACTTTCAACGTGAAAATACTTTCAGTACTTTCCAAATGGATTTGCTCTTGCTTTTACTTGATAAGACTAGAATTTTATCATTTTCTTTCTATGACCAATTTATCTATAGAAAGTAAAAGCAATTTTACCACTATTATTGAAGCTTGAATATTGACAAAAGTGGTATTTTTAAAAAGTGAATTTTTGTAAATACATATATTCATTTCTAAATATAGAATGAAGATAACTTCTAAAGCCAGTTCAGTATATCTAACATAAATAATCATTAATCTTGGACAAGCTAACCTTCCTGTATTTTCTGGTGAGATATTATTTCTTGTACTTTTTTACTTTGCAGTATAGTCCTTAGATTCTTCATAGGATCATAGAGCTCGCAGAGACCTTATTTATATTTTTATTGAGCGTTGCTAATGAATATCAAGCTTATTCATAGAATACTTTTAGTATTTAAATTTTTATTAACTTTTCAAATATGTCATATAATGTAAGGATGGTAGCATTCCTTAGTTTACAGCATAGTTCTAAAATTAATTTTAGAATGTTTTCAAAAGTATCTTGAATAGGAAATACTATGATTCCATATTTTAACTCATATATTTATTTTGAGAAAGCTGAAATCAGTGGTATTTTTAACATTTTTAGAAACTAAACCATAAAATAGTTTCTCATAATATATGTCGTAAGCTATGTTATCTTGATGATGTGGCTTTTCCTTATTTTTTATATTGTAGATTGGCATATAAGGAAGCAGTGTTGATTGGTGTTTAAGACCATGGGCTCTGGAGTCAGAATGTCTGGGTTCAAATCCAGGTTCTACCATTTCCTAGATTTATGACCTTGGACAAGTTAATTACTCTCTGGGCCTCAGTTTACTAATCTAAAGACTAAGATACTGTGTAGTTCTTACCTATCCTAAAGTTGTTTTGAGCATTGAATTTTAAAATGAAAGAGATTACAGATTACAACAGTGCCTGGCAAATAGGAAGCAATGGAGATGAGTGTTTAATATTTTGAGTGCAGGAGTCAGTGTGCCTTTATTCAAATCAAGATTCTGTCACTCAATAATAATTTTAAGATCTTGAGGATTCTACGTGCTCTTTCTCAGCCTCAACACTCATATCTGTGAACCTGGGTTGTAGTAAGGATTCGTTAGATAATGCTTGTAGTGCATTTAAAACAGCCCCTAGCAAATTATAGGGGCTCGTTAAGTGTTGATATTGTTAATTTTGTTATTAGTTGGTCTTGGTTTTATTGTTTACCGTATTAAAATTTTACAAATTTGCATTATGGGAAAATAGTGCATTAGTGAATTTTGAGTTATTGACTAACTCAAATTTGATTCAGCAAATTTAATTCTTCAAATGTATAATGTTAACCTAAATTTAATTAACTGTGTGCTATTAAATAGAGATTTTGAAAGTTCTCCTTAAGAGGTAATATGCATTTTTAAATAGCATTTACTTGGCTACAGTGGATGATCTAGAATGTTGGAAAAGAGTAGGTTTATGTATAGATAAATTAACCATAACCTAAGACATATGTATGCAGAATGGTTTTATAAGCAGATTCATAGTGTAAATAAGATTTTAGGAGTAAATTTCGTCTTATACTCAATGAAAATATATTTTGTGTTAGTGAGATCTGAGTTAGTGTAATTTAATTTTTTGGCGGTGTATGACATTTATGTCTTTAGGTTAATTTCAGTGGATTTTTCTATTGCAGTTTTATGCATAGGTGAGATTGAGCAAATGTTTTTGTACTTAGAACTCTGACTGGCCAACTTCTAGTTATCACATCATTTCAAATAATATATGTCATTTGAATTCTGAGATAAGGACGAAACATAGAAGTCTGAACCTTTTAAATATTTTATATTAGAAAATAATGGTATTTATTTCTTGCTTTCAACCATATTACCATTTTAAAATTTTAAATACATAAAGTATTTTCAGTGAATGTAGAAAGTGGACATTTAGTCAGGCAATGGATAAAAGGGAGTTGTATGAGTAGTATATTTACATCAGGCATCCTTCACCTTTTCCTGGTGGCGGAAGATCTTTTTAAAAAATTTATCTAAATTCACAGTGTATATTTATCTAAGAATTTGTAAAGGTAGGAGATTTACCAGATTTGCCAGTTTGGTTTGTATTGTCAGTGAAGTCTTTCACATGGAATAGGATAAGCAAAAGGAAAAACTCCCAAATCTTTTATAGCTGACCTGACCTTCATCAGAGCACCACACTAACACTTCCCTCTCTTTACGAGGCATCCACACTGACATGTCTGCTGACTGTCCTAATGTAAGAACACAAAAACTAAACTCATTATCTCTCTCCTTCTACTTCTCTCTTAGCCCCCATACCCTAAACCATATGCCTTTCCTCATATTTTTCCATTTTGGTTAATGACGTTACTATTTACCCATTCACTCAAGCTGGAAACGTGAGAATTATCTTCAGCTTCTCTTTATCTTCATCCTGTTGATGAGGATCTAATCTGTTAGCAATTTTCCTTGAACAAATTCACTCCTCTTCTCTGCCACCACTGCTGCTGCCTAGTTTAAGAGCTCCTCGTAGTTTGTCACCATTTACTCCCTACTACATTCCAGTTTTCTCATTGTTTGTAGCAATATGGTTCGACACGTACAAAATCTTTAGGATGGTTTTGAAGGTTCTTTGATGGTTTGGACCTTGCTTTCATCTCCAGTCACAGCTCCTCTGGTATGTTCTTGATCTTTCCTGAACACTCATTCATTCATTCATTCATTTACAAAGGTTTATATTATGTCAACTACATGGCATTGTGATGGCTGCTTTGAGGATACAGAAGTAAATAAGACAGCCATGACTGTTGCCAGTTAGTGCTTCTAGAATGCCGTGCACATTGTTTCTGTGTCTTAGACCATGCTCTTTCATCTGCCCTTTTACTGTTTAACAGTTTCTATTAATCTTACATACCCTCAAGTGTCATCTCCTTTCTGAAGTGTTTGTAACTTCCCCAGATAGTATTTCTCTTTTGTGTTCCAGTAATACTTTATAGTCGTATGTCTATTATACTACTTACTGTATTATACTTATTTATATAGTTGTTCTTTTTTTTTTTGAGGAAGACTGGCCCTGAGCTAACATCTGTGCCCATCTTCCTCTACTTTATAGGTGGTATGCCTGCCACAGTATTGCTTGACAAGTGGTGCATAGGTCCGCACCCGGGATCAAAACCGGCAAACCCTGGGCCGCTGAAGCAGACCATGCGAACTTAACTGCTGTGCCCCCGGGCTGGCCCTATAGTTGTCCTTTCCCCTGGCTTAAATTTTAAAATGGGAAGGAAGAAGATGAAAGAGGAACACAGAAATAAAGATTGAGGCAAGGTATAGGAAGAGGCAAGAAGAGAAGGAGAGAAGGAAAACAGGAAAAGCAGTGTGAGCACTAGTTAAAAACACAGATGGAGTCAGACAGGGTCTGAATCCTGATCTTCTGCTTGCTAGCTGGGCACATAGTTTAATATCTCCATATCTCACTTTATAATGGAGGTGATAATAGGATAATTGTGAAGCTTAAAGGAGTTAATATATATCAAGTATGTAAAACAGTGAATAGCACATAATTTGGCCATATCTGTTTGTTGCTATTTTATTAGCAATAACTACCTTTCTTAAGTGAGGTGAGCGATATCTTCTCTCTCATGTAGTCTTCTAAGAGATGGGAAATTTTCAGACTGCTTATTATCTAATCCCGCGTGTTCACTTAAGACATCAAGTTGCCAAGTGTGTTTTGGGCCTGGGCTAAAAGGGGAGCTCCTATACATATTTGCTATTTAGAGTGAAATACTGAATATAAGTCTATTGAGCATTTTGTCTCTTCATACCAGATTCTGTCCTGCTTCTGCCTTTCCTAGCTATTAGAAATGCTGATCATAATTCTTCTGTTTTCATTTTTAACTCATCCTTCAGGCTTGATTCACAGCACTGTTTTTATGTCATACGTCTTAGATTCTTTTATTAAAATATCGTTCTCTTTCCTGACTATTCTCCATCCTGAGAATGAGACAGGCAGGGCTGATGTCTGGGTGTAACTTCCTGGTTTGAGTAGCAGGATCTGTTCCTCAGGACCAGCCTGATAGCCAGATAGCACTTCAACCATTCCTGCCACCTCCCGCCTCACTCTCATTGCCCCTCCCTTGCAGTATCACTCTCTGCTCCATCCTCTTCCACGATACTGTTGACCCAGCTTTGAATAGACTATTATGTCATCACTTCTACACATGGGATGCCTGGCTTTCACAAGTAATGAAAAGGTGGGAGATTAAAGCTCTCATCTTTGGCTGGTTGGTGACTTAATTTTACACAAGTGAATTAGATGCTGATTGCCATGGCTCTTCGGATTAAAGAAAAAATCTTGGAGGAGATATTTTAGTTGCTTCTTGAGGTGGAGGAAGAAAGAGTAGGTTGTAGATTGTAGAGGATATTTGCGGTTTAGGATTCATTCTCAACTAGTACTTGAGTATTATATGTAAGACACCGGGGATACAAAAATGTAGTTCCTGTTTAACTCCAAATGACTGACATAGTGACAAATAATGCAAACATTGACAGGACAGAGAGATTGCTGAGGATTGGAGAAGTTGAGAAGATTTTCTCTGTTCTCACTCTACAAAATCTCCGTAGATGATTTCATGTATTCCCTTGAGATCAGATTCTCTTGAGAATCTGGTGGTTCATCATAACAAAGTTTCATTGAGTTTCTGGAATATATGGCGATCTGTCTCTAGACCTTTGCACATGTGCTTTCTTCTGCCTGAAATAGTGTGAATTCAGCTAATTCTTACTAATTCTTAAAATATAATCATAGAGGCCATAACTTTCAGAAAAGCTTATTTGATCCTTCAGCGCTATGATTGTTTCTATGAATCTCATAAATCCTGTTCTTCCCCAGTCATAGCCTTTATTACACCACATTGTAAATGCCTTCCCCAGACTGTTATGGAAGACAGGAACTGTGTATGATAATACCTGGTGTATAGCTCCTGCACCAAAAATGTCTGTTGGTTTAGTGAATGAGTGGGATATGGTAGAAAGGAGACTTGGTCATTCCAAGCAAGGGGATGAGGATGAACAAAAACAAGGTGTGTAGTAATGCATACAGATGGTTCTGAGACAATGAGTGGAACCGTTTGATTGGAGTGTAATACCGAAAAGAGGCTGGAGCTTTGAATGCCAGGTTAAGACGGCCAGAGTTTATTTAATGAAAAAGGGCCATTGAAGCTTTTAGAGGTAAGAATAACAATGTATGTTCTCACAAATATGTTTAAGTAATATACCTGTGCATGGGAAATAATTTTTTCTAATTCTTGTGTTCAAGTTTTTGTAGTACTCTTCAATGGACTAAACGTATAACCATCTTATTTTGTAGACTTCTTTTTTTTAAGATTGTTTCAATCTAGTTTATAGGGAAACTTTTAGAAGATTTGAATAAATACTGTTGAATGAATTGAACAACTCATTAAAGCATGCAGTTTGTTTTTCTTGTAAATGAAACTGTTGTAAACTATGCCGATTTAGAAATATAATTCAAATAAGGCAATAATCTAACGTATGTATTTGGGTTTCCTTCTTATTTGTAGCTTAAAGAAGAATAAATGCTTACAGCTGTGACTTTTTTTTCTCCAGTATCTCCAGAGGCAGTTGGATTTTTGTCAGCTGTTGGGGTGTTTATTATCTTGATGCTGCTCCTTTTTCTCTATATTAATAAGAAGTTCTGTTTTGAAAATGTTGGCGGGTTTCCAGATCTTGGTTCAGGATACAGTACAAGGAAGAATTCACAAGATAAAATTTGTAAGTATCATACTGCTTATCTTATTCTTTTTATCTGTACTGTTCTATTCTATTATTTTTTTAAATATATACAGTAAAAATGGTTTTGACATTGTAAACTAACAGTTGAGCCACTATTCTATGAGCGTAAAAGATCTAAGTAAACTATGTTCAATTTTCTTTCTGTTGCCCATGAATTGCTAATAAATTGCATAAAGATGAATTGTATACTGTCACAGAATGACATTTTTCTTTTTCTTTTTCATATATAGGGCATGCTTTTGAGCCTGTCGTATAAGCAGATATGCTTTAGGAAGGAAGTATCTTGTTGCTTTATATAGCTTAAATCCGTTGTCTCTCTCGAGGCCTTTCTTTAAGTGTCCCTGGAAGGCTTTTGAAAGTATTCACCCTTCTTCTTTACCTGCTGTTGAATTCTCACCTGATGGATAATTTCATTGTTTGGAGAAGGTGTTTTTTCCCCGCTAGTAACTGAGTGTATAGCTATAGTCTGGTTATAAAAATGAGTGTTCCTCTCCCTCCCTTGGTACTGTAGGCATTATATCACTTATTATTACTGGATACTAGGAAAGATGAGGGCTGTGATACTGTTCTTTCTCTTATGTGGAAATTTTCCTTGGAGTTATTTTGTTAAATTATTATAAGAGTTTTTTATTTGCTACTTCCAAAGACCGGCTTATGTAAATGCTGGCAGGAGCAAGCTGAGAATTATAAACGCTAGGTGTTAATTTAGAATTATTTTGAGGAACAAGAGCAGAGACTCCTTGCTTTTCTTGTCTATGTACATGTGTTGGAGAGATGTCTTTCTCTTACTTCTGATAACTTAAGAAGTGATATCCTCATTGTTTATAAAAATCTATTCATTGTTGAATTACATCTGTGACTTTTGCATTGGGAAACGATAGTACTTTGTGTGGTTTTTGATTTGATTAAGTTTAATGTTTCTTGTACTTCAGCCCCACTTTTTGGTCTTTTGTGTAGAATGAACTGGTTAAAGATATCGCTTTAGCAGCCTTCAGTAATTCTCTGGTTCAGCATTTGTGGTTTTTCTTTGGTCTAATGACCCCTTACACTCTTAAAAATGATTGGGGACCCCACAGAGCTTTTGTTTATGTGAGTTATAGCTATTGATATGTACCATATTAGAAATTAAAATTTTAAAATATTGTTTATCAATTTATTTTTTGAAAACCAACAGTAAGCCTGTTAATATAAATCACATTTTTTAATTTTAAAAAACCATATATTTTCTAAAACCAAAAAAAATAGTTTCATGAGAAGAATAACATTGTTTTACGTATTTTGCAAATCTCTTTAATGACTGGCATAAAAGAAAGACACAACCAGATTCTCAGATCTGCTTCTGCATTCGTTCTGTCATGTAGCCTCTGGAAAATGCCAGTGTTCATTTGTGAGCAAATGAAAGTGAAAAAGTTAAATATTCCCTTACTATTATTATAAAAATAGTTTGACCTTGGGATCCATTGGAAAGGTCTCGGGGACCTTCTTAATTTTTCTGAGCCTTGTTTTTCTTTTACTTATTAAATAGGAATAATAATATTTACCTCCTAGAGTTACTGTAAGATCAAGTAAGATAAAATTTGTAAATCGCAATGCCCAGCATGTAGTAGCCACTCAGATGTTCACCCTCTGCTCTCCCGTATTCTAACCTCTGTGCAAAATTGTTTAGATATTTTCCCCTTAACGTTTTTCTTAATTTGTGATATTAATAGTTTGTTTGTAAGGTAAGATAGTTCCCCTACATAGACTATTAATAAATAAATTAAAAGTGCATAGTAAAAATCATTTTTATACTTCTTCTTGCAGGTATAGAATAAAAAATCAGTAGTATTTGAGGGGAAAATATTGTCTTGCTGCTGTTATGGTAGCTATGGAATGGGAAAAAGTGTCATTACATTTAAACCAAGTGGTTTGATTTTTTTTTTTTCCGGAAGAGTCTTTGCTTCAACATATTTCTTCCAAGTACATAATGCATTTACAGAAAGAGTAAAAGGCACAATGTGAAATACTAATATTGAGCTGATGAGTAGCAACATTTAGGTAAATATTAAATTCAAATTCAAAAGTGGTTGATATTTTGAGAAGAGAAAATTCCGTTATTGCACTTTTTAGGAACAAGGAAGTAGAAAATGGCATTTTTCAAAAATTTTCAGCAGAATCTACCTTCAGTGTCCTCTCTGGTAGACACAATCAGTAATGCCGTAGAAGATTTGACCACTGCTGTTGGGGAAGTCAGCTATGCTTTAACTGACTCAGTTGCTGAACAGGTAACAAGTATGATCAATGGCTTTCGCCCAGAAGAGGAAAGCTCTGCAGCAGTAGAAGCTGGAGAGATGTCTAAACCAGAAAATGCCATGTTACCAGAAGTTTCCAAAAACCCTAATTGTCAGAAAACGCAATCCAATTTAGAGCACCGAGCAAATCAAGTAAGTTGTTATAATGCTTCAGTTTCACGAGAGCAAGATCAAGGAATGAATGAAGAAAGAATATTTAAACATATTAATGGTAGGCAACAGACTCTATCAAAATATCAAGAAACCGATAATGCTGGTGATTCTTTGAAAGACCACATGAGCGGTGGTAGGATATCAGTTATCAAGCAGAATGCAAGGGCTGGATCTACTTGTCAAGATCTTGAACGTACTGACAGATCTAAAGAAATTGGATTAGGAATTTCCAATAATGGTAGGAATGATTTGAAGGAGGTAAGAGATCGAGAAATGAAAGAAAATCATTTAAAGAAAGCTGAGAAACATGTTAAAAGTAAAGGATCCAAAGGGAATGAATGTTCAGGAAATGAATATTCTCCAAAAGATATTTTGGCAAGCAATAGACATATGATACGGAAATCCATTAAGAAAGAAGATACACATCCAGCACCAGCAACTAATTCTAAAGATAAGTTACATGGAAAAATCAAAGAACAAATGAATCCAACAAAATACTACAACATAAAAGGAGACATAAAAACAAAGAAAAATGAAGCCACTTCTGCCAAGAAAGGAGAAGCAAAGAGTAAGGATGAAAAATATTCTAAGATAATACCAGAAAAAGGTGAGGTCTCCTAATGTGAGTTTGAGTGATGAAATTTTTTCTTGATTTTTCAAATTAGGAAAGCATCATCCAAATTTCTGATCTTTCCTCTACGTCTGTATATCTAACTTAAGACTTTCTTGAATCCTCTTACTAGGAGACGTCTTTATAGTCCTTCAGTTTATTCTTATAAGCACTTCAAGAACATTCATGTGATTTGTTCACCACTAAGCTAATATTGCCACTGGTCCCTGTGTTATTTGGCCAATTTTTAAGGGCCTTAATTTTTCCTAGTGTTTTTCTTAATGTTTCATTTATTTTGCGTTTCTGTTTCATTTATTTTACAACCAGAAACTCCATGGTTTTCTTAAAAGTGTGCATGCTTTAGTTGGAATTTATTTGGTGTGTATAGTTGAAATTAAATAATTATGTCTTTTTGTAACTAACCCCTAAGTCTTTTACACAGTGTTGTTCTTCACATCATTCCTGATAAGAATCTGTGTCAAATGTTTTATATTTTTACTTGAGAGCAATAGATTTTATTTTGTTGATTAATTTGCTTCAGGACATGTGTCTATTCATTTAGCCATACATTAAGAATTTTATATGACTTACGATGTTTACGACAAATATGCATGAACAAGCTATTATTATTCATGAGGTCTCTATGTAGAATTAAGATTCTAACTACAGCATTTGTAGTTTTCAACCACAATATTTGTGACAATTTTCAAAACAATTAACCAAGAGTTATTTGGTTTTGGTTACAGAATTGCTTCATACTGCTAGTAGTTAGTTCTGGTAATACCTTAGTTATTTCATTAATGCTGATCTGATCACAATGCCAAAAGTACACTGGCTTTTGTTTATAAAATGTATATCTGGAATTTTTCTTTAGATTCTCATAAAATAACAAAAAACTGAATAGCAGTAGAAATGAGGAAGACTTTTTGACTTTTGCCACGACTTCATACATAATAGGGATCTGCTATTTACCAACTATATGAATGATTTTTAATGAGCTAATTAAAAAGGAATGCCAGGTTTTGGAAATAGGTTCATTTTGGAGTCTATTCTTCTAGCAGTTTTTTGCATGTCAGCTTCACTGGGGTTTGCTAGCCTTGGTTTAGTTTTGGTAGCCTTGTTTCTTGAAGTAGCAAAAATAAAGAAATAAAATTAAGTAGAATAGTTGGTGTTATTTTATTCAGAAAATAACAATAGGTTTGATGCTAGTAATGAATACTTAAGAAGTAACAATGCAGAATTTTTAATTTTGTTTTGACTTGTTTTCACTAGGAAGCGTGCTGATACCTAAAGAAACCAAATATCTGAGCATTCTAGGTTATAGTCAGTACTAAACTTAAACGTATTATGTTCTAAAATCATTTTGAAAATCGTTTGACCCATAGATTATCCCCTCAGATAGCTGAACTGTAATATTACTAGTACCTGTGTTCTAGGTTCTGACGTAGACCATATAAGGTATAGTAAGAGGAAGAGGAGTTTTCCTTCTCCATTTCTGAATGTAGGGCTACCTCAGGTAGTATTTTGTAACAGGTGGAGTGTGACTATGGAATTTCTAATTACCTTCCTCAGAGCTCTCCTGCTGCCTTAAGACCACCACCATGGTGTCCCACAAATGCTCTGAACTGAGAATCAGAGTGCCTGGTTCTAGAACAGATCTGCCATCATCTCGGCACCATCCAAATGGGATGATGGGAAAGTTTTGCATACCTGTATGCTCCATATAGTAACCACTAGCCACACGTGGCTAATGAGCACTTGAAATGTGGCTAGTAGCACTGGGGAACCAGATTTTAAATTTTGTTATTTTTAATTAATTTAATTTAAATAGCTGTACGTGGCTAGTGACTACATGTTAGGCAGTGCAGAATATCACATTGGTCATAATTTTACCCTTTTATGGCTTTACTGTACTGAATTAAAAAGTGGAACTTAGACTATTGACAACCAAGCTCCCTTACTTCTAATGCTAAGCATTCAACTTCTATCACATATTTAAAATTATTTATCCTATGTCTCTTCACCTGAATTTCAAACCTTGATTCCTTTAGTACAGGTGATCTCAACTGAGTATAAAGAGAAAAGTATCTAGACTGAATTAATAAATTCTACCTGCTGTGGTCTCTTCATCCTACTAGAGTTGTTTTGTAATTCTAAGAAAGTTGCATCTTGGTTTAAATGAATCTCAACATGGTGCGGTTTCAAAATTTTTACCTTTAAAAAAATGGTAATATAACTAGTACTTTTAAAAGTAAAATAAAATTTATACCCCTTGAAAAATTTATTTGAAATTTAGATATATTTAAGTAAAATTTTCCTAGTAATTCGGCCTTTCAAAGATAGTAATTGTTTGGTGACTATTCTTCCAGACATTTTTGTGTGTGCATATAAACATATACTGCATGTGTGTGTGTGTGTATATTGCATGAAGGTGTGTTTATATTTTTAAATGATAATGAAGTATACCTTCTATTTTATAACCTTCTCTTTTCTCTTAATGTGATGTCATGTGATGTTATTCTTTCCCTGTGAGTACTTGTAAGTTTGCCTCCTCATTTTTATTGATTACTTAGTATTATCATTGCATAAATAGTTCATAATTTACTTAAGGCCCAAAGATGGACATTTAGGTTATATTTTATTTTTGTTTTCTTTTGCTATTAAATGCAACACAATTCACTAATTGTCTCAAATATTATATCTTTGCTTACCTGTTAATTATTTTCTTAGGATGAATTCTTAGAATTGGTAAATTCTTAGAAATGGATTAAACACTATGCAGGCTTAAAAGTTTGATATGTATTGCCGAATTGCTCTCTAGAAAAGTTGTACCAGTAATAATTTCACCGATAGTATGTCTGCTCATTTCTCTGTTCCACTCCTAGCACTAAGCATTGTCAGTTTTGAAAATTTTGGCCAGGATGATAAGCAAAAATGTCTCTTCTGACGTGAATTGTTTGAATCAGGTCCATAGTTACTGGCAGTCCTTAAAATTTCTTTTGTGTGTTACTGAGCCTTTAAAAAAATAGTGTAAGATGACGAGCCCTATTAGTATTTCCTTTATCTGTAACATGGTTGGAAAATCCCTGTGACTAACATTATTTGTATAATTAGAATATACAAACCAATCTTTTTCTATTAAAACATAAAAATCTAAGTCTTGGGCTTCTTAAATGAAAAAATCCTAATTCTCTAAAGCTCAAAGTTCAGGTTGTGTGTGTATACATATATGTTTATACATATGTGTGTTTGTATGTATATGGATATATATGAAATCATATGTATTATATATAATATGTATATGTAATGTATAAAAATTGTAGCAAGTTCATCATTCTTTATTGCATTAAAATTTTAATTTCTTCTCCTTATTCCAAATAGATAATTCCTACATGGACAAAGATGAGCATTGTTCATCCTCTGAAAGTGAAGATGAAGCACTGGGTAAATATCATGAGGCCTTATCCAGAACACACAATTCCAGACTACCCGTGGCAGATTCTAGACAAAAGAACTATACTTGGGAAACAAGACAAAAATATAGTCCTCTATCTGCAGAGTATGATGGATACAGTAGTGAAGCATCAATAGATGAAGGTAAGATAGTTAATTATTTTGTTTTTCTAGATGACACACTGTGGTATTAGATTATTTGTGTCTGAACTTCTAGGCATCTCTTTGCACAATAAACATAGCACATACAGTAGAGTCACATTTCTGGAAATATAATTTATTCAAATTTAGATCTTTGAACTTTAGCCAAAACCCCAAACACCCAAAAGCAAAACACCAAATAATTTAAATACAATAGTAATTCTAGCTGTTTTTGCACAATGAATACATGCCTAACAAGTTTGAGATGGAAGATGTGAATCTGCTGTTCTCTCAGATGGAATCATTTCCTAAATATCTGTTATAGGAACTGATACAGTCTAAAGTATCTCATAATGTTGAATATGATTCCAGTGTATAAATGCATTCTTTTTCATTCAATATGGCCCCTAAACATGAGCCAAATATTTCATGTTACACACAGAAGAAATGGTGATCTGTCCTATGTGGGAGAAAAAACCATCTGAGATAAATGTATTGAGAGCTGGTGCTAGTTTATACTGTGCTTTGAAGGCGATTCAAGAAATTTCTAAGGATTATTTTGTCTCTAATTGCTTTTTTTGCTTTTTGCCTCATGTGCTGACATTGGCTTTAGAACTCAGCCTATGTAGAAGATAAAATTCCACTCTCACATGTTTTTACATCGTTCCATAAGAGAAATAAAAAATATTTTGCCATTAATTAAAGCATATTTATTTCCACATTTAAGTAAGTTGTTCATGTGCTTGATACAACGTATGGACTGCTCCTAGTAATTATGATCTTTATACCCAGATGTAAAGAAAAGAGCATATATTTTAGATAGCATTTTTCTTGTTATACCAAACACGAACTATCTTTAATTTTATAGTTGTGGTGTTTTGGGCCTGTTACTGTTGATGACTTAAAGTCTTATCCCAGCACATACAGTTGTCAAAGGAGCTAAATCATCTATTTTGTATTTGGCTTAAGGCTAAGTGAAGATTGATGTACCTCCCTTTTTATTTTTGCTAGTACATAGGTATCATAAGTTAATCGAATACTAAGTGATTACTGTAGAAGGCTCATTGTGAGATATTGGGGAAGAAATAAAAAATATTAGACGTGGGCTGTACCCTCAAAAATACCTTTCTAGAACTAGAGGAAATAAGACATGTGCTTACAAAGATAACTAAACAATGCAGAGCATTAAAGGCAGTCCCCAACTTATCTACAGCACCAGCACGTGAATAGTAGAGCAGAAAGAGAATGGGTTTTGAAGCCTGATTCTTGTTCACATTCTGGCTCAACCTTGGGCAGTATAGTTCATTATTTTGAAGTTTGTTTCATTGTCTCTAAAATGTGGATAATGCCTTCCTGATAGGGTTGTCATATGAACATTAAATGATGTATGTGGTAGTTTTTAGCATAGTGTCTGCACCTGATAGATAAGTGATTGATAAATGGGAGTTGTAGGTAAGGGTAGTGAAAACGGTGATGGTGGTGATAGTAAGCAGTCATGAGCAGGCCCTGAGTTTATAATCTGCAACCCTAGACACTTTCCTTTTTGCAGCTTCTGTTTAGGACTTTGTTTTTCCCTGCTCCCTCTTTCTTCCTCCCACTCTGTACGCTCCTCTGCTGTCTTGATTGCTTCTTCCCTGTAGTCCTGTTATTCTAGCATGGCTCTATAGTCTGTGGGAGCAGCGCTGAGGAGAGAAGCATAACCTCAGCGGCTCTTCTCTTCTAGCCCAAACCTCTGACTGGTACAAGTGCCCTGGAATCACCTTCTCATTTCATTTTACCTATATATTTAGGACCCACCTGTACTTTCCCACCTTTTCTACTCTAAATTATTGATAAAACATGCAGGGTAGATTGATTTTAAGCATTTTGAAGTTAGATTTATTTCTTTCATAAGCATTTATTGAAAGCCTTTTATGTGCCATACTAGATATTGTGGATATAAAGATGAATAAAACAAACTTCTTTCAAAGAGCCCACAGACTGGAAGAGGAAGTCCAGTGAGTATATGTGTAATATAATGGGATAAGAGGTCTGTTAGTTACGTGAACAAAGTTCTATATTAATACAGAGGGAGAGGTGACTCAGACTTTGTTTGGGAGGTTGAGGATATGGGGAAGTCTAGTGAAGTCCTCACAGACTAGGTGAACTGGACTTGAGTGAGAACTAGTTCAACAACCATGAAGTGGTGATTGCATGAAAGCCCAAGAGTGTATTTCAGTGTCCTTACCTTAGGATCTGTGTTTGGAGAAGGGGCAGGTAATAGGATTGAATGCCAGGCATAGGAGTTTGGATGCTGTCTACAGGAAATGTAGATCCCTGAAAGGTTTTTCAGTTGGACACTGTGGCACTTTTAGGTCAATATGTTTAAGAAAGATTATTTAACTATTGTAACAGAGATGAATTGGAGGTAGGAGCTACTGGAGGCAGAAAGGACGAGTTAGATAAACAATGATGAGATCCTCATTAGCAGTGAATTTAGGGACAAAGAATTGGTAGATGTAGGGATGGTCTCAGTCTGTGTTGGTAAATGACTATAGGATGTATAGGGGTAGGAAATAAAATGGAGAGAGAGATGAGATCTGAAGCCCACAGTGCCTCCCTGAATAAGAAGTCTGGATTTAATTTGTTAGCCACTAAGAACTCACTAAAAGTTTTTCGCCAAGGAACCGTGATTGGGAATGTGCTTTAGAAAGATTAGTTTAGTAACAGAAAGACTATAGGAAAAGACACCAGTTAAGGAGGTCTTTGGAGTAGTCTGTGGGAAATGGTAAAAATCTGAATTACAGTAGTGGCAGTGGGCATGTAGGAGGGTAGGAGAGATATTAGAGAGATGCAGTTTATTGGATTTAGGAACTGAGTGTATTTGGAACACTGGAAAAAAGGAAGAAAGTGTCAAAGATGACACTGGTTTCCAGCATGTGTAGCTAGGAGAATGCTGAGGTCATTCATGTAAATAGGAAATCCAGAGAGGGATCTATTTTTTTGTTGGAAGTAGTGAAAGGTGGGAGACAAAAGTGGTTTTATATATGCGATGAAGCAGGATATTTAAGCAGTGGGAAATGGCTATGGATCTTGAAATCATGAATGGGATTAGGGAGAGAGGTTTTCAGATCATATATCCTTAGAGATAGAAACCATGGGCATGGATTAAATTGACGAGGGAGAATGTATAGAGAGAAAAGATAAGAGAAATATTTCATTTCTTGAACAGGAGAATTAAGGGTGTAAAGAGAAAGTAAAAGTGATAAAGTGGAGAATCATAAGAATATGTATTGTATTTTATCAACCATGGAAGGAGAGTTTTGAATGCTGCAGAGAGATTGGGAAGGATGAGAATTCAAACAAGCCCCTTTGTCCAATAGAAGTTGATCAATTACTTGCAATTTAAGTTTTAGTAGTATAGAATAATGTTAGATTGAATGTTATTGAGGAAAGAATAAGTGATAAGAAAGTGTACATTTGCTGCCTATACTTTCTTACCGCTTACTCTCTCCTTATCAACTCTCAGAGTCAAGACAGAGGTAGTTGAAGGGGTTTGTAAGCCAAGAGTTCACCTTCTCCCTCCAACTCAACAATAGTGAAGCCTTCTCTGGTATATAATCAGGAAGGAGGGGCATTTGCTTCTAATACACATTTGAGTCTCCACCACATGGTTGTGCCTCTGCATAGCTGACTCAGCAGAAATACTGCTCAGTTCATAGCTGGTCACCTAAGAGGACTACTGAGTACAGTTCTCTTGGTAGAATTTGGTTCGTTTTCCTAAGGTACAAGTAAAGGGATGAATAGAGTAGATTATGCTTCTTTTTACAACTCTGACCTTTTATTCTGCATATTATTCTGCAAATTTATAAAGATGAGATTTGACTAATGTGGGTTGAGGTAACTAAAGGAATTACAAGGTAGAGGGAAACATTTTTAAATGTTCACTTTTTTACATGACATGCTGTTACCTCATTAGTGCTGATAAGGAACCATTAGTCCATTTCTCAACACTCTGGATAATTCCAGTAGAGAAGCTTTGGAACAGCCAATATTAGAAACATCTGTGAGAGCAGAGGGTCAAGGAGGGCCTGACTAGGGATTAGGAGAGACCAGTGCAGGAGAACTTTGTGACCAGGTGGTAAGAACTTGCAGAGCTCCTACTGTACTTGACTGTTAGTTTCTGCACACATCGACATATTTAATCTTCACTGAAACGCACTGTAGTAGGTAAGATTATACTGTTTTACAGAAGTAGAAAGAGATTTTAGATCGAATAACTAATTTTTAACCTGAAGTCGCACAGTAAGTTATAAAAACTGTATTTGTCAAGTCCACTGCATAATAAAGGTTGTTTTAGCTTTGGTTAGGTCGTCACTGCCACTTTCGTATTCTCCCCAAGTCTATTTCCTGCATGATTAACCCATTCAGTTGGGTCCTTTAGAACAGTTTATATGTTACAAATCTGAAATACAGATATTCTATAAAAGGTAAGAGAATGTGATGGCTTATTTGTTGATCATGTTTTCTCCTCTAGGTGGCCATATTAATCTTCCATTTTTTTGAGCTACAAAAGGGGATGATGTCTATAAGAAATTTTTCTAGGAAAAATAAACATTAAAATAATTTGTCAAATTTACTTTGTTCACAATTTTAATTTATTTTTACTGTGTTCTTAAAATTAAGGGCATTTTCTGGTAATCCTCTTATTTTAAAAAGGTTTCAGAATTAAATAGTAGGTTGTGGATACTTGTTTAAGTTGTAGGATAGACCAGCGTCTCAAATTCCACTCATGCTAATTAATACTTTCCATTTTTATATTAGATAGGAGAAGCCTATTAAAGATGATTTTATATGAAGGACAAATTTAGTGTAAAATTATTAGAATATCTTTCTGTTATTTGTAGCTTTTCATTCTTGGTTCACCATAGAGATTACCAACTATATTTACATATTGTGGCATAGCTGTATTTTAAGTCATAAGACGTTATTTTTTTGGGTGAGTTAATTTAAAATGCTGTTAAGGAATAATTTTCAGCATCACTTATATCTTGGGGTATATAGCCCATATATACCCACACACCTGTCATTCTCTTTAGTATGGCTACTTCGCAAGTTCCATGCTATTAGTTTTGATATTATCTTAAAATTAGGGGCATTAAAACATTTTCCTTAATTCCTTTTATTTAAATGTTACTTTTAAGATAATTTAATGCTTAAGAGTAGTAAATTCAGGGCTGGCCCCGTGGCCGAGTGGTTAAGTTTGCATGCTCCGCTGCAGGCGGCTCAGTGTTTCGTTGGTTCGAGTCCTGGGCGGGGACATGGCACTGCTCATCAAACCATGCTGAGGCAGCGTCGCACATGCCACAGCTAGAAGGACCCACAACGAAGAATATACAACTATGTACCCGGGGGGCTTTGGGGAGAAAAAGGAAAAAAATGAAATCTTTAAAAAAAAAAAAGTAATAAATTCTTTATGTTTATATTTTCTTTAAGTTCATTTTAACTGCTTTATAAAATTCTTCTATTAATTGCCACAATTTCTTTGTGAAGAAAGTAAGTACAAAAGAAAATCTGTATTTTCCAGATGGCTTTGACTCAAAAGTGTTTTTTCTTCAAATATTGAAATTATGTATATTACAAGGTTTATTTAGATTTTTGGTAAACTTTTTCTTTGATTTCAGGTTTTTGTTCGTGAACAGTTCTCTGAAGAATTCTGTGTGCGTGTATGTGTGCGTGCTTTAAATGCGACCAATCAGAAGAGAAATTGTCTTGAAGACTTTTCCTGCATCTTTGTGTTTTGGAGATCTTTTTATGTGATGAGATCAGTTGCTCGCAGTAGAGTAGGTTTCTTACTGCTTTTGCAGGCCACCTGTGACCTATATGATGAGAAGTCTCTGCAATTTAGGTAAAGGTACAGCCTGCTGGGTGGATGAACTAGAAAAAGGTACCACCTTAGGGCAGACAGTGTGCTGTGAGAATACAGTTCAGTGAGCAGGTAGGACCTGTGTAAGAAGAAAAAGGCATCCCTTCCTCCAGGGGTAAGATTTGGCAGCTCCAACACAGGCTGTATTTCAGCATCCCCCTCAGCCAGGTACTTCTTGCAGTGCACAAAACACACAGCCATACACAGTGGCCCTGAACACCTGTGTGTGTGCGCTGCCAATCTTAAAAGAAGTTGGTGGGATTGCTGTGTTTTCCATGGTGAATCTGTATAGATCCTTCACAATTTTTTTCTTTTTATCTGAGATACTTGTCTGATAGTGGGTAGCTAGAATTATAGCAATTAAATGATAAACATCAAAGATATCCTTAATTAATTGATCACAAAGCTGACACCCAGGGATGTGCAACTTTACTAAGATCATACAATTTATACAACTTTACTAAGAGGCCTGTAAGTGTTTGTAACAAAAGAACAGGTCAATGCTCTTAAAAAGAACTATTTGGTAACCAAGTGAGTAGATAAGAGATACACCAAAAATTGAACATGGGCTGTGTCCATTGCTAGGGGTTGAAGCATGTCTGGTAAGTGGAGGAATAATGCTAATAGCAATCTGGCAATTACTGGGACCTGACACATCATCCACAGGTTTCTGTTAGCAGAGCCTGCAGAGCGTCAGTCTCAGATATGTTTAGGGAGCATTACATAGAGTGACAAGTGGACTGACAATAATCTTATTATCTGAGGGCAACAGTGGGTGTTTAAACTGACTGAATATCTGTATTTGCTGTAAGTTCAAGTTTATCAACAAGGTAGATCTCGTAGGAAGCTATCCCTAATGAGGGAGGCAAGTCTATTTGTATTCTAGGATGTGAGATGGTCTCTTTAAGGAGATATAATGGAAAACTTGAAGCTACTTCTAAAGGCTGTTCTTAACATGGCTGTCAACTCTGAAGCCCAGGAAAACCCTGCCTTGTTTGGAGTGAGGTGGAGGTCTGGAGGACAGCTCAGTGGGCAGGCCCTGAGATGAAGGAGCCCTCACAACAGAGGGATGTTTATTAACGTGGCTATAGTAACATTTATTTCTACTGTCTTTCAGGTACTGCTAAAATCTTTGTATAGAATATTTAATTTTATCCTTACAGAAATCTTGTGATTCAGTTATTTATTTATAATCCCATTTTTGGAAAAAGCAGCATCTTAGAGAAGTACATTAGCATGCCCACATTTACACCGTGGAAGAGCTGGGATGCACATCCAGGTTCACTTGGTTTCAGAGCTCAGGTGCTTGAACACTCTAATATGCTATAGCAGGTACTCTCCTACCTTGTACAAGAATAAAGAAACTATTGTTTCCTCTAAGGATGCTGTCTCATTGTTCTAAGAGAATCCCATGAAGATTTTGGCCACCTAGGAAAAGAAAAGCATACAACTGAGAAATCCCTGGGGTTTTGGTCTGAAACTCAGATATGAAGCACTTATTATGCCTGCTGTATTTAGCCAAAAAACTTGGGCAGCCTTTCTGCAAGTGGTTTGTATGCAGACTTCTTATCCTTAGAACCCAATACAGAAAGTTAGGGGAAATACTAGTGATTTGTCACTATTCCTGCTAGGTTTATTCCAAAAAAGCCAGATGGGTTTATTGAGATACTACAAAACTTCACTATGATGGACTCTTGTTAGAATTCACTTAGAGGGGCTGGCCCGGTGGCACAGCGGTTAAGTTCGCACATTCTTCTTCTCCGCGGCCCAGCGTTCGCCGGTTCGGATCCCGGGTACGGACATGGCACCACTTGGCAAAAAGCCATGCTGTGGTAGGTGTCCCACGTATAAAGTAGAGGAAGATGGGCACGGATGTTAGCTCAGGGCCAGTCTTCCTCAGCAAAAAGAGGAAGATTGGCAGTAGTTAGCTCAGGGCTAATCTTCCTCAAAAAAAAAAAAAGAATTCACGTAGATAAGATGAGAGACTTTAGGATTTGGTTCCTATGGGAACTTTTCCAATTATCTAGGATACAGGAATCTAGAACTAGCCTCCTGTCATCTCAAGATATGATCACATTAAGAATTCCACACCAAGAGCAAGAGGATATGTACAGGCAGCATGCCATATGTGCCTGTGGTGTCACACCTTAGTTTTATTGTTCTTTTTTAATGTTTTGATAGAACTCTTGACTGTAGACCTCTGCTTTAGAGTATGTGATAGGAAATTTAGGAAGCCCCACCTAATATTTTAAGTCTTTGTAGTAGTTTCAGCAGTAAAGTTATTGCTACCAGTATGGTTTTCAAGAATAGTTCCAGGAGCAGTAAGAAGGCAGCTGTTGTGAATATGAGCATGTTTGGTGAGCGTAAACTAGTCAGCCAATAAAGACCTGCAGCTTACCGTACTGATGGTCTGGTAGAAACTTGAACAGTAAATACAAAGAAGTTAATGGCTTTCCCTCTTGTTCATTCCACCCAGAATCAACCACCATTAATCTTTAGCATACTGTTTTCTAGAAATTTTTTATGACTATAATTTAAAAGTTTATATGGATATATGTGATTACATTTCCCTTTCAAAGTTTAACCTGTTAGAAAACAAGATGTTCCCTTATCTTGATCCCTTCCCCCTTCCCAGAGGCAACCGTTTTTATAAGTTTGTATACACCCTTCCAGTCTTTGTTTTCATACTTTATATACACACACAAACTGTTCATAGAAAGTATACATCTGTATGTTTCTAGACTTACATAAATGGTTTCATCGAAGGTTCCTTTTCCCCAAGGAAAAAGGACAGTGAAGTAGACAGTGAGTGAAAGGAAGTCAAGAAATATCAGTTAACAGAACAGGCTAGGTAAGATCAAAATCTTCCTCATTAGACTCAGAATTTCTTAAGACCATAGACTGAGTCTTCTATTTTGAAATTCCCCTCTCCTCCTATCACCTCATGCCTAATGTAATCTGATTAAAGCCATTAAGTCATTTTTTAGGGTGAATTTATGTCTTAAAGAGATAATTATTCTAAATTAATCTACAGTTAGTGGACCACTAGGAAGATTCTTTACAGTTAGAAGTTTCTAAATTATCACTTGTCTTTCTTTTTTTAAAATTGAGGTAACATTAGTTTATAACATTCTATAGATTTCAGGTGTACATCATTATATTTCGGTTTCTGTGTAGACTACATTATGTTCACCACCCAAAGACTAATTGCCATCCGTCACCATACACATGGGCCCTATTACCCCTTTCACCCTCCTCTCTCCCCACTTTGGCTCTTGTAATCACCAGTCTAATCTCTTTATCTGTGTGTGTGTTGTTGTTTTTATCTTCCACTTACGAGTGAAATCATATGGTATTTGACTTTCTCCATCTCACTTATTTTGCTTAGCATAATCCCTCAAGGTCCATTCATATTGTCACAAATGGCAAGATTTCATCCTTTCGTGGCTGAGTAGTAGTCCATTGTGTATGTATACCACACCTTCTTTATCTATTCACCCATTAATGGACATTTGGGTTGTTTTCAAGTCTTGGCTATTGTGAATAATGCTATAGTGAACATAGGGTTGCAAGTATCTTTTTGACTTAGTATTTTCGTGTTCTTTGGATAAATACCCAGAAGTGGAATAGCTGGGTCATATGGTAGTTGTATTCTTAATTTTTTGAGGAATCTCCATGCTGTGTTCCATAGTGGCTGTACCAGTTTACATTCCCACCAGCAGTATATGAGGGTTCTCTTTTCTCCACATCCTCTCCAATACTTGTTAATTTTAGCCATTCTGACGAGTATGAAGTGGTATCTCATTGTAATTTTGATTGACATTTCCCTAATAATTAATGATGTTGAATATTGTTTCATGTGCCTGTTGGCCATCTGTTTATCTTTTTTGGAAAAATGTTCAGATCCTTTGCCTTTTTTTAATTAGGTTGTTTGATTTTTTTGTCATTGAGTTGTGTGAACTCTTTATATATTTTGAATATTAACCCCTTATCAGGTATATGATTTGCAAATATCTTCTCCCAGTTGTTAGGTTATCTTTTTGTTTTGTTGATGGTTTTCTTTGCTGTGTAGAAGCTTTTTGGTTTGATATAGTCCCATTTGTTTATTTTTTCTTTTATTTCCCTTGCCTAATGAGACATGGTATTAAAAAAATACTGCTAAGACAGATGTTGAAGAGAGTACTGCCCATGTTTTATTCTAGGAGCTTTATGGTTTCGGGTCTTACGTTCAAGTCTTTAATCCATTTTGAGTTAATTTTTGTGCATTGTGTAAGACAATGGTCTACTTTCATTATTTGCTTATGGCTTTCCAGTTTTCCCATTACCATTTATTGAAGAGACTTTCTCCATTGTATGTTCTTGGCTTCCTTGCCATCTGGTCCTAGACTTTTGTTTTTTGGGGTGTTTTTGATTACTGTTTCAGTCTCCTTACTAGGGATTGGTATATTTAGATTTTCTATTTCTTCTTAATTCAGTTTTGGAAGGTTGTATGATTCTAACAATTTATCCATTTCTTCTAGAGTATCCGATTTGTTGGCATATAGCTTTTCACAGTATTCTCTTATAATCCTTTGTATTTCCATGGTAGCTGTTATAATTTCTCCTCTTTCATTTCTCATTTTATTTATTTGAGTCTTCTCTCTTTTTTTTTTTTTTTGGTGAGTCAAGCTAAAGGTTTGTCAATTTTATTTATCTTTTTGAAGAACCAACTCTTAGTTTCATTTATCTTTTCTATTGTTTTTCCAGTCTGTATTTCATTTATTTCCACTCTGATTTTTATTATTTCCTTCCCTCTACTCATTTTGGGCTTTGTTTGTTCCTTTTTTTCTGGTTCCTTTAGATGTATTGGTAGATTGTTTATTTGAGCTTTTTCTTGTTTCTTGCAGGAGGCTTGTATTGCTAGATACTTTCCCTCTTAGTACCACTTTTGCTGTATCCCATAAATTTTGGTGTGTTGTATTTTTATTTGCAGTTGTCTCCAGGTATTTTTTAATTTTTCCTTTGGTTTCTTTGTTGACCCAGTAGTTGGTCAGTATCATTTGTTTAATCTCTGCATATTTGTGACTTTCCCAGTTTTATTCTTCTAGTTGATTTCTAGTTTCATACCATTGTGGTCAGAAAATATGCTTGCTATTATTTCAGTCTTCCTAAACTTATTGAGACTTGTTTTGTGGACTAAGTGATCTATCTGAGAGAATGGTCCATGGGCATTTGAAGAGAATGTGTATTCTGTAGTTTTTGAATGAAATGTTCTGTGTATATCTACTAAGTCCATCTGGTCTAATGTGTCATTTAAGGCCAGTGTTTCCTTATTGATCTCCTATTTGGATGATCCATCCATTGATGTGAGTGTTAAAGTCTCCTATTACTATTGTGTACTATTTCTCCTTTTGTGTCTGTTAATAATTACTTTATATATTTGGATGTTCCTATGTTGGGGGCATAGACATTTGCAAGTGTTATGTCCTCTTGTTGGATTGTTCCCCTTATCATTATGTAGTGCCCTTCTATGTCTCTTGTTACAGTTTTTATTTTAAAGTCTATTTTGTCTGATATAGATATTGCTACCCCAGCTTTCTTTTCATTTCCATTTGCATGGAGTATCTTTTCCATGCCTTCACTTTCAGTTTCTGAGTGTCTTTAGGTCTAATGTGCGTCTCTTGTATGCAGCATATATACAGGTCTTATTGTTTTTTTATCCATTCAGTCACCCTGTATCTTTTTTTTTAAGGCTATTTCTTTATTTTTCTTTTTAAAGATTGGCACCTGAACTAACAATTGTTGCCAATCTTTTTTTCTTCCTGCTTTATCTCCCCAAATCCCCCTGGTACATAGTTGTATATCTTAGTTGCAGGTCCTTCTAGTTGTGGCATGTGGGATGCCACCTCAACGTGGCCTGATGAGTGGTGCCGTGTCCACACCCAGGATTGGGACCAGTGAAACCCTGGGCCACCACAGTGGAGTGTGCAAACTTAACTGCTCAGCCACGAGGCTGGCCTCACCCTGTGTCTTTTGATTGGATCATTTAGTCAATTGATATTTAAAGTAGCTATTGATAAGAGTGTACTTATTGCCATTTTGTTACTTTTTTTCTGGGTGTTTTAGTAGTTCTTCTCTGTTCCTTTCTTCTCTTGTGATTTGATGGCTTTCTTTAGTACTGTGTTTGGGTTCCTTTCTCTTTATTTTTTGTGTGTTTATTATAGATTTCTGGTTTGTGATTACCATGAAGTTCAGATATAATAACCTATGTAAATAGCAATCTAAGTTGATGGTCTATTAAGTTTGACCTCTTACTAAAAGCCGTACACTATTCCCCCCCCACACACATTTTATGTTTTTGATATCATATTTTACCTCTTTTGTGTGTGTTTGTCCCTTATCCTCTTGTCATGGAGATAGATATTTTCAGTACTTTTGTCTTTTGACCCTCATACTCGCTTTATAAATGGTTGATCCACTACCTTGACTGTATATTTTCCTTTACTAGTGATTTTTTTCCTTTAGTAATTTTATAATTCCTATTTGTGGTCTTTTCTTTTCCACTTAAGTCCCTTTAACATTTCTTGTAAGAACAGTTTAGTGGTGATAAACTCCTGTAGTTTTTGCTTGTCTGGAAAACTCTTTATCTCTCCCTCCATTCTGAATGATAACCTTGCCAGGTAGAGTACTCTTGGCTGTAGGTTTTTTCCCTTTAGCACTTTGAAAATATCATGCCACTCCCTTCTACCCTGTAAAGTTTCTGCTGAGAAGTCAGCTGATAGCCTTATGGGGTTTCCTTTGTATGTAACTTGTTGCCTTTCTCCAAACTTTTAAGATTCTCTCTTTAATTCTTGACATTTTAATTATAATGTGTCTTGGTTGGGCCTCTTTGGGTTTATCTTGTTTGGTGCTCTGTGTGTTTCCTGTACCTGGATGTCTGTTTCCTTCCTTGGGTTAGGAAAGTTTTCAGCTGTTATTTCTTCATGTAGATTCTCTGCCCCTTTGTCTCTCTTTTCTCCTTCTGGGACACCTATAATATGGACGTTAGTGTACTCGATGTTTCCCAGAGGTCCTTTAGACTGTCTTCATTCTTTTTAATTCTTTTTTCTTTTTCCTGTTCAGCTTGGGTGATTTCCTCCATTCTTCCATTCAGATCACTGATCTGTTCTTCTCTGTCATCTACTCTGCTGTTGATTCCCTCTAGTGAATTTTTCATTTCCATTATTCTTCATTTTTGATTGGTCCTTCTTTATATTTCCCAGTTCTTTGTTGAAGTTCTCACTGGGTTCATCTGTTCTTCTCCCAAGATGAGTGAACATCCTTATGACTATTAGTTTGTACTCTTTATCAGATAGATTGTTTGTCTCTGTTTCATTTAGGTCTTTTTCTAAAGATTTGTCCTGTTCCCTTACGTGGAATATATTCCTTTTTCTCCTCATTTTGCTTACTTCTCTGTGTTTATATCTGTATATTAGGCAGATCAGCCATGTCTCTATATCTTAGAAATGTGGCTTTATGTAAGAGATGCCTTATGGGGCCCAGCAATGTGCTTCCCTCTCGTCACCCATTCTAGATGTTCCAGGAGTGTCCCCTGTGTGCACTCCATGTGCCCTTCTGTGGTGGTGGGGTTGCTTTTGCTTTGGGTGCACAGATAGGCTTGGCTGGCCTCTGGGCTGGCTGGTTTATAACGCTCAGCCATGTGCAGCTTCTGTGGGGCAGGACCAACCCTGGCACGGTTGACTGCAAGGTCTAAAAGCATACAGCTAGTGCTGTTTTGCTGTTAAGTGAGTTAGGCCCCCAGTGTGGCTGGTTATTAGGCTCAGGGGCTCACACTTACTGCAGGCCTCTGACTCTCTGCATCATGCAGCTGTTGTCAGCTCTTTCAAGAGGGCAGATGGTTGGGGCCAGCCCCAGGCACAGCAGCACGCAGTTGTTTCAAGAGTTGGAAAGTGGGGCAGATCCCCTGTGTGCCTGTTAGAGATGGCCAGCAGCACAAGTCTGCTGCAGCCAACATGCCTCACCACCCACAGGCCCACACACCCCACCAGTCCTGGCCTGTGCACGTGCACATCCTGCAGACTCACTCACCCCTCTCCAGAGGTCCCATATACCCCACCTACATGGGCCCACCAGTTCCCTGTGGGCTTGCTGGTGGGCAGGGCCAGTCCCTGGGGCAGGCTGCCAGCCCTGGCTGCACTGGATTAAATCAGTGCTCTAGTGGGTGGGGAAAACCTCTGCGCTAACAGGCCAGAGGAAGAAATCCAGTGGCATCTGCCAGCGTCTGTATCAGCACAACTGCACTAGGTCACAATAATGGCTGCCTCCAGTGCCTCAGTCCACGGGGAGGTGAGCCCAGCTGCCTTCTGCCTTTCTGAGATGTGCTCAGAGCTTAGCAAATGTGACTCTTTTACCAGTGGACTATGCCCTTTCTTTCTGGTGTTTTTGTATCAGTTTCTGGAGTGGGTGAATCTGTGCCTGGGCCCTTTAAGAGCAGGCTTTTCTTTCTCTGAAGCTCAGTAGTTTTTCTGGGAGTATTCCCCATTGATTTTCAAAGCCAGCAAAGCCAGGTATTATGGAATTGCATCTCGGTTGTGCTGAATCCAAAGACTGGGATGCCTGTTGTGGCATAGATCCCCCAATCCTCCAGGAAAAGCTTTGTACCTTTGGGATTGCTCCCAGCCATGAAGCACTATGGCCAGGCTGTGGTTTTTCTCCTCAGCAGAGGTTTATTTCTGCCTCTTCCACCCCTGTCAGTGTTGTCCCTTGTTGTGGTGCTGCTTCTTGTTCAGTTTCCAGATCTTTGTCAGAGGTAATCATTCTACAGGTAGTTGTAGATTTGTTGTTTTTGTGGGAGGAGGTGAGTTCAGAGTCCTCTTACACTGCCATCTTCCCAGAATCCTCTGTTGTCTTTCTAAAAAAAGAAGTTAAAAAGGAAAAAGGGGGAAATAAAAACCTAGTGAATCGGAGTATTAAAACTTGAAATCATGATTCCTTATTTGCAATGTTAACTCCTCATATATCCTCCTTTCATTTTTTTTATAAATGATACTCTGTACCGCTCAGTGAAAAATCCATCACTGTGAAAGAGAGTGTAAATAGTTATTAAAAAAACTGGAACTGAAGAATGTAGCAGTGCTATTTCTTATTAAAAACTTTATTGTGGAGACTATAACTAGAAACTAATTAATTTTCCTATAATGTTTTCCCATTTTGCTCTTTCACGTTTCCCATTCTGCACATTGTATGTGGTACAGACTTAACTAAGCATTTGCACTAAGTTTATTTACATATTCTCTAAACTTGTGCACAACACTCCTGAAGTTTAGCACTTTTTTTAAAAAAAGGAGTTTGCCTTGAAACTGAGCCTCACTCTGGGGAAGATATTCAAATATCCTTTTTTCCCAGTTTCTGCTATAGTACAAGCTAGAGTAAGAGTTAAGGAAGGGGTGGGAAGAAAAAGGCAGTTAAGAAAGTGAAAGCATGAACTAAATTGTTTACATGATAATATGAGAAGGACATGTCCTGTCTATCCAGTGTTTGGGCAGATATTAATCATGGTTTGAGTTTTGAGAAGCAAAAGAAAAGAGACCTGAATGAATGCCAACTTTCATTGGGCAATGGGGAGAGACTGTGAAAGTTGAATTATAGATATAACTATACAAATTATACATCATGGCGTGTACCTACTCCTCTTGCCTCATTCACCTTGAATAATTGCTGTACCTGTTTCAAAGAGGTCAGTGTCAACTGAATTATGAGTTTTTGGTGAAATGAAATCGAAGTTCTATTGTAATTTTAAAATTCTGAAAAATCTCTCATATAAGCAACCTTGATGTGGGGCTCTTCTTTTGAGACTTCCTGTCTTTGAGAAAATAAATTACATTAAAAATCTCTATGTGCGGGTCAAAAATTACCTTGAGAAGCTGAGCAGTGTTTTGATGCCTTGGCATATCTCTTTTCTTTTGCTTGATGCGTACTCACAAGGATAAAAATTTTCTTAGAAAATTTGGTTATATTTAAGTTTCTGAGGGGTTCGGTAATGCCATCCACCAAAACTAAGATAATTTGAGAATTAGTCTGGTATTTATTTAAAGTCTAGATAGTTATGAAGAAAACTCTTTGCTTTTTACAGTTTAAACAATCTTTTAGTCATCGTACTTTGTTTTAGTAGTTAAGGGAAAACGTATAATGGGATTTTGGTCATTGGTAACTTTGGAAATGCTTCTTTCAGTATAAATTTAATTAAGCATCAGCAATCTATAAGGAAAATATTTATAACCTTAAACTTTTAAAAAAATAATTTTATAGTGAACAGCTTTTTCAAGGTGGTGGATTAAAATATTTTGGAAATCTGAAAATCTGCATTTTTGCTCTGTTGATAGAAGGTTAATTACAGTTCCATAAATAACATTACTATACACATTCTAAGCGCTTTACATAGATTAATTCATTCAATCTTCTCAATAACCCTAAGAGACAGGTTCTATCAGTGTCGGCATTTTGTAGATGAGGACACTGGAGCACAGTAAGTTGAAGCAACTTCTCTAAGGTTAGATAGCAAGTATGTGTGAGAGCCTGGATTACAAATGAGCCGTCTGTCCTCAGGTCCAGTGCTCTGAACCACTCCACTGAAATACCTTAGATAACGTAACAGGTGACAATCTTTTTATGTTTAACTTATACACCTAAATAAATTCTTTATTGGTGTTTTTATTGTGTAAGTAATACATGTTTATTATAGAAAAATCAGAAATTACAGATGAACACAAAGGAGGAAAATTACAATCCTACCATGAGAAAACCATTGCTTCCATTTTCTTATATCCTTTTATAGACATTTTTCTTTGCTTTTATATTTTCAAATCAAAATGGGTTTCTACTTTACTTAATGTGTTTAATCTGCTTTTGTTCTGCTCAGAAATAGAGCTTTCCTTTCCAATGTATATATAACTGCTACACCATCAAACATACAAATTATACAATATGTTATTACATAGGTGTCCCAGGTTTATTTAGTAGTTCCCAGTTACTGACAGTTAGCCTGTTTTTGATTTTTCCTTATGGATAAGGTTGGTCTTAATAATTTTCTAAAACTTGACTTTTTTCTACCATGTTCTTTGGCATTCTCTGTTCCTTCAAGATTCTGACTTAAATTGCACTGCTCAGGGGAGACCTTTTCATTCTGTGCTTACGTTTTTAATAAGAAATCTGGGGCTGGCCTGGTGATGTAGTGGTTAAGTTCTCACACTCCACTTTGGCAGCCCAGGACTCACAAATTTGGACCCCAGGTGTGCAAGCTGTTCATCAAGCTGTGCTGTGGCGGTGTCTCACATACAAAAGTAGAGGAGGATTAGTATTATCTCAGTGACAATATTCCTTGAGCAAAAAGAGGAAGATTGGCAACAGATGTTAGCTAAGGGCCAATCTTCCTCACAAAAAAAAAAAAAAGAAAGAAAAGAAAGAAAAGAAATCTGCATGTGATTTCTGCATGTTTGTGTTTTGTATTGTGCTATAAATAATTTAAGGTGCTGTACATTTGTGGGGGCATCATACTGACCCAGAGGTCATATTAAAAATGTTTAACAACTGGTATGGTAAGATAATATATGAATCAAGAGTAAATAAAAGTTGAATACATTCATTTTATTCTCTAGCTAAATTAAAGTTTCTATACTATGAAACTAATTACCAAAGAGTGTAAGTTGTAGGAAAAACTATCAAGTTACTCAGTAATTTGAAAATTTAATTATTTTTAGAAATTTTTGCTGTGATCTTTTGTTTGCTGCTACTACTAGCCAAACAGTATGCTTTTCTGGGCCATAATTTGACGTTGGGAACAATTTCAAACTCTTCCAGTTATTTTCTCATTAAATTTGTCATCGTTAGTTGCCTTGTAGTCTCAATAACTAGAAACTTTCTCTTAATAGTAATGATTTTGTTTATGGTACAGAATCCTTTATCAGCTTCTGCTGAACCAAAGAATTATATGAAAATGTTTTCTAGCTTGCATAGTACTAATAGATATTTTTGTATGTTCACTATCTCTAGTAACATCAAATTCACAAAAATAATTTATTGGAATGTCATATTTAATAAGGTTGAGATTAATCCTTCAGGATAGATGAGAGAGAGAGAAAGAGGCGAGGGGAGAGAGAGAAAAAGAAAGAAAGTGGTGAATGGGGATTCTGTTGTCAAGCTGTCTACGTTTGAATCCTGACTCTGCCATCTCCCTCTGTGTGCTGATGTTTTCTTATCTAGTAAATGAGCGTGATGACAATGTAATACCAAAACAAGCGAACATGTATAACAATGCCAGTCACTGAACAAATGATAGGTAAAGGTTAACTATCATTTTTATTAATAAAATTAATATTATGTCAGTGTTGGCTGGGCATTTAATGAATTTATGAAACGCAGCAGAATATTACAAAGGAGTTCCCGGTCCAGGCATCTCCCCAGCTTCAAACTACCAGGCCTCCATGATCTCTGTCCCGTTATAGGAGTGCCTGCATGGCTTCCGCTATCCCTCTGCAATCCTTTGATCTCTCAGAGCCAGATCTACGGAGACTACAGTTACCCTAAGGAGCTACATGAGGGCATGTAGACAGGCAGTGGGTAGCTACAACTTGGGTGGACCAGATGGACGTTGACCATTTGTGTACTGGGTTGCCATTGCCAAAGCTGTCTCCTTTCTGGTGTCTGTGGGAAGGTGTAAGGATAGGGCCTGGGGTACTGGGGGGTGCTAAGACAGCCCTGACCCAGGGCTCCTGAGGGAGCCAGATAGGAGGCCTTACATCAACCCTCTGGGGTCCTCGTGGTGTCCCAGAGTTAGGACTTGTGGTGGCCGCTTGCTTAGGCACCAACCAGCCTGAAAGAAGTTCCCAAATGAGGAAAACGAAGCTATACTGGTTCTGTATGACTGAATGTCAGGCCTGAGCTGATCACTGATTATGGTTTGATTATTAGTTATTAGTGAACTAGGTGAAGTCTTATAATTTACCAAAAAATTATTTCCTAGAGGAATAGTGTGTGTATGTTTGTGTGTGTATATAATATATGAATGCTTAATATTTACATTGCTGTTGTGAGAGGTCCAGCTTATGTTAAGTGGGAACAAAAAGCAAGGTGCAGAAAAACCTGTGTACTATACTACTTTTTGTCTGTCTACGGGAGAATATGTTTTTGTTTGCTTATATTTAAAACCAGTAGAAGGAAAAACAACTTTAAAAATAGTTACCTATGATGGAGGGTGGAAGGAAACAGGGTAGAGGGGGCAGGGATGGAAGCTAGACTTCTCTGACCAAGCTTATTTTACAGAATTATAAGACAAAATTAATTTTAAAAACATATTTTCTGAAAACCAAAAGCACAATGAAACAAAGGAGCCTGACTGTGTAGTCAGTTAGCTTAACCATACAGAGAGGGTTTCATTTTTTAGAAAAGCAGGAGTTGGGTTATTGGAGGATGTTGTTACTCTAAGCCAAGTGGCATACCATGGTCGTCTCGACTGCAGTGCTAGCACTGGGGACAGAAGTAGGGAGATTTGAGATATATTTTGGAATGAGGATCGACAAATTTTAGATTCAATATGCGGGAGACAGAAAGTGACAAATCTAGGGTAGATTCCTGGGTTTTGGGTTGATCAATGACGGTGATATGACAAAGACTAGGATAGGAATAAGGATTTTGTGGACATGTTAAGACAATTTGAGATATCCACTTAAAAGATCAAGTTGATAGTTCACTGGGTGAGTCTAATTACCCAGAGGAAAGGTCTGGGCTGGAATATGAACTTGGGGCTCATAACTATATAGATGGTATTTAAAACCAGAGAGTCTATTTTAGTGATGCTTATTTATTATATACTACAGTGCACTCAGATCTGCCTCAGATTATTTCAGATTTTTGGTTTGGATAATATTGATAAAGTGGATTTCAGTAATATGGACATGAAATGTTTTTAAAAAAAATCTTATAAAATATTGTATTCCTTTTATATTGGCTTCTCAATTTAAAGCAATTCCCCCTTCCTGGGAACTATCTCTAATTTCTTGGGGTGGACCCTCAGCAGTTACGCGCGTATTTCATGATCTTACCCCTGGGGCTGTAGTTGGTTGATCCAGTATTCTAAAGCGAAGGGGAGTAAACTGCTGCTTTTGGGTCCCCGGAGGGGTCCTGGTTCATGCCCTTTTAAGGCTTATTTCAATCATTTCTTGGGTCACGTGACGTATATCCTTGCGTTTTTCTTATGCATCTATTTTCTTCGGTGTATGGTAGCTCTAGTTGGTTTCTGTTGCTAACGAATACAGAAATGGATGTAGAGACCCTTGTGTTTTACTAGCTGAAGCTCTGTAATAAATTTAGATAATTTTCGAGATCCTTTAGAAATTTCACCTCAATTTTTTTTTGCCCATTTAAGCCACTGGTGCATCTGTCCTTTTGTGGAAACCTTCCGTTGTTGGAGACAATCTTTCAGCGAGTCAAGGCCATATGAATCTTTTGTTTCAGTTTCAAAACTTATCAGGATGCTTCTTCTGACAAATGTGATAGATTTATTCTTTCTGGATCTACAAGTGTTGATATTAAAGCTGTTTTGCTGCTCAGACATTTTAATTCTAAGGATAAAAATATCCTTAAAGTTTTCCCCTTCCTTGGAATTTCCAGGAAGTGATTCTCTTTCATAACAATACATCTTCTTACTGAGTATTTATATTTTTTCCCAGGTATTTAGATTTTAAAATAATAGAAGCATTTAGTGCTACACATATTGAATTGAAAGTTTCTAATACACTGAAAATTGTAGATGTTAATTTCATCGGTGTAAATTAGACCACAAAATATTTTCCTAATGTATTTTAAAACCTTGTCAAACAAAAATCTGTTTATGTAAATAGTGCTAAATACAAAATAAATGCTTTTCCCAAATTAATTAGGTTTCTGTAAAAAGTATATGATGCTTTGAATGCAGTTAATTTTAAGTTCATTTATTTCAGAACCTTATATTTCAAGTTAACACATTTAAAAAATTTTAAATTTAGTATACTTTAAGGGAGGACATATTCTGTGTGCGTGTTTGTGCGTTTTTTCTTATTTTTTATTGCAGTAACATTGGATTATAATATTATATAACTTTCAGATGTGCATTGTAATATATTTAGAATTCTGTGTAGTTTACATCATGTTCACCCACCACCCAAAGACTAATTATAATCTGTCAGCACACATGTGAGCCTAATGACCCCTTTCTTCCTCCCCACCCTTCCACTCTGGTAATCACCAATCCAATCTCTGTCTCTATGTGTGTGTTTGTTATTGTTTTTATCTTCTATTTATGAGTGAGATCATATGGTGTTTGACTTTCTCCCTCTGACTTATTTCACTTAGCATAATACCCTCAGGGTACATCCATGTTTTCAAAAATGGCCAGATTTCATCATTTCTTATGGCTGAGTAGTATTCCATTGTCTATATATACCACATCTTCTTTATCCATTCATCTCTTGATAGGCACCTAGGTTACTTCCAAGTCTTGGCTATTGTGAATAATGCTGCAATGAACATAGGGGTGCATGTATCTTTATGCATTTGTGTTTTCATGTTCTTTGGATAAATACTCAGGAATGGAATAGCTGGATCATATGGTAGATCTATTCTTAATTTTCTGAGGAATCTCCATACTGTTTTCGATAGTGGCTACACCAGTTTGCATTCCCACCTACAGTGTAGAAGGATTCCCTTCTCTCCACATCCTCTCCAACACTTGTTGTTTCTTGTCTTGTTAATTATAGACATTCTGATGGTAGTGAGGTGATATCTCATTGTAGTTTTGATTTGCATTTACCTGCTAGTTAGTGATGTTGAACATGTTTCAATGTGCCTTTTGGCCATCCGTATATCATCTTTGGAGAAATCTGTGTTCAGATCTTTTGCCCATTTTTTAATGGGATTTTTGGGTTTTTTGTTGTTGAGACATATGAGTTCTTTGTATATTGTGGATATTAACCCCTTATCTGATACATAGTTTGCAAATATCTTCTCCTAATAGTTAGGTTGTCTTTTCGTTTTGTTGATGGTTTCCTTTGCTGTGCAGAAGCTTTTTGGTTTGATGTATTCCCATTTGTTTACTTTTCTTTTGTTTTCCTTGCCTGGTCAGACATGGTACTTGAAAATATGCTTGTAAGACTGATGTCAAAGAGCGTAGTGCCTGTGTTTTCTTCTAGAAGTTTCAGGGTTTCAGGTCTTACATTAAAATCTTTAATCCATTTTGGGTTGATTTTTGTGCATGGTGTAAGCTAATGGTTTACTCTCATTCTTTTACATGTGGCTGTCCAGTTTTCCCAACACCATTTATTCAAGACTCTTCTTTCTCCATTGCATAGTCTTGGCTCCCTTGTCAACAATTGCTGTCCATATATGGTTTATTTCTGGACTCTTCATTCTGTTCCATTGATCTGTGTGTATGTTTTTGTGCCAGTACCATGCTGTTTTAGTTATTATGGCTTTGTAGTATATTTTGAAATCAGGGAGTGTGATACTTCCAGCTTTGTTCTTTTTTCTCAGGATCCCTTTGTCTATTTGGGGTCTTTTGTTTTTCCATATGAATTTTAGGATTCTTTGTTCTATTTGAGAAATGTTGTTGGAACTTTGATAGGGATTGCATTAAATCTATAGGTTGCTTTAGGAAGTATGGACATTTTAACGATGTTAATTTTTCCAATCCAAGAGCACGGAATATCTTTCCGTTTCTTTGTGTCTTCTTCAATTTCTTTCAACAATGTTTTATAGTTTTCAGTGTACAGATCTTTCACCTCTTTGGTTAAGTTTATTCCTAGGTATTTTATTCTTTTTGTTGCAATTGTAAATGGGATTGTAGTCTTAATTTCTCTTTCTGCTACTTCATTGTTAGTGTATAGAAATGCAACTGATTTTTGTATGTTGATTTTGTATCCTGCGACTTGGCTGTATTCATTTATTATTTCTAAAAGATTTTTAATGGAGTCTTTAGGGGTTTCTATATAAAAAATCATATCATCTGCAAATAGTGACAGTTTCACTTCTTCTTTTCCAATTTGGGTACCTTTTATTTCTTTTTCTTGCCTGATTGCTCTGGCTAGGACTTCCAATACTATGTTAAATAATAGTGGTGGAAGTGGGCATCCTTGTCTGGTTCCTGTTCTTAGAGGGGTAGCTTTCAGTTTTTCTCCATTGAGAATGACATTGGCTGTGAGTTTGTCATATATGGCCTTTATTATGTTGATATTTTTTCCTTCTGTACCCATTTTATTCAGAGTTTTTATCATAAATGGATGCTGTATCTTGTCAAATGCTTTCTCTGCATTTATTGAGATGATCATGTGATTTTTAGTCTTCATTTTATTAATGTAGTGTATCACCTTGATTGACTTGCAGATATTGAACCATCCCTGCATCCCTGGAATAAAACTCACTTGATCATGATGTATGACCTTTTTAATGTAGTGTTATACTCAATGTGGTAGTATTTTGTTGAGTTTTGCATCAATGTTCAGTGATATTGGCCTGTGACTTTCTTTTTTTGTGTTGTTCTTGTCTGGTTTTGGTATCAGCATAATGTTGGCTTCTTAGAATGAGTTAGGAAGCCTCTCTTCTTCAGTTCTTTGGAACCATTTGAGAAGGATAGGTATTAAGTCTTCTTTGAATGTTTGGTAGAATTCACCAGGGAAGCCATCAGGTCCTGGACTTCTCTTTTTTAGGAAGTTTTTGATGACTGTTTCAATCTTCTTACTGGTGATTGGTCTATTCACATTCTCCATTTCTTCTTGATCCAGTTTTGGAAGGTTGTATGATTCTAAGAATTTATGCATTGCTTCTAGATTATCTAATTTGTTGGCATATAGCTTTTCCTGGTATTCTCTATAAACTTTTGTATTTCTGAGATGTCCGTTGTAATATCTCTCTTTCATTTCTGATTTTATTTATTTGAGCCATCTCTCTCTTTTTCATGGTGAGTCTAGCTAAAGGTTTGTCAATTTTGTTTATCTTTTCAAAGAACCAGTTCGTGTTTTCATTAATTTTTCTCTTGTTTTTTGAGTCTCTCTTTTGTTTATTTCTGTTCTGATTTTTATTATTTCCTTCCTTCTGCTGATTTGGGGCTTTGTTCTTCTTTTTCCAGTTCCTTTAGGTGCACTGTTAGATTGTTTTTTTGGGATTTTTCTTCTTTATTGAGGTAGGCCTGAATTGGTATAAACTTCCCTCTTAGAACTGCTTTTGCTGTATCCCATAGATTTTGGCATGTTGTATTTTCGTTTTCATTTGTCTCCAGGTATTTTTTATTTCTCCTTTGCTTTCTTCAGTGACCCAATTGCTTTTCTGATTTTCTTCTAGTTGATTTCTAGTTTCATACCTCTGTGGTCAGAAAAGGTGCTTGGTATTATTTTGATCTTCTTAAATTTATTGAGGATTGTTTTGTGGCCTAATATGTGATCAATCCTGGAGAATGTTCCATGTGCATTTGAAAAGACTGTGTATTCTGTAGTTTTTGGATGGAATGTTCTACATATATCTACTAAGTCCATCTGATCTAATGTGTCATTTAAGGCCAGTGTTTCCTTTTTGATCTTCTGTTTGGATGATCTATCCATTGGCTAAGTGGAGTATTAAAGTCCCCTACTATTATTGTGTTGCTATCTATTTCTCCTTTAATTTCTGTTAATAATTGCTTTATATATTTAGGTGCTCCTATTTTGTGTGTATAGATATTTACAAGTGTTCTATCCTCTTGCTGGGTTGTTTCCTTCATCATTAAGTAGTCCTCTTCTTTGTCTCTTGTTACAGTTCTTGTTTTAAAGTCTATTTTGTCTAAGCATTTCTATCCCCACTTTCTTTCCTTTGCCATTTGCATGGAGTATCTTTTTCCATCCCTTCACTTTCAGTTTGTGAGTGTCTTTAGGTCTGAAGTGTGTCTCCTGTATGCAGCATATATATGGGTCTTGTTTTTTTATCCAATAAGCCACCCTGTGTCTTTTGATTGGAGGTTTTAGTCCATTGACATTTAAAGTAGCTATTGATAAATATGTATTTATTGCCATTTTGTTACTTTTTTTTGGGTGTTTTAGTAGTTCTCTGTTCCTTTCTTCTTCTCTTGCTCTCTTCCCTTGTGGTTTGATGGCTTTCTTTAGTAATATGTTTGATTTCTTTCCTCTTACTTATTTGTTTACTTATTATGGGTTTCTGGTTTTTGATTACCAGAGGTTCCTATATAGTATTCTACATATATAGCAATCTATATTGAGTTGATAGTCTCTTTAGTTTGACCTCTTTCTAAAAGCTCTACTCTTTTACTCCCTTCCTCCCACATTTTATGTTTGAAATCATATCTAATCTCTTGTTTTGTGTGTGTCTATCCATTACCCCCTTATTATTGAAATAGGTTATTTTAGTACTTTTGTCTTTTAACCTTCATATTATCTTCATAGGTGGTTGATTTGCTACCTTTATTGTATTTTTGCCTTTACCAGTGATTTTATTGCCTGGCTTTTTGGGTGTTTTTTTTTTTTTTTTTGGTAGTTTTCTTATCCCTATTTGTGCTCTTCTCTTTCCCACTTAAATAAGTCCCTTCACCATTTCTTATAGAACTGGTTTCTTGATGATAAACTCCTTTAATTTTTGCTTGTCTGGGAAGCTCTTTATTTCTCCTTCATTCTGAATGGTAACCTTGCTGGATAGAGTATTCTTGGCTGTAGGTTTTTTCCTTTCAGCACTTTAAATATGTCATGCCGCTCTCTTCTAGCCTGTAGGGTTTTGGCTGGCAAGTCTGCTGATAGTCTTATGGGCTTTCCTTTGTATGTCACTTATTGCCTTTCTCTTGCTGCTTTTAGGATTCTCTCTTTATCTTTAATTTTGGACATTTTAATTATAATGTGTCTTGGTGTGGGCCTCTTCATGTTCATCCTGTTCGGTGCTCTATGTGTTTCCTGTACTTGAATGTCTGTTTCCTTTCTTAGGTTAAGAAGGTTTTCAGCTGTTATTTCTTCAAGTAGATTCTCTGCCCCTTCATCTCTCTCTTCTCCTTCTGGGACATGTATAATATGAATTTTAGTATGCTTGATATTGTCCCAGGGTTTCCTTAGTCTGTTCTCATTCTGTCTAATTCTTTTTTATTTTGTCTGTTCACTTTGTGTGATTTCCTCTGGTCTTTCCTCCAGCTCACTGATCCATTCTTCTGTATCATCTACTCTGCTATTGAGTCCCTCTAGTGAGTTTTTCATTTCCAGTATTGTATTCTTCTTTTCTGATTGGTTCTTTTTTATATTTTCTAATTCTTTGTTGACATTCTCACTGTGTTCATCCAGTCTTCTCCCAACATCACGGAGCAGCCTTATGAGTTTCTGTTTGAACTCTTTGTCAGGTAGGTTGTGTATTTCTGTTTCATTTAGTAATTTTTCTGGGCCTTTTTCCTGTTCCCTTGTTTGGAATGTATTCCTTTGCCTCCTCATTATGTCTCTTTCTGTGTGCTTATATCTATGTATTAGATGAATCAGCTATGTTTCCTGATCTTGGATAAATGCCCTTATGTAAGATGCCTTTTGAGGCCCAGCAATGTGCTTCCCTCTTGTCACCAGTCCAAATGATCCAGGACTGACCCCTGTGTGGGCTACTTGTGTCCTTCTGCTGTGGCCGGGTTGCTCTTACTGCAGGTAACCTGGGAGTCCAGTCTTTGCCTCCCTGGCTGGCTGTTTGTAAATCGGGTTCGGGGAGCCCCACCACTGTTAGCTACAAGGTCTAAATGCACACTCCTGTTGCCGTTTTCCTCTTAATTGGGTAGGTACCCAGTGTAGCTGGTTGCTAGACTCCGGGGCTTACAGTTGCTGTAGGCCTCACACCTGCAAGGCTGTTGTTCGCTCTCTTAGGATTGCAGCTGAATGGGCTGGCCCTAAGCATGAGAGCACCCAGTTGTTTCAGGCTTTGGAAGGTGGGGCCAATCCTCTTTGTGGCTGTTTGTGAACTACAGGTCTTCTGTCAGTGATAAGCCCCACCTCCCACAGGTCCACACACACCATCACCACAGCCTGGGCCTGTGCACACTTCCTGACTCTCTGGAGCATACCCGCTTGCCCCGCTGCAGAGGCACCCACCTCTCCACCAACGCCCCCCACAGTTCACTTGTTCCTCACACAGGGCACACTCACCTGCCTGTAGAGGATCAAGGCACCCAGTCTATGCAGGCCAACAAGTAGCCTGAGGACTTGCTGTTGGGTGGGGCCGGTCCCTAGGGTAGGCTGCTTGCCCTGGCTGAACTGGATTAACTCTGTGCTCTAGTGGGTGTGGCAGACCCCAAGGGTATCAGGCCAAGGGAAGAACTTCAGTGGCTTCTGTCATGGTCTGTGTCAGCACGCCTGTACTAGGTCACAACAATGGCTGCCACCAATGTCTCAGCCTCTGGAGAGGTCTCACCTCTCACCAAGATGCACCCAGAGCCTACCTGGTGAGTCTCTTTTCACCAAATGCCTGTGCAGCTTTCTTTTTGGTTGATCTTTGAGATGGATGAATTTGTGCATGAGTCCTTTAAGAGCTAGGTTTTTTCAGCTTTCATCTGATAGCTTTTCTGGGGATATTCCCCGTTGCAGTTAATAGCCAGTGAAGCCAGATAGTACGACACTCATTGCAGTTGTGCTGAGTCTGCAGGATGCTTATAGCAGTATCGGCCCCAACTAAGGTCCCCACTTTTCCAGGGAGGGCTGTGCACCTTAGGGTGGCTCCCTCCTGGTCAGCTGTGAAGATTTGCTGCTCAAAAAAGCAGCTTTTTTCTCTCCAGAAAGAATTTCTGCCTCAGTCAGGACTATCCCTTGTCGTGGGGGTTCCTTTTATCTAGTTTTCAGTTTCTCTCCAGGGTGATTTTTCCAAGAATAGTTGTAACCTGGTTGTATTTGTGGGAGAAGGTGAGTTCAGAGTCTGCCTATGCTGCCATCTTGACGAGATCTGTCCTGTGCGGTTTTTTTGCATTCAGTTAAATGAACTTACAAAACAGAATAATGCTACCAGCATTTTTGAAAGAATGCTCTTTACCCTGCGTTGAAGGCTTTGAAAAAAAAAGATTCCTTTAGCCATTTCATGTCTCCGAAGTAATAAGACAGTTACATTAATAAACGAGAAGGATTTTTGCCAAATGTAAAGCAACTTCCCATCTTCTTGAACTTTCGTTCAGAATAGCATTTGGATGAGATATACCCCCTTAATAATTTTTTAAAAGATCTCTCATTGTGTTCTTGCCACAAGAAACAAAAATCAAAGGGGCACAGGGAAAGTTTTGGAGATGATGGATATGTTTATTACCTTGATTTTGTTGATGGTTTCATGGCTGTCTGCGTATGTCCAAATGCATGAAATTGTGTATGTTAAATATGTGCAGTTTTTTGTATATCAATTATGCCTCAATAGAATTGTTAAAAAAATTAAAATTAGAAAAATAGAATAGCATTTGGAGGCAGCATTTTGGCGATGTCTTTATCAGTAATAACTAGTACACTGTGTATATGAAATAAAATGCAGCATTAATATCAACAAATTATTAATATATTGCTAATGTTAATATTAAATTATAATTTGTTAATAATTTTTTTATTTGTTTCCCATCTTTTCAATTTCTTTCTTTCTTGGAATATGTAAACCATTAATGGAGCACTTTTTAGTTTTTATGAAAGTCATTCATGTAGATAAGTACATAAAAAATTAACAGCCTTCTTTTTGATTTACTTCTTCATTTTGATGTGGAACATATCTTGCAGTAGCTTCCAGAGAAATGTATTGGAGGTGAGTTTTTTGAACTGATGTACTTATGAAAATATCTTTATTCTAATGTCATAATTGATTGATGGTTTGGCCAGATATAGAATAGATACAGATATAGAATATATATAGATAAGTTTGGAAATCATTTTCCGTTAGAATTTTCAAGACATTTCTCTACTGCCTTCTCATATACAGTGTTGCTGTCAGAAGCCTATGCCATTTTGGTTCTCAGTGATTTTTAGATGATTTATTTTCTCTGGAAAGTTTAAAATATTCTCCTTCTCCTATATATTGTAAAATTTTGTAGTGATGTACCTTGAGCACAACTTTATTATGAGAATAGTCTCTGAGGCTATTCAGTTTTTCAGAATGCTTTTGGTAGGCATGTGGTATTTGCTTGACTGCCAACCCTCTTGGAACTGAATAATAAAAGGTAGCTGAGCATCTCACCATTCATCATATAGATTTTCACTTAAGTCTCTGTTTTCGGTATGATGTCTCTTCCTCTCTTCTTCCTATGCCTGGTGTCCCTTAATTGGATGCTTGGATGCTTAGTATGGAGGACAGGTTGTGGGTAGGGGCTGTTATCATTGCTTATTATGCAAGCTTTCATCCACCTTTTCTTGTTTTTAGCACATGCCTCACGCACCACCGTCCATGGTACCTGAGCCTTTCTGGAGCTCTGTGGAGTGGGTTGGTTTACTTCTCATCATATTCTGACTTAGTCACATGAGCCAGTAAATGAAGAACTGTGGACAAACTTGATCAAATCCATGTTGGATTATTATTTTCTGTGTGACATAATTAAGTTTTCTGAGTCTTATTTTTCCTAAATGCAAAATGTGGCTAATAAAAAACCTACCTTAAAGAGTTATTTTTTAATATAATGGTTCTGAATAAATGATAACTATTAACATGTTTGTATATATGAAAAGTCTTTATAAGTATAAAATGAAATCACGTAGTTACACATTGCTAATTTCTCGAAAAAATGAGTTCATAAACTTGGAACTATCTAAAAAAATTGGAACTGCTGGCTTTTTATTACTGTTTTATTAGTCAAGAGGTCGAAGTATCTCATTTTTTTCTCTACCACAAGGTTACTCTTAAAAACAACTGTTTCCCATCCAAAAAGTTATTTCCAGTTATAGTTATTGGTTAGATAGCAGTTAAAATTTAAGCTAAAATTAGTTCCCAGTTACCATTGCCACCTCACCTCTGACAAATCTTTTAGAAACCACTTCTAAATGAGGATGTGTCTCCTCTTAAAGAATCCTTAGAAACACCATATAAATAAGGTTTTTTATGCTGCATTTAAAAAGTATTTCACGCTTTTGCCTAAGACTAACCTGGATTTCGGTAAAAGCTCCGTAATAACACAGAGGCAAAGTTTGCTTATTTTAAAATCACTTAAAGTATTGATATAAATCAGACCCAAAGTCTTATATTCATAAATTTATGTTCTTTAAAGTACAGTTGATGACATCATTTTAGGAAAGTTGTACAGCCTTAAATATTTCCAGCATTTAGCCTAATGAAGGTGATGTCTTTCAGGAGCTTGCAGTGAGACTGTAAGTAAAGGAATCTGTGGGGTATGAAATTAGATGAGAATTGAACCAACAAAAAGCTAGTTGGGACCCCCGGAACGTTCCACAGTGGTTTAAAACCTGTGCTCCGTGAATGAGTCCTGTGGATCCTCGATAGTGATTACTCTAGGAGTAAGAAAAGATTGGGAGGGAGGAGGGATGAAAACGCGAATAGAGATCTAGCTCTTTCTCTCTTCTTTTATTGGTTTAAATTAGTTAGATTTTATTTGAACAAAGGGTTCTATAACTAAAACTTTTTTTGAAAGCCGTTAGGTAATATTGATAGTGGAAATTAGAAGATTGAAGACAAATTTAAACATGAAGTAGTATAAATATCTAAGGTGAGCTTTCCTTGTTCTCCTGTTGTTTAACACCGTCTCCAGTTAGCTAGAGCCTTTGTTGTTCCCTGTGGTCATCGTGCTTATTCCCCACTATGTACCTTTGTTCATATTGTACCTTAATTTGGAATATCGTAGTCTCTTTCTACCTATTTAGCTCTATATTTCAAGGCCAAAGTTCAGACCAGCTCCTGCCATGAAGCTTTCTTAATAACATTCCCACACATTGATCTTTCTATTCTCAGAATTTCTGTACCTCTTGATTATATTGCTTTGGGTTGTCCTTTTGTTAGATACAATAATTTGTTCCGCTCCGCTTCGGTGTGAATTCCCAGTTTCTCACATAGTGCTCACTGGGTGCAGATAGAGTAAATCAATAATTTCTGTATTTAATTGAGACAAAGTCATGAACCTGGTTTTCCAAGTTAGAAGCTCTGTTTCCCTCATTACCATGAAGCAGTAATTTTGTTAGTGATTTATCTGTTTGGACTTCTTGAGTATGATTCTTTAATGTGCTTTATGCTCTTTCTCATTTTGTGTTCATCTTGATTTGCCCACAGAATAGGATAATAAATCATTCATGTTTGACAGCTCTACTCCTACTTCTCTATATTGAAAACAGAATCCTTCTTCACATATGTAGATTTCTTGTGCGTCTAGGAGTAAAGAGGATCATCCTTCAGACTATATAGAATACATACACTTTCTATCCCTGTCTGCCCTCACAGAGGCATTTAATCTTTTTAGTTTGTGTATCGGGACCTACACCTACAACAGGTTACAGTGATGTTTGGGGAAGATAGTTTATGCCTATATCAGGGTGTTTAATGGGACTTTTCTTGGGACATTTGTTATTCTGGAACTGGTGACTAGGGACCCAAAGATGGACTGAGGAGGTGGCACTACTACATTCCCCCACACCCTATCCTAAATGTAGAACTAGCACCCACTGACATTCTGAGTCGTATACTTCCTTAAGTATTTATTATGAGATAGCCCAGACTCATTTTATTACCCTCAAATATCATTCCAATTACCAGATCTGCACTCCCAGCCCATATCAAATAAATAGAGGCTGAGAAAGGAAAAGAAAAGAGAGTTGGAGTTTGAAAGTCAGGAGATGGTATATTAACAACTCTCTTTTCCCATCCCACTTCTCTGTGAGCACTTGAAATTCTTGGCGGCCATGGAGATGTTTTTGAGGCTTCATGAGAAGAGTCATGGAAAGCAGAGGAGATAGGAGCTATGGGGGACAGATCAGGCATCCAGCAAGCCAGGAGATGCCCTACCTAATAAGGGGATTGGGAGCATGGACTACTGACCACAGGGGAAGGAAGACTCTGCTGCCTTATTCTGGGGAGGCTGAGATGAAGCTGAACATCATCCAAATGAATTATGTGCTTCACCTATGAAGAAACCACCACATCAGCAAAAGCTGCCACATGTGACCAAAACTAGATTGAGATTTGGAGTACCTTCTTCCCACCTAGAGGCAGCCAGTAAGATAATCTTAGCAATTTCTGCTATTCCTTTTCCCTATTCCAACGCATCATAGTAATTAGAGTTGGAAGAGAGAGGGGAAGATAGGATCCCAGAACTAAGTTACTGAGGTGCTAGAGTAGAGGGAGGATTAAAAGTGCAAACCACACTTTGGCTCCCACTTGAGTTCCGTGAGCAAAAGCTTATTTGGCATCCAGGGGAGGGAGTAATAAAAGCTAGTACTTGCAGTGCTTACTATGTAACTGGCACTGTTTTAATCTCTTACATTAATTCATTTAACCTTTAACAGCTCTACAAGCTATGGGCTGCTATTAACTCTCTTTTATGTTAGTAAACTTAGTGTAGAGATGAGATTTGAGTTAGACCTTGGAATGGAGTTCTTGGATTCTACTAGCTTGAGATTCTTTACTGACAAAACGTGACTGGGAATGTATGAACTCTGTCCTAAGATCAAATTAAGGGGAGTATGGGGAAATTCATTATCATACAGCTAAAAGATAGAGTGAAAACTAAGCATCTTCATGTTATAGTCCACTGAATTGAGACTGTTTAATAAACTGTTTATATATTTAAAATCAATTGGACTCAGGTTTGGTATATTTAAAATAAGTGTAATAAATGTAAACATATAGTATATCATGAAAAACCAGCTATATTGTACTATTCTGTAATTAATGAAATCCAGCATTAGAGTTATACAGAGCATATAATATGTAGTAATTTGGGAGTGAATTTGGTGGTTAAGAGTTGATAAATTCACCCCTGCTAAGGTGAATGAGAGAGATCGTGTGTGTGTGTGTGTGTGCGTGCGTATGCGTGTATACATATATTACCCAAATATTACCAAGTTTCTCCATCATGTGGACTTGAAGAGGATCTCGTTAATGTTAATGTCAAATCTTAATAATGCCTGGTTTGCCTCCTCATGCAAAGACTCTGATCTGTTGCATCTCCCCTTCCTTCAGCTCTTTTAGGGGGCTCTCAGGGGATGCTGTTCATGAACTCCCAGATTAGTCCAGGTTGCTGCTCTCTTTTTGATCTCTGGTGCTCTTAAGTGTTCTTCTCTGGCTAGTTCTGCCACCCAAGACATGTTGTCAACACTGCTCTAAACTGTACTAGTTGGCCTCTACCACCGTGGACTCAGTTATCCCTGAGACATGACAGCTCAGCATTCTCTGTAAGCAAGAAAAAGAATTCTTTTGTGTTATGCTTAGTTTCAGGAATCCTCTCTCAGGATTGTGGGCTCCAAAGTGTTAACAGAGTTCAAAGAGGCTGTTCTTTCAGTTCATGCGCAGTACTTTTCTTCCCAGAATGTGAATACGTGGCCACAGTAGTTTGGCAGGATGGGTTCCTTTCCTAGCCATCACCTTGCATGGGAGTCCCTGCTTTTCTCTGACTTCAGGTCCTATAGCTTAGAATGGCTTTCTGTGGACAGGTAGCTCCTTTCTTTATTGTGAATGGCAAGAGTCTCATTGCTCCTTTCAGAAATTTGGATCATCTCATTTTCTTCACCTTCTAATATGCCAGGTATATTTACATATAGTCTTAGCTTACGATGTTTTCCTGGGAGTCTTCTCACCCCTGTATATAAGTCCGTGGGTACAGACAGATCCACAGTGGGTGGAGAGTGGGGCAATGAGGAGTGCCAAGTGGGAGGTGGGAAGTTGGGGGGGACAAGGGTGTCATCTAATTCCATCTATGAGCTATATCTGAATCTCAGCTCTAGTCTAGCTTTGGCCTCTGCTATATCTATTTTACTGTTAAAACTGTGAATGTAACTTCATTATTATTATTATTATTATTATTATTATTATTATTTTGCTTAAATCTACTTAAAATAAGTGGTTAGAGCCACCATGTATTATTGTACAGGTCTGTATACAGCAGCCCTGTAAGTGCAGACGTGGCTTTTAATCTTACCCTTCCTATAAACTGTTACTTTGGGCATGTCACAGGCTCCCTGTGGTTCCTCTTGCAGAAATGAGAGGCTTGGACAATATGATCTGAGCTTCATTCCAGTTCTCACATTCGGAAGTCCTGTGTTCCTAAGTAGAACTGTTAAAATTTCATTTTATTGCCCATAGTTTCCAGTATAATATGTAAAGTTAATTATGAAAAATAAATTATTATGTATACAGTTTATAGTCTTTAATCATCCTTTTAGGGTTTTTTGTTGGCTACTTTCATGAAACTTAGAAGTCTCGATGTCAAAATTAATATGCAGATACTCTACTCTTCAAAATTTGGTGCTATACTAGTATATTTTCCAAAGTAGGTTTATAAATAAAGGGAAAAAAACCCTCTGAGCTAATACTTTATCTTTGGAGAGCTTTAAAAATGTTACTTGGTTGCAATTGTGGGCAAAAAAAGGAGAAATTTAAAAGGGAAATAATCCTCTGAAGAAACATAAAATTGAGTCCGTACCACTATTATTGCTAGGTGAAATTGAACTTTCTTTTTTAGGGCAGTTTTCTGTTTGCTGTTGCTATTATAATTTTGACTATCTTTTCATTTTCTGTAGCATTAGTTGGTGGTTGAATTACTATAAAACTTTTTTTCTGCTACTTTCTTACAAAATGGTTATTGGACAGATGGGGGCTAACAGTGTTGTCTGTAAGCCCCTAATTAAATTCAGGTCTTAATCAATGAAGACATCTTTGATTTATCCACTCTGTCATCTGAACTTCTGTTTAAATTTTCCATCTCTACAAGAAAACGGAAAAGATATATTCTGTGTACCTGAACTTGATTCTCTGTCTTCATTGAAAGGACTTCCATGCCTTTACTGTATTTCCCAAAGGCCTGCCATTTAATCTTTTTTTCATTATCTCAGATACCATTGAATCCTTTCTCACTATCCCATTAATTTCATCCTTCATATTACTGCACCTAGACATTAATGGACTGTCATTGTAGAGGATATTATGTTTGGTATGTCTGTAAGATTGAATGGGACTAATAAGAAATTTTCATAATTGAGTTGAGTTGCCCGAGCAATGATGTCATTCATATCTGGAGGGTTTCTTTAAATGATGAGTCAAATTTGAAGCTTCTAGGAGGAAAAGTTATCAAAATATATACATTTATTCTTGCTTATGAGAATTTTAATCCAGAGGCTAATCAATTGTGTCACAGTTTCAAGTTATTGGTAAATACGTGTGTTTTTAGTAGCCTCAAAATAGACCTTTATAGAGTAAGAGCCAGTTATCTTTCTTTTCTTATTTTTTTAAAAAGCAAATATCTACTGTGAAGTTGACAGAGCCTGAAGTCTGTATAGTGGATATTCACAGCTATATCTTGACATACTTAGCTGATAAGCCTCAATTTAAATTTGATAGTCTCAAGATTTCTAGACCTAGGACATTTCTAGACATTACTGGTTAGAGAAATTCAGTATGGAGTTTTTATTTAAGGAACTTAAATGAAACTAGCTTTATTGATATTAAAACCATAATCTGAATTTAAGTGTAAAAGAAACTTCCAGTTCACAGTATATCTTAGATCCTTGATCTTGTCATTTTATGTACATTCTGGTTGTTGGCGAAACTTTGTATAATCTATTGTTATATTGTGAGCTTTGCTATTTGACTCTTGTTCAGCTTTATCTCTTTCACGATTTAGAATTAATTTTCTAAGACTACTGTAGTTGCCTTATTTATTTTTTCAATTATCTCTTTTTTCAGTAGCATAAAGATCTATTATACAGTAGTTTTGCATTTTTGGCATTCCATTGCAGAAAGTATCAATTTGTCACATAAAAAGAAAAATTAGGTCTACTCTATTCATTTTAAAGACATATCCTAGATTTTTAAAAGGCAGTTTTGACTTAGAGTTGCAAGCCTCAGGATATTGATTTGAATTATGCATGACTGTCTGGTGTGCAGTTGCATTAGCCTGCTGGATGGATAATGTAAACATGTTCTGAATTTTAAGTACATGACGGGATATGAGTGACAGGTTAAAAATAGAACTAATAACCAAGTGCATATTTGGAAATTTGATTTTTAAAGTGTAAAACTGTACAAGGATGATCTCTGCAAATGGTTGGCTGCCAATATAATAACTTGTTTTGTATTTTACAAATAAAAAAGATGCTATCTGATAAGTGTAGTAGGTCAGTGATTTTTTTTCTAATTTGTTGAACTTCTGACAGTAGAAAACAAAAACACAGTAATGTAAGAGTGAATAAGGATTACCTTTCCCAGATTATGAGTTGACTGTTCAGGCATGCTGTTTCTAATACATTTAAAAAAAATTAATAGGAAGCTTTTGATGCTAGTTATAGTACCCTACCATCAGCATGTCCATTTTGAATTCTAGAATTGCACATGGGTACAACTAGACATTGTACTTTACAAATGAAATTTGACATTTTCATCTCATAAAATCCTGTACCTTTCACTCCCATGGAAATTGGGGAAAATGTAAATTCTAAGCGCGGTCCATATCTTTGACACCTATATTTTATTTTACGTTCATAAATACGAATTTTCTCTAAAGCTATAATAACTTTATCTGTGAAAAGAATAGCTAGTTCTAGAGTTTGATATTAAATGTTTTAGTTTCTAAAGTTTATGTGCTTGTATTATATATAATGTATGTCTGTATATTTGTGACTCTTGGTAAATTTCACCCATTTTTCTTTTGCATTGATACTATTTTTCTTATTGATTCATAAGAGCTCATGGCTATTAAGAAAATTAGCCTTTGTTATATGTTCATAAATATTATTGTAGCTGTTTTTTAAATATTATTGATAGTGATTTTCCAACCCAGAATTTTAATATTATTTTAAGATTTTTCAGTCTTTTCATTTATGGCTTCTGGATTTTATATTATGTTTAGAAAATCTTTAGTATTTTGACATTTGGAAAATTTTTTCATGTCTCCTAGTATTTTTATGGTTTCATTTTTTACACATAAATCTTTGATCTGGGTGCTGTTTGTTTTGAAGCAAGGACTGAAATGGAGATCTAGCTTTCTTGTTTTCCAAATTACTAGCCATGTATCACTATATTATTTACTGAAATAGGTAATATTTTAACCATTGATTTGAAATACTACTTTTATCATATACTGAATTTCTTTTTGGACTTATGTCTATTTCTGAACTTTATTCTGTTCTAAATACTTCCTCCATTACAGTGTCTAATGATATACTGTAACATTATATTATTCTTTGTCAAATTTTTTTCTGGTTATTCTTGTACATTAATTCTCCCAGATGAACTTTAGTACGATTCTTATGCTATTTTGATTGGGATCACATTGACCTTATATCTGGGGTGTTTCTTGATTTCTTTTTAACATTGATTTTAATTACCAATATGAAGTTTTTCAATGCCCCTCCTTTCCATTTCAAAGTGTCTTTATATTTTTATCTGTTGTCTCTACATATTGTCGAGGTCAAATAATTTTCCTGTGCCTTTGCTACTTTCTCTGTTTGGCCTCAGTTAGGATTAGTTATCAGCAATCACTTATCCTTTTTTATTGCACAACGTTAATTCATTCCACGGTTCACTTCCTTCTGTTCTTAAACCCTCCTAGGTCTGCCTACATGGACAGTGTCCAGCCTTCTAATCTTCTATGTCTGTGTGTTTTTTTAGTAGTTTTTGAAAAATCAACTTAATTGAGATAATATCCTTCTAGCTCTTGAGTTACTCTATACTAAACCCTCTTTCCATTAGTTATAAATTCTCTTTAAAAGTTAGTTAACAATGCCTCCATATCTTCACTAGCCCTTATTTCCAGTCACTTGAAAGCTAGATTCTAGCTCTCTTGCTCTAGTGAAGTATTTTAAATTTAATTTTATTTTTGTGGTAGAATTTACATAGCAAAAAATTTACCCCATAGAAGTAGAACCCTCATGTAGGTGGAATCAGGCATTATTACTCCTTGTGTGTTTTATTTCATTTAGTATGATGTCTTTGAGGTTTTCCCATGTTGTACTGTGTATCAGAACTTCATTCCTTTTTATGGCTGAATAATATTCCACAATGTGTATATACCACATTTTGTTTATCCATTCATCAGTGAGTGGACACTTGGGTTGCTTCTGCCTCTTAGCTACTGTGAATAATGCTGCTCTGGACATCAGTGTACAGGTATCTGAGTCCTTGCTTTCAGTTCTTCTGAGTATATACCAAGGAGTGAAACTTCTTAATTCTGTCAGTTTTTGCTTCATGTGTTTTGGTGCTCTATCATTTTAGGGGTTTTTAATGTTTATAATTGTTATATCTTTCTGCTGTGTTGACCCTTTTATTAATATAAAACGTCCCTCTCTATCTCTAGTAACTTTTTTTTTTTTTTTTGGTGAGGAAGATGCACTCTGAGCTCACATCCATTGCCAGTCTTCCTCTTTTTTTTTTTGCTTGAGGAAGATTAGCCCTGAGCTAACGTCCATGCCAGTCTTCCTCTATTTTGTGTGTAGGTCAACACCACAACATGACTTGACGAGTGATGTAGGTCTGCGCCTAGGATCCTGACCTGAGAACGTGGGCCGCCACAGCAGAGTACACCAGACTTAATCAGTACGCCATGGGGTCAGCCCCACTAGTAACATTTTTTTGTTTTAAAGTCTGCTTTTCTGATATCAGTATAGCCACTCCTGCCTTCTTGTGTTTGGTTTTGCAAAATATATATTTTTCTAACATTTTACTTTCAGTACGTTTGTATCTTTAAATCTAAAGTGTCTCCTGTAGACAGCATGTAGTTGGATCATGTTTTTTAAGTCCAAACTGGTAGTTTCTGCATTTTGATGGGATTATTTAATCTATTCACATTTAATATTATTGATATGATTCGAATTGTTTGCCATTTTATTTTGTTTTGTTTTGTGTGTCCCTCAAGTCTTTTTGTTCCTCTGCTCCTCTTTTACTGCTTTCATTTGCGTTATGGGGAAATTTCTAAAGTAACATTTTAATTTCTTTAATCACTTTGTCACTATATTATTTGAGTATTTTTTATTGGGTGCCCAAGAGTTTACCATATCCATCTTAACTTATCCAAATCAGCTTCATATTTATACCAGCTAACTCCAGTGATGTACATTGAAATTTTACTATTATATATTTCTATTCTCTTTCTCCCTTTTTTGTTGTTTTATTTTTATACGTATTAGACGTATTAATATTACAAACCAAAGAATACATTGCTTTACCACTGTAGTCATTTCTTTAGCCCAATACAGTTTTGCTCCCACCTACTCCCTTTGTGCTGTTACTAGCAAATATATTACACATGTATACATTTTCTGTATGTTATAGACCCAACAATATATTAATGCTTATTAGTTTATACAATTGCTTTTTAAATAAGAGAATGAGGAGAATATATGCATTTCTATTGTCTTTTATAATTAACTGCCTTTAACATTACTCTCTCTTTTTCCTTGTGGATGTGAATTACACTTTGGGGTCACTTGCTTTCGGCCTGAAGAACTTCCTTTAGTATTTTTTGTGAGGTGAATCTGAGAGCAATATATCCTCTCAGTTTCTGTTTATCTGAGAAAGGCTTTATTTCACCTTCGTTTTAAAAAAATAGCTTTCCTGGATATAGGATTCCTGTTGACAGTTTTTTCTTTGATCACTTTGAGTATGTTATCCCATTGCCTTCTGGCCTCCAATGTTTTTGCAGAGAAGTCTGCTGTTATTGGTTTCCGTTATATGTGATGAGTCGGGTTTTTTTGCTGCTTTCAAGATTTCCTCTTCGTCCTTGACATTCAGCAGTTTTATGATGATGTATCTGTTAGTGCATCTCTTTGCCTTTGTCCTGTTTGGAGTTTGTTGAGTTTCCTGAATGTGTAGGTTATTGTTTTTCAGAAAGTTTGGAAAGTGTTTTGATATTACATCTTTCAGTATTTTTTCTGCTTCTGTCTTTCTCCTCTCATTCTAGTATTGCCATTTCTCACTTATGTTGTATGCTTAATGATGTTCCACATTTCTCTAAGGCTCTCGTCATTTTTCTACATTCTTTTTTCCCCCGGTTCTTTGGCTTGCATGGTCTCTGGATCTATCTCATGTTCACACATTCGTTCTTCTGCCAGTTCATATCTACTGTTGAGCCCTTCTGGGGAAATTTTTATTTTAGTTATTATAATTTTCAACTCCATTATTTTCATTTGGTTGTGTTTTATAATTTCTAGTTTTTAATGACATTCTCTATTAGGCACAACATTTTGATCCTACCTTCCTTTATTTCTTTAATCATAGTTTCCTTTAATTCCATGAACATGTGTATAATGGCTACTTTTAACATCTTTGGGATAAATCTGACATCTGTTCTCTCTTAGTTTCTGTTGCCTCATTTTTCTCTGGTGTGTGATTCATACTTTCCTGTTTCTTTGGATGCCTCATAATTTTTAGTTGAAAACTGAGCATTTTATATAATATATTAAAGCAAGTCTAGGTACTGTGCCCATTACTCTGGGGCTTGTTATTGCCATTTGATTTTTTATGTTTAGTGACTGACTGGGTTGTTTTAGTCTGTTTCTCTGCCATGGTGTTTAGCCTCTGGTGTTGTTCCTTAGGGAGCTATAGTCAGCCTGGGTTGTCAGTGGTTTTGGTGGGGCTTTATTCCTCTTTCCCTGCCCACACCCAGCTATTAGACTCCACTAATTTCCAGCTCATAGCTCTGGTGCTTTAAACAGTGCCCTGAGGCATAAATTGCTCTATAAATGAATCCAGTCAAATTCTGCCTCCTTTGAAGGAACAGTTTATGAGGTCAGTGTTTGATTTTTTTTTTTCGAACTCAGGAAGGCTTCTCTCAGTTATCATTCCCCTGTTCTCTCCTGCAAAATAACTGGCATACAGTTTAGTCTGCATCCTTCTTGAATCTGTAAATCTCCCCATTGCCTTTCACCAAAGCCTTCTCTGTTTGTGAGAGCACCTTGTGTTGCTTGAACTTCTTTACTCTCTGTTGCAAATAAGTCAGTTATTTGGGGAAGAGATTAAACCTGTTTTATGGCCTGTTTCTCCCCACAGGCAACATCTCTAAGCCAGGGCTTTGGAGATAGAGGTGGGGACAATGGCAAGCTTCTCTCTGACACTCCTGCTCTGGGAACTGAGTGTTCACTGTGAGGAAGGCAACAGCCTGAGGTTCTTTTGGCTTGCCTCTCCTGCTGTGGAACTGTGCCTCACGGCTGGGCAAAGGTGATCAGAGCCGTGGTATTCTCAGACTGCTGTGCCCAAGGTTAGAGCCCTTCATTTTATGATTGGAGACTGGGCAGAATGATGGAGCCCCACCTCCCTACTGCACTTGCTTGGGACTCAGCCTCAGCAATAGGTACCTGTGGACAGGATGAAAAATGCTGGTGTTTTACTCCTCCTGGGAGAGAGCCCTCCATTTGGGTGCTGAGGGGAGATGGAGCCCTTTGTTCCTGGCTGTAGCGATCTGGAGTAGAGCCTCTGCCTCACTAAGCTGGGAGGGGCGAGTGAGGGAGCAGTCTTGGTTCAAGGACATAGACATTCATCTTTGTTAGTGAATTTTCATAGGTGTTCTTAAATAAATGTTTCTTCATTTGTTGTTCATTTCTGAAGACTTTAAATGGTCTTTTTTTTAAACAGTTTTCGGGGGGGGTGGATCAGTGGAACTCATACTGTCATGCTGGAAGTTGGCCTCTTATTAATTTGTTTTTAAATTAAATGTTTTAAGCATACAAATAAGTACAGATAATTCCATAGTGATGCTTGCTTTCTTTAGTTTTTTAAAATTCTAACATTTTACTCCAAGAACTTTTTTTAAAAGAAATGAAATATTACATAGATTTGAAGACCTCTATATACATCTTTATAGTCTATAATTTGGTGTTCATCATTCCCAAGCATTTTTTATGTATTTAAAAAATTTACCCTCCATTAACAGTGTAAGCATTGTTACTGATCTTTAATATATTCATCAACGCTTGTAGTTGCCAGACTTCTGCATTTTTGGCCATCTCGTAGTTGATATTCAACATTGTGGTGGAGTTCTTAGGAAGAACAGAGAAGACAGAAAAAGAAAGGAAATTTGTAAATATTTGAAAGGAAGTTCCTTGTATTTTATTTCTAAAATAGGCATTGTTTGGAAATGATATTATCTGCCTAGAAGAGGAAAGAGACTATATAAGCAAATTATTAGAAAGGATATTTTATCCAGCAGCCTTGCTCACTATTTCAAACAATTTCTGATAATTTGCCTCTATCTCTGGCTAGGAACTCCTGTACAATGTTGAATACTGGTGAATGCTTCTTGTTCCTGTTTTAAAGGGAATGCTTCTAATATTTTCCTTTTATGATGTTTGCTGTTGGTGTTTAGAAGATGTTTATTGAGTTAAGGAAATTTCCTTCTGTTTCTAAAAGCTATTTCTTTAGTCATTAATTCATGTTTAATTTTATCAGTTTCTCTCTCTGATCTTATGAGATGACATAGTTTTTAACTTTTAGCCTCTTTATGTTGTGAATTATATTAAAAGATGTTCTTATGTTAAACCAACCTTTCATTCTGAGATAGAATCGAATTTGTCATGCTATATTTGGTTTACTCTTGTGTTTCCCTTAGGTTTTTAGCAACTGTGTTCCTAAAGGAGCTTACTGTAAACTTTTCCCTTCTGATAGTGTGCTTGTTTGAGTTTTAGAATCAAGTTAAGTTTTATAAAATCATAAAATGAGATAAATGAATTTAATTCCTTTTTCTCATTTCCCTAGAACATTATATAAAATTGAGAATATCCATGCTCTAAATGTTTGGTAGAATCAATCTGTAAAACCACCTATACCTTATGATTTTTTTGTGGGTAGTTTTTTGTGTGTGTGTGTGAGGAAGGTTGGCCCTGACCTAACATCTGTTGCCAGTCTTCCACTTTTTGCTTGAGGAAGATGGTCCCTGAGTTAACATCCGTGCCAGTCTTCCCCTGCTTTGTATGTGGGATGCCACCACAGCATGGCTTGATGAGCAATGTGTAGGTCTGTGCCTGGGATCTGAACCTGCAAACCCCCAGGCTGCTGAAGGAACCTGGTTTGGGTTTTTATCAATCCTCTCTATTGAATATACTTTTTAAATTTCATTATTTCTTTGCTCTTTACTATTTCATTTTTTTCTGTTTTCTTTGGATTTATCCTTTTTTTTAACTTCTTGAGGTGAATATTTACTTTATTGTCTTTTAGTCTTTTGTATTTTCTAACATATGCATCTAAGGGTATACATTTCTCTGTATTATTTTAAGTATCACACATTTTATTTTATAACATTTTAATTTACATTAGCTTTTATAATTTTTCGAATTCCTATCACTCTTTATTTTTTAGTTCATAAATTATTTTGAAGTTTAAAAAAATATCCAAATGTGTAGAAAATTTGCAAGTGTATTGAGTTAGAAAAAAATCTTTTCTGTTCCTGAGTTCTAAGTAATTGTATCGTGATCAGATAACAGAATCTATGTGATATTGACTCTTTCCATTTGTTAAAACTTGCTTTTTGTGTGGCTAATGTATTTGTTTGGGGGTAGGGGACAGGTTTTCAATATTCAGTGTCCGTCAAAAGAACATGTATTCTTTAAACCTTGGTTGCAAATTTCTATGACTGTCCTTTAGTCATTATGTTGTATTCAGATTTGCTATATCCTTCCTAAATGTTTTTCTGCTTTACGTTTTAATCATTAGGAGAGATATCTTAACTTTTTCACTTTGATTGTAGATTTGTCAGTGTTTTCTCTTGGAGTTCTATCCATTTTTCTTTAATTACTTTAAAGTTATGTTTTTAAGGGACTTACATGTTTACAAATTTATATGTTTCTGGTAAATCATCCCATCTATCATTGCATGGTAATCACCCTGTTTATCCCTTTATTTTTACACCTTTTGGAGGAGGGGCTCAAAAGCTGTTTCATTTGATATAATACAGCTATATAGCTTTTTGTCTACTGATATTTTGTCAAGTATATCTTTTTCTATGCTTTACTATTCAACCTTTCTATATTCTTAGTTCTAAGAATATCTCTTAAACTTTAGTTCCTGTATATTTATTGCAACTGTTATTTTTTTTTTTAAAGATTTTATTTTTTCCTTTTTCTCCCCAAAGCCCCCCGGTACATAGTTGTGTATTCTTCGTTGCGGGTTCTTCTAGTTGTGGCATGTGGGACGCTGCCTCAGCGTGGTCTGATGAGCAATGCCATGTCCGCGCCCAGGATTCGAACTAACGAAACACTGGGCCGCCTGCAGCGGAGCGCGCGAACTTAACCACTCGGCCACGGGGCCAGCCCCCTATTGCAACTGTTATTATTTAAATGTTCGAATTTATTTCTGCCATATTATTTTGTTTTATTCACTGTACTTTTTCTGTGGTGCTTTTTCTTCCCTTTTTTGCCTTCATCCTGATGTCATTTTTAGGGGCATAATACAGTGTGCAAAAATTTTTGATGGTCTCCACATCTGATGCATCTGTGTCTCTAGAAGTATCCTCAGGAAAGAGGATATTTCTGAACATTCTAAACAGCTTTAGAAATTTAGAAACATTGAAACAAAACATTGTTCATATTAAAGTTGAAATTACTTATAAGATCTAGCATAAGATTAATGTCTGCAAAATATAGTGGTCGCTTCTATTACTTGGTTTAAACATCTTATTCTCATGAAGGAAAAATGTTTTTATTCTTTTTCTCTCTTAACCTTTACATGCAGCCTTTCTTGTCCAGTTTCCATCTCCTTTTACATTGTGCAGTCACCATGCATTTAGCTGTAGAGTCCACAAAGCTAGATAGGATCTTGAGAGTTATGTAGTTATGCAGGAAGGTCTCCATCTCAAATATCAAAAGGTAAAACTCTGAGCAAATAAACTTCAAGAAAGGATTTTCTCTAGTTCCCTTTCATAATCCATTGCATCATTAACAGTTTTCACTTTAAGAAAACTAATCCCTTATTTCATACCAGTTCCAAAATGGAACTGTTAAATGTTAGGAGTCATAGTAGTTAAAGTTGCAAAGATTTTCTTTTTTAATTGCAAGAGTTTTAGTGATCTACCACATTCTCTTCATTTTATAAACACAGGCCCACAGTTTAAATGCTTACTTAGCTTCTTAGTAGCAGACCAAGGATTGAAACCCAGGTTTTCCTCTCTCCCTGTTCAATGTTCCTTATATATTCTCCTAATCCCTGACATAAAACATTCACAAACCAGGTTTTCTTCTGAGGGTCGATGGAGTTTCAGTAGCTTGCATAGTGCCTAGTACAAAAGAGGTAATAGAATAAATGCATGTTGTTTACCATTTCCTGGGAGAGAGACAGGTAGACTTGGAATTGCTCTGTTTTAAGTGGTTTGAGCTTTGTTTTATGTGGTCACAGAAGAGGCACACTGAAATCAGATGTGTGCTCTTCAATACAGGTCCACATGTTATTTCCCCAGACCACTCTTAACATGGTGTTGAGTCTCTTGGGCAATCCTGAGAGAAGCTGATTTAGGTGGATAAATTTTCTCTGCTGTTAAACTCAATTCAACAAGGATAGCTTGAGTATAATTTTTCCACACACTTTTGCTACAGTCCTTAGTGATAATGAAAACGTATGTTAAACATTTCCTGCGAGTCCTGATAGGAAGTTCAGAGATGCATTATTTTTCCCTCGGCTCATTCTGATTTAAACTGAGTAATCCCATTTGCTTTAACTGTTCTTATGGTTTCTCTTTAGAAGTTTTTTATAATCTTTCAATAACTTCAAAAGATGCTTTGCCCTTCTACAGATGGAGAAGTTGAGCCATTATGACGTTTGACTTGGAACCTCTGTGTGGAATTAACTGTTTCAAACTGAATTTTTGTATTATATGTGCTGCTTATAAATTCAAGAGCTTTCCTTTAGTAAATCGTATGTTCACGTATTAGGTAATAAAAAATACTTATGTTTACCCGATCTATATGATCTTTACTTCACTAATCCTTACAGAAGGAATAATATGTATGTATTACTAGATTGATGTTTCTTAATTGTAAAACTTAGAATAATTAAACTTTTGTTTGTGTCTCTGCCCATATTTAATAATATAGTTCTTGGGAGTTATGGCATGTGAAGAGAATGAAACTTATGATTTGTGCATGTACATTTGCCTTAAAAAGTAAAATTATATATCTGTGATAGGAAGTCTACCCCACCACCCCTTACATATTTATTTATATTGTATTTAAAAATGTAAGATGCAAGAGGAGGTGCTGAAAATATTTCTTCTTAGAAGTTTAATTTGATATTCAATTCCTGATTTTTTAGAATGTTTTATTTAGTAAAAGGTTTTAATTTATTACAAAAAATTAGATTGTTATAGTAAGAGAGAAAAAACTATAGATAGAATGAGATGATTTCTGACATTGTCCAGATAATTTTTACTGGTAATTTTGCCTGATAATAAAAAACATTCTGTTCCATTTTGCAATGATGTTTTTGTTACAAGCCAGCAGTTAACCTTGGGCGTTCTATGTGTTCTCACAAATGAGTTCTTCTTGTGGGCTATACAATGTAAATGTCCCTATAGATATTGTCTTTAATATAATTTGAAGCTTTCTTTACTGAAGTTTGGGTTTCAGTTTTCACTTCGGACCTCATGAATCACTGATGGACTGTTGCATTGGTTTATTTTGATGTTTGTACCTTTTCTTTTATAATCCCTCTTATTTTTTACCCAGTGATTTGATGTCTACTCAGATTTTTAAAATAACTTGTTGGTCAGCTGGTTTGTTTAATTAAATATATATATATATATATATCTCTTCTATTTTTTTAAAGCATGCATAGTGGTACAAACGATTAGAAATTCATGGGGTCTAGATGGCTTGATTCCTGCCATGTCAGTTTTCTTGTGTTTGATGAGACACATAAAGCAGTTGTGGGAGAATGCTTGTCACTGGTATCCATGGTAACTCCAAAGATACTTTGGAACTCAGATGGATAGAGTAAGCCATAGTAATAGTCTCATTATAAGGGCAAAATACATAAAAGGTTCAGGCATATGCTTTTAATTAGGTTCTAAAAATAACTAGAACTGGAGAGGATGCAGTAGAATAATATTTTTCACTGTTAGAAATAGTATGGGCAGTATGTGAAATTTAATGATTGTCTTCTCTTACTAAAGTAAGGGAGATATACACCTTAAATACTCATTAATGTAGTTCCTTAATCATAATTTGGACATGAGTGTGCAACTCGATAAAAGGGATACTGAGTTTCATGTTGATACAAATATAGAATTTGCTTATCATTTTTAATTCTTATCCCTACGATATAGTTTATTCATCACACCACCCTTTAGGCTTCTTCTTGTTGATTCTAATGTTCTTAGAAAATATATGTTCTGTCTACACAATGTGCAAGAATGAGTCGATTTTCTTTTAAAATGCAAATAAGACAGTAGCCAAAATTTTTAATGTTCAGGAATATTAAATTTTCAATCTTTTTTCGAACATATTAACTTTGAATGAGTTAAAACAGGATTCAAGGAAAGTAGACTAGAATAATTATTTTCTCTTAGAGAATTATGACAGATAAAAGATTAATAACTCTTTTAAGACAAAATTTTTTAAAGATTTCCTTTTGAACTGCAATCTGTAAAGAATAATCTTGTATTGCATTGCAATTCAACACATTATTTCTTCCTGTTGCTATAGAAACTAATTCTGGTGCAGCTGTGATTGCTAATCAAAATTCTAACATTACACAACCTTTCCCCCCCTTAGTGCTTCATTTTATTTTTAGTTACAAAATAATAAATTTCAATGGTGAGTTCATAACAATGGTCAAAACATTAATGCAAAGATTTTAAAAAATTTGAGCCCTTTTCTGTGAAATAAAGAGATATTCTTATCATATAGTTTCAATAAGAATAACAAGAAAACAAAGCCTTTTGCTGAATTACGAAGGTCTATAATTGCTGTATTACATCAACATTGTGAAGCACTTAACTACTTCATAATCCTAAATTGCTACTATTTCAACCATCTATTTTTGAAGTGTCTGGTTGCTTGGTATTATATAAATGAAAAAATAAAAAGTCTTCAGAATGCCTGAAGTCTTTTAAATGCAAAATGGGAATGGAAGCTGCCTTATTGTTTTATCATCAAAGAATTGAGATCACATCCCAGTTTATGTCATAAGTAAAACCTAATTAGTTGTTCTCATTCTCGTCTTTATTAGTATTATAACCACCACCACCCTCCCACCAAACTACACTGTTAACATCATCCAGTGTAAATCTATGTATATTTTACAAGCCGGAACTGAATTAATTTTTTGTCTTTCTAAGAACATTGGTTCTTTTCCATTTCATAAAACAAATATACAGACCTCTCACCAAATTATTCATAGCAAAAAATATAATATATAAACTCAACAGGGTTTAAGCTGATTCTAAAATTAAATCTTTGCTGTGTGTTGTAGTACCAATTACAGTATGTTATTTGCATATATAGCACTTACAAATTTTTATTTTCTGATTTGTACATCAAATAAGGCAAATAAATCTGAAATTTATTATTTCAGATTATTGATTGATTTAAATTAAAACAGACGTGAAAAAAGCACTACTCTTTATCTTCTATATGAATAAAATTGGACAATGGAAATATAGCAGATATTTAATAATATAATTGTATTGTTTACTTTCGTTTACTGATGAACATATTCTGTATGCTGATTGGCAGGACCATATAAAAAATTCTAGGAGCATATAAAATGTTGGAGACTTGATAAAGTGCCACATATCTAAAATTTGCACTTGGAAATAAAGTTAGCTATATTTTATTAGATTTGTTGCATCTCTGATGTAATTTGAATACTGTAAACCCCTGGCTATCTGTAACTGGGAATTCATTCCTTAAGCATCAGAATTCTTTAATTTTTTTGTGGAAATTGTTCTGATTTGTATTTTATACTTACCTTAATTAAATCTTTAATGATAATTTAGGGTCATGATTAATATTGATTACTAGGTAGAACCAAAGTAAAAGCTGAAAGTAGGAGGCTCATGATAATACAGGTGGCATGGAGTCTATTACTGAGTGACTTCTAACGTGAGCAGTAATCCTGTATTTGGCTTTTTGAAAAATCCTTGTTTGCTTGCTTTTTGTTACGGCCTCTTTCTTATAGAGTTGGAGTAAGGCAACATAGTGTTCTGTGCAGTGTAACAGGGTAGAATTCCTGCAGAATTTCTCTGTGAGCAGATTTAGAAATTCTGACGCTTTTTCCCAAGAACACTGAAGAATGAATGAAAAATATCTGGATCTAATTCATTTATCCTTTCTGAGTCTCCTCTACCTTATAGGATTATTGTATTAATCCATGCTGACATAATAACGATGAGAATATTTGCTGACTATTACTGTGAAGCACTATGCTAAGCACTTAAAACAGTAACTCAGTTAATCCTCAAAAATCCCGGTGAGATGGTTCCATTACTACTCCTTATTTACAGATGAGGAAATAAAGGCATCAGAGATGTAAATAAATTGCCCCTAGTCACACAGCTAGTAGATAGCAGCAGCACAGGTAGAACCACGCAGTCTAATACCAATGCCCACATTCTTATGTATTAAATGTTAAGTATAAGTATTGTACAGACCATAAATTATTGTAGAAGCATAAGGTGTTGATACAAACATAAACATCTTTTTGTCAGCCTGCAACCCCTGCCCTGTTATACACATTGTTTATTAATAATGTTGGGAAAAGTATGCTATACTCTTAAAAATTGCTGTTCACAGGTGTTCTAGGATGTTCATAGGTGACTTTGGTCCAAATTTTATTAATCCTTTTCTGTCGGAAGGAGATGCCCTCCAGAAAGCAATACATTCCTTCTAATTCTCCATAATGTTTCCATTGTGTAGGTTTTGTCATACCAAGGGCATATGTTTGATGTTAATACGGGACTTAATTTGTGTGTAGTAGTACCTACATGACATATTTATTTTTAAATATCGTAAAGTGCTATGTTTTATGTAATTTCATTTCCTATAGGTTCGTCCCTTCAGCAAACAACTTTAAGCATTTTGATAGCAGCCCTCCGTTTTCTTTATTTTATGTTGCCTCCAACTGGCATATATTTGGTATTCATAAAATATTTATCTATTGAGACCTCACATTGTAGACTTTGGGAATATTAAGAGTCAATTTTTTCACTCAGAATCTCAGAGACAAGTAGGAGAAATATATATATTTTAAGAGCTTTATTGAGATGTAATTCACCTACGATGAAAATTTGTGTATAATTCAGTGGTTTTTACAGAGTTGCACAGCCATCACTGTAATTTAATTTTAGAACATTCTCATCACCTAAAAAGAAATTTTTTACAAATTAACAGCCACTCTGCAATACCACTTCCCAGCCCTAGGCAACCACTAATCTGCTTTCTGTCTCTATTTGCCTATTCGATATTTGTCATATAAATGTTATTATACAATATGTGGCTTTTTGTGAGTGGTTTCTGTCACTTAGCATAGTTTTCAAGGTTCTTCCATGTTGTAGCATGTATCAGTACTACATTTCTTTTTATTGCCAAATAGTATTTCATTGTATAGATGATACTCAAGAAATGTAACTCTGTGCCAAACAAAATCAAAACACTCTTAAGTGTTTTTATAATCCTAGAGCTTTCATACAACAAAATCTAGCATTCAACGTATAAGATTTAGAGTGCCCAGCATCTGATTAATAATTGCCAGGCATGCAAAGAAGCGGGAAACTAGGACCCATAACTTGTGGGCAGTGGGGACAATCAATAGAAATAGAAGCAGAAATAACAAAAATGGTGGAATTAGCAAGGAGGGATCTTAAAACAGCTAATATAAATATTATAAATATGCTCCATAATGTAAAAGAAATCACAAAAATAATGAAAAGAGAAATGAAAGATATGAAAAAGACCAAAATTGAACATGAAAAATGCAATATCTGAAATGAAAAACATACTGAATGGCATTAATAGCAAATAGACATTGAAGAATTAAAGATCTGTGGACTTGAAGACATAGCAGTGTAGATACAGTCCAAAGTGGAATACTGAAAAAAGACTGAAAATGAAATAAGTAGAGTTTCAATAATAATATGTAGGACAATATCATATGCACTAACATATGTATAAAGAAGTGGGAGGAAGGGAACAAAAAAAGTATTTGAAAATGTAGTGGCCGGAAATTTTCCAAATTTGAAGAAAACAATAAGTCTACAGACCCAGGAAGCTCAACAAGACTTAAGCAACTAGAAGAAAATGAAAAATTATTCATAAAAAAACAAAGGTAAGAGATGATAGCAGACTTCCTGTTAGGATGACATCATTAAAGTACTGAATGGAATTTTTAAAAAGCTGTTAATCTAGAATTCTATACACAAAAAACAAGTCTTTCAAAACTAAAGGCAAAGTAAAGACTTCTTCAGGCAAACAAGATGTGAAGGAATTTGTTGCCAGCTGACTTGAATTGCATTAAATGTTAAAGGAAGTTCTTCAAGCAGAAGGAAAATGATGATAAATGGAAGTTTGGACCTACAAAAATCAATATGAGTAAATATAAAAAGTTTCTTTCCTCAAAACAATAACAGTGAATCATGGGGTTTGTAAAGTATGTAGAAGTAAAAATATATGACAGTAGCACAAAGGATGGGAGGAGACACATTCTCTTATACAAAGTTATATGTGAGATTATTTGAAGATAGACCGTGGTAAGTTAAAGATATATTTGTAAATCCAGAATAACCACTGGAAAATAAGTAACTTACGGCTAATAAGCTAATAATGGAGAGAAAATAGAATCGTAAAAGTACTCAATCAAAAAGAGGTCAGAAAAGGAAGAAAAATGAACAAATTACAATTAGGACAAATAAAAAACAAATCACAAGAGGGTAGATTGATGCTCAACCATATAGATCAGGTGTCGGCAAATTATGCCCCATGGGCCAAATTTGGCCTGTAGCCTGTTTTTGTATGGTCTGTGAGCTAGAAATGATTTTTATATCTTTTTGTATTGTGGAAAATTTACCATTGTAACCATTTTAAGTGTACAATTCAGTGAGAATAAGTAAACTCACATTGTTGTACAACCATCACCACCATCTATACTTTTTCATCTTCCAAATTGAAACTGTGTACCCATTAAACTTCAACTCCCTCTTCCCCACTACCCTGAGATCCTGCTAATCACCATTATCCTTTCTGTCTCTATGAATTTGACTATTCTAGGCAACTCATGTAAGTGGAATCATACAATATTTGTCCTTTTTTGTCTGGCTTATTTCACTTAGCATAATGTCTTCAAGATTCATTTATGTTGTAGCATGTGTCAGAATTTCCTTCCTTTTTATGGCTGAATAGTATTCTATTTTATGTATACCAGACTTTTACAGTTTTAAAAGCATTATAAAATACACACACACATCCACCCACACACCCACACCCACAAAGAGTATATGGTAGATACTATATGTGTCATACAAGTCTAAAATATTTACTGTGTGGTCTGTTAGAGAAAGTTTGTGAATCCCTGATACAGATAAATTACACTAAATGTAAATGGTTTAAATATGACAAAAGGCATAGATTGTCAGATGAGATTTTAAAAGACAAAAGCAAGACTATATTTGTAAAAGCAAGATACAAATATATATTATGTGTGAGAAACCTAATTTAAATATAAAGGCATAGATAATTTAAAAGTTAAAGGTTGAAAAAAATGATATACCATGCCAACATGAATTCAAGGAAAGCTGAGATGGCTATATTAATATCAGAGAAAGAAGACTTTAGAACAAGGATTGTTACTAGGGATAAAGAGAGATGTTTTCACGATAATATGAGTCAATTCATGAAGAAGACACAATCCCAAATGACAGCTTCAATAAACTTGAAGCAAAGGAGAAAAACGCAGTCACAATTATATTCAGAGATTTTAATACTTCTTTCTTGGTGATGAATAGCAAAGGAGACAGAAAACCAATAAAATCAATAGCAGCAAGATATCTGGAAAATCTGTAAATATTTGGCCATTAAAAAAAGAAAAACCTCCTAAACGTGGGTCAAAGAAGTGATCACAAGAGAAAATAGTATTTTGAACTGAATGAAATGAAAGTACAACATATCAGTATTTGTGGGATACAGCTACAGCAGTGCTTAGATGGAAATTTATAACATTAATTGCTTATAGTAGAAAGGGATAAAAGTTGAAAAGCAAGTTATATATGCTTCTCCTGTAATAAATTAGGAAATAGAAAAACAATGTAAGCATAAGAAAGGAAATAATGAAGATAAGAGTGGAAATCAATGAGATAAGTAAATGAACAAACAAAAGAAAAAAATCAGTAAAGCCAAAAGCTGGTTCTTGGAAAAAAAAGAGACGACATAATTGGTCAACATCAAGAGTGAAATAGGGGGCCAGCCCAGTGGTGTAGTTGTTAAGTTGGCACGCTCCACTTCAGCAGCAGCCTGGGGTTCACCAGTTCAGATCCCTGGCACAGACCCACCACTGCTTGTCAACACATGCTATGGCAGGTGTCCCACATATAGAATAGGGGAAGATGGGCACAGATGTTAGCTCAGGGCCACACTTCCTCAGCAAAAAGAGGAGGATTGGCAGCAGATGTTAACTCAGAGCTAATCTTCCTCAAAAAAAGAGAATGAAATGGGTGCATCATTGCAGATCCTATGGACATTAAGAGGATTGTAAGAGAATATTATGAACAACTTTATGCTAATAAATTTGACCTAATGAAATAGACAAATTCCTTGATAGACATAAATGACCAAACCTGCTCAAGAAGAGAGAGAACTTCAGTTGCCTTATATTTATAGTTTAAAAATCTTCCACAGAAAAAACTTTGGGCTCAGATAGTTTCATTGATGAATTCTACCAAACATATTTAAGGAAGAAATATATTACCAATTTAGCACAAACTCTTTCAGAAAAAAAGAAGAGGAGAGAACATTTCTCAGGTCATTTTATGAGTCCAGAATTGCCCTGACAGCAAAAACCGACAAGGATATTACAAGAAGTTAAAAAAAAAAGACCAATGGTGCTCATGTACCTAGAAGCAAAAATTCTTTTAAAATATTAGTAAATTAAATCCAGCAACAAAAAAAAAGATAACTTACCATGACCAAGTAGGGTTCATCTTAGGAATGTGCATTTATTTTAACATTAGGAGATCAATCAGTGCATTTCTCCATATAAAAGAATAAAGTAGAAAATCACATAATCATCTGCTCCACTTCATGGAGAAATGTGTTTGACAAAATTCAACTTCCATTCATGCTAAAACCTTCCAGCAAACTTTCTCAATCTGATTAAAGGCTTTAACAAAACATAAAACCAAAAAAAAACCCATAAGGCTAACACTTACTGGTGAAATATTGAATACTTCTTTGTAAAATCCAGTATATGGCAAGGATTTCCACTCTCCCTACTTTTATTCAGTGTTTTGTTGTGTTTGTTGTTTTGAGGAAGATTAGCCCTGAACCAACACCCACCACCAATCCTCCTCTTTTTGCTGAGGAAGACTGGCTCTAAGCTAATATCCATGCCCATCTTCCTCTACTTTATATGTCAGACTCCCACCACAGCATGGCTTAACAAATGGTGCATAGGTCTGCACCTAGGATCTGAACCAGCCAGCCCCAGGCTGCCAAAGCAGAATGTGCGAACTCAACCACTGCACCACCAGGCTGGCCCTATTCAATGTTTTAGTCAAGGGTCTAGCTAGCGCAATAAGATAAGAAAAAGAAATAAAAGTCATAGAGATTGGAAAGGAAGAAATCAAACTATTTGCAGATGACATGATTATGTAGAAATTTCTAGGAAATCTACAAGGAATTTTTAGCATACCAGATCAATAAACAAATATCAAAGGTATTTTTGTATACTAGCAAAAGCAATTGGAAAATACAATTTAAGAATTTTATCATTTATAGGAGCATCATAAGACAGAATTCTTAGGAATAAGAATATTAAGTAAGACCTTTGTGCTCAAAACTACGAAACTGTTGAGAGAATGTAAAGAAGACTTAAATTTAGTGGTGTATCATGTTCATTGATTAGAAGACTCAATATTGTTAAGATGTCTATCCTATCCAAATTGATTTATAGGTTGAATATGATCCCAATTAAAAAGTCAGCAAGGCTTTTTCTTTTTTGGTGGCATATGACAAGCTGAAATATTTTTGGAAATGAAAAAGACATAGAACAGTCTAAACAGTCATAAAAAAGAGGGAAAAAGGATTTACATCACCTGATTTCAAGATTTAGTGTAAAACTACAGTTGTCAAGGAAGTGTGATCTTGGCACAAGGCTAGACATATAGATCAGTGAAACAGAAGAGTGTGTCTACCAAACAGACCGACATACATATGACGGTTATTTTCAAAAAGGTGCCCAGGTAAAAGAGTCTTTCACTAAGTAGTGCTGGAATGACTGGATATCCATATTGAAAAATAATAAGCATCAAACCTTGCCTCCCGTCTTACACAAAAAATTATTTCAGATGGATCATAAACCTAAATGTAAAAGGTAAAACTTATGTAATTACTAGGAGAAGACAGAAAATCTTTGTGACTTTGGATTAAGCAAAGATTTCATTGATAGGAATCAAAAGTCATGAATCATAAAGGGAAATTGGAATGACTGTGACTACATTAAAATAAAAAACTTTTTCTCTTCAAAAGTCACTATTAAGAAAATGAAAAGGCAAGGCACACACTTGAAGAAAATATTTGTAAAATGTACATTTTATAAAGTATTGTATCCAGAGTACACAAAGAACTCTTACAAGTCAATAAGAAGCAAGCACCCTGATTAAATATTACAAATTAGGCAGATGCATCACTGGAGAGGATTTGTGAATGGCCAATAAACACATGAAAAGATGCTCAAATCATTAGTGATTTAGGGAGACGCGAACTTAAACCACACTGAGCTATCACTGCACAGCCAGTGAAATGGTTAAACTTTAAAACACTGGAGTACCAAATATTGGTGAGGATATGGAGCAAATGGGACTCTCATACATTGCAAGTTTGAATGCAAAATGGTACCGCGACCTGGAAAACAGTTTGAAAAGATAAATTGCATCCCTACAGTAGAATGTAAATGAGTGAAAAGTAACAGACTCCTGATAGATTCAGCAACATAGTTGAATCACAGGAACATTTACAGCAAGTAAAAGATGCCAGGCCCAAAAGACTATATACTATATGATTGCATTTATATGAAAATCTATAAAAGGCATAGCTATAGTGAAATAAAGCAGATCAGTGGTTGGTCTGTGGCTGGACTTGTGCAAGACAAAGAGGCATGAGAGAATTTACGGGGGAGGGAAGCATTCTATATCTGCTTTGTGGTGGTGGTTACAGGACTCTATACATCTGTCAAAACTGATTAAAGCATACATTGAAATGGGTGGATTTTATTGTCTGTGAATTATACTCAGTAAAGTAGATTTAAAAAGTAGAGGGCTTAATTAATTGGAATGCTGTAAGTAACCATCCCAGGAAGACCCTCAGCTCCCCCGGTGCAGCTCTTACCCCAGGACTGATTGCCCTCTAGTGTCTCTGTGCTGCTGCTACGAGGTAAGCCTTGGGTGGTCTGTCTCTGTACAGGTACACCAGCTCTTGGCCACGACTCAGGAGAGTCCTCCACACAGACCTTTGAGGCCCCCATCTCTGCACAGCTTTCTCCCTTTCAATACCCTGCCCCACAATTTCCAGCCACTTCAGCTGCCTCAAACTCTTATCTCTGCCTCCACAGCTGGGCTGATTCTCTTGGGCTGCTCAGACTCCAGTTCTCTGTGTGTGCTGTGGTTGGGATGTCCCTGGGCAGGGAGCTGGTCAGTGAGGGGCTCGTCTTGTGAGGGTCCCTTTTCACACTATGTGTAATATACTGCCTGAAGACAGTTCCTTCATATATTCTGTCCAATTTTATAGTTGTTTACAGCCGGCAGGCTAGGCCAATACCAGTTATTCCCTCATGCATGAAAACAGAAATTCCTTGATATTATTTTTAATCATTCATTAACATTAAATATTTTCTGCAGGTAAAATTGAGTAGAATTGAACACAAAGATAAAATTATAAAGAAAAATATTGATTGAAATTAACACTGTAAATTTTGGTTATGCTTTGTTTCATAATTCAATTAGGAGTTTAATTTACTGAGTCTTATAGTTTTGTATAGTTGAGCAAAGTTAAAAGAAGAAATCCTGCTGATCACTGTTGAGACTGAATTGGCCTTTTAAAGGTGATAACATGTATATTGTTAAATGTAACCCTAGATTTTCTAGTTTGATTTGGTAAAGTTTGATGAGGAATACCAATCATCTTTTTTGTCTTCAAAAATTGCTGTATTTAAGATGATTCAGTGAATTTGTAACAATGACTTTAAAATATCTCTCTGTATTTTTAAAGTCAAATTATTCTTTGAACAGGAACACCAGTAGGAATGTCCTATATGTCATCTCATTTAATTGTTTAGACAATGTTGTGAATAAAACACCTTCTGGAATCCTCTGAAAGAAATCCTAAGTCATTTTCAGATTCGTTTATAATATCATCTAGTCAGATTATTTTGACTACTCTTGTTAAACTTTTTCACATTTGTTTTTGGAAGGAAATTTTTAAATTAACATTTTTCTTAATCTCTTTCCCACATTGCATTATTTCTGTGACATGCTTTAGTTACAAGAGTTCTAAATGTTGGGCAGTTTATAACATCTCTTAATATTGGCTGCTCTTTCATTTCCTTAATGTTAAAACAAAAAATAGTTTGAGTTCATGGTCTGTGATCCCAGAAGTTTCACTCCCCTGCCGGTCATGTACAGGTCACATTGGAGAAAATCCTCTGCAACAATTATTTTGCTCTTTACTCAACAAAGTTTTTAAAAGTAATATTGTGTTTCAAGCTTTGTGTTGCTAGGCACTGCAGGTACAGAGATAAGAGAGAGCACTTGCTCTCTCAGGGAACTCACAGTTCATAACATCAGAACAAGTAATTACAGTGCAGTGTAAATGATAGAAATGAAGCACACTGTAGAAATGCTTAGTAGGAACACTTAGCCCGACTTACATGCATAGATGTGTGTGTTTGGGGAGAGGGTGAATACGTTTGAGGGTCGGTGATGAATACTACTGGGAAGGATAGGAGAGAGTATCTTTTGAAATTTTACAAATGGCTAACAGCTAAATGATTCTTGAAGGACACTATGTGAAATTATCTAGGTAAAAGGGAGGAGGAGATGAACGATATCCCAGGCAGAGGGAGAAACATGTACCAAAGACAGCATAGAGGAGCACGGCACGTTGAAATCGCTAGTCTATTGCCACGAGGGGCATAAGGGCTCTGGGAAGGGGAAGGGCTGAGCGATGAAGCTGGATCTTCACTTAGAATATTGTCCTGAAAGGGATGAGTAGACATTTGAAAGAGTACAGAACTGGCTCTGTAGTGCTATAATACTAGATAATAGGAATAAAATGTTTTGCCCTCAGAACCTGAGCAACGCTGAGTCTGCGTCTGGGTAGAGTTAAGGATGTAGTTTTTAACATAAAATCAACACAACTGGAGAAATTAACATGTGGCCTTGGCCTCGTAAACATCATGAATGAGCCAGCTGTGTTAACCTGTACTTAATTACAAAAGACCTGGTTCCAAAACACTTTACAAAACACAATAAACAAAATCATCATCGTAATACTATAGTCTATAATGAGTTTGAATTAGGACCTGAAAATTGTGTGATAGTGAAACATCTGGAAAATCTTTTTCTTTAAATTGAGGTATAATTGACATATTAGTTTCATGTATGCAAAATAATGATTCAGTATTTGTGTATATTGCAAAATGATCACTACAATAAATCTTGTTAACATCCATCACCGTACATAGTTACAGAAATTTTTTTCTTGTGTTGAGAACTTTTAAGATCTACTCTCTTAGGAACTTTCAAATATGTAATACGTTATTATTAACTGTAATCACCATGCTGTACATTACATCCCATGACTGACTTATTTTATATCTGGAAGTTTGTACTTTTTGACCCTTTCACCCATTTCACTCACCCCTCACCCCCTGCCTCTGACAACCACCAATCTCTTCTTTGAATTGGAAAATCTTCTGATTAAAGATTAATATGACCAAGGATAGGATTAGAGATTCATTTGAACAGAAGTCATGCTGAGCTCAGTGTGGAGATTCTCTGATGCTGTTCCTAGAATCAATAGAAAAGTTAATGTTAAATGTTTATATTTTCAATTGCTATTTGACAGTAACAGGAATTCAATCTAAGGAGCAAAGCAAAGAAGTAGAGTAATACAGTTGTTATAAGATTTAGATACTTTTTCAATCTGGAAAAGAATTAGGCTTAGAATATATGAGGTTAAGTTTTAGAAATCATGGTATTTGCTGCATGTTTGTGTTTTTAATTGTATTGGGGATGTAAATGTTTTCAGGCCCTATGGCCATTCTAGATGACACCGGTCTGTCAGTCTTTCTCTTCCCACGTCCTTACATCCAGCCAGACCATTGGCAATTGAGACCAACTCTTACTGTAAGCGAGGTTGAAAAACAAATGGACTACTAAGGATTCTATCCACTGAGAAGATTTTCCTTCTCTATTGTGTTTCAGGGCCACCTCTGAAAGGATTATAATATCAGAACATTCTACTTCTGCCAGTTTTGGCGTATCACTAGATGTAATTTTTTAACCCTCAGTTAACTGTTCATAGTATACTCAGGAGGCTATGCATGCAGGATAAGTAAGATACACAGGCATAACTATAGTACCTGCCTGTGCCGTCAGAGCCTACTTGGTCCTCCTCCAATATCTGCCAATGCCGTTTGAGGGAGTACAGCTGGACATCCCCACCTTTATGGCTAGGTGATCATGTGCTGTCCCCTTCATACTGGAAAGGTTGGATCACATTGCTACCTGATGTTCCTTGATCTTCCAGTTAGTCTGTTTGATACTCATCACAGGCCAGGAGCTGTTTCTCAAAAACAAACCATTTTCATTTTACTCTCTGAAGTGAAGTATGACCTTGTATCAAAACCCTGAGAGTCAAGAAATGAGAGGCAACGAATTGACTTGTCACTCAGAAATAGATGTACTAAATAAGATTGTACTGGAAGAAAGTTGGTAGCTATATGTGCAGTATGCTTTGAATCAGGAATTATTTCAAGCTATCAGTAAAATAAAGACAGGCTGGAGTTTCAAGGCATGGTACAAAGATAATCTGAACTCTATCTTTTAATAAAATGTGTTTGGAGGTACAAAAACAATCATAATTTAAAAGAATCTAGAGGCCTCCAGTGCAATTCTACCATCAGAGCTTCTGGATACTTTCGAGCATCATGACCCACTACAGATATTTGAGGACCATTTAGTTTGCTGAGTCTCATAGGTCAAGTATAGAGCTTCCTCCACTGTACCCTCAATCATCTGGACAGACTGATCTTGCTCTGGGTGCTGCTCAAAGCTAATCGCTTCTTATTTTACCTTATAAGTGGTCAGAGCCGTATACTCAAATATGAAATGTGCTGCTTCCAAAGTGCAGAGAGGCCAGCCACACTTTTGTCTCTTTAGTGGGAGGCAGACAAGGGATAGTAAATTCTTCTTGACTTTGGGAGACATATTTCGTCACGCCCATGGATCCTTAGGAACTTTATTGAGGAGACAAGCCCCTGTGTTTTCATAAGATTTAGTTCTCAGTTCTGTCCACATGTATGATTTACCACAACACTTCATCTCTCAGCTCTTCTGCTCTCCGGGTCCTGATAGCTTGCTGTCGTCCAGAGCACAAGCAGGGAGATATAGTCTGGAAGGTTGAGGCAGCCCAGGTCGCTGCAGAGCAGGTTGTGGCGTAGAAGCAGAACAGGTTTCTGTGAAGCAGGGCAGGATAAGTATTGCTGTTTTTGCCAGATGAAAACAACCTGTTACTTTTGTTCTCTTTGGATTGTTATGAAGGAAAAAGCATTTGCTAAATTAAAGCTGCGTATCAAATACCAAGGCTGTCTTAATTTGCTCAATAAGGAGACTCCGTCTGGAGTGGTAACTTCAGTTGAAGTCGTCTTCTAATTAAGTTTATCATCATCTGCCGTCATCTTTCAAGGCTATTAATTTTTGTAGTGTCCAAACTATCAAAAGTATTCACCAGATCTGTAATTTTCAAGTCTCTGATGGTAGACTAATCTCTGCTTTTCCCTTGGGGTGTCTTGTTGCTAGAGAAAGGACGCTCCAGTTGTTTCCACTTATCCCTTTCTATACCATGTAGCCACTGCTGAGAAGGCCAAAGTGTGGAGTCTCCCAATTGCTGAGAGTATGCATTCTAATTGTAAGCCCAAGAACTGGAAAATAATGGCAAGGTCATGTCTTAGATTTGTTCTTAGGTATTTGGTGTTATCTGATGCTGCTATGTGCGGGATTGTTTTTAAATTTCACTTTCTAATTGTTCATTGCATGTATATAGGAATTCAATGGATTTTTTTATATTGATCTCATATCCAATGACCTTGCTAAATTTGCTTACTAAGTCTAATAGATTATCTCTAAATTATTTTGATATTTCTCTATCACAATCATCATCTGAGAGTAACGACAGTTTTATTTCTTTCTTTCCAATCCTTTTACATCTTTTTCTCACCTTATTGCACTGGCTAGGACCTCCAGTACATTGTTGAATAGAAGTGGTGATAACAGGCATCCTTGTCTCAATCCCGATCTCAGAGGTAAAGCTTTCAACATTTCACCGTTAAATATGATGTTTGCTGTAGGACTTTCAAAGATACCCTTTACGAGATAAAGGAAGTTTCCTTCTATTCTTAACACAGAGATGTTATCATGAATGGATAATGAATTTTATCAAATGCTTTTTTAAATCTGTTACAATTATCACATTACTTTTTACCTTTATTCTTTCAATGCAATGAATTAGATTAATTTTCTAATGTTAAATCTACCTTGCATTTATAGAATAACTTTACATTCCTAGTACAAACCTGAGTTGATTGTGATGTTGTACCCTGTTTATATGACTGTGGGTTTAGTTTGCTAATATTTTGTGTAGAATTTTCATCTCTCTGTTCACAAGAGGGATTGGCTTATTCTTTTCTTTTCTTGTAAGATATTTTATCAGGCCCTGGTGTCAAGGTTATACTGGTCTCATAAAATAACTTCAGAAGAGTTCCCTCTTTTTTATATTATCTGAAATATTTTGTGTAAGGTTGCTGTTTTTTCTTCCTTAAATGGTAAATTCACCAGTGAAGCTGTCCGGGCCTGGAATTTTCTTTGTTAGGAAGGTTTTAAAATATGGATTCAATTTTGTAAGAGATGTAAGACTATATAATTTTCCTGTTTCTTCTTGAGTCTGTTTTAATAGGTGTGTTTCTCTGGGAATTTGTCTTTATCATTTGATTTTCAAAGTTATTTTCAAAAGGTATAAAGGTGTCTTTTTTATGGAGATTTTTTTTTATTGCAGTAACATTGGTTTATAACATTATATAAATTTCAGGTGTATATTGTTATGTATTTCAATTTCTGTGTAGATTACATCATGTTCACCCCACAAAGACTAATTACCATCCATCACCACGCACATGTGCCTGATTACCCCTTTCATCCTCCTCCCTCCCCCTTCCCCTCTGGTAACTGCTAATCCACTCTCTGTTTCTATGTGTTGTTTGTCATTATTTTTATTTTCTACTTATGAGTGAGATCATACAGTATTTGATTTTCTCCCTCTGACTTATTTCACTTAGCATAACACCCTCAAGGTCCATCCATGTTGTCACAAATGGCCGGATTTCATCCTTTCTTATGGCTGAGTAGTATTCCATTATGTATATATACCACATCTTCTTCACCCATTCATCCCTTGATGGGTGCCTAGGTTGCTTTATGGAGAATTTTTTTAAAAAGCATTCACAAAATTAATGGAATTTGGAAAAATAGTACAAAGTCCTTTTTACCCCCTTGAGCCATTTGTGGGTAAGTGGCTCCCTGACATGATGCTTCATCACCCCCAAGTGTATATTTTGTGTAAACAAGAATATCCTCTTACATAACCACAATACAACCATCAAAATTAAAACATTAACACTGGTATATTATTACCATCTGATCCTCAGAACCCCTTCATGGTCAACAGTTGTCCAAATAATGTCCATTATAGCGAAAGAATCTAATTCAGAATCCTGCTTTGCATTTAGTTATCTTGTCTCTTTAGTCTCCTTCAGTCTAGAACAGTTCTTGAGTCATTCACTTTTGAAGATTACAGGCCAGTTATTTTTTAGAAAATCTGTGTTTGTCTGATATTTCTCACGATTAGATTCAGGTTATGCCTCTTTAGCTGGAATGCCACAGAAGCGGTGCTGTGTTCCTGTCATGCATCTTATCAGGTGATGCACAACTGTGATTTGTCCCACGCATTTTCTCTTTGATCTCTTCATTGAGGTATCTACTAAGCTTCTCTACTGTAAAGGTAGTCTTGTTAATTAATAAGTACTTTGTCAGAAAGTACTTTGTAACTGTATACATAACCTGTTCCTCAAAATTCTTTTAATTTATTCATATATTTATTTATATCTAGATGGACTCATGGTTTCCTCTCTTCCTCAGTGTGTTATAATCAGTTACTATAGTTATGTATTTTGAAGCTCAAATTGTCAGTAGGATTTGGTCAGTGCAAACCTCTTCAAGCTGGCTTCTTTGTCCTTTTGAGATGTCCCCATCATTTACTGAGTTTGTCTTTACTCTCAACAAAATAAGCTTTTCTAAGCTTGTCTTGTACTTTCCCTTTCCCAGCTCTGGAATTAGCCATTTCTTCATGGAGTCCTGGTTCCTTTAAGTGAGGAATAGATTTAGAAGCTGAGAACTGGGTACTCGGTGTGCTCACTGCTGTTGAGGTGTTGTTCTTAAACCCCCTCAGTGGACAGAGCTAGGATTCTTACGAGTGTGTGTATGTGCACACACATTGTAGGCATATTTATGCTGTATTTACTTATACATATTATTTAAAAACTGAGTTCACACTGATATCATCCATTCTAATCCACACCAGAGTGTTCTAGTTTTTTCCTCTTCCACATTTGTAACTGAGAGACCTGGCTCCCATTAACATTAATATATTTATTATTTGACCAATCCCCCTCTCTGTGCACACATGTTCCCTTACCCCATTTGGGTTCTGATATCCCACACAGCCTTTCTCATCCAGCGTGGGCTCCCACATGCTGCCTAGGTCTGCCCCACATGTGGATGCCCTCTTTACCCTGCTTGAGCTCTGATGTGTCATTTCTGGCCACTCCCTAAATGAAGGCCCTCCTCACCCCACTTGGACTCTGACACTTTGTGCCCTCTATATGGACGTGGAGACGCTTCCCATCTCCCTTGGGCCCCAAAATAGCACCCTGGGCTTCCCTCATAGGTAGACATCCTTCATACCCCTCTTGGGCTCTGACGTATGGCTCTGGGCCACTGTGGCTTCCTGTGCCACCACTGGTGCAAAATTTCCTTCTAAGCATGGCTTTAGCCACGTTCCTCAGCTATTTATGTGATTATTTTTATTATTATTTTCAGTACATTTTCTAATTTCTATTCTAATTTCTTCTTTTATCCATGGATTCTTTAGAAGTATATTTTAACTCTAGTTAGTTTATCTAGATTTCTATGATCTTTTAGTTATATTTTTGTTTCTGATTTCTAGTTTAATTCCACTGTGGTCAGAAAACATCCTGTGCTTCCAGTTTTGTGAAAGGTGTTGACCCTTCATTTATTACCTAACATACGATCAGTTTTGGCATGTTTCTATAGCCGCTGGAAAAGTGAGTTCTGCAGATGTTGCATGTTCGCTTTTTAGACCTGTGGTTCTCAAACTTTGAAAACCACGTCTTAACACTTAATGTTCAGAACTGCAGGTCGTGTTTCAGATATACATGCAGCCTCTGTTTTTCCAGGGCAGGGGGAGATACTCTGGCTTGTTTTGTGGGTGCTGTGCAGTATGCGATGGTAAATTAAAATATATCCATGCATGAACCCTTTTATGGATATATCATTTCTGTAAAATAGGGTGTGAAATTAGATTGTAAAATATGGGATAAAGTAATAGTAGGGCATTGTCATTTTGGTGTTTGATAGTCTCACTAGAAATTTCTTAAGGTTGGATGTTTACCTTGTAATTTAACAACTGTAATATAGATTGGGTTCCTTTATAAAACAGTTATGTTAAAAACTTTCCAAAATCAATTAAATTTAAGCCAACTGTTAGTTATTACACTGTGTACACAATACGAAGTAGTTGTCAATTAGAGATAAAAGATATTGCAAAAGTTTAAAAAAGGAGAAATCCTCATAACTGTCTTTTTAATGAAGTTCTATTCCAGATACATTTTGGTGATCTTCACTCTGAAAAGTGAAATGTAAAAGTAAAGTGAAAAGTAAAGAGAAAAGTGTGGTGTTATTTTCAAAACTTTGAGGATTCATATAATAATTTATAATTATATAAATGTATATATATAATTTATGTATTCCAATATATATTTATATAATTTATATAGTCTAAAACAGTTTATGTATTCCAATTCACAGCTTTAAAATTATTTCTCTCAAATCTAGAAACAGTAGTGAGCCTACTTAGCATGTTTAAATATCACTAAACCTCTTTTGCGTAGCTTTGTCTTGGTCTCTGGAGCACAGTGACACAAAATCTAAACAGGAGCCAGATGGCTGGAGCTCCCCTGGTCAATACCCTAGTTGGCAGGCAACTAGACAGGGACCTGATAGAAAACAGTAAAGCCGAGGAGTAAGGTAGAACATTACATTGAGACAGAAATCATTTTGTCACATCCAAAGGAGGTTCGGAGAAGGATTATTGTAGTGGAACAGCTGTGGAGATGAAAGAGCCGCAGAGAGAGAAGATGTTTCAGGTGGCTTGATGAGCAGTGTGTAGGTCTGCACCCAGGATCCAAACCCACAAACCCGGGTTCTGAAGCAGAGTGCGTGAACTTAACCACTGTGCCACTGTGCCCACCCCATTCTTTTTCTAATTTGATTGAGACATAATTGATACATAACATTGTATTAGTCCAAAGTGTACAACATAATGATTTGATATGTGTATATGTTGTGAAATGATTACCACAAATTTAGTTGACTTCAATAACTCACATAGGTACAAATTATTTTTCTTCTGATGAGAACTTTTAAGATCTGCTTTCTTAACAACTTTCAAATAGGCGATAGAGTATTGTTAACTGTACTCACTATCTGTACATAACATCCCCAGGACTTAATTATCTTATAGCTGGAAGTTGGTACCTTTTAACGACCTTCACCCATTTATCCCTCCCCCACCTCTGTCTTTGGCAACCACCAATCTATTTTCTGTATCTATGAGTTCAGTTTTTTTAGATTTTACATATAATACAGTATTTATTTTCCTCCTCCTGATTTATTTCCGTTAGCATAATGCCATCAAGGTCCATCCATGTTGTCACAAATGGCAGAATTTCCTTCTTTTTTATGGCTGAATAATACTCCGTTGTGTATATGTGTGTATGTATACAAACACACCCAGCACATTTTCTTTATCCATTCATCCACTGATGGACTCTTAGGTTGTTTCCACGTCTTTGCTGTTGTAAATAATGCTGCAGTGAACACAGATGTGCAGATTTTGAGATAGTGATTTTATTTCCTTTGGATACATACCCAGAAATGGAACTGCTTGATCATATAGTAGGTCTATTTTTAATTTTTTTAGAAACCTTCCATACTGTTTTCCATAGTGGCTTCACTAGTTTACATTCCCACCAACACTGTGCAAGAGTTCCCTTTTCTCCACATCCTAACCAGCACTTACCTCTTGTCTTTTTGATAATAGCCATTCTAACAGATGTGAGATGATATCTCATTGTGTTTTTGATCTACATTTCACTGATTATGATGTTGAGCCCCTTTTCATGCACCTGTTGGCCCTTTGGATGTCATCTTTGGAAAAATGTTTATTCAGTTTCTCAGCCCATTTTTTAATCAGATTGTTTGATTCTTTGTGTTTTGGGGTTTTGTTTTTTTTTTGGCTGTAGAATTGTATGAGTTCATTATATATTTTGGTTATTAACCTCTTACCACATATATGATTTGCAAATATTTTCTCCCATTCTGTAGGTTGCCTTGTAATTTTTTTGATAATTTGCTGTGCAGAAGCTTTTTAGTTTGCTGTAATTCCACTTGTTTATTTTTTCTGTTGTTGCCTTTGCTGTTGGTGTCAAATTCAAAATTCATTAAGACCGACATCAAGGAGCTTACCTCTGTGTTTTCCTCTAGGAATTTTATGGTTTCAGGTCTTGTATTCAAGTCTTTAATCCATTTTGAGTTGATTTTTGTGTATGGTATAAGAGAGGGGTCCAGTTTCATTCTTTTGAATGTGGCTGTCCAGTTTTCCCATCACCATTTATTGAAGAGAATATCTTTTCCACGTTGTATATTCTTGTCTCCTTAGGTCCTAAATTAATTGACCACGTATGTGTGGGTTTATTTTTGGGCCCTGTATTCTGTTTTATTGGTCTATGTTTCTGTTTTTGTGCCAATACCATACTGTTTTAATTACTATAGCTTTGTAATATAGTTTGCAATCAAGAAGTGTGATGCCTTCAGCTTTGTTCTTCTTTTTCAAGATTGCTTTGGCTGTTTGGAGTCTTGGAATCTTCTGGGTTCCATATAAATTTTAGGATTGTTTCTTCTATTTCTGTGGAAAATGCCATTGGAATTTTGATAGCAATTGCATTGAATCTCTAGATTGCTTTGGGTAATATGCACATTTTAACAATATTAATTCTTCCAATCCATGAGCATGGAATAACTTTCCATTTATTTGTGTCTTCTTCAGTTTCTTTCATCAGGGTCTTGTAGTTTTTAGTGTACAGATCTTTCACCTCCTCGGTTAAATTTATTCCTAGGTATTTTATTCTTGTTGATGCAATTGTAAATGGGGGTTTTTTCCTTTCTTTTTTTTTTTTCCTGATAGTTCATTGTTAGTGTATAGAAATCCAACTGATTTTTTATATTGATTTTGTATCCTGCAACTTACTGAATTCATTTAGTCTAACAGTTTTTTGGTGAGTCTTTAGGGTTTTCTGATATAATATGTCATCTGCAAATAGATACAGTTTTAATTATTCTTTTCCAATTTGAATGCCTTTTATTTCTTTTTTTGCCTAATTGCTCTGGCTAGGACTTCCATCACTATGTTGAATAAAAGTGGTGAGAGTCTGCATTCATGTATTTTTCCTGATCTTAGATGAAAAGCTTTCAGCTGTTCACCATTGAGTATAATGTTAGCTGTAAGCTTGTCATATATGGCCTTTATTTTGTTAATGTATGTTCCCTCTGTACCCAGTTTGTTGAGAGCTTTTGTCATGAATGGTTGTTGATTTTTGCCAAATGCTTTGTCTGCGTCTATTGAGATGATCATATGATTTTTATTCTTCATTTTGTTAATGTGGTGTATCATGTTGATTGATTTGTGGATGTTGAACCATCCTTGCATCCCTGGAATAAATCCCACTTGATCATGGTGTATGATCCTCTTAATGTATTGTTGAATTCAGTTTGCTAATATTTTGTTGAGGATTCTTGCATCCATATTCATTAGGGATATTGGACTGTAATTTTCTTTTCTTGTAGTATCCTTGCCTGGATTTGGTATCACAGTAATGAGGGCCTGGTAAAATCAGTTTGGAAGTATTCCCTCCTTTTCTGTTTTTTGTAAGAGTTGGAATTAGATTGGTATTAATTCTTCAAGTGTTTGGTAGTATTCACCAGTGAAGCCATCTGGTCCCAAACTTTGTTCGTTCGGAGGTTTTTGATTACTGATTCAGTCTCCTTTCTAGTAATTGGTCTGTTCAGATTTTCTATTTCTTCATGATTCAGTCTTGGTCAATTGTATCTTTCTAGGAATGTATGTATTTCTTCTAGGTTGACCAATTTGTTGGCATATAATTGTTCATAGTAGTCTCTTATGATCCTTTCTATCTGTTGTATCAGTTGTAATGTCTCTTCTTTCATTTCTAATTTTATTTATTTGAATCCTCTCTCTTTTTTTCTTGGTGAGTGGCATCTACTCTTTTCCACATAGATAGGAACAGTGAAACTGACCCCATCCCTAGCTTCAATTTGATGGCTTCTGATTAATCTAAACCAATTATAGTTATCCTGTTTCCTCTAGCAGAGATGATTTAGAAATAGACATGTGACATGTGGGATCTGTGGGGTAATATGCTGAGAGTCTTCTGGGAAAGATCACCTCTCTTTTAAAAAAAGATAAAGGTAAAGGAAAAGATGGTATGCTGACTCTTAGAACCACTACACTGGAAAATTTTTTATTGCCTTCATTTTACAGTAAATATTTAGGCATTACTGTTTAATTTTGTAATTCAGTGACTGATGAAATATACATTTTTAAAGGAAGAAAGGATGTTGCTTTAATGAGTTAAAAACTGTCAGTAGAGAATGTATTTGGAAACAACAGAAAATCCAACTATGAGTTTTTTGGGTTTTTTCCTTTTAACAAATAGGATTTATTTGTCTCAGGCATCGAGAAGATTGGAAATAGTTCCTAGTGATATTTCAGATACCCAGACTCTCTCTTTTTCTACTTCTCTGTCCTTAGCTTTCATTCTCATGCTTGTTACTTTATGGTTACAAGATTGCTGCTTCACCTCCAGACAGGAGGAAGGAGAAAGGCCAGTGGACAAAAGGGGCATGCCGGTTGAGTCTGCCTGCTTTTAATCAGGAAAACAAAAGCTTTCCTGGAAGCCCCACTCTGAAATCTGGGATATTGTGTTTTATTGGCTACTACTTGCAATGTATCTATTTAATCTATCTTCTCTTCTCAAATTTAGCTTCAACTATATTCAGTAACTTTTTTACTTTTTCCTTATGTTTTATAAACTGAAGTTAATATGTTAGACTCACTAGATAAGACATTTATTATTCTTTTTCCAAAATTAGGGCTTCTGAGTGAATATGTAAATTTGTGCTAAGTTCATGCAAATTGGTATTTTTCATTTGAATCAGGCATTGTGGTAATTTTTTAATGTTTTATAATTCTTATGTGACGTTTTTCTATCTCAGGAAGAACAGAAGACCTATTGAACATTTGAACTGAACTCCATTATAAGAATTATAATACAAACTACCTTTTTTCAGGGTCCCTTTTGAGAAAAGAGATTCAGTCCATTAAAAGAAAAAGTGAGCAGTGTTTAAATTTAATCTCTGATATTGGGTTTATCTACACAGACTTAGCTATTCTTAAATTGTATACTGAACTCTATCTCTTTATATCCACCTCCTGCCCCCACCTCTATCCTCTTCACAGACATGTTTATTCTCAGTCATTGAGATAAATCATTAAGGTAAAAATTAAAAGGGTAATTTAGGAGTGAAAGAAAATGTGGTTTCAGATTAACTGCTGGTGGTGGAGATGCCTGCTGTAGACAAGATGGAGCCGGAGGAGTACCGACAGAGTAGAGTGGGGCAGGGAGTGGCCTCCTGATGAGGGACACAGGGAGGCAGCCTTCCGTCTCTGCTGGCCATTGAGGATTAGCCCTGATTCATAGCACACCTCATTTTAGGATTCTGGATCTAGGAGAGATGGAGAAAAACAGTTTCTGACACTGCTAAGCTGAACGCTAGTTTGAGTTCATCTCAGTAATTGAAGAAAATAATTGAGGTTTTTTTGTTTGTTTTACCTACCATGTTTTTACCTACTGTGGCTAGAGAGGCCACAGATCAGAAGGGAATAGATGAAGTATGTATGCTTCAGGATTGTTTTGAAATAAAGAGCTAAATAAACTATTTCACTAATATTTCTCGCTCTCCCACTTTTATAGTATGTAACAGGATCTCTCGTAGTATATGACTTTTATTTTTGCTAATCTTATTATGCAGGAGGAGAGGAGTGGGAAACGAGATTATTTTATTTCTGCGTCTGAATTAAGGAAGAAGAAAACTATTAGTAAATCTAATAATTATGCTGCCACAAATATTTTATTCCCGAGTTTTTGAAGTTATTTACAATTATTGTGGATTATACTGCATGTTGAGGCTAATTGGAAACAGTGACCAGATTCTTAATCATTATCAGGAAACTGCATTCAGAGAATGAGAAGAACACCCCCACTGGATGAATTGCAGCCACCACCATATCAGGATGACAGTGGTTCTCCCCATCTCTCATGTACCCCCTCAGAAATGGGGGACAGTAAATGTGAATTTTCCCACTGCAACAGTCCAAGATGCTCATATAACAAGTGCCCAAGTGAAGGAAGTACAGGTCATGAAATAGAAAGTTTTCATAATAAAGGATATGAAGAAGATGTTCCGAGTGACAGCACTGCAGTCCTGAGCCCGGAAGTAAGTAAAAGCACGTAGAATTTTTAACTGAATGTGATTTGGAGGATAATAATCCTGTGCTTCTCCTCTTAGTAAGAAGAAAGTTTTCTCGATATCTTGTCCTTTGTGGCCTCTGGTACCAGTTTCTATCCTTGATCTAATTTTTATCCAGCAGACTTATCAAGACTGTCCCAACCAATCTTCCACTCTTCCCCAAAGGAAGATGAGTAGCTAAAAATGAGAGCAAGACAAAAGATATTGAAAAATTTTCTTCCCCCAGGTTTCAACCTCAAGATAGGTTTTTTCTCTATTTTAACATTTTATATAAAATATTTTGGAATTATCTACTGGTTTCTTTCATCTTGAGGTTCCTATTTATGTTTGTGTTTTTTATTTTATTTTATTATTTTATTTTGGCTTGTTTGACTCTTAGGAGGTTGCCCATTAATGTTTTACAGGTCTTTCAAAATAATGTTTTTGCATTTTCATATCATAGGCTATGGAAGGGATAGTGATGCTCAGCTTTACTAATGAAATTTGAATTCATGCGTCATGCATTCAGAATGATTGGTTGGTTGTTTTAAGTTATTACCTTTTTTGGAGCAAAAATGTGAAAACAATAACAAAAATAGGTGTGTTAGACTTTTGAAGTCCTTCCATGTTCTAAAAAGGATTTGTTTTAATCTTTCTGTAATGATGATATGAAAGTAATCTAGAAGTTTTCATAAAACAGTATTAACTTTCAGGGTTTACTTTCTTTTAGACAGCAAGTTTTTACAACTTTTGTCCTAGACACCATTTCATAATACTGTAGTGTGTCAGTGTTCTTACAAGGCGAAGTTTCTTTTTACTGCCAAAATTAAATAATGGAAGTAGAGCTATGAATAGAATTTCCTTAATTTTAAGTTTTTCTTATATAATTTATGAAAATACTTTTTATCTGTTACAACTTTTCTACTATTTCTAGTATTATAGTATCTAACCTAGAACCCGGGCCATGGAAATGTAGAGCATGCTGAACTTAACCACTAGGCCGCCAGGGCCGGCCCCTATCTTATTTTTTATTTATTCTATCTTTGGAACACTTTACAAGTTATTAACTTCGTTACTGTCTATGTTTAACAAGTCTTCTCGATTCTGCCTGTGTCTCTCAAGTCACTTCCCTGCTCGTTATCTATAGTTAACACAGCCTGTGAGTTGTGCTCTTATTTCAGAAGCTGCCAACTAGCTGTTTGTGTTAACACCTCTTATGCGTCTCCTCTGCCTTCTTCGTTTTGTGTCTTCTGTAGCAGAATTGAACATTTTCAAACAATGCACCAAATGCACACTCCATAAATATTTAGATGCTCATAGCCTATGTTAGTATAACGTTCACTCTTGTGTTTTTTCAAGTTTATTTTGCTGCCCAGTATTTCTTTAATAGGTCTTACTTATCAAATAGAAAATTCTTCCTTTCCTCTTAGTTTAGTCCAGGATGTAGCTCTCTCAGAGCCTGTCCACGTGCATGATGGAACTGGGAAAGGAGTGAGTGTTCAGAAGAGCTCCCTTACAGGGAGTTATCAGCTCTGCTGATGACCTGTTGCTGCCTAAGCCTTATTCAAAACTTTGATTCAGACACCTTCAAAGGAAGGATTATTTGCAGAATACAAATGTTATCTTTTATCTCTATAGGTCCCACCCTTTTAACCCTCAGTTTCACTAGAATTGTCGGAATGCCCAGAAAAAAGAATAGGGAGGCACCAAGAGAACCAAAATTCAGCAATAGCTACCTAGGACCTTATAAAATTTTTTATTGCCTTGAAAATCTTAGAAATATATTTTAGAAAAATATTTAATTGAAAAACCAAAGCCATATAATTAATCATCTTTAATTACCAACTATGAAGTGGCACGCATTAAAACATTTTGCTCTAAACTGTAAATTTTTTTTTTGCAGGGTAAGAATATGCTTACCCTGATTTAATCATATAGCATAAAAACACTGAATTATTCTATGAGAGTTTGTTCTCTCTACCTCAGGATTGTTCTTCATTTGTCATCTTTTCTCCTGTACATGATACGGAGTGGGTCACTGGAGGTAGACATGTAAGATTTATGAGGTCAAAGACTTGCGTCTTTTTGGTTCTCTAGTGCATCTGTCCAACCTAAAACAGGGCCTGGTACATAGTAGGTGTAATAGTTAGGGCATGGGGTGAGCTGCTATGACAAGGAGACAGATACAATGGCTGAAAGCCACAGAAGATTGTTTTCCATTTAACACCAGTCCAGCGCGAGTCGGTGGCCTTGCTCTACGGCATCGTTCACGGGCCCAGTTCCTTCTTTCTTCTCCCTCCATCATCCCCTAGCATATTGTCCGCATCTATATTGTCCAAGCTGACCCACACATCCTGTTTCTGTATCTGCTTGTGGGAAGAGTGAGAAAGAGAGTGAAGGGCAAGTAATTTCTTCTATAAACTCGATCTGGATATTTCACACATAACTTCTGTTTGCCTCCCATTGGGCAAAGCTGAGTCTCGTGGGCATATATCAGCTATAAGGAAGATTTTGAAGTATTGTCTCTTGCCAGATGGTATGTTTCTGACTAAAACTCAGGTGGTTCTTTTGAGAAGCACAAAAAGGGAAGACTGGGAGTCAGTAGTGGTGACCGCTACAGTAGGCACTAAATAAAAGTTGAGAAAAATTTAGTAAATTATAAAATTGGTCCGCATTTTAAAATGAAAAACATTTAAGATTTATTAAAATACTTGAAGGGGCAAAATGGTATGGATGTAAGGTCAGAGACCGGGGTTTGGCACAGTCAGTAACTAGCTGAAACTCCTGCTACATTCCAGAAAATTAGAGTGGCAGGAATTTGAGACAGTTCCAGGTAAAATGGGCACAACTTCTTTTAATCTTGTAACTAAAATGTATAGTTTTAGTCTTTCTTGAACTTTTGAAATGTATATGCTGCCATTTTCAACAGCAATTAGTATTAGAAAATAATACGCAGTTTTCAATTCTGGTTAAAATTTGAAGTAAATTGTGTCTTGTGGAAAATAAATATTTGGCTGCAAATATTTTGAGGCCTTTGTATTTTATACTTTCATATTTCACATTTCCATCGATTTTCAAGCTTAAATTTGTTTATGTTCTATTACAGATGGGGCATTTTAGAACACACCGAAAATTGGACCAAAGTTTTTAATGGCATTGTACTTTTATTTACGTTCTCTTTCTCTCCATCCTAATATTGAGCTGCCGATTGCGTTGTTTATAATGTTAAAAGTAAAATTTAGTAGTTTCCTACAAAAGGAACGGAGATAAACCTTGAAGTATATATTTTCAGTTTTCATTATAAAAATATATATCCAACTTTCTCAAAATTGTGATGGTGAATATTAAATTTTGCGTCTTTATAATAATAAGTTTTTGAGTTTAACTTACAACTTACACTTCTCTGGCCCTGAGAGTAGCTTTTGGTTGTAGTTGCCTATTAATTATTATTACTTTCTTTGTGGCAGCAAATCAAAATAATTTTTACATCCTCCTCCTAAAGAAATACCGGGTATTTATTTACATGCTAGATTAAATAATAGAGTTAAAAACTGAAAACATTTAAATTTGCTTTTCTTAGGATATGTCAGCTCGAGGATCGTCTTCACAGCTTCCTAAACCTTTTGATCCTGAGCCAGAAGCTAAATATGGCACACTGGATGTGACTTTTGACTATGACTCACAAGAGCAGAAGCTTCTGGTAACAGTGACAGCTGTCACAGATATCCCAACGTATAACAGGACAGGTGGCAACTCATGGCAAGTGCACCTTGTTCTTCTACCTATAAAGAAACAGAGAGCAAAAACCAGCATCCAGAGAGGACCATGCCCTGTCTTCACAGAAACATTCAAATTTAATCATGTTGAATCTGAGATGATTGGAAATTATGCAGTTCGGTTTAGACTGTATGGTGTACATCGCATGAAAAAAGAAAAGATTGTGGGGGAAAAGATTTTTTATTTAACAAAATTGAATCTTCAAGGGAAAATGTCATTACCTGTGATATTGGAACCTTCTTACAATCATTCTGTGAGTATCTGATCAAATAGCCCAAATACAGTTTATGTTCATGGTACATACTATATACAATTTTTAAAATCTATGATAAACCCAACAACTTCTTCAGTCTATTTTTTACATGGTAATCATACCTTTACAAAATTTCTAAGCCCTGGATAGGTAGGTATAATTTTTTCTCATCTATAAAAGTTGCCCTTGAAGATTATATGTGATTTATTTTATGTATTTTATTTGATCCTCCACGGAGTCTAGCCCCATGTCTTACCCATTTGTTCCTTTGTTCAATATTTATTACATGATTGATCATGATGTCGTCTGAACTCCTTATAGAATTTATTGTTTTCTTTCCAGGTTAAAACTAGGTGATACGTTAAGAACTATCTAGCCCCGTTTCTGTGATATATATACTGCAGAAATTATTTGCTTATACAGAATGTGTTCTGCTGCCTAGGTCATGCCTGATTATCTTTCCAGAACTGCTATGAAATTATTTTTAAAGGTTCAAAAAAAGCTTGACTCATTTTACTTTCTATCCTTTTTTTTTTTTTTTTTGAGGAAGATTAGCCCTGAGCTAACAGCTTCTGCCAATTTTCTTCTTCTTCTTCTTCTTTTTTTTTTTTTTTTTGCTGAGGAACACTGGCCCTGAGCTAACATCCATGCCCATCTTCCTCTACTTTATACGTGGGACACCTGCCACAGCATGGCTTGATAAGCAATGTGTAGGTCCATACCTGGGATCTGAACCAGTGAACCCTGGGCTGCTGAAGCAGAGCGTGTGAACTTAACTGGTGTGCCACTGGGCTGGGTCCACACTTTCTACTCTTTTTAAACAAAGATTTTGCAGTATTTCTTGGAGAATATTTAAGTTTAGTGCTATGAGCTATTTTCCATTTTCTCTTTTTTCCTCCAGGTTCTGATCATATCCAAGTCTCCCTCTCCTCATATTTTTAACTAAATTCCCACAAGGCATTGCAAATCACGGGCAAACTGCACTGTTTGTTTAAACAAGGGAGATACATTATGCCACACAGTTATTTAGATTATGAGAAAATCTGTGCTATGCTATAAGTGTAAATTGTGAATTACATTTATTCCTCTGTTATATTGAATAAAAAGCATTTTTATAATATTAATACATAGATTTTAGAATAGATTTATATTTTAAAATAAGGGTATAATATTTTAGGGTTGTTGTTAAGCTTGTAAACGTGTAAGCCAAGCCCAAGTTTACGGTGTCGCTGAATTTACACCACACAGCGTTTGGTCTCGTAGGACCTTCATTCCCAAGCAAACCCCATGCCATTATTTAGCTAGACAATTTCAGCATCTTTAAAAATCAGAAGACATTGATAAATATAGTATATCCTTATGAGTTTGTAGGATAAGATTGAACCTTTATTGGGGAAATTGATAACTTGTTATAATTTTAAATTTAAAAATTACCATTTTGGGGAAATGCCTTTTTAAAAAAAATGACTAAGAGCAGTTTATCAGAGTAGAGAAAAAAGAAAGCGCAGGCACTATCTCAGAGGGGAAAAGATAATTTTTTATAAAATTGAATGTTCTGCAATTCTTAATATGATTTTTAGACTTTCTTATTATTTGGTCTGAGTGATGATCACTGGTTCTCTTATGGAGAACACATTCTTATATAAAAATAATTGAGTTAAACTAGAAGAGAATGACTTTATCATCAAGAAGTATGTATTTTGTTTTGCTTTATTTACTCCAAATTATCTGTTCCCAATTCTGTATTAATTATATTCATTTCACAAAGAAAATGAAGCCATAGAAAATAATGAGATTTTATCTCTGGTCAAACTAATTTTTGTATACACTTACATTACGTGTATTAGCTTATAGTCACTGACTCTATATTTCCGACAACCAGTACAATAAATTTCTGAGGAGTGTTCACAAGAAGAAAAAAGTGCTAGATAAATAGCTTCTAAGACGTAACATTTAAATCTGAATAACTGCATTGCCATACTTTTCAAATTCAATGCTTATGTTTAAATGTACCTCTCTCTTGCTTTCTTTTTTTCTCCGCCTTCTCAAAATTTCATTGCTTGTTTTTGGCTTCTGTGCTAGTTGTCATAAAAATAAAATACTAGTAGATAGAATGTATATATTCTATATATGCTATAGTGTTAATGTTCACTTTGCTTAGGTTTTGATATCTATATGGAGAAATCATGTGATTATACTTTACTTGGGTGATTTTAGCTCTAATTTTTTAAGGTTTAATAATATGTGAGTGAGAGGTACTCTTAGAATTAAACATTTATTTCTTGTGGCTTTTGAATAATTACTTATTGTTATTGCAAGAACATTGGCCTTTTGCAAGCAAAACTTTTAATGCAGTCAAAAAATTTACAGTTATTTGGAGCTTAATTACAGTTTATCTTCATGGATAATAATCGAAAAACAGAATTCTGCAAATAAAATTTAGTTTAATAGCTAGTTTTTCAGGAACTCTTCAAAGCAATACATTGAGAGAAAAATGGCTAGTGTCACCAAAATGACTTTCTCAGGACTAAACATTGAGTTTCCCTAAGGCTAAGATTAAAGTTTAACATTAAGATAAAGATATAGTTTGAGGTAAGCCTTCATGATCATTGACTGATAGAAAATATATGAAGGGTGGAAAAGCGTGAGTTCTTTCTACTAACTAGTTGTGTAAGTTTGGGTAAATTATCTCATCACTTTGGGCATCAGATTTCTCACTAGTAAAATGAGAGAATTAAACCAAATGATCTGTAAGGTCCCATCCATCCATCTCTGATATTCTCTGATTGTACCAGTATATACTGGGAAAGGAGTTAGGTAAGAACAAAAATGGGTGAATTTTAGGTGTTCTGTATGCTTAATGTGTGACATTTTGTGGTGGACATATATTATATGTTCTCACTCTTCCATGTCTCTTCAACAAGCTTCTAATGTCTGAGGAGGTCTCAACTGATAGTCCCACCTCTCCAAGGTCGGGTATAAAATTCACTTTCCCAGTCTCATGGTAGCTAGGTCATGAGCCATGTGACCTAGATTCTGCCACTTATTCATTTTCAGGAAACCTCAGGGCAGACTGAACAGGGAAGCAGACACTACACTCAAATCGTGTTTCTGTGAGGTTGACAGTAGAGGAATCTGATATTCAGAGTCAGCAGTAACTCTAAAATAGCTTTGCTGGTGCGGAAATGGTGTTGGTGCAAGGCAGTAACAGTTGCAGGAAAGAAAAGACCTTGGCACGGGAGCCACAGCAGTTTCCTCACCAGATCAGTTCTGCAGTGTGTTCTTAGGTTTTGTTCTTGAGAAGCTTAGCCATAAGTCTGGTTGTTTAGTCACCCCAATTCCTTTAGTAAATTGCTGTTCTGCTTTATCAGTCGGGAGTTAGCTTCCAGTGTTTTCAAATAAGAACCCTGACAGATAAATGTTGAAATAGCCGTGGTTTAGTATTTACTTGCTTTATTCATCTCTTAAGCCATACCCAATACCTAGAATGTCATCATTTACCCTCTTACCATGGTTTATCCCTCTCATAATTTGAACTTTTCTCATAAACTCAACTTTGTTCATCTGGACTCTTTCCTAGTGTATAACTCAAAGTACTTTCTTCTCTTGCATTTTTGGTATGATATTACTCTCTATAACAGTTACCTGGAAATGTCCTCTCCCCTCTTTCTCATTCCAATTTTATTTCTCATTCAATTTAGATTCATTAATATTATTAGATATATTTATTATGATTTATTAAGAATGAAACTTCTTTCACTTACAAACATACAAACACACAACCCTTCCTGTACAGACAGTGCTTGATTAGTGCAATCTGTGCAGTGTGAGTAGCTAGAAAATGGGGACCTCACTCCTGCAACCACAGGGCACTGAATTCAGCTAACAGCCCAGATGAGCTTGGAAGTAGAGTCTTCACCAGAGCCTCCAGATAACAGCCCAGCTGCAACTTTGATTTCAGTCTTGTGAGACCCTAAGTAGAGAATCCAGTTGAGCTCACTTGGACTTCTGACCTACAGAAAACCTGAGGTAATAAATAGGTGTTGTTTTGAGCTGCTAATAATTTGTTAGACAGCAATGGAAAACTCATATAGATTTTGATACCAGGAAGTGAGATGCTGCCATAAGCAAATACCTAAAAATGTGGGAGTAGCTTTGGAATTACCCATGGGTGAAGGCTGGAAGAATCTGGAGGAGAATTTTGAAGAGCATGATAGAGAAAAGCCTAACTTGTCTTGAACATACTTAGTAGAAATCTAGACTTTAAGGATGCTACCCATAAAGGCAGAAGGAAGTGAGGAACATATTCTTAGAAACTGGAGGAAGGGAGAATCCTTGCCATGTAGTGGCAGAAAGCTTAGAAGAATTGCCTCCTGCAGTTGGGTGGAAAGCAGACCTTGTGAACGATGAACTTGGTTGGTTAGCCGAGGAGATTTGAAGCGCAATGTTGAAGGCATAGTCTGTCTTCTTATTGCTGCTCATAGTGAAATGCAAGAGGAGAGAGATAAATTGAGGGACTAAATGTTAAATAAAAAGGAACTAGGACTTGATAAATTGGGAAATTCTTATCGTATCTAGATTACAAAAGATGCTAAAATTTAGAAATTGCTGCTGAACGCTAGTGTAGAGAAAATGCTGAGGGTTTGAGTGTACAACTTTTGCTGAAACCCCCGAAAAATAAAAAAGTTGAGTATTCAGCCATACAAGGTTTCCTTGAAGACCCTTTTAGGAGATTAAGAGGGTTCCTCATAGATCATCTCAGTCAAACCCGAGGACCGCTAGGTTGCTTAAGAATGTTGTCCCTCAGCTATCTCAGTGGAAGCCAAAGATAGAGAAGAGGTGATCTTGAGAAGATTTGAGGGCATATTGTTTAATGGAGTGAACCTCTGTAAAATTCACGTAAGACCCACAATATTCTTCAAAAAATTGCATCAACACAAACACTGCCAACTAGGACTGAAAGAAATAGGGAATATGAAATGGAAAGAGGTGGTTGGACCCCCAAAATGCAACTAGCAAGAAGCAAGCCAGTAAAACTACTCAGCTGCGAACACCTGCTTGCTACCTTTCAAGAAAAAGGAAGGGTGACACAGAGGGAGAATTAAGAGCCCAGAGAATGCAAGTGAGAGCCATGGGGGATTATTCCCAGACCTTGAAACCTAATCAAGGCATTGTAGCCTGAGTTTGCCCAGTAGTATTTCAAAACTGCTTTGGACCAGTGACTTCTTTACTTTTCATTTTGCCCTTTTCAAACTGAAATGACTATAACTTTACTTTATGCCGTATACCATTGAGTGTTGGAAGTGTTTCTGGCAGATAAATTATCTCTTTAATTACATAGGTCCATAAATGAGAAGAATTTTTCCCAGGAGTTGTACTTAATGGATTACAGCAGGAGCCATATTCTCACCAGGTTTGGATGATTTAGATAAGATTTTAAACTTTGAGATGATGAGATTTAGATTCAGATGTTGCGATTTTTTTTGTGTGTGTGTGCTTTGAACTGGTAATGTAATAGAATGAGACTTTTGGGAACCTTGGGCTGGGGCGAATACATTTTACATGTGTGAATCATGGGGGCTAGAGGGCAGACTGTGGTAGACAGAACTCTAAGCTCTAACCATGACCTTCATCCCCTGGTATTACTCCTATGATTATGTTATGTTACATGGCAAAGGGATTTTGAAGATATAATTAAGGTTACTAATCAGTTAACATTAAGATAATATATTATCTAGGTGGGCCTAACTTAATTACATGAACCCTTTAAGAGCCAAGAGTTTTCTTTCATTGGTAACAGAAAAAAAAATAAGATTCAAAGCCTGAGGGGGATTCAGCATGAAGTTCTCTGTTGCTGAGATGGAGGGTGCCATGTGGAAGGACCTGAGAGGAGCCTCTAGGAGCTGAGAGGGAGCCCTCTAAGAGCTTTGGCCAGCTGCCAGCAAGAATATAGGGCTCTCAGTCCTACATCTGCAAAGAACTGAATTTGGCCAACACCTGAATAAACTTGAAAGCAGGTCCTTGCCCCGAGCTTCCAGATAACAGCTCAGCTGAGCCAACCCCTTGATTACAGCCTTGTGAGACCCCAGCAAAGAAGCCAATGGAGCCCACCCAGACTTCTGACCTACAGAAACTGAGAGAGAACAAATAGGTGTGTTTTAACCTACTAAGTTTGTGGTAACTTGTTACATATCAGTAGAAATCTAATACAGCCCACAGGGCCTAGGATATTACTGTCTGGCTCTTTACAGAAAAAGTTTTCTAACTTATGCTCTAGACAACTAGGAATTGAGATTGAATAACAGACATGCAAATCATTTCTGGGTTGAGGTGAATACGCATGTAGTCAGATAACATTCTGTGAGTCTGCTTTCATCTTGGTGGGATGTTCTTTACCGTTTCATGAAGTCTTCAGCAAATACCTTTATACAACTGTAAACACATGCCAGTCAAGTCTGCAGGTATTCTCAGTTTGTGACCTACTTATTCCCCTTTTATTCTTCTTCGTGGCTGCTCCCTCAGTGTAGATGTATTAACCCAGAACTTGTTATGTTTGTTCTACAACCTTCTGTATATAACTAGCTCTTGGTGATTAATATTATTAGTCTCTGTTTTGACCCATAGTAACTCACATACTATGTTCCAAACTCATTATCTTTCTTTTAATCTAAACTCTTTTCCACCAAGAGGCTGTCATTAACTCTCTCTAGATTGTTAGATTTGCCTTTCTATAACTCTCATAATACCTTCCCTTTTGTAATTCTTTATTGTACTTGAAATTAATTGCTTAATGTCTGTCTTGTTAACTGTTGTATCCCTAGTGTTTAATTTCATGCCTGACCTATAAATATTCCTCAGTAACTATTTGCTGAGTAGACATTAAAGTATTCATTCATTATAATGTGTAATGTGAACATAAGAGATGGTGCATTCTCTGTGAGAAAGTCACAATATAGTTAGGTTTTAAATCTTTTTAGGTTCAAATTTTCTTTTAAAATGTTTAGAAAGAAAAAGACATTGATTTTAAAAAGTAGAATCATAAAATATTATAGCTGAAAGAGTTTAGAGATCATAGAATCTAGCTTTCTCATTGTGCAGTAAGGTAATAGATATTTAGAGAGATCACGTCACTTGACTAGTTCCTCATGCCATCTGGTTCAAGAGCTGGGGCTGGAATGCCTCTTTCCTGACTCCAAGGCCAGTGATTTTCCAGAAATTTTGGAAGAGCAAATTTGTAAAATTCAGTTTAGTTAGAAAAGAATCTGTGACCATTCTATGCATGTTCTCTTATATACAAACTAGCTTAAAAGAGGAGAATGGAAGATGTTGGATTAATCTCACTCACAGAACTTTTTTCCCCATATACCTAATGAAATGAGTAAAAAATATGAAAACTACCACAAAATTTACCAATAGCAATCACTCAATGAAAGAAATAGATAATTGTGGAGTGGCACAGAGAGACATAAAGCAAAGTCATGCACCTAGCCCCTAATTCCACACTCTGTCCACTAAAAGCCATGCTGATGAATCAGCAAAAGTCTTGGGAATATTCAGTAATACTTCAGGTCTGTAGAGAAAAAACCTCTTGAGTGGATATGTTTATCATAGTAGATTGTATTGCTGTTCACAAATATATTTGGTGCCCCTCCCTGTAGGAAGATTTTAAATCTCTGCCAGTTGAAATGTGTTATCTCAGCATAAACAATCTTATTCTGATATAGAAATTGGTACAAGGACTTTGGTACAGCTACATCAAAAAAACCAAATATTTGTGACATTGACTCTAGAGCCAGGTGTGGGCAGTGATGAAACTTGAGTTGAAAGCTGGAAGGAAGGTGATCCATGTTATCCTGTGACAAAGTATTTTGTAAAACTCTTGCCTATACTAATGTGGATGGCAGCTATCTTAAAAATGAACATGTAGCTCTAGGCAGAGGTGAGAAAAACAGATCAATAATAGCATGAATTCGTTTACTGTTAACTGCATTTGAGCAAATATTTGTTCAGAGGGGAAATGGCAGATTTACAAGCAACAGTGAAAGGGGAGAGAGAGAATCAAAAAATTCCAGGACTTTGGGATTGGAAGGTGCAAATATCATCTCCAACCTACATAAGATAAAGCTGAGAATACTGAGCTACAAGGGCTTCAGCAACATCAGGGACCAAATCAAGGGTGTGGCCATGGCATCCAGTGTTAAAACTCTAAGTGGATTATTGTGGCACCCCGTAAACCATTTCTGTTGGACAAAATGGCTCTAGGAAAGGAGACTAAAGGTACAGCTCTCCCCAGTGAGTGAGAGAGACAGAGAAAATGAGAGTGAAGGAGACAGTGTCTGCTTAGTGTGATTTCAGAATCACAACAGACCGGTCACCGTTTTGTGGTCCCTAAACGGAAATGTTTATGGTCATTACCCTGTCCCTGGTTCACAATTGTATACTGGATGTTTGTGTGGCAGATAACTTATCTTTTTAGTTCTTGGGTCTCCTGAGCAAGGAGCCACATCTGGACTTAATTTAGAGACCAATATCCAACACCCAGAGATCCTTGACTTTCAGCTCAAAACTATAACTAATTAGCATTTTGGTTTGTTTTCCTTAGGAAAAGGAGAGAGTGTTCTGCATGTGGGAGAAGGAGAGAACTGAACGTTTGATATCCAGGAGAAAGAACAGGGTTTAGTGGTCTTTGTTTTCACATATATCCTATTGCGCCTCCCTAGAAAAGAAGAGTATATTACCACCCTGTTGAACTCAGGTGTGGCCATGTGACTTGCTTTTGTCTTCTGGTCACAACTTTTAAGAACTGGAATAATGCCTCTGTTATTATGGAAGCATGTGGGGAAATGGAGCATCTCTCCGCTTTGGGAAAAGGCTTCCTTGCCAATCCAAAATAGATATGCTGCATAAGTGAGAAGTAGACCATTGTGGGATTAAGCTGCTGAGAATTTGGGGCTATTTGTGAACGCAGCATAAACTAGCCTGACTGATAGAATATTTGCTGTTCTGATGAAGGCATGTACCAACCTCTGTGGCAGAGAATCAGATGACATAGGAAAGCAGAGTGACTGAATTGACTTCTGAAAGAATCTAAGGCTCTGTGTGTGTCACTGATTGAATTCCCTGAGATGCTGGCTCTGAGGTGGAGTTCAGTGTGCCAGATGTTTATTAAGGAGTGCCCTTGAAATCAATACTTAGAAAAGGGAGGAGAAAGAAGCAGGATTGGATGGAGGGGAGAAGTCAGGTTGCAGTGCAAGCCCAACCACATCCTCAGCCACCCCACCCACAGGGAATTTTGGAGCTAAAGTAGTCCTTCTGAGTTGTCCCCAGTTGGGTTGAGATGACCAGGCCTTTATACCCACACGTCCGTCAGTCATTGAATGTGGGCTGCTCCCTGAAAGGCTGTACCCTTGGGGGAGGCAGGGCTTCACGGGGGAGTCAGTTGCTGAAGGGACTGATAGTTGACGTTTGTCTACCAGCAGCCCTCCCAACAGCGAAGGCAATGGTCTCTTCATTGATGGAGAATCTTGACAGTGTCTCCCAGTGTCCACCACAGCTATTAACCTGTTCAATATCAAAATAACACTGTAGTTGATTTTAAAAAATTGGAAAGTAGACAAAGTAAGTAGGAGGAAATGTGAGAATGCTAATATAGTTAATAATAAAATGACTACCCTCTTCTTATTTAGAGAAAAATCATTTAGAAAATAATCTATGAGGAAGAAATATTTATGTAAAGTTCACTTATTTTATTTCATTTTCTTCTATTAGATTTATATAAAGTAAAATGGATTTTTTAAAATAAATAGTTGCCGTTAGATCCGATTTTTTTATTTCTGTTTATACATATTCATAGAATGATGTCTACAAGATGTTTACTCCTTAGCAGTTTATGGATGGTAAAGTTCAAGATGATTTTCTTACTTCTATCTTTGTTTATTTCTATATTATTTGAATTATTCATGACAATCCTTTGTCAGTTTAAAAAAAACAGAGAGTCAGAAAGGGTCAGGGAATTTGGACTCTGATCCATTTTGTTAGGATGAGTAAACAGATTAAGTTCCTAACTAGATTCTTTAGGGTGAGGAAGGGCAAGGCCATAGTGGGAAACTTAAGTTTTCTTAAGTTTTTATGATAGAGGGTTCTTAATATGTGCCTAGATGTCTATATTTCATTAAATATGGTTCCATATTATATTTCTATATGAATACATAGCACTTATACAAGTAGACTTGGGAGTGGATTGAATTGTCCTAAGGATGAGAAGAGAAGATCCTCAGGAAGTCCTATATTTGAAGATTGGAGAAAGGAGGGATAAGATAGGAGAAAAAAGATAGGAAAATATCACAAAAGCAAAGAATGAATTTATGAAGGAAGGAATAATCAACTTTGTCACATGCTGCTGATGGACCCAATAATCTGAGTATTAAAAACTGTCCATTGGATTTAGGATATGGCTGTAATGGGTAGCCTTACAGGAACTAGTTTTGATGAGGTAGAGGGGCCAGAATTCAAACTAGAGTGGCAATCATGTAAATGGCTTTTCCGCCAAGTGTGGCTATTAAAATAGGAAGAGAGAAAGGACAGAATTTGGCAAGGAGGGGTTCCAGAAAGATGTTTCTAAGGTTAGGAGAGACTTGGGCATGCTTAAATACTAATGCAAATGATATTATAAAAAGATGGAGTGTAAGATATAGGAGAGCTAACTGAAGGAGAGATGAATTGAGGTGTCTGGGATGAACAGAGAGGCAAAAATGTTTTTTAAGAGATTTATTTAAGTTGTGGACCATGAAATCTAAGTGCAATAAAGGGAGAAGTGAAGCTAGAAAGAGACTGATAGGCAGAGGAATTAGAAAGGTTAGTGGACCGAAAGTCCCAAGGGTATCTAGGAACAGATATGAGAGGAGTAGTTGAACAAGAGGTATGGAAAGACAGGAGACTGGTTAGGGAGGAGAATGTTTTCATCTACTGTGATGTGGTGACAAGAGTCCAGAGTGTGATGGTAGAAATGGGCATCTGAGATAGAATAAAAGGTAAAGTCACCGAAGATGGTTAAGTTGCTCAAGAGGAGCCAGGTTCTTGAATGGTTTATCCACATGGACGTTGAAGTGTGAAAAAAGATTGAGTCAAGGATCATTGTTCTCAAGAACAAAGAGGAAGTTTGGGGAATGAAAATGTCCTGGACAGAATGTCTATGAGGACAGGATGACATACACCTTAAAGGAAAATTATTATTATTTTCCATGATTTTAGAAGAGCAGTGTTTGAGAAGGCAGCAGAGAACTTTGCTTCCTGACCCTTAGACACTTCGGGTATGAAGGAATAACTAGGGTGAAAAGTCTATTGAGGATGATGTATACTCAGGGCATAACTGGGTTTCAATTAAAGTAAGCTGTTGGGAGCCCAGAGAAGAAACTCAGGTTCTGGAGGAGTTATCATAGACCAGAAGGTATAGGGAAAAGATTCTGAAAAGGAGGAGCCTAAGGGAAGTTTGTGTTAGTGAAGCGGTACAGCGAATAATAGAATGAACGTTAAAGTAAAAGAGAGGGCCGACGTCGTGAAGGATTTGCCATCATTTGTATTATACCAAAATGTCCATCTCAATCATAATTTGAGTCTATTTAAATCTTAGATTTCATTTAAAGTCTAATTTCAATCCCATCTTTATAGAAATTTGTTAGATTATTTCTAATGTAACAAATTAGTTGATCTTGTCTATCTTTGTATACCAAATATGTAGTACTGGTTATTGCTGTATAAATTTTGAATGGATAGATGGATGAGTGGGTGCATATGGTACATGCCGTTTCTGAGTTACTGCCTCTGGTGTTCGTTTTTGCAGCTGGTCATATGTTTTCTTTTTGTCAAACTTGCTTTATGTCTTCCGTCTAGATTTTAAACACTTTGAGACAAGAAACTGTGTGTTTTACTTATATGATATTTTTCATAGAACCTACAAAATAGGTGTTCAATGACCACTTATTAAATTGAGTTGTCAACATGTTAACATTCATTAACATTTTTAAATTGTTACCAAGTTCAATATAACATTATTCCCTGATAGGTATCCTTAAAACAGCCCTATTAGCCATCTTTCATGACCTGGAATCCAATAAGCATGCATCTCAGGGTAATTAACTAAGAGCACATCAGGAATTGTTTTATTTTTTAAGTAATAATTGATTAATTAGGGACATATATGCTTATATAATTTCTCATTCAACAGTATAATGCCAGCATCTCCTAAGAGTGATCAACCTTCCTCATGACTTACTGCAATGATGATCTTATTTTAGATACTTGTAGTTTCCACCTTTAATTTCTAAAATCCCTGTATGTCAAAAAATAGCCTAGCTTTATATTAATAGAGTGCATTAATTTAGTTTGATATTTGTACTATTATTTTAAGAGAGAGAAATTATTGCTTATACTCTATAATTCGTGTGTATGTCTCTAAGAATCATCCTTTAGTCTATATTATTAGCAAGTATCTTTCAAAACTTAGCTCCACCTATTTTAATATTCACTACAGTTCACACAATATCATTGTCATTAAAAATCTGCATTTTCTAAATGTGGATTATACTTTATCATCAAGCAATTTAAAATAAATGCTTCCTGGTAAACTAATGATCACAGTTAAAAATTACTGCATTAAGGAGAAAGCTGCATGTGTGTAATTCAGTTCCCTAGACAACAACAGTAATATGAATCATGGCTCACTTTTGTGTAAAACTAGATAGTTACAGATCTATTTAGAGACAGTGATTCAAAGAGAAAGTAAGTGAGCATACATTATTGGTAGAGAGCAATAACTCTAGTCTCACAAGAATTGTTATCAGATAAATCTTTCAGTGAAAGGGAGAAGCTAAATTAGAGCATAAAAGGAAGCTTTTTCTTTAAATCAGATTCTTAGTTTGCAGGACAAAAGGGAGTGAAGTTTAACTTTTAAGTCTCAAGAAATTTTGAAAACGCAGAAGAAACGAATGGGAAAAACTGAAATTTCAGTGACTAAAACTTTTTTTTTTTAGATTGGCACCTGAGCTAACATCTGTTGCCAGTCTTCTTTTTTCTTCTTCTTCTTCTTCTCCCCAAAGCCCCCCAGTACATACTTGTATATTCTATCTGTAGGTCCTTCTGGTTGTGCTGTGTGGGATGCCACCTCAGCGTGGCCTGATGAGCAGTGCCGTGTCCACACCCAGGATCCAAACAGGTGAAACCCTGGGCTGACAAAGCAGAGTGCACAAACTTGACCACTCAGCCATGGGCCTGGCCCCTGTTGTTTCTTTTTTTAATGTTTAGTGTAGGGAATAAAAAATATTAAGTAATTTAACTGGGATTCATTAGTTGAACCCTCCAGGTGCTGATCTGTAAACTTCCAAAGAACGACCTTTACTTCATTCTTGTTCAATGTGTGTGATTTTTTTCAAAAATAAATCAGATAATTAATAAGCTTAAAGGACAGGTATTATTTTCCTCTTGCCTATATTTCATTTTATGCAATTAACTTTTTCAAGATACTGATTTCAGTTGGTTGTAACACTGATGAGAGAGATTAACAAAAACTTTATGGGATGAGAGTACTATTTGATCATTTTAGACTGGAGTAAGATTATGACAGGTAAACTTGTGTCCAAGTGAACAGCATATTCTATAATTAAGCACACTTTAAAATGCACTAAATAGAGCAAGAGGGGATAAAATAGAGTTATTTATAGAAACATCGTGGGGCGATATCTAACATTCAAATTCTAAATATTGACCACTATTTGAAAAGTTACTCCTTTGGAGGGTTTAGAAGGTGGACATCTTCATTATTACCAGTAGCTGTGGAATTATATACATTTTACTTTAAAGAATCACTTTGTTACATTACCGTGAACAATTCCCTTTCTTCTGCATTGTTTCATAGTAACAGAACAGTTGTATCCACTGTGCTCCTTTATTATGTTACCATTTGGTGAATGGGTGGTAACTAATGAACAGTGGGGTTTACTGAGGTTGTTTTTGAGACCCACCCTTACAAATAAATCGTGAACAGAAGCAACATTTTATTTTTCCTTAGTCATTTCCCCCATAATGTTAATATTAAATAGCTGGGGCGACCAGCCTGCTGGCGCAGCGGTTAAGTGCAAACGTTCCGCTTCTCAGTGACCCGGGGTTCACCAGTTCAATCCCAGTTGCAGACATGGCACGGCTTGGCATGCTATGCTGTGGAAGGCGTCCCACATATAAAGTAGAGGAAGATGGGCAGGGATGTTAGCTCAGGGCCAGGCTTCCTCAGCAAAAATGAGGAGGGCTGGCAATAGTTAGCTCAGGGCTAATCTTCCTCAAAAAGTTAATAAATAAATAAATAAATAGCCGGGCAGTCTTCAATGGGCAAATGTGTTTCAAAACCCAAATCCTTCATTCTAGGATTTTCACATTTAAAGTCTTGACAGATAATTTAAAATAGTAGATTCTTCATTGGAAAAAATGATTAAAGTGATACTAGTTTTGACAAATGATAGATATGAAAATGTATTTTATCAGAATATATTTTAGAAACCAACCAGGAGTAATAGTATTGCTTGTAGTCTTTTCATCGGAATTAAAAGTAATGAAGGTATTTCTTCCAAAAGAATCTTGGCTAGATCTGCTGTGACATTTGTTCTGAGGTTGACAGCTTTTAATGCTACTTTTTTAGAGTAATGCCTCTTTATATGTTGAGAATTTAAAGAGAACTGATAAATGCTAATTACAAAAATGTTTTTCTTTCTAGATAACTTTAGATAAATTTAATTTAGAAAAGAAGCAGTTCTACGTTTGATGCGTTTGTGTTCTTTTGGTGAACTGTGAGCTTAAGAAATACTGAAAACAGGCCTAGGACAAAGAAACTTAATATAAAAAAATAGAAGTAGAAAGAAATCTTTTATCAGTAGGTTTTCGGTCTCATTATCACATTTGTTGTATACACTCAGTGTAATGAGCCAGAAAAAATATCTATTTGAAAGTTACATTTTATTTTACTCTATTTAGGGCAAAGAATAATTCTGGTCATAAAATGATTGTACATGATAAGCCTGTATATAAATTCCTGATGCTGTTTATATTAAGCAGATAGATTTAAATTATTTCTATCACTGAAAACGAGCATGGCCCTGCGAGTACCATGTGTGCTCATTCACTACTGGGAGCTCCTATTCAAGCAAAATACATGTTTTAGGTGGTGAACATGCAAAGATGTTCTGGTGAAAAGTCTAGTTTCTCAGAGTACCTGGTAATGTTTGAGATGGTAGCGCCACTGACCGGAGCACTTCACCTGAATGGTGATGATTACATGCGATGAGGAAAGTGAGGACCTTTGTAGAACAGAAATACTAGTTGTTAACCTGAAATAAAATAGGTATCCTTACTTTAACTTGAATCATTCTACCATTATTTATTGCTTTATAATATAAATATATTTTCTGGTCTTACAAAAAATGATGATTTTTGTCTTTCCTTTATCTCTCAGAATTGTTTATAGGCTATATCGTACCTATTTACAATGTTCTTTTTGTAGTATGTCCCTTTGGGGCAACTTCTGATTAGAATGGTACTAATTACATTTTTCCTAGTAGAAAAAGCCAGAAGAGCTAATAGAACTGAAGACGTAGTAAGTTCAGTGTACATAATTTTTTAATTATCTGATGTACAATTAAATTAGTTTATGTAATCAAAGTTATAGATCTCTTAATATTTCCATATTCTACAATAAAAAATAAACTGCTTGAACTTTAATTTGGCTCATTTTTAAAGGAATAAGATTCTATTTAGTTCATGGAAAGCAGCATGTATTATAAATACATTTTTCATATCAGTCAACTTATTTTGGGAATTTAGTTTTCCTTGAAATGAAAGCTGGCATTGTCCTCTAAGCAGTGTTCAAGTGATGAAAGTGGTTTCTTTGTACCAAGTCATTTGTGATTTCCCATAAAAGATTAAATGGGGGGTGGCCCGGTGGCGCAGCGGTTAAGTGCACACGTTCCGCTCTCGGGGGCCGGGGTTCGGCGGTTCGGACCCCAGGTGCGAACATGGCACTGCTTTGCAAGCCACGCTGTGGTAGGTGTCCCACATATAAAGTAGAGGAAGATGGGCATGGATGTTAGCTCAGGGCCAGTCTTCCTCAGCAAAAAGAGGAGGATTGGAAGCAGTTAGCTCAGGGCTAATCTTCCTCAAAAAAAAAAAAAATTAATTAAATAAATCCTAGATAGTGGAAATCGACAATTTTAAAGCCAAAATTGTTGGATTTTCAAGACCACGTTTATATTTGCACTTCGGAGGGTTGGCGTAAGCATAGAGGTTGCGAGCATAGTGGCTCTGCCAACCCAGGTTCCACATCTTAGTTCCCTACTTCTTCCTAACTGTGTGTTCTTGGATGAATGCTCAGCCTCTCTGTTCCCCATGTTCTTCATTTGTAAAAAGAGATCATAATAATAATAGCTGCCTCATAAAAAACTTGTGAGGATTAAAGGAAATTATCTGGCACAGAGTAGGAACTTGGTAAATGTTAGCTAATGTTGTTTATATGGTCTTATTCATGTGTGAATAAATTTAATGGGCTAATGTAACCTTAAATAGGTGCTAGTCCTTAAGTAGAAATGATTACATTGTGTTTTTCACATTTTAAAATCAGAAGGAAGATGGCGGAAGAGAGCAAAAGTATTTACTCTGACAATACAAAAAGTGTTTAATCCAGCAAGTAGCTAGCAAAATAACTTTTTTCAGGAACTAAGTAATTCAGACCTTGAACGTTTTAAGATAAAACTTTTTTGAAATATATTTTGACTAATTATGAAGAAGTATGAATTATAAATATTCTTTAAATAAATGTGCTTTTATTATTTTCAGGCATAAAGAGTAACATATTACGTTGGCAAAACGTATCAGGCAGTGTAGGCTAGGTTACTCTGAGATAACAAACCCTGGAACTTTTAACGCCTATGAACAAGAGGTTTCTTTTTCACATGTGCTGTGTGTCCATTGTGGGTCGAGTATGGCTCTATTCCATGTCAACTTTTCTCTAGGATCTAGGCTAAAAGGGGAAGTTTTTTCTGAAGTTTTGCTGGTTGTCAGACAGAGGGCATAGCAAACTAATCCTTGTCTCTTGAAGCTTCTGCCCCACATTGACATGCCACTTCCACTGCCTTCTAGTGTCTAAAGCAGGGGCGGGCAAACTTTTTCCGTAAAGTGCCAGAGAGCTGAATTTTTTAGGCTTTGCAGGCCACATCTGATCTCAGTCGCATATATATATGTATATATAGTTTCCTTTTGGAACTCTTTCTGAAAATATAAAACCATTCTTAGCATGCTGACTGTATGAAAAAAACAGGCCACAGGCAGCATTTGCTTTGAGCCTGTAGTTTGCTGACCTCTGGTATAAAGCAAGTCATGATGTCAGGGAGAGGCAGTGAATAACTGTGAAGAATGTTCCACACATAGACTTGCTAAGCTTAATATCATCTGTAGATTAACATTATTTATAATTTGCATATCAGTAACTTGTAAGTAGTTTCACTTTTATAGTATAAAAATTTCCTTTCTTGGGGCATTCTCTCTTAAATCTTAAGTAATAAATTTGCATAGCAAAGTTTTTCCCAAATACTTAGCCTTGTCCAGTTATCACAATTTCTGAATCCAGTTTCTTAATTTATAAAAATATTATGGGCTTGAAAAACTTAGGAGCTGGCCCAGTGGCACAGCAGTTAAGTTTGCATGTTCCACTTCAGTGGCCGGGGGTTTACCGGTTTGGATCCGAGGTGCGGACCTACACACTGCTTGTCAAGCCATGCTGTGGCAGGTGTCCCACATATAAAATAGAGGAAGATGGGCACTGCTGTTAGCTCAGGGCCAGTCTTCCTCAGCAAAAAGAGGAGGATTGGTGGCAGATGTTAGCTTAGGGCTAATCTTCCTCAGAAAAAAAAGAAAAAATATTATGGGCTTGAAAAACTTAAATGTATGACAAGTCTTAGTATATATTAAAGAAGTTTGGCTAAATTGGCACTGCTAGAAGAAAATCCAAGGAATGGTTTATTTATTCTTAAAGATAGTAGATACAACACATTGATTTATTTCCTCTTCTTCCTATAGTCTCCACTAAAATGATCGTATCATAGTTTACAAATATAAATACACACACGTACGCATTCACGTTTATACCCACTAGGTCAAGGAGAATTGGGGTGAGGGCATCAGCAGATGTTGAGAGAGCAGTTTCTGGAAGACACAGTGGATGGAGGGTGGAAGCTGATTAAACAGACTGGAAACCTGGTGAAAAGTGCACGTAGAAGGAGGAGAGAACTCTGATTCGCAGGACGGTACACACTTGTGGGTACAGCAGAGGATAGGTTGAGTCTGAGTGTTACAAGTGAGAGTCACTAAAAATCCGTAAAATGTACGTTGTATCTCCATCTACCATGAAGAATAGTACCCGGCTTCTGACTAGACCTTGGGTGGTAAATATCATAGGTTTCTCCTCTGGAAAAACTCAATGATTTCAGGTGAGCCACCTCGTTCTGATATTTAGGAGTCTCCTGAGGAAAGTGCCTGGTCCCCATCTAATCACATGTATGCCTATCAGTGAACAAACCATGTTTAAAAGTGTCGAGTTTGTGATCAGCTTTTCAGTGATGCATTCTTAAATGTGAACAGCCAGTCATGGCTCAGGAGACACTTAGGGAAAACCTCCAACAGGAAAGAGAAAACCCAGGAGAAACAAAAATTTTAAAAAAATACTCTCTGGGAAGAGTATATAATGCAGAGATGAGAAGAAAATTAAAAACTAATTCTAGTTCCTGTTTATTTTCAGAAAGATTTGATAAGATACTGCACACATTTTTAAAAAGGGAACAGTCTGAAAAAGGAACAATCATAAAAGAAAGGGCTTTCGTAAGTTACAAATATGATTGCTAAAATACAGCATGTGGCGGAAGGGTCAGTACAGACATTGGCATACTATGGCCCATGGGCCAAATCCAGGTCACTGCCTGTTTTTGTAAATAAAGTTTTATTGCAACACAGCCAGGCCCATCTGTTTACATATTGTCAGCAGAGTGAGTAGTTAGGACTGAGATCATATGGCTTGTGAAGCCAAAAGTACTTACTATCTGGCCCTTTGCAGAAAAAGTTTGTTGACTCCTTCGTTAGAAGATAGAAGTGAGAAAAATCTCCAGAAATAGAAAAAAAATAGATGGAAAGATAAAAAATAAAGCTTGGAAACTTAGTCTAGAAGGATTTCGCATACGGCTAAGAGGTGATTCATAAGCCAACAGAGAGGAGGAAGTTGAATTAAAATACAAGAAAATTTGCCGAAGCTGAAGAGCTGGAACCCCCAGATAAAAGACCTGAACAATAAAGGAAGAAGCCCAGACCTGGACACATCATTGTGAAATTTCAGAATGCCACGTGCAGAGAAAAGATCCTGCGAGGTCCAAGATAACGTAAAAACAAGTGAAGACCAGAATGACGTCAACTACAAAGCCAGATACCAGAAGACAGTGAAGCTAGGGCTTCAAGATTGCAAGGGAAAGTTATTTTCACTGTATTAAGTGTTTTATATGTATTATCTTCCTAAATCCTCATCGCAACCCTATTATGGGTGTCATTATTTATTCCCATTTTACAGATAAGAATAACTTACTTTAGTGATTGACTTTCCCAAAGTCACTGTTACATTTGCTTGCTTGGCAATCTGCAAATGTTCCCAATTCTCATTAGTTTCTTTCCTGTACTCCAGAGGAGTGTGTTTCCCACATTCCCTAGAGTTCTGAATGCTAATCAGGTTTCACCAATTAAATGCGTTCATGCGTGATTTGCAAGGTGAAAGGGAGGCAGGGGCCATCTTCCAACTGCTTCGGGCAGTCAAGTTCAAGGAAAGATGTTTTTCCCCCTCCAGCAACGTTCTAATAGCTAGTTTTCAGCTTCATGGGTGCTAAGAGGTAATTGCAGTGGCACTGATGACTTCCTGATCCCTTGATCGAGCTAAAATAGTTTTTTAACTCATAATGTATCTCCCCACCCTCTTGGTAAGTGTAGTAGCCCCTATGGTGGGTCAGTTTTTCAGTGTTCCTGCAGGCCCAGCTCTTCCAACAATTTTGTAAGCTCCTAATTTCCTGAATTAAATCTCGTTTCTCCTACCTAAAGTGAATTCTGTTTCCTTCACTGAACCCTGATTGACGCAGTTCACAGTTAAGGCTTAGTGTTAAGGTTAGAATAAGAGATCTGAAATTTTTCAGATTTTCAAATTTATATCTAGGCAGTCCATGCCATACAAGGACTCTGTCGATTAAAATCGGGTTTAATTCTAGTTAAAATAATTTAACATATAATTTCTGAGCATAATTACATTAGTAAAAGAAAAGTAACATTCATTTACTTTCTTCAACTTCAATAGTGCTTCCATGTGCTGGGGACAGTTTTAAGCACTTGACATATATTAACCCATTTAATCCTCACAATGACTGTCTGATATAGGGTACTGTTAGCCTCAATTTATAGCTGAGAAAACAGGCATAAAAAGGTTAGCTGAATTGCCCAAGGTCACCACTTAGTGAGTTGCAGAGTAAGGATTTAAATCCATCTGTCTCCACAGTCTGTGCTCTTAGCTATTCTGTACTTTATCATTATGTTGTGTAAGACTTAATCTGACCTAAAAGAAGGTTGAATGTGTGTAGGAGTGTTGATCGGGCCAACGTTAAAGTATGAACGTGTCTTTATTCCCATATAATTTGTTTTTATTAAACGTAAAAATCTCTCTGAGTCCCTAAATGTTAAGATTGCAATTTTTAGGACAAAAATGCAATGTAAAATAGATACAGAAATGAAAACTAAAAGTGCTTTTTTATAATCAACATTCGTATCCTTCTGAGACTATATCATAACCCAAATAAGTTCATGAGAAAGTGCTGGTTGCCCTCTTTGTCGCTCTGTACTATTTCTTTTAAATTTTGGAACTGTTACGTTTCTTGGGTGTTTCTTATCATTTCCTTCTGAATCTTTTATGATTCTGTGCCCTAGAATGTATAGTGAAATATGTTCACTCATGAGCAATCCTAAAACCTCATGGCTTAGATCAATTTGACAGTTTACTGAATTGTCTTGGTTACGTATCTGAAAGTAGAGGATTTGATATGTTCCTTAGTGAAGGGAGTTCTCAGAACAGGAGTTTGAACTGTAAAATAGGAAAAATGATAAATGAGTTTTTACTGGTAGTCCTCCCCACACGCATACACCCCTAATGAACACGTTGTAGTCCCGTATTCATTTATAAGTCAGAAGTTCATTCACAGGTCAGTGTTTGGAAGTTTGGATTAAGGCTAAATATTACAAAAGCACCAAAGATTCTAGGGGAACTGAAGTACTTTATTTCCATTGGATAATAAGATAGGTATATTTCCCATCCTTACCCTCATTCCCATGGCAGACGTTCTCACGGTTTAGAGATAGAGGTCCTCAGGGAGTTGATAAGGAGACCCTCCATTGAGGAAGCTGGCTCAGTTGGTGACGGCTACAGTGGAGGCCCTCAGCCAACTTCCTCTTAGATTCCTTTGGCCACATGCCCGTGGCCTCTGCAAGAGAGGCTGGAAATACAAGTGCCTGGCATTTTAGTCTCCAGAGTGACAGGAGAGCTCTTCCAGCAGGAAATAAAGAGGTTGGGAATGATTGTTGAGTGGGCAACCAACAGTGTTCACTGTGGCTTACAACCAAGGATTTGGATAGCAGGCTTCAAGTTTACATGTTCATGAGTTCACATTTATGCTTGTAACATAAACATACCTTTTTGGAAGAATATACATAAAATGACTGATATCTCCTTTAAATTCCTCCCCTCTCTCCTATTGTACAATATTTCATATATAAAATCCGATTATAAGGTCCTATATATGACCATTAATTATTTTCAGGGTAGATTTATAAATGTCTATTCACTGCTGAGCAGTTGTCTCATACTGTTAAAGCAGGCAAAAGCCTGCAACTCATATATAATATCTCTTTTCCCTTCACTTTAATCTTTTTTCATCTTCTCTTAATGAGAACTCAGACTTTTTTTTACCTTTGGGTTTATTTGTTTCATACTTTTACATATATATTAGTTGCATTAGAAATGCAACTCTGAAAAATGAATATTTAAAATGCAAAATTAAAAGCTGAAATGCTCGTTTTGAAACAAATCTAACCTTCTTCTCTCCTACAGTTTAAAAGCAGAATTTCTCAGAGTGAGCTCTACCAGCCATTTTCCTCAGAATCTCCTGGAATATTTTTTAACAGTGTCAGTTTCTGGGGCTTAATGCCAGATCCACTGAATCAGAATCACTGAGAATCAGCCTGGTAATCTTTGTTTTAAACAAATTCCCCAGGGGATTGTTAAATACACACAATTTCAAGGCCACTGTTAGAGAAAGTGTTTTTCCAAAAAACATCATGGATGTGAATGAGTTGAGGAATATACTATAGGGCAAATTCAGAGGATGTAATTTTGTCTGTTTTGGATATTTCACCAGATCTTTTCATCTTTTCCTGTCTTTGGTTTCCTTTTCAGATATTTAACAGTGTAGGTTCTTTGGGCATTCAAAAAAATAAAGGGAGTGGAATTTTAAAGCAGTGTCAGTGAAGTGATAGTAAAAATATGAAGAGAAGTTTCCTTTTTTAGAAAATCCCACACTGTCATTTAATAAACTGAAATACCCATAAAGAGCCAGAGATCACACTGAGTAGATATTTGCATCAGTTAAGATTTTATCAGCTTCAAGTGAATGCAAACCAGCTGAAAATGGCTTGGGCCATAAGGGAAGATCCAAAGAGCAGGCCTGTCTTCAGGCATAGCTTGGTCCAGTGACGCAAATAATGTCAGTAAGTCCTGGTTTCTCTTTCTACTCCTTCTCCAGCCCTGCCTTTTGTGTTTCAACTTCATAATCAGGTTCCACATAGTGGCCCTCTTGAAACTTCTTGTGTCTCACTAAGTCACACGTCCATCCAAGAACCAATCACTGTGGCTACAGGGATGGGCTGCACTGATTAGCTTAAGCCTTAGAGCTGGGCAATGGGTCACCTCCCAAAACACCTTAGATAGGTGGTAGAAAGGAGTATTTTCTCTATAGGAAGAAAGTGATGAATGGATGCTGGGGAGATAACTAACTCATGTCCAGTATGATGTTTATTTAAATTTCTTGAACATAAAATTCACTAAAGCTGTAGTGATTGGACATAGCATAGGTGAAATCCTATTTTAATCAATCTGGTGATACCTCAGAATTAGGCTTACTTGGCTGCATACCACTTTAGGAATCTTGAGTTCTTCTGTGTTTCACCCAATTAGTGTCTTTCTGAAATGCTTAATTGGCTATGAGCTAAATCCTGAAAATTGTGGTTCTCAGTCCTGATTATACTAGTAAGACTTGGGGAGTCTTTTAAATCAAGATACCTAGGTCTGTACTTAGACCTGTTGAATCAAAAATTTAAAGGTTGGGGCCTGAGTATGTGTATCTTTAAAAAGCTCTGCAAGAGACTCTAATGCCTGGACAGCGTTGATTATCATTGCTCTGTGGAATTTATCTTGTCTTCATATCTTCTTCTTCACTATTATCTCCTGGATAGCCATAGGACTAAAATGAGTCATCGCCAACTTCTGAAACATCCGTTGGGTCTGACCATAAGATGTAACATGAAACTAACCATATCATTCAGAAAACTCTACTGCAAGACTTGATAACAGTATAGAATATTTTTCCAAAACTATCTTCTCAAATTGCAACCGACTAAACTATTAAAAATCAACTTTAATGCAGATAGTTTTATTTAAAATACTTTTAGTGAGAATTTGGTTTTTATAAATTAGTTTGAAATAGATCTGAATAGGAAGAAATGGTTATGTGTACTAGTAAGTGTTAACCATTTCATTGCCTTCGGCTTCTTTCAAAACTTTACATTTCAGGGGCCAGCCCCGTGGCCGAGTGGTTAAGTTCATGGGCTCTTCTTCAGCGGTCCAGGGTTCACCGGTTCGGATCCTGGGCATGGAGCTACACACCGCTCATCAAGCCATGTTGTGGCAGTATCCCACACAGAAGAACTAGAATGACCTGCAACTAGGAAATACAAATATGTACTGGGGCTTTCGGGAGGAAAAAAAAAAAAAGAGGAAGATTGGCAACAGATGTTAGCTCAGGGCCAATCTTCCTCACCAAAAAGCATACTTAAAAAAAAAAAACTTTACATTTCAGATATATTATAAAGTATTAAAATTATTTATCTCTGATTCATTAGAAGCTTGGCATAGTTTGAGAACAGAAAAAGATGGAAAACATTTTAAAGGAGATTAAAGTCATTATGGCCATAAGAAACAAACGTTTGACCAAAAAATATTCATTATATGTAACCTAGAATATTATAGATTAGATTTGCCTTGGATTCAGTTTATTTAAACAGAATTTATTGTGGCAATGAAGACATTAGAACTAAATTTTCAGAAACTGACAAATTCAGCATTTCCTGCGTCTCCTTGGTCTTTTAGGAAGATGAATTTGGGAAAATAGTGACAGGTAGCCCATCAGCAGTCCTCCAGACCATCTTTTGTAGTTCAGTCCCACCTGAAATTCACACTGTAAAATGACACAGGGAATGAAAATAGCGTTAGAAAATGTGTTCCAAAATAGTATACATCGTGATAAAGTGAAATAAAGAGCATTGCTTTTTTTATAGCTATTAACATTTCATTTCCTAGGAACTGCTTTGAATACTCTTCTGAAGACATGTACAAAAACAGCAGTAATAACATCACGTGAAATAACTCAGGTAGCTAGAGAATTCACTACGAAGCTGCATTGAGAATCTCGGAAATTTCCTTCTATATTCATATTTTAATGAACATACAAATCATATTTTGCTGTCTCATTTGTCATTAAATTATTCATCACATTCAAAGTTTGCATCAGAACTAATCTTCAGATAGTCTTTTGTGGCATCAAAGAATTGTTAGTACTATTTTAAAGTTTAAGAAAGGAAATTTGAAACTTAAAATGTTCATAAATTTAAACTGAAATCATCATTATCCTAATGCCTTAGTGAGAGTGTGTTTAAGATTTTAATTTGTGTAAAGTAGTTACACAGTACCTGGGACTTATAAGCACTCAATAAATATTAGTTGTACTAACAGCATCATCATCATCATATAATCATCAGAACTGCGTTTACTACTACCATCACCATATTATTTCACCTTTTACCTATTTTCCCCCTAAGAATAGTTTAATTTGGTGGGAATCCACAATTCATTATCTTCACAATCCATTTTGTCCCTGTTAACATTCTACATGGATAATATTTCTTAAAAAAAAATATTTCTGCCTTTTGAGATGGATACTCTTAACACAGAAGTAGAACTTCTTGTAAAATATGAAAGAAAATGTAAAGTTTTGAAGTTTTAATTTTACATTTGTATGGTATAAACCATACTAGTACAATAATAAATATTGTTCATGGCTTACACCACTTTTTCATAGAAGCAAGACATAAGGAATATTCTATTTATATATGTATATACACATAGATACGTACATGTTTATATTTATTTCTAAATCTCTATATTGAAAGCTGTGCATGCACAGTGAGGTCACCAATTCCAATCCAGCAGCACAGGGTTCATTCTAATCTGCAGCTACCTTCTTCGACAGAAGCCTGGCCCCTGCTATTCTTAATGGATTAATTTATTTGATCAGTACCTTTGTGTGTAACCAGTGTTCCATGGCAGCCATCCCCTCCATATACGTATCCTCCTTCTCAAACTCAGTCTCTAAATCTCTGTCTGTTTGTTCCTCTTGCTCGGAAGTCCTCACTGTGCTTGGCCTCTGACACCCATACAAACTTGCACCCCCACCCCTACCACTGCTTAGATGATCTTCTCGCCCTGCACAGGCTTCAGATTCCTATACCAGGCTGCCCCCGATGCAGAAACACCTGCCTTACGCTGCTTGGACTCTGACATCCCCACTGGACCACCCTTCTGTGGAAACAACCTCCTCACTCTACTTGGGGTCTGCCACCTCCCTCTGGCTCACTCCTCTGAATGAATGCCCTGATCCTGCTAAGGCTCTGACAGCCCATTCTATGTCACCACTCAATGCCTTCAGCAGCATGTCCTTGTTACCCCGGTGGGGGGCTCTCATACCCCAGGCTAGGCCAACCCTCTGTGGAAATGCTGTCCTCATTCTGCTCAAGATCTAGTAGCCACCATCAGGCTGCCCGTCTGGGTTCTCCTCACACTAAGTCACCACTTCATATCTTCCATCCCACCCTAGCACGGACACGCTTCTCATCCTGCCCAGGCTGGTGTGCCACTCCTCTATGAAGATGCCCTCATCATTCTGCTTAGACTTAATAGGTTTTTGTGAGTTAATGACTGCTTGACTGTCCCTCCTTGAGGTCAGAGATGATGGTGATAATGTTTATGCTTATGCTGATAATGATAGCAGCTAACTTATATTGGCCACTAATACAGAAAACATGGCTACACTCAATGTCACAAATAATTGAGATATTTATCTTTTCCAGGTGTATATAAAATGGCCACCAGGTATAAACTTCAGAATATTGTAACTAGGTGTAACTGTTGGCCTTCTGGCATGACTGAAGGCCAAGACTGAGAGAAACTGTTTGAGCCATGGAGCTATCCATGGTACTGATAAATCCCTGGCTTCTCTTTTGGATCCTAGTGTAGCTGTCTAAATTCTTCCCCACTGGTACAGATCTAACCTAGATTTTTCCTTTTTTTCCAGCTTTATTAAGATATAATTGGCATATGGTGTAAGTTTAAGTTGTACATTGTGATGATTTGATGCATGTATATATTGCAAAATGCTTACCACAAAAAGGTTAATTAATACATCCTTTACCTCACATAATTACCGTTTGTTGTTGTTATAATGAGAACATTAAAGCTCTGCTCTCATAGCAGTTTTCAAGTATACAATACAGTATTGTTAACTATAGTCACCATGCTGTACATTAGATCCTGGAACTTACTCATCTTATAACTGAAAGTTTGTACCCCTTGGTGAACACCTCCCCATTTCCCCCACTCCTCAGCCCTTCACAAACCATTCTACTCTCTGTTTCTATGAGTTCAGTGTTTTTAGCTCTACATACAAGTGAGATTATATAGTATTTGTCTTTCTCTGTCTGATTTATTTCACTTAGCATAGTACCCTCAAGGTCCATCCATGTTATTGCAATTGCAAATGGCAAGATTTCCTTCTCCTTGTTCTTTTTTTTTTTTTTTTTTTTTTTTTTTTTTTTGGTGAGGAAGATTGGCCCTGAGCTAACATCTGTTACCAATCTTCCTCTTTTTGTTTGAGGAAGATTGTTGCTGAGCTAACATCCATGCCAGTCTTCCTCTATTTTGTATTTGGGACCTTGCCACTGCATAGCTTGATGAGCAGTGTGTATGTCCACGGCCAGGATCCAAATCCACAAACCCTAGGCTGATGACGCAGAGCATGCAAACTTAAAGGCTATGCCATTAGGCCGGCCCCAAGATTTCCTTCTTTTTTAAGGCTCTATAATGTTCTGTTATATACGTGTGTGTGTGTGTGTGTGTGTGTGTGTGTGTGTGAGTGCATGCCATATTTTATCCATCAATGGACACTTAGGTTGTTTCCATGTCTTGGCTATTGTGAATAATGCTGCAATGAAGATAGCTGTGCAGATATCTCTTCAAGATAGTGATTTCATCGTCTTCATACCCAGAGGTGGAATTGCTAGATCATATGGTAGTTCTATTTTTAACTTTTTGAGGAAGCTGCATACTGTTTTCCATAGTGGCTATACCAATTTACATTCCCACCACCAGTAAACCAGGATTCCCTTTCTCCACATCCTTGCCAGCATTTGTTATCTCGTGTCTTTTTGATAATAGCCATTCTGACAAGTGTAAGGTGATATCTCCTTGGTTTTGATTTCCGTTTCCCTGATGATTAGTGACAGTTGGAGTCACTAATGAGGAAGTTGGTATGTCTTCTTTAGGAAATGTCTACTCAGGTCCTCTACTCATTTTTTAATTAGATTGTTTGTTTTTTGCTATTGAATTGTATGAGTCATTTATAATTTTGAATATTAACCTGTTACCATATATATAGTTTGCAAATATTTTCTTCCATTCCATAGGTTGCCTTTTCATTTTGTTGATTGTTTCTTTTGCTATGCAGAAGCTTTTCAGTTTGATATAGTCCCACTTGTTGATTTTTGCTTTTGTTGCTTGTATTTTTGATGTCATATCCAGAAAAATCATTGCCAAGAGCACTATCGAGGAGCTTTTCCCCTTTGTTTTCTTCTACGAGTTTTACAGTTTCAGGTCTTACATTTCAGTCCTTAATCCATTGTCAGTTAATTTTTTTGAGTAGTACAAGATAGGGATCCAATTCCACTCATTTGCATGTGGAGATCCGGTTTTCCCAGCATTGTTTATTAAAAAGACTATCCTTTTCCCATTGAGTATTCTTGGTTCCCTTGTCAAATATTACTTGATCATATATGTGGGTTTATTTTTGGGCTCTTGATTCTCTTGCATTGGTCTATGTGTCTGTTTCTATGGTAGTACCATACTGTTTTGATTACTATAGGTTTGTAGTATATGTTGAAATCAGGAAGTGTGCTTGCCTCCAACTTTGTTCTTTCTCAAGATTGCTTTGGCTTTTGGGAGTCTTTTGTGGTTCCATACAAGTTTGATGATTGTTTTCTGTATTTCAATGAAAAATTCCATTGGAATTTCGATAGGGATTGCATTAAATCTGTAGATGGCTTTGGGTAATGTGAACATTTGAACTATCTGGAAAAGAAATAAAGAAAATAATCCCACTTACAATAGCATCAAAAACAATAAGATACTTAGAAATAAGTTTAACCAGGGAAGTGAAAGATCTTTACGCTGAAAACTATAACATATTGATAAAAGAAATTAAAGAGGAGACATGTAAATGGAAAGATACCCTGTGTTCATGAATCTGAGGTTTTTCTTAAGCCCTGTTAAACCTGACTTCATTCCCATGCCTTGACTGGCAGGAGCTTTTGTAAGTCTTTTAGAGATATGATACCATTCTCTGAATTTATCATAATATCTTACTCTGATCTTTTTTCATAACACTTAGAGGAACTTCCTGTAAGGCAGCTGGAGGGTGGTGATTTAAAAGTAGCTTCTTTTAATTAGGGACATGCAACCCTAGTGTGTTATGGTCCTCATGTTGTAGTTATACCTCCTTCTAAGGGGAGAACTTTCTCTTTTTTTTTTAAGAAACAATCCTTTTTTGTTGTTTTTTTAATTTTTCCTTTTTCTCCCAAAGTCCCCTGCTACAAAGTTGTGTATTTTTAGTTGTGGGTCCTTCTAGTTGTGGCATGTGGCATGCCACCTCAGCATGGCTTGATGAGCAGTGCCATGTCTGTGCACAGGATTCGAACTGGCGAAACCCTGGGCCACTGAAGCAGAGCGCTAGAACTTAACCACTCAGCCACAGGGCCAGCCCCAGGGGAGAACTTTCTAAGTGTGCATATCTTTCTAGTGAAGCTTCTTAGCAGTTGTCCTCAGGCCAGGTTCTCTGGAAAATCAGAGCCGGTTTGGGAGCTAGCAGTTACTTTTGTTCTGTTCCGTTGGGCTACAGGCCCTCCATCTCTTCTTCTTCCGATAAGATAATAAATGCACTGTGTGACAGTAAACCTCAAACTTACACCAGGAGTTCTTTTCCCCGCAGATGTCTTTGGATTCATATGTTGATCTTCATTTTTAATGAGAGCATGACAAGAAATGAATCACAGAACTTGTATAGCATCTATTTCATTTGATAGCTGAGCACACCAGTAAGTGCCTGAACCCGAATGAGCAGCTGGAGTTACCCGATAGTGATACCAGTAATGTTGAATCTGCTGCTGGTGTCCAGTGTCTTTATTCAGTATTTTCCCTTGCCTTCTATATCCTCTTAATATATTCACTTATTTATACCCAAGTGGACTGACAGAAAGATCAAAGCCTCTGTATTCTCTGAAACATTCTTTTTTCCTTCTTGTGAATTGATGGAGGAAATAAAAATTTGTAAGAATCTTAGGTGTGGGTGCTAATTTTTACTCTTTTGGCAACCGTCTTGTTGTTTACCCCTAAGATTCTAGCTTAAGAGTTATTGTTATCTGATTATTTTACTCTTAACTAAGCCTTATTCTTGTTTCTTTGCACTTCTGGGTCTAAGTTTTGTACATTTTAGCTTAGCAGTTTGTCTCAAGGTACTTGCTCCGCATCATTAGTGTGAAATAGAGCCGTGTGTTTCTTGCCTTAGTTGACCCCATACTTAAATCATTTGTAAAGCACTTCAGTTATCTACAGAGTGCTTTCACGTACCATGTATCTTTAAATCCATATACTTTTAGTCCTGATGGCACCTTAAACTCAACATACACTGTTAAACTCATTTCCGCCCGTACCCCTGAACATGTCCCTCCTTCTCCTCCTCTTCCATTCCCTAAACCATTTTACAGACCATCATACCAATAGTTGACAGAGCTAGGAGCCATACCTTATATGTATCTAATCCTGTTGTTTTTGTTTCCAAAATGTCTCTTACATCTGTTCTTTCCTCTTTACCTCTCCTGTTACAGGCCCTCATCATTTTGGCTGGACTGTTGCACTAGCCTTCTAACTGGTCTCTTTCTTCCCAATCTAGTCAACCTTCACATTGCCATCGGGTGATTTTCTAAAACAAAGACCTAATAGTATTATTTCTGTGCTTGAAGGCAGAGACTGTTTCCTTTATCTTTGTATCCTCAGTAGCTAATATCCTGCCAGGTACATTTGAGGTACTCATTGCTTTTGAGGGAATAGCTTTGATTCAAATGAGATTAAGTAACAGTAAACTATATAATTTGTGGGTTAAGGCATCTGAGATTAGGCAATGGATGACACAAGTTCTAGCATAGAAAATGACAAGATAGAACCTTCATTCTACTTGAGATTTTCTTATAAAAAAGCTAAAATCAACAAATCAAATTAAGCAACCATAAAAGCATCAATTCCATAAAAGTTTAATATACAAGGAACTCAGTACTGGGAATATTGGAAAAGATAGAAATAAGTATAAAGCATGGCTCTTTCTTGCAATCTTATAGTTTAGTAGGGGAATAATACAGTCAAATCTATTGCAGTTTGAAATGTTAAGTAACAAAAAAAAAGATATAAAATGGTGGTATTATTTCTATCTGGGGAAATCCAGGAAGACTATGAAAGTGGTAACCCTTAAGCTAAGTCCTGGAGGATGAGTTGGATTTTGATAGGTGGCCATAGGTGGGGGGCCAGGCATCGTCAGGAAATAATAGGCCAATGACATAATCAGAGTTGCACTTTAAGAATATTATTATAACAGCATTCTGAAAGTGTAAATTGGAGAAAGACTAGTTAGAAGCTATTGTATAATGAATTGGAGCAAAGACTTAAAACATTGAGTACCCATACGATGAAATAAAACGTGGATACCAGTGGTAGAAGTTAATGAATTTTGTAAGTGGATACAGGGGTCAAAGAAAAAGGAAGAGCACAAAAAAATTTCAAATATAGATGCTTGACATATAGGGTGATGCTAACTAAAAGGAGATCAAGATATATATTTGGTTTCAGGGTGATGATCAATTTGGTTTCATCTTAAAGCATCTGAAGTTTCAATAGGAAAACTATGTAGAAGTACCTGGGAAACAATTGAAAATATAGTTCAGTTTAGGGGCAGGATGGGTCTCTAAACAGAGATTTAAGCAGAGTTGATCACTCTTGGACAGCCTTCGTGGTTGAAATAAAAATATAAATGAAATATAAAAGAAAGAAAGTAGAAATAATTTCAGGTAACTGACAGGGACAAGCACCAGGAAAGTGACATAAAGTTGTCTTTCCCTTTAGTACTCTGCTCCCTCATGCTCGTGTACCCAGGACCTTGGCTGCTAGGCCAGTGACGGCTAGCTCCTGTAGATAAGCAGTTGAAATGGTACCCATTCATCGTTGTAATTAGACTAACAGTGTTTGTTCGATAAAACCATCTTGCTCATCACCTTTAATACACCTATTTGCCTTAAACTAATGCGTAATGTTATTCTGAACTCCCTTGGTAGACCCATCTCTAAAATTTCCTTTCTGCTTTCTGAAATTTCTTCATTGTTTTAGTCCATTCAGTCTGCTGTAACAAAATACTACAGGTTGAGTGGCTTATAAACAACCAAAATTTATTTCTCATATTTGTGGAGACTGGAAGTCCAAGATCAGGGTGCCAGCATGGTCAGGTTAGGGCCCTCTTCCAGGTTGCAGACTTTTCATTGTGTCCTCACATGGTGGAAGGAGCTAGGGAGCTCTGTGGGGTCTCTATTATAAGGTCACTAATCGCATTCATAAGCACTCCACCTTCATGACCTAAGCACCTTCCAGTACCTTCACATTAGACATTAGGATTTTGGCATATGAATTTTCGGGGAACACAAACATTAAAGTCATCACATTCTGGTTCTCCAAATTTTGCCTTGATGATAGAATTTTAAAGTAATTAAAATATTCCAAGGAAGGTATAATCAGTGCTGAGTAAAATTATTTAGTTTTTAAAAGAAGATTATTCAAATTAAAAGAAAATTTTTCACTTTCTGAAGGCCATACCTATTATGTCCAGTTATAGACTCATCTCATTAATATCATCAACTTTTTTCTTTTTTTTTTAAAGATTTTATTTTTTCCTTTTTCTCCCCAAAGACCCCCGGTACATAGTTGTGTATTCTTCGTTGTGAGTTCTTCTAGTTGTGGCATGTGGGACGCTGCCTCAGCGTGGTCCGATGAGCAGTGCCATGTCCGCGCCCAGGATTCGAACTAACGAAACACTGGGCCGCCTGCAGCGGAGCACACGAACTCAACCACTCGGCCACGGGGCCAGCCCCTCATCAACTTTTTTTAATTAATTAATTTTTTTTTTCGTGAGGAAGATTGGCCCTGAGCTAACATCTGTGTCAGTCTTCCTCTGTTTTGTATGTGGGTGGCCACCACAGCATGGCTTGACAAGTGGTGTGGGTCCATGCCTGGGATCCAAACCCATGAATCTGAGGCACCAAAGTGGCGTGCACCAAACTCAAACACCACACTCCCAGGCCAGCCCCTCATGATTTATTTTATAAATAATATTGTCAGCTCTTATTCAGCAAACATGTCTTTTCTTGAAAATTTAGCAAACATTTTTAAATGTATTTTTAGGATGCTTGAAAATTTTCTAGTTCTGCTGTGGGTGTGTTGCAAGTCAGATTAATTTCTGTTTTTGGTTTTAACTTCTTTTGAATGTACTCATCCTAAAATTTTAAACATCAGATGTTTTTACACATTTGTATTTCATGGAAGATTTAAGCGTATTGTTAGATTGTAAATTAGAATGGTAATTGTGACAGCAATGGTGGGGTAGGGTACCTGGGATTAACCCTCCTGCTGAAGTTAACTGTAAAGAGAGCTAGATGAAACACGGAAAAATATCCTCAGCACTGAAGAGATGGTAAGATTTTGAGGAATTACCAGGTTCAAAGCTAGAGAAAAGACTGGAACCCAAAAAGGTAAGCGCAGCCCTAACGCCACTTTTGACTTGAGGCATTTGTCAAACCAGATGATAAATTTTATGTGATTATTTATTTGGCTCTGTTTAAGTCAAGTCTACCATCTTGCCATTTGTTTCCTATTTGTTGCACCTGTGTTCCCCTTTTCTCATTTTTTCTGTTGTCTTTTGGAATAATTGAATATTTTGTTATTTGTCTCTATGTTTTTTATTGGCTTATAACTTATACCTCGTTATTTTGTTGTTGTTGTTGTTCATCGTTGTTTTAGTGGCTGCTTTAGGCTTTAGAGTTTACGTCTTTATCTTACAGTTCACCATCAGTAATATTTTCTACTTCATATATAGACTAAGAACCATAATATAATTATGTTTTCCTTCTTTTGGTTGTGCTATTGTTGTCATGCATTTTACTTCTATCTATATTATAAACCCCACAATACATTGTCATTATGTTTTGCTTTAAATAGTCAATTATGTTTTCAGGAGATTTAAAACATAAGGGGGCAGCCCCATAGCATAGTGGTTAAGTCTGCACGCTCCACTTTGGTGGCCTGGGTTTGTGGGTTCGGATCCCTGGCACAGACCTACTCCACTCATCAGCCATGCTGAGTTGGCAAACCACATATAAAGTGGAGGAAGACTGGCATGGATGTTAGCTCAGGGTGAATCTTCCTCAGCAAAAAAAAATAAGGAGAAAAAGTTCTGTTATGTTTACCCACATATTTACCATTTCCAGTACTCTGTATGCATTTGTGTAGACCCAGATTTCCATATTTGCCTTAGAACATCTTTTAAATGTCTTATAGTGCTCGTTTGCTGATGACACATTCTTCCACTTTGTGTGTGTCTCGAAAAAGTCTATTTTGCCTTTGTTTTGGAAAGATGTTTTTACTGAATATAGAAGTTTAAGTTGATAGTTTTTTTTCTTTCAGTGTTTACAAGATGTTGCTCTATTTTTTCTGGCTTACATTGTTTTCAGCAAAAGAGTCTTCTGTAATTCTTGTCTTTGTTCCTCTGTATGTACTGTCTTTTTTCCCTCTGGCCACTTTAAAGATTGTCTCTTCTCATTTAAGCACTTTAATTGTGATGTGCCTTGGTGTAATTTTATTCATGATTCTTTTGTTTGGAGTTTGTTAAGCTTCTTGGAGTTACAGGTTTGTAGTTTTATTATGGAAATTTTTGCCATTATTTCTTCAAGTAGTAATTTTGGCCCACCTACTCCTTTTCTGAGACTCCAATTACAGTTGTCCCTCGATATCTGCAGGGATTGGTTCCAGGACCCCCCATGGATACCGAAATCTACAGATGCTCAAGTCCCTTATATAAAATGGCATAATATTCACATATAACCTATACACAACCTCTCATATACTTTAAATCATCTCTAGATTACTTATAATACTTAACACTATGTAATTGTCATACTGTATTGTTTAGGGAATAATGACAAGGGAAAAAGTCTGTACATATTCAGTTACAGATGCAACAGTGGTAGGCCTTTGACTTGGCAATTGGTTAAGTCCATGGATGCAGAACCCGTGGATATGGAGAGCCAATTGTACACATGTATTAGACCATTTGAAGTTGCCCCACAGCTTGCTGATGCTCTGTTCTTTTTTAATTTTTCTTTTTTCTTTCTGGTTTGATTTTGGACAGCTTCTATTACTATGTCTTCAGGTTCATTAATCTTTTTCTGCAGTGTCCACTATGTTGTTAATCCAATTGTGTCTTTTTCATCTCATATGTATTTTTCCATATCTGGAAGTTAAATTGAAGTCTCTTTTGTACCTTCTGTATCTCTCCATAGCATGCTCATGCTTTCTTCTATTGTCTTGATCTGTGGAGTGTATTTATAATCGCTGTTTTAATGTCCTTCCCTGTAAATTCTAACTGTGTAATTTCTGGGTATGTCACTTGATTTTTTTTCTTTATTATATGTTGTATTTTCCTTCTTTGCATGCTAGATTATTTTTTATTAAATGCCAGATGTTGTGAATTTTACATCGTTGGGTGCTGAATTCTTTTGTCTTTAAATATTTTTGAGCTTTGTTCTTGGATGCAGTCAGATTACTTGAAAACAGTTTGATCCTTTTGAGGTTTGCTTTTAATTTTTGCCATACAAAAGCAGACATTCTTTAGTCAAAGACTAATTTAGCCCCACAACTCAGGCAATATCCTTCTAATTACTCAACCCAGTGCCCCATATATTATGAGTTTTCTCCACTTGGCTGTTGAGAGTGTGAATTATTCCCGGGCCTCTGTGTGTTCTGGGAATTGTTCTTCCTGATTCTTGCCAGTGCTTCTTTCCTTGGCTATGGGTAGTTTCCTCACATGCATGCATTAATCAATACTCAGCTGGAGACTCAAGGTGTATCTTTTGAAGACCTCTGGATCTTTGAAGATCTCTTTGTGGTACTCTCTACTCTCTGATACTTTGTCCTATTAAATCTTGGTTACCTCGGCCTCCCTAGATTTTCTGCTTTCTCTCCTCAACTCAGGGAAACCCCCAGACACTGTCTGAGTTCTCCCTACCTACGTTGCAACCTATAAACTCTCTCCAAGCAGCAAGCTGTCCTGACTTTCCTCTGCTGTTGTTGTCCAATATCTGAAAACCGTTCTTTCATTCATTTTGTCTGTTTTTCAAACTTGTTTAAAACAAAAGTTAATCCAGTTCCTGTTACTCCATCATGGCTGGAAGTATAAGTGATAAGTTAAATTTTAAATTCATAAGAAAATGTGAAGGATGTAAAATGAAGTAAGCAATTTTGGGAGAAAAAATGATGGGGTATTTATACTCCTGATCTCAAGATTTGCTACAGAGGCACAGTAGTTAAGATGTTATGGTATTAGTATAAGGATAGACTAGTAGATCAATGGAACAAAATAGAAAGTCCATAAATAGACTTAGAGAATTGATTTTCAACCAAGCTTTCAAGGTAATTCAATCGATAATGATTGTCTTTCATCTAGTAGCGCTGGAACACCTTGATATCTGTAAGAAACAAAATGAATTTCCACCATATGTAAAAATTAACTTGAAATGGACCTAAATGTAAAATCTAAAACCCAAAAAGCTTCTAGAAGAAAACAGTAGAAAATCTTCACCACCTTGGAGTAGGCGAAGATTTCTTCAGTGAGAGAAAGCACTATCTTAAAAGAACAAATTGATTGATTGGGCTTTATCAAATATTTTTAAAACTTCTGCTCTTCGAAGACACTGTCAGTGAAAAACAAAAAGGCAATTCACAGACTAGAAGAAAATATTCCCAACACATATGTCTGGCAAAAGACTTGTATCAAGAATATATTAAGAACTCTTAAAACACAATATTAAAAAGACAAACAGCATGGTACTTCATGGACATAAGATTTGAACAGATATTCCTTAAAGAAGATATGCAGATGACCAATAAGCATATGAAAAAAGTTCTCAGTATCATTAACTATCTTGGAAAATGCTAATTAAAACCACAATGAAGTATTTCTACACAACTGCTGGAATGTCTAAAATTAAAAAGACTAACAATACTAAGGGTTGTTGAGGCTGTGGAGTACCTGGAACTCTCAGACGCTGCTGAAAAGAATGTCAAATAGCACAGTCACATTGTTTCTTATTTAACTTACATTTATCATATATCCCAGCAATTCCTCACTTTTTATCTAAGAGAAATGAAAACATTTTAACAAAGATTTGTACCTGAATTTTCATAGAAGCTTTATTAATATTAACCAAGGATTAGAAATATCCCAGATGTCCATCAATAGATGAATAAACAAAATGTCAAATACTCATACCATGAAATACAAATCAATAATAAAAATTAATGAACACTGATCCAGCAATATGATTGGATCTCAAAAACAAATGTGCTGAGCAAAAGAAGGCAGATATACAGGCATACATACCCTGTGATTACATTTACGTGAAGTTAAAGCAAAGGAAAATTAGCCTCTAGTGGTAGAAATCAGATCAGTGGTTGCCTAGGCTAGGAGAATTGATTGGGAAGAGGTACAGTGGAACACTTGCTAATGGTTTAAATGTTCTGCATATTCGTTGGGAGCTGTTTACCCAAAAGTGTATACATTTATCAAAATACATTGGACTGTACACTTAAAATTGCTGCATTTAATCTCATTGTATATAAATTATCCTTCAATAAAGTTGACTTTTAAAACTAAAAAAATATGCAGAAAGAAAAAACAGAACAGATAGTAAAAATAGAAAGCACAAAAGAACATGATAGATGTATCAGTAATAGCATGAGATGTAAATGGACTAAGTACTCTAGTTCAAGATAAAAATTCTCATATAGATTTTTAAAAACTGTATGTTGTTTAAAAGAAAAATATTTAAAACCTGAAGTTACTATCAACTGTGAAGGGGCTAAGAATTTAGCCTACTTCTAGCTGACAAGTTAGCCTGCCATAGTTTAGTGGATGCTAGCAGTAAAGGACTTTATTATTCTTGACATAGTAAGCGGCATTAGCATCAACATATTTGCATCAATTCCCCTACCTCCAAGTTCCCTGGGGGCAATGCCAGTGGACCCAGATGGATGCCTGCTGGTCAGATTAGATGGGGGGGATCTTCTTTACATGGTTCATTTTGTTGCTCTGCTGTGTATTCCCTAGGATGGGGGTCAGCAAACCTTTTCTGTAAAGGGCCAGATAGTAAATATATTAGGCTTTGCCAGCAATAGACGGTCTCTGTCTCTTCTCCCTCTCCCTCTTCTCCTTTTCTCCCCCTCTCTCTCCCTCCCCCTGCTCGTCCTCCCCCTCCTTCTCCCCTTAAAATATTTTAAGTCCATTCTGAGCTCACAGTCTATGGAAAAACAGGCCACAGACCAGATTTGGCCTACAAGCTATAGTTTACCAACTCCTACTCTAGGGCACTGTTATGTGATTGTTCAAAACTTGGTCTCCCTTGTGTCCAGGTTTGAAGTGATGAGAAAGAGGAGAAGAGGATAGAGAGGAGGAATGCCCAATGTCTTAAGGCCCAGGCCTAGAAGTAGCATTCATCTCTTCTGCTTACATCCCATTTTAAGAGGTCAGTCACATGTCCATACCTAACTCCAAAAGAATCTGAAACATTTGGTAGCCATGTGCCCAGAAGGAAATGGACAATAGATTTTTATGGACAATTAGCATTCTCGGGCACAACTGGAAAGAGGGATAGGGAAAACAAACAAAAAACAAGAGTGGGTAGTGTCACAGAAGCCAAGGATGGAGTTTCAAACAGGAAAGGGTAATTGACTGTATTGAATGTTAATACATAGTTAACTAAGATGACACTTAAAATGTATTGCATTTAACCTGAAAGTCTTATTCGTTGACCTTAATGATGGTAGTTTTGTGGAGTGGCGGGTGCAGAACCATAATGAGTTCAGGGATGAGTGGGAGCTCAGGATATGGAGCTAATGTAGACAAATTCTTCAACCAAGTTTGACAATGAATGACGAGAAGATAGAAGAAAAAAGGGAAAAGGGAGAGTAGGGTATCTGGAGGAAAGTTTGGGATCCAAAAAGAGTTTTTTAAAAATATGAATGAGACTTGATCATGTTTAAATATGGATGAGAAGAGTCCAGTGAAGGGAGAGATTTAGGGTATGAGAGAAATAGAGGCATGCAGCATTTTTAAGAAGGTTTGGGGAAATAGGATCCAGACAACATGTGGAGAAATTGGAATTGGTCTGAAGTAGAAGGGATAGTTCCCCTTATAACAATGGAAAGAAAGAAGGAGAGGATCCAGATGTAGGAAAGTTTGTAGATATTTTTGGCAGGAAAGTGAGAAATATTCCACATGGGAAATGTGTGTGTAGCAGGAGGTAAGAATGAGTAAGGAGAAAAGAGATGGTGTCAAGTAATGTTAGGAGAATGGAAGATTTATGATCATTGAGAAAATGGAAAAATAAATTTGCTAGAGAAGTGTAACAACATTATAAGTATAACCAGATGATGACCCAAACCTGGTTCCAATCCACTTCATTGTGTGATAGTTTCCCCACTGCATTGAAAGAGTTACTAGGTTCATCCAAGGTTAGCATTTTGCCCACCAGTCAAGTATTTTGAAGGGATAGTGAAGCAAAGAAATTTAAGGCAAGAGAATGTTTGAAATGATGAGATCTTGGAGTATAAACTTGATAGAGGAGGAAGTGAGGACAAGAAGGGGCTGATGAACAGAAAGTATAGTGTCAAGGGACTGGACGTCCAGTTACAGTAGTAGTGTTAGAAAAGTAGTTGAGTGAACAAATTAGATGTGTAAGAGGTTGTGCTTAGCACCTGGGATTTTTACTTAGTAATTTTGGTGAAGACCTAACCACAGCCTCTGGTGATGCTGAGATCCAAGAAATAATGAGACTAGGAGGAAGAAATCATTAGAGATGAGAAAGTCAAGTAACAGTGCCCAGGAGTGTTAGAAGGGTCATTCATGTGGAAATTTGATTCACCTTAAGTCAGAGAGAAGTCAGGGTAAGGGGGAAGCGTGTGAGCCTGGTGGACATCTTCAGTAAATGAGCAGAACTTACTAGATGAAGCATTGCTGAGGGAGAAGAGGATGGTACACTCAAATGACGGGAGCTTCAGCCTAAACCATGTTCTCCAGAAGTGCTTCAGGGATTCTGCAAACATATGCTTCAAAATTTTATAAAAATAAATTTGCATCAGTGTTATGGGCAGGTTTGAGGGGACTTTACTCCACAATTTCTATCAGCCCCCCACTGAAAGCCATCTCTAATAATAATGGGAACTCTCAAGAGGAAGAGAGTGTAGGCCCCACGTTTGAGAGGAAAATGCACACGACAGCGTCCAGCTCCTGTGTTCACTTTCCCGATGACTTGTTGACATTCCCGCACCAACACCGCTGCACCATGCCACCATTGCTCCTACAAATTATGGAGGAAAACAGTATAAGATTGAATATTTGGATGAAGCCAGATTATAGAGATCCTTGAAAACCAGAAAAAGGGATTTAGACTGTAAGAAATGACTTCTTTTCAGAATTCTTGAGTTCAGAATCCTGAGTCTTAGTCCATTTTCAGTAGGACAACTAGATACGAAAATTTGAGAAAGGTATTTTAACCCCACCAGGACTGACGTTTCTCATCTCTGAGATAAGCATATTAGGTAAAATAGGTGGATTTGAACCGTGTTCCACACAAATGCTTCTGGGATCCTAGAAATGTTTGCTTCAAGCTTCTTTTTAAAATTAGGGTATAATTTAAGGTTGTATAAATCAGAATAAACACACGCTATGTACTAAATTTTAATCCATCGAAAAGTGTTTACATGTTAACGCACACTGCGTACTCTTATTTTTCCTGTTTCACTAATACAGCTGTTCCTGCCATCTCTCTCTATATATTTGAAATTCTTATAATTATGTCCTTGCTTAGGATTATTATAGCTTGGTGTTGATAGATTGCTTAATTTGGTCCTATCCATGTCTGCCCATAACAATTTTATTAAATTGATGCATCACAGTCATACAAGTCGGTGTTTTTGCTCTGACATAGTAATCAGGTAGTTTTAATGATTTGTGTAAATTCAGGGTGATGCATTCTTTAAAATTTAAATAATGGTTAAATACTATTAGTGAGTTAAGTTGAAAAGTATTTTTAATTTTCCATAACTTTATCTTTCAGTTTTCTCGGTCAGTTAAATATAGTAATATTCCTACTTGCAAGGCAAGGTAATTCACAACTTATCAGGACTTTATTAATATTGTACATAAAACAAAACACAAACATTAGATGCCAAGCTAACATATGACTACATTTGTCATCTGCAACCTTAGTATCAAATTTTGTTTTTATCAAAATGACTTTATAAATTAGAACTCAACAATAAATGTTTATGAAAATAATGCTACACTTATCTGTTTCATGTGTTTGAGCTTGGAATAAGATTTTATTTTTTTCGAAGGGTACTGTTACTAAAGGTTTTTGAAATCCACTAGATTAAATGATTTTGAGATTCTTTCTAGAGTTACATTCTTCTTAAATAGGGAACCCTTAAATAATTTTTCATAACAACTTTATTGAGGGATAATTCGCATAACATAAAATTCACCCTTTTAAAGTGTACAAGCCATAGTTTTTAGAATATTCACAGAGTTGTGCAACCATCACCACTATCTAATTCCATAACATTTTTATCACCCAAAAAGAAAACCCTATATGGATTAGCAGTCACATCCCCTAGCAACCACTGATCTGCTTTCTGTCTCTATGGTTTTGCCTCTTCTGGGCATTTTATATGAATAGAATCACCCAATATGTGGTCTTTTTGTGTCTGGCTTCATTCACTTAACATGATCTTTTCAAGATTCATCCATCTTTCAGCGTGTATCCACACTTCATTTCTTTTTTAGGGTTAGTCATATTCCATTGTATGGATATACATTTTTATTATCCACTTGTCAGTTGATAGACATTCGAGTTGTTTGCATTCTAGACTATTATGAATAATGGTGCTATGAAGATTTCTATGCAAGTTGTTGTGGGACATATACTTTCACATCTCTTGAGTATACAGCTACTTCTGGAATTGCTGGTAACTCTGCTTAGCATTTTTAGGAACTGACAAACAGTTTTTCAGAGTGGCTGCTGTTTTACTGTTTTACTATCCTACCGGCAATGTATAAGGGTTCCAGTTTCTCCATATCCTCTCCAATGCTTGGTATTGTCTTTTTTTAATATTAGCCATCCTAGTGGGTGTAAAGTGTATCTCATTGCGGGTTTGATATGCCTCTCCCTAATGCTAATCGTGTTGAGCATCTTTTCATGTGCTTATTGGCCATTTATATATCTTCTTTGGAGAAATTTCTATTAAAATCCTTCATCCATTTTTAAATTGGCTTATTTGTCTCTTTATTGGTTTGATGAAAAAGTTCTTTATATGTCCTGGGAAACAAGTCCCTTATCAGATAACCGATTTGAAAATATTTTCTCCCATTCTGTATGTTGTCTTTTTACTTTCTTGATGATGACCTATGAAGCACAAAGTTTTTAATTTTGAGACAGTTCAGTTTATTTTCCCTTTTGTTGCATATGCTCTTAGTGTCATATCTATGAAACCATTGCCTAGAAGGTCACGAAAGTTTACTCCTACGTTTTCTTCTAAGGATTTTATAGTTTTAGCTTTTAAGTTTAGATCTGTGATTAATTTTGAGTTAATTATCTCATATGGTATAAGGTAGGAGTCCAGATTAATTCTTTTGCATGTGTACATTCAGTTATCCCAACAGCATTTGTTGAAAAGATTATTCTTTTTCCATTTAATTGTGTTGACATTCATCAAAACAAATTGACTATAATATAAATTTTTATTTCTCAACTCTCATTTATATTCCATTGATCTATATGTCTGTCTTTATGCCCATACCACATTGTCTTGATTAGTGTAGCTTTGTGCTAAGTTTAAAATTGGGAAATGTGAGTCCTCCAACTTTTTCTTCTTTTTCAGGATTGTTTTGGCTGTTCTGGGTCTCTTGCATTTACACAGGAATCTTAGAATTGGCTTCTCCATTTCTGCAAAATATACCATTGGAATTTTGATAGGGATTGCATTGAGTCTGTTGATTGCTTTGGGAAGTATTACCATCTTAACAATGTTAAGTCTTTCAATCCATTAACATCAGATATCTCTCCATTTATTTAGATCTTCTTTAATTTCTTTCAGAAAATATTTTGTAACTTTTGGTGTACAAGTCTTACATTTCTTTTGTTAAATTTATTCCTAACCATTTTATTCCTGTTGATGCTATTGTGAATGGAATTGTTTCTTAATTTTGTTTTCAGATTTTTCATTGCTGGTGTATAAAAATGCAGTTGATTTTTGTATATTGAACACATATCTTGCAGCCTTGCCGAACACATCCATTAGTTCTAATAGTTTTTGTTTAAGTGTATCTTACAGTTTACTATATACAAGACCATGTCATCTGTGAATGGAGGTAATTTTATTTTTTCCAATCTGAATGCCTTGACAAAGGCTTCCTCCTTGACCAAACTTTAGTCAGCCTCACTTGAGCCCTGTTTCTGACTAGTCCTCCACCTTGACCATGGTCCTGTCTTTGGCCAGCCCAGCCCAGCCAAGTCTTAGCAAAAATCCTAAGTCTGTTTAGGGAGAATCCTCCCACCTTTGCTATCTGATCAAAGTCTTCATCCCTCACCTTTGATGTAAGTCCTTGAGCTGCCTTCAGCAGAAATGCCGTTAAGTCAGGTTAGCATGAGTTTCCCTACCCTTGATGTTTCTTCTTAGAAATTTTCCAGTCACTGACCCCATCACTCTGCTCAGTGGCTGTGAATCTCCAGCTGTCTTTGCTGGAACTGAGCCCAATTTCTCTCCCCAATTTTGATGGTCTTGGCACCTATTGTGATACTTCTGACTAAAAGTCTTCCTTACTGTATAACAAGTGTCAGAATAATTTTTTAACAACCTTTTATTTATTTTTCTTACTAATTGCCCTGTCTAGATCCTCCAGTACAATGTTGAATCAAAGTGAGGAGAGCAGGGGCCGGCCTCGTGGCCGAGTGGTTAAGTTCACACGCTCTGCTTTGACGGCCCAAGATTTCACCGGTTCGGATCCTGGGTGTGGACATGGCACCACTCGTCAGGCCATGCTGAGGCTGTGTCCCACATAGCACAACCAGAGACACTCAACTAGAATAGACAACTATGTACTGGGGGGCTTTGAGGAGAAGAATAAAAAAAAAGTGATGAGAGCAGACATCCTTGTCTTGTTCCTGTTCTTAGGGGGAAAACATTCAGTCTGACCACTAAGTATGATGTTGGCTATAGGCTTTTCATAGATGCCCTTTATCAAGTTGAGAAAGTTCCCTTCTATTCCTAGTTTGTTGGGTGTTTTTATCACAAAAGGGTGTTGGATTTTGTCAAATGCTTTTTCTTCATCTGTTGAGATGATCTTGTGGTTTTTGTCCTTTATTCTGTTGTTATGACGTATTACATTGGCTGATTTTCATATGTTAAACCAACTTTACATCCCTAGGATAAATCCCACTTAGTCATGATGTATAATCCTTTTTATATGTTGCTAGATTCAGATTGCTAGTATTTCATTGAGGATTTTTGTGATATTCGTGAAAGATATAGAACCTGTAGTTGTTGGGGTTTTTTCCTTGTGATGTCTGTGCCTGGCTTTGGCATTACTTGCCTCCAGGAATGAACTGGGATGTGTTCCCTCATCTTCTCTTGTTTGGAAGAGTTTTTAAACATTGAGCAGTGTCAGTTTCCTAGGGCTTCTGTAACAAAGCACCAGAAACTGGGTGACTTACAACAACAGAGATTTTTCTCTCCCAGTTCTGGAGGCTGGAAGTTCGAAATCAAGATGTTGGCAGGGTTGGTTCCTTCTAAAAGTTCTGGTGGAGAATTTGTTCCACTCTCCTAGCCTCAATCCTTGGCATTCCTTGGCCTGAAGTGGTTGCGTCACTCCAGTCTCCACCTCCCTCTTCGCATGGTGTTCTCCCTGTGCCTTTATGTAAGTCTCTGCTTCTCTTCTTATCAGGACACCAGTCATACTGGATTAGAGGCCCGCCTTACTCCAATATGACCTCATCTTAACTGACGTCTTAATAAATCTTCAAAGTCCCTGTTTCCAAGTAATTTTACATTCCATAGGTAATAGGTATTAGGACTTGAACATATCTTTTAGGGGCACATTCAACCCACAACAGGTAGAATTTACCAGTGAAGCCATCTGAGCCTGGGCTTTCCTTTCTGGAAAGGTTTTTGGCTTCTCGTTTAATCTTTACTCATTATAGGTGTATTCAGATTTCCTATTTCTTCTTTAGTCAATTTCAGTAGTTGATGCCTTTCTAGGAATATTTCCATTTTGTTTAGGTTAGATAACCTAGCTTGTTGAATTGCAAGTAATGTTCCCTTATGATCTTTTTTTACTTCTGGAAGATCAGTAATGATAACCCATCTTTCATTACTTTTTTTAGTAATTTGAGTGCTCTCTTGTTTCTGGCTAACTCTAGCTAAAGCTTTTGTCAATTTTGTTGATCTTTTCCAAGAATCAATTTTTGGTTTTGTTGATATTCTCTGTTGTTTTTCTACTCCAATCGTTATCATTTTCTTCTCCTTGCTTTGGGTTTAGTTTGTTCTTCTTATCTAATTTCTCAAGGTAGAAGGTTAGTTTATTGATTTGAGATCTTTCTTCTTTTTTAATGTAGATATGTATTGCAACAAATTTCCCTCTAAGCTAGTTTTCAGTACACCTCGTATGATTTGATATGGTGTGCTTTTGTTTTCATTCATCTCATATTTTTTTCTAATTTCCCTTGTGAGTTCGTCTTTGGCCTGTTGGCTATTTAGGAATGTGTTGTTTAATTTGCACATATTTGTGAATTTCTAAATTTTCTTTCTGTTAATGATTTCCAATTTAATTCCATTGTGGTTGAACAACATAATTCGTATGATTTCAGTCTTGTAAAATTTATTGAGACTTGTTTTTAGCCTAACATATGGTCTATCCTGGTCTATCCATAGAGAAATGTTTTGTGTGCACCTGAAAGGAATGTGAATTCCTCCTTTGTTGGGAGGAGTGTCCTGCAGATATCTTTTACATACAGTTTGTTTATAATGTTGAAGTCTTCTATTTCCTTCTTGATCTTCTATCTAATTGTTCTATACAGTATTGAAAATTAGGTATTGAAGTCTCCAACTATTATTGTTGAATTATCTATTTCTCTTTCTTTTTTTCTTTAGATTGGCCCTGAGCTAACATCTGTTGCCAATCTTATTTTTTCTTCTTATTCTCTCCAAAGCCTCCCAGTATAGAGTTGTATATTCTAGTTGCAAGTCCTTCTAGTTCTGCTATGTGGGATGCCACCTCAGCATGGCTCAGTGAGTGGTGCAAGGTCTGTGCCCAGGATCCAAGCCAATGAAACCTTGGGCCACCAAAGTGGAACGTGGGCCAGCCCCTATTTCTCTTTTTAATTCTGTCATTTTTTGCTCCATATATTTTGGGGTTCTGTTATTTTTTATTGTTATGTTTTATTGATAGATTGATTCTTTTATTATTATAGAATGTTATTTGTTTATAGTATCAATTTTTGTTTCAAAGTCTATTTTGTCTGGTGTTGGTATGGCCACTCCAGCTCTCTTTTGGTTTCTGTTTGCATGGTATTTCTTTTTTTAGTCATTTTACTTTCAATCTATTTGTGTCTTTGAATCTAATGTGTGACTCTTGTACACAGCATCTAGTTAGGTCATTTTGTTTAATCAATTCTGCCAACCCCTCCTTTTTTATTAGACTGTTTAGTCTATTTATATTTAACATTAATTACTGATAGATAAATAAAACAACCATTTTGCTATTTGTTTTCTATATGTCTTATGTCTTTTTTGTTTCTGTCTCCATTATTGCTTTCTTTTGTGTTAAATAGTTATTTTCTAGTGTACCATTTAATTGCCTTGTTGTTTCTTTTACTCTTTTTTTTAAAAAGTTGTATTCTTAGTGGTTTGCCTGGAGATTACAATTAACATCTTAATTTAAAATAATTTATTTGGGATTTTTCTTCTTTGTTGAGGTAGGCCTGAATTGCTATAAACTTCCGTCGTAGAACTGCTTTTGCTGTATCCCACAGATTTTGGCATGTCGTGTTTTCATTTTCATTTGTCTCCAGGAATTTTTTTATTTCTTCTTTGATTTCTTCATTGACCCAATCATTGTTCAGTAGCATTTTGTTCAATCTCCATATTTTTGTGGCTTTTCTGGTTTTCTTTCTGTAGTTGATTTCCAGTTTCATACCTTTGTGGTCAGAAAAGATGCATGGTATTATTTCCATCTTCTTAAATTTATTGAGACTTGTTTTGTGGCCTAATATGTGATCAATCCTGGAGAAAGTTCCATGGGCATTTGAAAAGAATGTATATTCTGTGGTTTTTGGATGGAGTGTTCTGTATATATCTACTAAGTCCATCTGGTCTAATGTGTCCTTTAAGGCGAGTGTTTCCTTATTGATCTTCTGTTTGGATGATCTATCCATTGGTGTAAGTGGAGTGTTAAAGTCCCCTACTATTATTGTGTTACTGTCTATTTCTCCTCTTATGTCTGTTAATGATTGCTTTATGTATTTAGGTGCTCCTATGTTGGGTGCGTAGATATTTACAAGTGTTATATTTTCTTGTTGGATTGTTCCCTTTATCATTATGTAGTGCCCGTCTTTGTCTCTTATTACAGTTTTTGATTTAAAGTCTATTTTGTCTGATATAAGTATTGCTACCCCCGCTTTCTTTTCTTTGCCATTTGCATGGAATATCTTTTTCCATCCTTTCACTTTCAGTTTGTGAGTGTCTGTAGGTCTGAAGTGTGTCTCTTGTATGCAGCATATACATGAATCTTGTTTTTTTATCCAGGTGGCCACCCTATGGCATTCGATTGGAGCATTTAGTCCATTGACATTTAAAGTAGCTGTTGATAAATATGTATTTCTTGCCATTTTGTCACTTTTTGTTTTTTTTGGGTGTTTTAGTAGTTCTTCTCACTTCCTTGCTTTTTCTCTTGCTCTTTTCACTTGTGGTTTGATGGCTATCTTTAGTAATATGTTTGATTTCTTTTGTCTTACTTTTTTTCCTGCTTGTTATAGGATTCTGGTCTGTGGTCACTATGAGGATCCTATTTAATATACTATGCATATAACAGTCTATCTTGAGTAGATAGACTCTTTAGCTTAACCTCTTTCTAAAAGCTCTACTTTTTCACTCCCCTCCTCCCACATTATATGTTTTTCACATCATATATAGTCATTTGTTTAGTGTGTGTCTATCCAGTACCCTCTTATCATTGAAATAGGTGATTTTAGTACATTTGTCTTTTAACCTTCATATTATCTTCACAGGTAGTTGATCTGCTGCCTTTACTATACTTTTACCTTACAAGTGATTTTATTGCCTGTTTTTTCTTGTTGTTGTTTTGGGTTTTTTCAATAATTTTTTTTCTTTTATCTCTATTTGTGGTCATTGCTTTCCCGCTTAAATAAGTCCCTTCAGCATTTCTTGTAGAACTGGTTTCTTGGTGATAAACTCCTTTAATTTTTGCTTGTCTGGGAAGCTCTTTATCTCTCCTTCCATTCTGAATGACAACCTTGATGGATAGAGTATTCTTGGTTGTAGGTTTTTTCCTTTTAGCACTTCAAATATGTCATGTCATTCTCTTCTCGCCTGTAGGGTCTCGACTGAGAAGTCCACTGACAGCCTGATGGGCTTCCCTTTATATGTCACTTGTGGCCTTTCTCTTGCTGCTTTTAGGATTCTCTCTTTGTCTTTAATTTTAGACATTTTGATTATAATATGTCTTGGTGTGGGCCTCTTTGGGCTTCTCTTGATTGGAGCTCTCTGTGCTTCCTGAACTTGGATGTCTGTTTCCTTCCTCAGGTGAGGAAAATTTTCCTCTATTATTTTGAAAAATAAGTTTTCTGCCCCTTTGTCTCTCTCTTCTCCTTCTGGGACCCCTATAATCCGAATGTTAGCATGCTTGATATTGTCCCAGAGTTCCCTTACACTGTTCTCATTCTGTCTAATTCTTTTTTCTCTTTTCTGTTCTGCTTGAGTGATTTCCTCTAATCTTTCATCTAGCTTGCTGATCTGTTCTTCTGCTTCTTCTACTCTGCTATTGAGTGCCTCTAGTGAATTTCTCATTTCAAGTATTGTATTCTTCATTTCTGATTGGTTCTTTTTTATATCTTCCAGTTCTTTGCTGATGTGCTCATTGTGTTCATCCATTCTTCTCCGCATATCTGTGAGCATCCTCATTATATTTTGTTTGAATTCTTTGTCAAGGAGGTCGTTAGTTTCTGTTTCACTTAATCCTTTTTCTGGGGTTTTGTAGTGTTCCCTTGCTTGGAAAGTACTCCTTTGCCTCCTCATTATGCCTCTTTCTCTGTGCTACTTTCTTTGTACTAGGTGAGTTGGCTATGTCTCCTGATCTTGGAGAAGTGGCCTTATGTATGAGATGCCTTATGAGGCCCAGCAGTGTGCTTCCCTCTCGTCACCAGACCATAAAAACCAGGAGTGACCCCTTTGTGGGCTACTTGTGTTCTTCTGCTGTGGCAGGGTTGTTCCCACTGCAGGTAGCCAGGGAGTCTGATCTTTCCTTCCCTGGCCAACTGTTTGTAAATCCGGTTTGGAGGGGCCTGAGCACTGTTGGCTACAAAGTGTGTTAGCACACTCTTATTGCAATTGTCCTCTTAATTGGGTTGGTACCCAGTGTAGCTGGTTGCTAGGCTCAGGGGCGTACAGTTGTGATAGGCCTGAGGCCAACAAGCCTGTTGTCAGTTCTCTTAAGAGTGCAGCTGAGTGGGGCTAGCCCTTGGCATGGAGGCACTCAGTTGTTTCAGGCTTTGGAAGGTGGGGCTGATCCTTTTTATGGCAATTTGTGAAGCACAAGTCTTCTGCCACTGATAAGCCTCACCCCCCACTGGACCACATACACTGTCAGCACAGTCCTGGTCCGTGCACACTTCTCAACCCCCTGGAGCGTACCCCAACACCACACTGCAGAGGCCCCCACCTCTGCCCCAATGTCCCCTACAGTTCACCTGGTCCTCACACAAGCCCTGCCCCACAGAGACAGACACCCTTGCCTGCCTGTAGAGGATCAAGGCACTCAGTCAACGCAGGCTGAAAAGTAGCCTGAGGGCTTGCTGTTAGGTGTACATAAAGTTTGCTCTAATAAATACTTCTGTTCCCTTTCCCCCTCCTTTATGCTATTATTGTCATACAGATTACATCTTTATACATTATAAGTTCATCAACAAATTTTATACTTACTTTTATTCCATGTCTTCTAAATCAGATAGTGAAGAAAAGAGTTATGTGTTATATTCCTATTGCTGCTGTAACAAATTATCACAAACTTAAAACAACACAAATTTATTATCTTATGGTTCTGGAAGTAAGAAATCCAAAATATATCATCAGGGCTGTGTTCTTTCTGGAAGCACCAGAGAAGGATACTTTGTTTTGTTTTATTTTGTTTTTCCTTTTTCTAGCTTCTAGAGGCCACTTGCATTCCTTGGCTCATGGCCCCTTTCTCCATTTTCAAAGCCAGAAGTATAGCATCTTCACATTTCTCTCTCCCTCTCTCTTTGCCGCTTACTCTCCTGCCTCCTCTTATAAGGACCCTTGTGATTACAATGGGGCTATTCAGATAATCCAGGATAATTTCCCCATCTCAAGATCCTTAACTTAATCACACCTACAAAGTCTCTTTTGTCGTGTAAGGTAAATATTCACAGGTTCTGGAGGTTAGGATGTGGACCTCTTGGTGGGGGGGAGAGGACATTATTCAGCCTACTACCAGTTACAAACTAAAATACATTTATACTGTTTTTTATATTTACCTATGTAGTTACCTTTACTGATGCTCTTGGTTTTTTTCTGTGGTTCAGGTTATTGTCTAGTGTCTCTTCATTTCAGCTAATGGACTCCTGTTAATATTTCTTGTAAGGGAGGTCTATTAACAATGAATTCTCAGTTTTTGTTTATCTTGGAATTTCTTGATTTCTCCATCATTTTTGAAGGATAGTTTTGCTTGGTGTTGAATTCAGCATTTTGAATACTTCTTCCTGGCCTCCAAGATTTCTAAGAAGTCAGCTATTAATCTTATTGAGGATACCTTGTACGAGATGAGTTGCTTTCTCTTACTGCTTTCAAAATTCTCTCTTTGTATTTCACTTTCTAGAGTTAGACTTTATGTGTCTAGGTGTGGATATCTTTTAGTTTATCCTACTTGGAATTTGTTGAGCTTCTTGGATGTGCATAGTAATTTTTCATCAGATTTGGGAAGTTTTCAGTCATTATTTCTTCAAATGTTTTCTGCACCTTTTTGTCTTCTCTCCTTCTGGGATTCCCATTATACATACATTGGAAAGCTTGATGGCGTCTCACAGGTCCTTGAGGCTGTCTTCGTTTTCTTGATCATTTTTTCTTTCTCCTCAGACTGGATAATCTCAGTTGATGTATCTTCAAATTCACTGATTCTTTCTTCTGCCACTTCAAATCTGTTAACCCCTCTATTGAATTTCTCCTTTCAGGCATTATACTCTTCAACTCAAGAATTTCAATTTGTTTTTTTTAAATAATTTCTGTCTCTTTATGGATATTCTCTATTTGGTGAAACGTTGTTCTCATACTTTCCTGTAATTCTTTAGATGTGGTTTCCTTTAGTTCTTTGGACATATTTAAAAGAGCTGATTTAAAGTCTGATCTATTAAGTCCAATATCTGAGATTCCTCAGAACAGTGTCTATTGACTGCTTTTTCTTCTATGTATGAGCTATTCTTCCAGTTTCTTTTCATGGCTTATTTTTTGTTGAAAACTGGACATTTTAAAATGTTGTAATGTGCCATCTCTGGAAATCGTTGTTGTTGTTGTTGTTGTTGTTGCTGCTCTATTTGTTTGATGACTTTCCTAGACTAATTCAGTAAGGTCTATATTATTTGCTATGTGCAGCCACTGAGGTCTTTATTTAGTTAGATTCATTGTCAGCTAATTATTAGACAGAGATTTCCTTAAATGCTTTGTATCAGTGTTTCCCAGCCTTTGCCAGAGGGCTCTTTGTGTATCGGGGCATGCCTTCAATGCTCCAGCAGCAAGTTTACAACTGTTCCTTAGCTTTTATTTCATGCATGCATAGAACCTCAAGGTCTGCTAGAAGTGAGAGTTTAGAACCCTCTCAGGTCTTTCCTAGGCATGTGCATAACGTTATGCGTGTGCATGAACTTTGGATCCTAAGAATGTGTTGGAGCTTATGAAAATCCTATGAACTTCTCTTTCCCAAGATTTTCCTTGTAAGTTTTTTGGTCAGCCTCTTATTAGCCCCAGCTGGTACTGCTTTGTCAGGTGGCTGTGATGTTAAGCAGTTGCCACTGATTGTTTCGAACAAATGTCCTAAGGATATAACTGTACTATACACACATATCAAGCTCTGAGTGAGGTCAAATCAAAACGAAACCTGAGAATGGCGTTTTTCAGGGAGCTGTCAGACAGGTCAAATAGTGATAGGTTTCTGGGAATCAGGCTTTGGGGAAGCTCCAAACCTTTTCTTCCCCCCACCCTCAACGGTGTCTGTTAGGCTGCTGGTTTTCACAGCTGCCATAGTTGTGAGGCTGTTGGTTTTCAAGGCTACTGTGAAACTGTGGAGAGGAGGAAGGAAATAGGGTAAATAAAAAATACCACAAAGCTTGTTGTTTTTACTGGTATTCAGCCACTTTTCTTGAATAAACACTCCTCAGATTATTGCAAACCCCTGGTTAATTCAGAGTTTTGAAAAAGTTGATTTTGAAAATTTTTGCCAGTATTCTTGTTGCTTTTATGGAGGAGCAGATTTTAAAAGGTCCTTATTTCACTATTCTACGCTTAAATATTTTTGAGTAGAGGTGTATCACCATCAAAGCCAATTTTACAGAAATCTAGTTTACCAGTATCTGATGTCTTTCCCGTGGCATAAAGATTGGTGACACAGAGTGTGGTAAGCTGACTCAAAATGGTCATCCAATTAAGTAAGACCTAAGAACATTATCAGAAGAGAGCTGCAAGGCCAAAAGTTCAGAGAATCGAAACTAAGTAGCAGATTGAGGGGACAAGGAAGATGACCTAACTGAAAATAGGAGACTTCTCCTGTGCCTGCTCTCTCCCCATACCTCTCACCACCCATCTACCACTCCAGGTATCCATGGCAGAATGCCTAGATAGTGATGTGCAGGAAGCATCAGAATGGATAAAAGCTAATTAAGATGCTATTGCATTATAGAAATGAAGTTGTCTTATAGGACCTATTTTCAAAGCACTTATGTGTTAGCTCATGCAATCTTATAACTGGACAGGATGTGAACAAGAATCTCTATTCTATAATGGGGAAAATGAGACGCTCAATAGGTAAGTTACCCAAAGTCTTAGGGCTAGCAACAGGTAGCATTGCTCGTAGCTTTCTTGATTTCTTGTCAAGTACTCTTGCACAACTAGATGATAAGACTCTATTAGAGCAGTTTTCATAGTAAGGACGAGCCAATTTTGAGATGATTTCTGGAGGAAAAATCACCAGGATGTGTCTGATTTGACATGTGAGATTAAGAGAGAAGATGCCCAAGATTTCTAGCATGAAAAGTATAATTTTAGTACATTGCAGCTTGCCAGAATACAAATACTATTCTAACGTGGGGACATAAAGATCAAGTTGCTGTTAATTCAATGAAAGAATCAGGGAAATAATTACTAAAGATTTAATTTAAGCCAAAAAGATGTATATTTTGCTAACTTTCCACACGGTGTCAGCAGCACTTTAAACAATAGCAATTGTAGCGGTTATTAGGAATGGGATATCTAAATTTGTTAAAAATTACATAGTTGGGAGTGTATTATTATGTTTGTTTGTTCCCACCATCAGATCGTTTGTACTTCAGTATCTTGACAAATTTCATATATTATTTAGAGTTACATTCAATATTTTACCATCTGCATTATTGTGGTCTTCCAGCCTGCTGTAGGGGTACTTAACTGTAATACTAAAGTTAAGTTTTGACTTCTCGGAAAATTTAAAGTATGTTGGGAAAACCAGGTCAGCAGGGGGCAGCACAGTCTTACAATGTTTAAAATTTGGTCATTTGAATGGACCATTCAGAAACGGAAGGCTACAAAGATAGTGTGGTACATGGTTTTCAAACTTCCACATCCTTTATTTCAAATGGAATATTATTTATAACTATATATAAAGCGGATAAAAGTGGTATTTTACTAACAGAAATTTTATAATATTTAATTATAACATCAAACACTGAAAATAATGGAGCTGTTTTGATGAACAAAAAATTTAGAATAAGATTTTTGAGATAGTATTATTTCTGTCTTCCTTTTACAGATAAGAAAATCGAGTCTCAAGGAAGTTTTTAAACATGTCCAAGGTCACAGAGATGGCAAAATATCAGAGCTTACATATACACCCGGCTATCTTATTTCAAAGCACAGGCCCTACAATTGCACAATTGTTGATAATACATTTTAGTCTTACTTCAGCTCTGAAATTCAATCCCATTTATTTCTTTTTTTTAAATTACACAATAAACGGAAAAGTCTGATTCACACAGATAAGGAGTTATAAGTGGAAACTTTTTTCTCTTAAAAGATTGGCACTTGTTGCCAATCTTTTTTTATTCTTCTCCTCCCCAAAGCCCCCCAGTACATAGTTGTATATTCTAGTTGTGAGTGCCCCTGGTTGTGCTATGTGGGATGCCAGCTCAGCATGGCCTGATGAGGGGTGCCATGTCTGCGCCCAGGATCTGAACTGATGAAACCCTGGGCCACCAAGGTGGAGCATGCAAACGCAACCACCTGGCCACAGGGCTGGCCCCAAGTGGTAACTTTTTTAAACAGCTTGCTCTGCAATCTCCAAATGCTTCTAAATTAAACAGAAGTGGCAGGTGAATCTTTAGTTCAAAATACAAACAATAATGAATTAAACCTGCAATACAAATAAATGCACTGATGTTCTCTAATATGTTAACAAGCAGTATAACTACTAAGGAAGTAGACAGTTGTTCCACATTTTTTATCAAGAAACTAAAGCATGGAGATGCTAAATACCTTGTCCAAAGTCACATTCTAGTATCTGACAGACCCTGGTGGCCTGACTCAGAAGATGGCTTCCGTTATCAGGACGTTGTACCGCCTCTCTATGTTAATACTCATTTATGTGCATGTATTGCTATTGTTTTAGTTTTTAAATAGTTAAAATTATATTTTAAAAATGAAATTCAATGGATTCCATTAACCACAGTTGGAAAACCAGTAGCCTGTGGATAACAGAATATAATCCAAAATTTAGAAGGCATTTAGAAATAATTTTTGGGGCTGTTATTTTCTAATTGTCATTCTATCTAGTTTTCTAACAGAAAAAATATGTATATATATTTCTATTAAAAACAGATTCGAATCATCTCATTTAAAACATTAAGTAAAGGGAAGGTTTAACATCTCTGGAATACACTAACTTGCACAGGAATAATTGTGATTCCAGCACTCTATAAGCTTAGTGACCAATGTCAAAAGCTTATGCCTCCCCCAGATGAGTATGTGAGGGTGTTCCTGGGGTGCAGAGTCTTTACTGCCTTAGCAACTCGATATGTGCTGCCAGTGACTCAAATATCTCCCAGAAAGAAAGCTTTTGCCATCTTCAGAAATGTGATAGACCAGTGAGAAGATAGGGAAGTCAGCTACATTAATTTTGAAACAAAAGTCATAGTTCTTAATATGTGCTAAAGCTGTTAGGTTACACAAATCTTACACGATTACTCCCACTATAACATGTTTCTAGATCTCCAAGATTGATGATAATAAAACAGATATTCTTAAAGTCTATATTTTGCTACAGGGTAAAAAATTGCAATTTTTTTCTTAAGATATAAAATGTACACAAAGACAGACTACAAGTACTGTCTCAAGAAGAGATTTATCTGACACTGGCACAACAAAGTTAATCGTGACCTCTGCCCAAGCACTGAGTCATGCCACGTGTTTGCCTTATGTTATTTTTCTAAGACGTTGATCTGAGCGTGTTACTCCCCAGTTCGAAATACCTCTCTTGCTTTCCATTGCGTATAGAGCACGTCCAGTTTTTCTTACCTCCACACTTCATGTCTTTCACAATTTATTCTTTTCATTCAACATTATTTATTAAGTGCCTGCTGAGTGATAGGTACTGTATTAATTTGGGGACATGTAAACATGAATAAAACAAAATTTCTGCCCTCAAGGGACTTACAGTCTCGTAGGAAGGACAGCAAAGCAACATTACAGTGTCATATGATAGATCTCTGATAGAAATGCTCACCTAATGCTAGCTGAGTAAAATTTGGCTTCAACCTTCCTTTCTAGCTCCTTTTCTTTCCTCTTTATTAATTTTTTTATTGAGATAACATTGGTGTATGACATTATGTAAATTTCAGGTGTTCATTACATTTCAGCTCCTGTATAGCCTATTTCATGTTCACCACCAAAAGTCTAGTTGACATCTGTCACCATACTTATGTGCTCTTTTACCCCCCGACCCCCTCCCTTCCAGTAACCACCGATCATTCTATTCTCTGTGTCTGTATTTGTTTGTTTGTTGTTGTTGTTTTATCTTCCACATATGAGTGACATGATACGGTATTTGGCTAGTTTTGGTATCTGGGTAATATTGGCTTTGTAAAATGACTTAGGAAGCATACTGTCCTCTTCCATTTTTTTGGAAGAGTTTGAGAAGGATAGCTATTAAATATCCGTTGAATGTTTGGTAGAATTCAACAGAGAAGCCATCAGGTCCTGGACTTTTGTTTTTTGCCAGGTTTTTGATTACTATTTCAATCTCCTTACTAGTGATAGGTCTATTCAGATTCTCTGTTTCTTCTTGGTTCAATGATTTTTTTCTAGGTTATCCATTTTGCTGGCATATAGCGTTTCATAGTATTCTCTTATAATGCTTTGTATTTCTGTGGTATTCATTGCACCTTCTCATCTTTAATTTTGATTTTATTTGTTTGAGTCTTCTCTCTTTTTTTCTTAGTGAGTCTAGCTAAAGGTTTGTCAATTTTAGTTGTCTTTTCAAAGAACCAGCTCTTAGTTTCAATGATCATTTCTATTGTCTTTTTGTCTCTATTTCATTTATTTCTGCTCTGATTTTTATTATTTCCTTCATTCTACTGACTTTGAGTTTGTTTGTTCTTCTTTTTCTAGTTCCTTTAGGCGTAATGTGAGATTGTTTATTTGAGCTTTCTCTTGTTTCTTGAGGTAGGCCTGTAATGCTGTTAACTTTCTTCTTAGTACTGCTTTTGCTGTATCCCGTAGATTTTAGTATGTCATAATTTCATTTTCATTTGTCTCCATGTATTTTTTCATTTCTCCTTTGATTTCTTCATTGACCCAATAGTTCTTCAGTAGCATTTTGTTTAATCTCCACATATTTGTGACTTTTCCAGTTTTCTTCTCGTAGTTGATTTCTAGTTTCATATTGTTGTGGTCAGAAAAGATGCTTGATATTATTTCAGTCTTCTTAAATTTGTTGAAACTTGATTTGTGGCCTAGCACGTGATCTATCCTGGAGAATATTCTATGTGCCTTCAAAATGAATGTGTATTCTGCTGTTTTTCGATGGAATGTTCTGTATTTATCTATTAAGTCCATTTGGTCTATTGTGTCATTTAAAGTCAATGTTTCCTTATTGATCTTCTCTCTGGATGATCTATTCATTAATATAAGTGAGGTGTTGAAGTGCTTTACTATTATTGTATTACTGTTAATTTCTCCTTTTATGTCTGTTAATATTTGCTTAATGTATTTAGGCGTGCCTATGTTGGGTACATTGATATTTACAAGTGTTATATCCTCTCGTTGGATGGTTCCCTTTATCATTATGTAGTGCCCTTCTTTGTCTCTTGTTACAGTTTTTGTTTTGAAGTCAGTTTTGTCTAATATAAGTATTGCTACCTCAGCTTTCTTTTTGTTTCCATGTGCATTGAGTAACTTTTTCCATCCCTTCACTGTCAGTGAGTGTCTTTAGATCTGAAATGTGCCTCTTGTATGCAGCATATATATGAGTCCTGTTTTTTTCTCCATTCAGCCACCCAGTGTCTTTTGGTTGTAGCATTTGGTCCATTTACTTTTAAAGCAATTATAATAGATATGTACTTATTGTCATTTTGTTACTTTTTTTCTGGATGATTTTGTAGTTTTTCTCTGTTCCTTTCTTCTTCTCTTGCTCTCTTCCCTCGTGATTTGATGACTTTCTTTAGTGTTATATTTGGGTTCCTTTATCTTTATTTTTGTGTATTCATTATAGGTTTTTGGTTTGTGGTTACCATGAGGTTCACATAAAGCAACCTATGTATATAGCAATCTGCATTAAGTTGATGTTCTCTTAAGTTCAGCCCATACTAAAAGCCCTACATTTTTACTCTGACTCCCACAAGTTTTATGGTTTGTTTTGTTTTTGTTTTTGGGGAGGAAGACTATCCCTGAACTAACATCTGTTGCCAATCTTCCCTTTTTGCTTGAGGAATATTGTTGCTGAGCTAACATGTGTGTCAGTCTTCCTCCATTTTGTATGTGGGATGCCCCACAGCATGACTTGATGAGTGGTGTGTAGGTCCATGCTTGGGATCTGAACCCGTGAACCCTAGCTGCTGAAGTGGATCATGCAAACTTAACCACTAGGCCACTGGACCAGCCCCTCAAGTTTTATGTTTTTGACATCATACTTTACCTCTTTTAATTTCTTGTATCCCTTAACCTCTTACTGTAGATAGAGATGGTTTTAGTACTTTTGTCTGTTGATCTTCATACTAGCTTTATAAGTGGTCAACCCACTACCTTTACTATATATTTGCCTGTACTAGTAATGTTTTTTCTTTGATAATTTTCTTATTTCTATTTGTGACCTTTTCTTTTCCACTTAAAAAAGTCTCTTTAATGTTTCTGGTGAGATTGGTGTAGTGGTGATGAACTCCTTTAGTTTTTGCTTGTCTGGAAAATTCTTTATCTCTCCTTCTGTTCTGAATGATAATCTTGCCAGGCATAGTGTTCTTGGTTGTAGACTTTTTCCTTTCAGCACTTTGACTATATCATGCCACTTCCTTCTAGCCTATAAAGTTTCTGCTGAAAAGTCAGCTGAAAGCCTTATGCGGCTTCCCTTTTGTGTAACTTGTTACTTTTCTCTTGCAGCTTTTTAGATTCTTTATCTTTAATTCTTGACATTTTAATTATAATGTGTCTTAGTGTGGGCCTCTTTGGGTTTATCTTGTTTGGTTGAACTATGGTTCCTGTACCAGATGTCTGTTATCTTACCCACTTTAGGGAAGTTTTCAGCTGTTACTTCTTCAGATAGGTTCTCTGCCCCTTTGTCTCACTCTTCTCCTTCTTGGACACCCATAGTGCAAATATTAGTATGCTTGATGTTGTCCCAAAGGTCCCTTCAACTCTCTTCATTGTTTCTAATTCTTTTTTCTTTAGTCTATTCAGGTTGGGTGATTTCCTCTACTCTGTCATCAAGATCACTGATCTGTTCTTCTGTGTCATCTACTGTGCTGTTGATTCCCTCTAGTGAATTTTTTGTTTTAATTATTGTGTTCTTCAGTTCTAATTGGTTCTTTTTTATATTTTCTAATTCTTTGTTGAAGTTCTCACTGTGTTCATCTATTCTTCAGCCAAGTTCAGTGAGCATCCTTATGACCATTATCTTGTACTCTTTATCAGATAAGTTGTCTACCTCTGTTTCATTTAGTTCTTTTTCTGAGGATTTATCCTGTTCTTTTTTTGGAACATATTCCTCTGTCTCCTTATTTTGCCAACTTCTCTGTAGTTATTTCTATGTATTAGGTAGATCTGCTATGTTTCCCAATCTTGGAAATGTGGCGTTATGTAGGACATGTCTTATGGGGCCTGGCAGCATGCTCCCCTCTCATCACCCATGCCAAATGCTGCAGGGATATCCCCTGTGTGGGCTGTTTGTGCCCTTCTGTTTTGACAGGACTGCTATTGTTACAGGCACATGGGTAGATGGGGGTGACCCCTGGGCCATCTGGTTACAAAGCCCAGCCACTTGCAGCTACTGTGGGCATGCTGTTCGGCAAGGCAGGCCTCTGGGGTAGGTTGGCTATGTGACCCGGCAGTGCACAACTGCCTCCAGTGTACTGGTGGGAGGGCAGGCCCCCAGTGCAGATCGGTATGAGGTCTGGCAACATGACTGTTACAAGCTTGTGCTAGGACAGGACAGGCCTCTAGCAAGGCAGCATACAACACTTTCAGGCATTGGTGGGTGAGGTAAATCCCCTGTCTTGCTAGTTGTGAGGCCTAGGAGTGCAGGTCAGCCATGGACTTGCTGGTGGGCAAGGCAGGTCCCTGGGGCGGGCCACCTGTGCTGCCTGGCTATGCCTGATTGCCTTGGGTGCTCTAGTGGGTGGGGCAGGCCCCTGAGCTTACAGGGCAGAGGAAGGAGTCCAAAAAATAGCACCTGCCATCATCTGTGTCAGCATGGCTATAGACTAGGTCAGAAAAATGGCTGCCGCCAGTATCTCAGTCCCTGGTGGGGAGGAGCCCAGCAACTCCTTCCTCCCTGGGAAGTGCTCCAAGCTTAGTAAGTGAGTTTCTTTTACCAATGAACTATGCACTTTTCTGTCTGGTATTTTTGTGCTGGTTTCCGGGTCAAGTGAGTCTGTGCATGGTCCCTTTAAGAGCAGGTTTCCCTTTCCCTGAAGTTCTATAGTTTTCCTGGGTGTATTGACTGCTGTTTTTCAAAGCCAGGTGTTTTGGGGTCTCATCTCTCTTGTGCTGGATCTGAGGGCTGGGGTGCCTAATGTGTAGCTTGAATCCCTTGCTCCTCTGGGAAAAGCTCTGTACCTTTGAGAATGCTTCTGAACGTGAAGGGCTGCAGCTAGGGTATGGTGTTTTTCCTCAGCAGGACTGTATCTCTACCTCCCACACTTCTCTGTGTTGTCCCTTGTTGTGGAGGTTCTTTTCTTCCGTTTCCAGATCTCTCTCTGAGAAAATTGTTCCACAGGTAGTTGTAGGTTTGTTACGTCTGTGGGAGGAGGCAAGCTCAGGATCCTCTTATGCCACCATCTTCCAAAAACTCTCCACTTGCTACATTTTCCACCCCTCTCCCCACGAACACCAGCCACACTAGATCAATTGACATTTAGCAAACGTGCTATCCACTTTTGGGCTTTAGCTCATACTCTCTGTCTGAATTGCCTTTCCCTCTTTCTACTGAAATCCTTTTGGGGCCAACTTCAAATATCTTCTTCTCAAGAATGTAGTTTCTGATATCCCAGAGTTAATCGCATCCACCTATAGTCTCCCATAAAACATCTCAAGGCATTTCATCATAGTCTGCACTGAAATCAGTTCATCTCTCCCTTAGTACAGTGTCTTTTACAGAACAGACATTCAATAAACTATTATACTGCTGAGTTTCCAAATAGCTGTTTTGTTTTTATTTTGTTCTGTTTCCTTCAGCAAGAAGAAACAGTATGTGGTCTGTTAATTATTTTTTGCAACTAGCCTGAAGTCTGGTCACAAATAAATTAAACCAGGATGGTGAAATATAGAATATGAGTGTTTCTAAAAAGTATTAAACAAAATGACAGTATAAATATTAGGTACGAGAGTGTCATGGATACTGTTGGTTTTCTACCAGTATACTATCCCCACTACTTCTTACTTCTTTCCTTAAATGACATTGTATTCTGTTCAGGTAGCCAAACCTATGCCATACAGAATTCCCACAGGAAGAATAATCTGCCTTGAAGATGAACTCACATTTAAAAAAACATATAAGCAGAAAGAGATGATCCATCATGAGTGACAGCAGACCCAAAAGATAGGTATGTTGGCATCTGTAAGACACGAACTAGTAGAACTGTGAAAGAGATTATAAAATAAATATACTTGAAATGAATAAAGAGCTAAAAGAAGTAATAGAAACCACAAGGAAAGAACAAGACAATATGGGAAAAGAGGCAGATTTAAATAATGACCATATGGAACTTCTAGACTGAAAAATAGAGTCATTAAAAATAGAATCAATGAAAATATGAATAAGAGGGTAAGGAAATGAAGGGTGGAATGAGAATCTTAAGTGTATTTTCGTATAAAAACTCCAAGATGAGAGACTAGAGAAAATGAGAAGTAGTATTTAAAATACATAGATCATCAGATTGAGAAAGCACAGGTCTTAAGCAGTATTATCAAAGATGAATCTACACCTATAAAAATTACAGCGAGAGGATGAAACACCAAAGACAAAATGATAAAAGTAATCAAGAGAAAATATAAGGGAACAGCAATTTGTCTAACAAAGACTTCTCAACAGCCCTAAAGACCAGAAGGCAGTGGTATCATATCTTTAAAGTGCCAAAGCAAATGAAATACCAACTTAGAATATTACAGCCACCTAAATTATCACTTAAGGGAGAGGGCATCTCTAGATATTTTCAGGCCAAGACCAAGAGAGCTTACCACTCATAGATCATTGCTGGAATAATTACTAAAGCATATACTTTCATAAGAAGAACATTGAATTCAAAAGGAAGAAGTGAGATAGAAGAAGTGATGGTGAGCCAAGAGATTGTTAAACATGTAGAAAAATCTAAATAAGCAGAGATAGATAGAACCAGCAGAAAAATACGAGTAAGGATATGGAAGATTTGAATAACACCTAACAAGTTTGATTTAGTGGATATATATGAGACCTCTACTTAATAAATGTAAGCATATGTAGTACAGTTATAAATGTTAGCCACAAAGGAAGTCTCCACAAATATCAAAGAATCAATATCGTATAAACTTCCTTCTTTGACCACATTGCGATGAAATTTGAAATTTGTTTAACAAATATCTCTTGCATGCATACTACCTGCCAGGCATTGTTCTAAGTATTCAGTGTACCTTAATGAAAAACAGAAATACGTTTTGACCTGTGTGGAATTTAATTCTTTAGGGGAGAGGGGAGAGAGATGTACAATAAACATAGTAAGTACATGGTATGTGAGAAGGTTATCAGTAAGATGGGGGAAAAAAGAAACAGAGTGAGAAGAATCAAGAATGCTGGTGGGAAAGAAGATGTAATTTAAAAAAGAGGTCAAGGTATAAAGCTCTTTGGGAATGTAACATTTTAGCAAAGACTTAGAAGAGGTGAGGAGTTAGCTATGTGCATGGCTGGGGAAAGAACACCGCAAGTAGATGGAACAGCCAATCCTGAGAGCGCAGAGTGTGGGTGTTATCTTCAAGGAATAGCAAGGAGGCCCATTTAGCTAGATCTCCATGATTGAGGAGTCGAGTAGTAGGAAGTGACATAAAAGAGGCAATCCTCCTACCACTCCCATCCCCTAAATCTGTACATTTGGATACTTAAGCAAACAAAAAACAAGAAACTTTTTTTTTTTGAGGAAGATTAACCCTGAGCTAACATCTGCCGCCAATCCTCCTCTTTTTGCTGAGGAAGACTAGCCCTGAGCTAACATCCATGCCCATCTTCCTCTACTTTATGTGTGGGGCGCCTGCCATAGCATGGCTTGACAAGTGGTGCCATGTCTGCACCCGGGATCCCAACCGGCAAACCCCGGGCCACCAAGCGGAGTGCACAAACTTAACCACTGTGCCACCAGGCTGGCCCCCGAAACTTTCTAAATTAACTCAGGGTCAGAGAAGAAAACATAGTGGAAATTAGAAATATTTAGAATCAAACAAAATGAAAGCACTCTTAAATTTGTGGGGTGCAGCTATAACAGTATTATGGGGAAATGTATGGCCTTAAATATATTTGTAAGAAGATGAGAGAGTGTGCAAGTTGATGAGCCAAACATTCTTCAACTCAAGAAGTTAGAAGAAGAAAACAAAGAGAAATTAATGAAAGAAAAATAATAAAGAGGTTTAACAAAAACAAAAGCTGGTTTTTTTGAAATTGCTAATAAAATAGATAAACTCCTAGAAAGAAAAAGAATACTTTAAATGAAAAGGAGTACATAATCACCAATTCAGTGGAAATTTCAAAATCATAGAAAATAACTCTAGGAAAACAAATTTCAAAATTTAGATGAAACGAGCAATCTTCTTGAAAGATATAAATTTCTAAAAAGTGATTTAGGAATCAGAAAAAATGAGAAGACATTACCATTAAAGAAATTTGGTCAGTAGTCAAAAAGATTCTTATAAAAGAAAGATAAAAAAAGATGATTGAGTTTCAAGGGCAAGTTTTATCCAACTTCAGTGAACAAATAACTCTCCTGGAATAATACTTATTTGATTAAATACATATATGCATATGTATATAAATATCAATGTATATGTGCATATATGCATTTTTTTCTGAATTCAGTTTAACATTGTTTAATTTAAAATTTCTGCATATATATTTATAAGTGAGATTGGTTTATAATTTTCTTTTCTTATGTTCTTATCTAGTTGATATCAAAATTATACAAGTCTCAAAAGAGAAATTGGGTACTTTTCTCCCTTTGAAATAGTTTATATAGCATAGAAGTTATTTGAGAGCATGAGAAAAATTTATAAACTGATCTCACAAGCATATATGCAGAACCACCAAATTAAATATGTTCATACTGAATGCAGCACAAAGATATTATGCGCATATGTATACAAACATGTGTATGCCTATACATACATATGTAAATTTTGATCAGAGCAGGAATTTTTCATGACCACTTCTCCATGATGCTGTAGTCAAATATTGGTAGTATGAAATATTTTGATTTTGTTTTACAATTAATTTTTGCTGTATCTTAAAACTTCTTATCAATACGTTGTTTTCAGTGTTAATATGAAAAAACTTTCTTTATGAAAGTCAGAATTTTCTACTTTTTTCGCTCTCCATTACCTAACCTGAATGTCAGAGCTATGCTCCATGAACATTCCCTTTCATTGAACCATTTTTCCCTCTTCCCTGGCTCTTTCCAAGCTAACAGCTGTAGACCAAAGCCAGCAAAGAATGCGACGGAAGTAGTCACAATTGGAGCAATATTACCAGCTCCTCAGTAACACGGGGAGTAGTCCTCACTGAAGGCCGAGGGGAAAAAAGCAGGGACTAACAACTCAGTCTAATGGGCTCTATAGTAGACATCTGTTTTTTCTGCCTTGCATCCACGTCTTCTTCCTGTGGCCACACTATCCACATTTTGCTTGGGAGACCAACATGTCCCTGTACTTCTGATGAAGCGACTTTATTGCAAAGCCCTGGAATTAAATCTCATGGGTCCTAACTAGCCGGTTCTGGGGTTTGGGTTGGAGCAGTCAGGACACTGTCTTCCTCTTTCCCACAACACTCAGAACTGCTGAAAACTATCTGGCAACTAGGAGGGAGGAGTCTACTTGAGAATAAAGCCAAATTTGGGAAACAAACCTGAGAAACGGAGAACTGGTTGCTAGTGATATGGGTTGAGGCCTGGACCAATGAGTACCTCAAGCTACCTCTGTACTAACATGTTACAAAAGCAAATAAATTCCCTTGTGTTGCTTAAGCCAGTTAACGTTGGAAATTCTGTCACTTGCAACGAAAGTATCCTGATTCCAACACCACTCTACAATTTAAACTATCCATCCATCGCCTGCTCACCCCAGTAGGTTATCCTCTAGAGTCAGTTGGTGTTTTCATCCCTAACAAAATACTGAATGGCTCGCCTTTACACTGGATTGGGGAGGGAATAGGGATGGAAGGAGGGCACGATTTGGAGCAGTTACGCTGTTCTCGCTTTCTCTTTCCTGAAATTTCCTCTGGTTTTCTCCTCCTAACCTAGTCCAATAGGTATTCAGAGTGCCTTGGGCCTGGGAAAGGGAGCCCTGCTGTTGGAGATGAAACCACCCATTAGTGCCAGCTCCAGCCCTGCAGTGGGGGCTTCCCTCTTGTTAGGCTTCAGCACACTCTGCACCCTCATTGCCACGTTTTCAGAAAAGTATAATGGAAGAATTTCATGTGTAAATTCAATAAAAAGCAGAGGATACTTCCAGCCACAGTGAAAATAAATTCAACAGCAACTACTCAAATTTATAGTAATTATCATTGTACAGTTCAGCAGTTTTACCTTAAAAATGTTGAGTGTAAGTGGTTACAAGTAAGATGGAATCAGTTTAGTATTAATAAAAAGCCTAGTACATTTACTTAACAGGAGTTCTAATTTTTAATCTGTTGTTATCTTTTTCTCCTCTCTGTATTTACAAAATCTCACCTAATTTTAACCTTTTAGCACCATTAAGGACATGTAATGCCTGTCATAAGCACTAATCCTGCTTACGGTAAACCTTATCTAGAGTTTATTCATTTCTCTGAAAAATTAAATTGATTTTTTTCTACTTTCACAAAATTGCTTATAATCCTTTCCCCTAGGGCGGAGGACACAGGAGAAAGGAGAGGAAGGATTAGAAAGAAATAAAATATGTTAGATGGGAAGAAGTTATACTTTTACTTTGGGGAGCCTGTGGGACTATTCCTTTAAGGAGACCTAATTATGATTGAAATTTGTCTGACTTTGGGTTAATCACCTGCAGTTACTGCCACCTATGCAGGCCCCCTTTAGGAACTAATGATGGGATCTGCAGAGAAAGTAGACAGATTCCTAAATACACACCAGATGGAGCAGCATGCCCTGAGGAACAGTCAGAGGAAAGATGCCACTGGAGTAGATAGTGTCTGTATTTAATTTGTCTTTACTGCAGTTTCTCTATTTATGTGGTTATTCTTTACTCTGCTGTGCTCAGAGATCTCCTTGGACTACCACTCCTGTACCAATATTGGATAGGCAGTTATACTGATGGCAGTGGAGAGCCCATGAGAGTAGATAGCACTTTTTCTAAGGTATAAATTCAGAATGAACTCTTCTAGACAATAGTTTTTTCTGTTAAACACTACTGTATTTCAGCAGGGCTTGCTAGAATAGAATGTGATCATCAGGGATCTTATCACTCTTTATTTTTTGTTGAGCTTGGAGACAAGGACATTTTTGCAGCCGGGAAGTGGGGAGAGAAGTTGGCCATTTAGGAGCAAGAAAGGCCTTTCCCAGGACTTTCTAGGGACATCACTTTGTTGCTCAAAATTGGCAATATCACTTCTGTGTTGATAAGAAAATATTAGATTCACATCTTATTATCTGACGGTAGGATAATGTGAAAAATACTGTATTATGAAAAATGTATTTCACAATATTCTAACAGATGCTGCTAGTATAATATCCTAATGGAGCAAATGCACCAAATGTGCTCGAGCATGTTTTTGACACTATTTTCATAAGTGATGATATATCCTAATTGAAACTTACTAAAATTGTGTTTTCTCCTCCAACTGTCATGAAAACATACCAAACTATGTGTTTTGTCTACCCATGATTTAGGAATATAAGATGTCTATTCCTTTTGACTTTCTCCTCTGCGGTTTAGAGTTAGATGTGAAAATATGAGACTTTATTCCTCTGAATATTAGTCCAGTGAGTTAATTCAGTCCCCAGGTATGTATCCATTCTCCTTAATGACGTACGTAGCCAACAGCAGGTTCAAACTGGAAGATTTGGATAGGACATTTTTAGGTTTTGTAAATCTAAATATCTAAATCTAAAATTTTTTAAGTCTGAAAATCTGTTATAGAAAATAGTGGTATAGTCTTTTTTTAAAAACTCATAGAGTGAATCCCTTTAGGAATCTTCAAAGGAAGTCCTAAATATTTATTTTTATCATTGTATATTAATTTGTTTATATTGTATCACCCTTGTATCATGTAATTCTTTCATGAAAACTTGTTTCTTGTGAAACTCAACACACGTTAGAAACGTAAAAAACAGAAATGTACAACTCATGTAACTATCATCCAGGCCAAGAAATAAAATGTTACCCGTACCCCCAGAAGCCCCATCACGCCCTTCCCAATTGCTGTTCCTTCTCTCCTCACCCTAGAGTTAACCATAATTTTGACTTTTATGTTAATCATTTTTTGCTTTCTTTCTAGTTTACCACTATTCGTGCATCTGAAATACTGTGACTTAGTTTTGCCTGGTCTTTGTTTTGTTGTTGTTAGTTAGTTTTGAAATTTACATAAATGGAATCATACAGCTAAGTAACCTTTTAGGTTCAGCAATTTTCACTCAAAGCCATGGTTGTAAATGTAATTATAATTAGTTTTTGTTGCTGTATAGTGTATATATATACTGTATGAACAATATATTTGCTGTATTGTATAAACTCACCACAAATTATTTATCCATTCTGCTATTTTGGCCATTATGAATAATGCTGCTATGGACATTCTTTCATATGTCTCTTGGTAAACATTGCACATATTTCTCTTGGGTATATACATGGAGTGGAATTGCCAGGTCATAAGGTATACGTATTTTTAACGTTTTTAAAAGCCGTATCACTTTACACTCCCACCAGAGGAATATGAGGATTCCCATTGCTCTGCGTCCTCACCACACTATTGGTTTAGCCCATCTATTTGTTGTGTAGTGTTATCTCATGGTTTTAAGTTCCATTTCCTTGATTGCTAATGAAGTTGAGCATCTTTTCGTATATTTATTGGTCATTCATTTGTGAAATTACTGGTTCAAGCGTCTGGCTGTTTTTATATTGTCATCTTTTTCTTATTGATTTATAGGTGTTCTTTACATATTCTGAATTTGGGCTACATATGAACTATATGTGTTGCAGACTTCTTCTCCCACTTGGTGGTTTGCCTTTTCGCCATCGTAAAAGTCTCTTTGAAGCTCAGAAATTTTTTTTTTCCTTTTTCTCCCCAAAGCCCCCTGGTACACAGTTGTGTATTTTTAGTTGTGGGTCCCTCCAGCTGTGGCATGTGGGACCCTGCCCCAGCATGGCCCAATGAACAGTGCCATGTCTGCACCCAGGACTGGAACCTGCGAAACCCGGGCAGCCAAAGCAGAATGCACGAACCCAACCACTCCGCCACCAGGCCGGCCCCTGAAGCTCAGAAATTCTTAATTCTAATGTTGTCAGTCACCAAACTTTTCCTTTATGATTAATGCTTTTGTGTCCTTTTTAGGAAGGCTTTCCCCACCCTGAGATCATGAATATAGTCCCCTATGTTAACATATAGATTTATTACTTTACCTTTTATATTTAGATCCAGAATTGAGTTTTTGGCAAGTTTTGAGGCAGGGGTTAATTTTTATTTATTTGTGTGTGGATAACCAGTTGTCCTAGCACTACTTATTAAAAAGATTGTCCTTTCCTCCACTGCTTTGTAGTTCCAGCTTTGTTGTAAATTGTCTATATATGCCTAAGTTAATTTGTGAGCCTTTCATTCTATTCTATTAAGCTGGTTTACATTGTTTTTATCATGTTGTCTTAAATATTATAGATTTATAATAAACTTTGATACTGAGTAGAGCAGGGCCTCCTACCTTGTATTTTATTTTATTTTAATATTTTTACTGTGCTAAGAACATTTAACATGATATCTACCCTTTAACAAATTTTTAAGTGTACAATACAGTATTGTTAATTATAGGCGCTGTAAGTCCAGCTCCCAGCACTTATTCATCTTACGTAAGTGAAACTTTGTACCCATTGAACAGCAACGCTTCATTCCCGCCTCCCCTCAGCCCCTAGCAACCACCACTCTACTCTCTGCTTCTATGAGTGTGACTGTTTAGATATCACATATAAGTGGAATCATACAGTGTTTGTCCTTCTGTGACTGGCTTATTTCACTTAGCATAATGTTCTCCAGGTTCATCCATGTTGTCACATATGGAAGGATTTCCTTTTTTTTTAGGCTGAATAATATTTCATTGTATGTATATACCACGTACATTTTAGAATTAGCTCATCAAGCTCCATGAAGAAACCTGTTAAGATTTTGATTGCAATTGCATTTAATCTATAGATCAATTTGAGGAGAATATTACAAAATTGAGCCTCCTATTACATTAACATAGTATATCTATGTAGCGCTCTTAAATTTCTCTCAGTAATATTCATAGTTTTCTGTAGAGAGGCTTTGCATATCATTTGTTACATTTATTCCTAGATATTTTATATTTTATGCTCTAATAAATGCTATTTTAAATAAATTTTACTTTTAGGTTTGTTATTGAAATATAGAAATGTACGGATTTTAAAATTTTACCTTTCTGTGCAATTGTAATTCCTCTGTGGACTTGTTTAGATGTCACATGTATGTAATTACATGATCTGTGACTAAGGACAGTTTGATCTCCTCCCCTTCTGAATCATGACGCCTTTCATTTCATTTTGTTGCCTTTCGTGAAGGCTAGGACCTTCACCGGCTGGGATCTCCACTACAGTGTTGACTAGAAGTGGTAACAGATGGCATCATTGTCACATCCCCAATTTCAAAGGGGAAACATTCAAAAAAAATTTTTTTTTCTATTTAGTATAATGTTATATGTTGCTAGATTTGGTTTGCTCTTCATTTATTTAGAGTTTTAAACCCAAGTTCATAAATGAAAAAATCCTTTAATTTTTTATAATAGCCTTGTCAGGTTTTGGTTTTCAGGTTTTGGTAGATTCTTAAAGGAAACCAGGGAACGTTTCTCCTTTCCCTACTAAGTAGAAGAGTTTGCATAAAACTAGTGTTATTAATTAGAATTCACTAGTGAAGTCGGGTAGCTAAAGTTTTTTAGTTTTGTCTCTTGTTTGTTTGGGAAGGGTTTTTAATTACAAGTTCAATTTCTTTAATAGGACTTCAGATATTCTATTTCTTCTTGTGTCAGTTTTGCTTAGTCGTGGTTTTCTAGGACTGTGTCCATTTCATCAAAACTTCAAATTTGTTGGAAGAAAGCTGTTCGTACTATCCTTTTATCTTTTTCATGGTCTACAGAATATGTAGCAGTGTCTCCTTTTTCATTCCTGATATTTGTTGTTTTGTGCCTTCTGTTTTTTTCTTAATTCAGCTCTTCAATGTTTATTTTTATTAGTCATTTCAAATAACTTATTTTCATTATCAGTTAGTTACTCATAGGTTATTTAGAAGTGTATCCTTAATTTCCAAATATGTAGGGAATTTTTTCTTCACTAGAAGATAGTTTCGCTTTCTAGCTGATTAAAAAACATGCTATGAGTGATTTCTGTCATTTGAAATTCATCGCTATTTGCTTTATTTTCATAAATATTTCCATAAAAATTCCACTGCATAGTTGAGAAAAATGTATATTCTGTCATTTTAGGGTATGGTGTTGTACGTATTACCATCGGGTCAATTTTGTTTATTGTGATATTCAAATCCTTTACATTCTTGCTGTATTTATACGTCTGCTTGTTTGGTCAGTTACTGAAAGAAGTGTGCTGAAGTCCCCACTGCTTGTAGACTGTTTATCTTTCTAGTTCTGGCAATTTTTGCTTTCGGTATTTTGAGCCTATGTTATTAAAGTGCAAGCAAATTTGGAATTATTTTATCTTCTTGATAAATTGAAAGTTTTATCATTATTGAGTGTACCTCTTCATCTCTAGTAATGGTTGTCGCCTTAGAGCTAACCTTGACTAATAGTAATGTAGCTACACGAATTTTCTTTTGGTTATTATTTGCATGGTAAATATTTTCCCATCCTTTTCTGTTCAAATTTCTGTATCTCGGTGTTTTACAATGTTCTGTATCACAGTGTTTTACATATTGATTTATAAATAGCAGATAATTTTGTTTTGTTTATTTAATCAAAGTGTGTTCATCTTTGTCTTTGAAGGCACAGTTACGACATTTACATTTAATGTAATTGAGTCTAAATCTATGTCAGTATTTTAAGAATAAGTCTTTAAACAACAATTTTTCGCACTTAGAAAATAGTTCATTAACATCTCTGAGTTTAAGAAGTTTATCTTCTCTGATTTGTGTATAAATATGCAGGAATATCTGGAAACTTCTCATCTCCTATTATTTCTTTGACTGCTGTTTAGTGAAAAGAGATCCAAGGACTAAAATATGCTAAGAACAACATTTCTAATCTAGTGTTTTGGGAATTTTGTTTGCAACTCTTGTCTTTATTCTGATTCACCTACGTACTTCCAATAAACACAGCATTAACAATGTATCTTTTAATGTGTACATCTTCTTCATAAATATAAAGATTTCCTTTTTGATTACAGGGCTGTGGCTCCCAAATGAGCGTGTCAGAAATGTCCTGCAGTGAAAGCACATCCTCGTGTCAGGCTCTCGAACACGGCTCAGTTCCAGAAATTCTCATTGGCCTGCTTTATCATGCCGCCACTGGAAGACTATCAGCGGAAGTGATAAAAGGCAGCCACTTCAAAAACTTGGCCGCGAACAGACCACCCAGTGAGTGAAAAAAACTTTTTTAATTGTAATGTTTCCTGCACTTATGGGACTCTCAGTGTTAGGGGCTTCAGTCCTATCATTGAGTCCTAACCGATCAAAGTGAAATGGTGTAATCATCAGCTAATCTGTTTCATGTTTTCTATTTCCAAGTCCTTTGGGAAGTAGAAAAATTTGAAATTCAAAATATTGATTGTAAGATGTCAAGACTTTTAATTTTTCATAGTGTCTTCATAATAAATTATCCTTATCATAGCCATTATCTTCTAATGCCAAGAAAAGTTACAGAGTTTTTTGAAGTTAATAATATTCCACAAATATGATGAGGAATATGTATAGCTATTGTTGTTAACTGAAGGTGATGTTGTGTTTTCTGTCTGCATGCAGTACTATGAACTGATGTATATACTGCTGTATTTTTACTTTTCTCCCTTACCAATTTAAGGAAAAACTGTTTCTTCACATTTTTCGTCTTTTAAATCAGTACTACCAGCAATCTTTTCTTAAATGGAATATGCTTTGCCTTTACCAGGACAGACAGAATAAGGAGCAGTTTGATATTCACCCTAGATGCTAGGAAGAGAAAGCTGGATGGTACCCCTCTGCCCTGTCTCTATGCCCCTCGCTCTTCTCTCTCCTCTCTCTCCCAGCTCTGGGAGGTGGGGGCAAGTTATGGGAGCACAGAGAAGCTGTCACCCAGTATACCTCCAAAACTGTTTGTTGAGAAAGTAGCAGCTTCTTTATACTTCTCTAAAATTATAGCTGTTAATGCCCTAAACTAAAAATTTGAGAGGATATCTTGAATAATAATGGCCACCTTAAGTTTGTTTAAAGATTTCTCACAGATTTGCTTAAAGCAATCTTTTATTCCAAGTATCAAATTATTAAAGGAGGGGAAACTTTTTCCACCCTTGAATTAAATTCACTGTACTTCTAAATGTCCTAAAAATTCTTTTTTCAATCAAAGTGAAAAGTCACAAAAATATATTTGGTTTGCCCCTAGGTAGTATTTGAAATTTTGCTTCTTACATGCATCCCAGAATATATCTATCTCTGAATTAAAAACACAAGGCCAAGATTATGTCCATATTCCTACCCCGGGACGAGTGGCCTAACTCCCCTGAGTGTGTTTCCTTGTACATAAAATTAAGGTGTGTCTTTCGCAGGGAAACTGTGAGACTCAAATCCGATAAAGGTGCATACAAGAAGGAAGGAATTGTTATTGTGCCCTTTGTCCTTTCAATAGGAAAAATACGGAGGGAGGAAAGAGCAATTACTAAAGTAAACAGCTTTGGAAGTATGACTTGGTTACCTTCGTTAATACACAGAATGCAAACTCAAACGGCCTGGGAAGTAACTTAAATGAGCAAAATTTGTAGATGAAAAACAAGGAGCATGGTGAGGCCCGTGACAGATGCAAGATTACCCGCCCTGCCTTAGACATTCAGATTCCAAAACTTCTGAACACTGTTGCAGATAAACAGAATATTATTTGGGGTTACATTTAGCCACAAGCTATCAGTTTGCTGTTCCTGCTTTAGCTAATCGTTTAAGTTTTCGACAGCTATTTAACTTGAGATGCTAAAAAGTAGCAGAATGAAATTATGTGTTTGCCCTTCTGTCCTTGCTGTCCCCACTCTGATAGAAACAGAGAAACACTAATGAGAACTAAACTGAAGGGAGGAGGTGGGGGCAGGGGCAGATAATAAACAGGGTAAGAGAGAGTAGCGTCCACAACAGAGTAGATCTTTCCGGTTCAAGAATAGGTTATAGCAACTTTCACTGTTTTAGAGTTAGATCTTCAGGATCAGGGTGGTTAATAGTGTTAGCTGGGAGGTAGCATTCAAATTAATTATATGAAGTAGAGTATTTATAAAGTAAAATATAATATAGTTTTGTGAGTTTGTCTTATACTGTATATATTATATAAGATTGTCACCCTTCATAAATACCTAGGTTCTAAGCTGTGATACAGACTGAATTATCCAATTTTTATGGAAAGAAACAATGACAACATTCACGAGCAAAAATTTTGATAGTTCTATTTTAGTTTGCATAACTTAATTTTATATTATATTGGAACGAATAAAAATATTTGAAATATTAAATATTGCATGGATAAACTTAAAAATTTAGCATAACAATAGTGATCCTATAATGACTTCTATTCAGTCTTTTATAGTCTGATACTTTGCATGGTTCTATGTTCAATGTGCTTTAGACCAAGAGGATATCATTATAAAGATGTCCCCTTTAAAACAGTGTAATTTTTGTTTAAGATTGCACAATGACCTTAAAAATTCTCATTCCATGAAATTTACCCGACAACCCTTTTGTTCAACCCTCTACCTGAATTAAAATGCTAAAGTTTTGTGTTCTTCCACTCCAGTGAACAGTGTTTCCTCTTTAATTCTAACCTTTGACCCTCTTTCACCCAACAATTGACATCTGGTCATTATTTCTTTTACTGCTTTCCACCCCCTGTTGTCAGATGGACTGTTCTGTTGTCTAAAACACTTGATAGGTGGACAGGTTTATATAATCCGAGGTGAGTTCTTGTAGAGGCTAATTGGATGTTGTCTTTTCATGCAAAAACAGAATACTCTAAAACTTGCCAGCAGTGAAGCTGTCCACCATGTTGGTTTCAAAAAAAAGTGCACATTTATTATCTGTGGTACTTTAAATAAAACTAACTTAGAATTTATCTCTGATTATGGATGATGGTATTCAGAGTATCTATAAAATAAGCAAACCTTTTTTAAATTCAAGGTTTTATTTTTTCATTCATTGTATTTTGATTCATACAACAGAATTAGATGTTTTATGAGAAATATTGCAATTTTCATGACAATTAATTGAAATTTTGATATGAAGTACACATGATGGATCAAACATGCTGAAGACCATTTGCATGAGTCTAAAGAACTTGAAAACACAGTTGTTTGAAGAGAGGGTTTATCTCCCAAATAATCAGGCAACGAACTGTTACGTTTCACTTCGTACACTAAACATCACATCAATTTTTTTTTATAATTCATGAAAATAGTTGATACCATACTTAAAATTTCACATTAAATTGTGCCAAAAAGGAATCCTGCAGCATTTATTTTAACTATCCAAAAAGCACATTAAATGTACTCTTGCATGAAACCGGGAGAAAGTTTTACTTGATTTGCTAAACTCTGAGCCCTTAAATGCATTTGGCTTCATTTTGGCCCTTAAACATTTTAAAAATATATTTAAAAACCACATCCATGCAGAGATTTTTTTGACATTTCATCCTAAGCTGTTTTGATGTCATCTTTGCATTCTTGTCTTCTTCTTTTCCTCTTTACCATTTGCCTTCATTTCTATTTGTTTGTTTATTCTTATTCTCTGAAAACACAGTGGAATGCTTTACAGTGTCGTGGCTAACTGAGCTTGCTAAGTGTTTATTAATGCTATGACGTCCTGCTTAGTGAAGCTAAATGGGGACGGGGATGGGCGGGGGTTGGGGGGAAGTGGGAGGTCAAGGATGGGGGTGGGAGGGTGGAGGAAGGATTATGAGGTATACCTTTAAATTCTAACTGTAATGTAGAAATAGTGAGGTCAAGATGTTACTACCCCCAAAAGATTACCTGCCTGCTTAGCATTCTCTTTACTTGTCACATTTTATAAGCATCTACATCAAAATGGAATTAGTTGAATTTCCATTAAACGTGGTATACACCATATCCTTATAGAGTATAAATACTTAATCTTTGCAGCAAATGTTACAAGAAAGATGTTTTGAGTTTGTTTCAAATGATGTTTGTGGTATGTTGTTGTTTTTTTCCTGTAGATACATATGTTAAATTAACTCTACTGAATTCCATGGGTCAAGAGATGTCCAAATGCAAGACATCGATCCGCAGAGGGCAGCCAAATCCAGTATACAAGGAAACTTTTGTTTTTCAAGTGGCCCTATTTCAACTTTCTGATGTGACTCTCATACTGTCTGTGTATAACAAACGCAGCATGAAAAGAAAAGAGATGATAGGCTGGATTTCTTTAGGTCTGAACAGCTCTGGAGAAGAGGAACTCAATCACTGGACTGAAATGAAAGAGTCAAAAGGACAGCAAGTATGTAGATGGCATGCATTACTAGAGTCATGATGGATAGGATAAAGGAGCGATTACCGTCCAAGGCAGCATTATTTCTGATCACAGCACTATTCTTTTTACCTAGTCACCGTTACAAGAGCTGTTCTTTGAAGAATCGTCTTCAACATTCTACCAAAATGCTTTAAATTCTGTGGAAGGAACATCTAAACTGACATAAATGAAGGAAAAAAGTGTCTCTGGTAGAGCTTGTTTGGGAAAAGGAGAAACGTGTATCGTCCTTGTGGAACAAAACAGTCCTCCAGAGCTTTCAGAACATGCTTTTGGTTTGAAGTTAATTTTACTTTAGCAAAAGAGCCAATAATTTCCTGAAAAACCAAAATTCTGAATGATTTTTTAAAAATCAGAATTTTTAGTTGCAGCACTATTTTAGTGTCACCCTACACGTTCTCCATAAAACCTCTTTTGATTGGCTCGTCCCCGGTGTTTGTGATGTTCTCTAATATGGGAAAGTAGTTCTCCAGCTCCATCATAAGTCATATCTAACGGTGAAGGGTTTCCATCACATTGAAAATTGTTTTATTTCAGATATTTTCCCCGCATGCACTTATTTCATTGTGCCTCAGTTCTTCTCAGCACTAAATCTAAGTGCAAGCAAGTATTCATTTTCATACAAGAATTTTTTTTATATGTTATTTTTTAAAAAGCTCATTTCTTCATTTGCCTCTGCTTTTGCCTGATCCAAAGAGACCAAGTCGCTGGGCTGGTCCTTTGCAAGTCTTTTAGACAGGTTGTACTGTAGAACTCTGTAACTTTCTGTTGAAAGCACTTCCTGTATTCGTGTATTCCAATGTAGGAAGCTAATAGAGCAGGACTTTACTTTAAAATTCCTTTCAATGATTGACTGTTTGAAATTGTAGTCATGTGAAAATACATTTTTTACAAACTAAAAAATATAGTAGATAAGCTGTTGAAAATTGAAAAGAATTCAAGTTAAAGACTATTTTAATTATCTGCTCTGAGTATTTAGTAACCAACACTGCATAGAGCAGGTAGCATTCAAATAAGAAACTGTTCTCTCTCTTCACTCTCACTTCGATTTGTATTTGTGATATAAAGACTCTCCAGTGCTCAGTTTGAATCAGAACATCATGTTCAAAACAGTTTTGAGATTCCTTATGAAGTTTCTAGTGACTTGTGACTAGATTTTATGAAATTTACAGATAACGTTCTTCAACGTGATGTCATCCTGTGCCTTTCATGTAAGTTAAATTTGCTCATACAGCTTGAAAGTTGTATTTGCAAAATTAGGCCTTCGATTTTTATAAATGTAAAGATTCCTCAGAACAGTGTCACAAGATCTTTATTTCCTCTGAAGTATGTAAAAGTTGTATAATGTGCTAATTTTTTAAAATGGCAAGGCATTTTCATTTGTTCTTTTTATATTTAGGAACTCTGATTAATCAGGAAAATTATAAGCTGTCTTCTTTTTAATTTTGCTTCTTACCCAATATATAATTTTATGCATATACTTTATTAAATAGAATATGTTTTGTATATATAAAAGTATTTTTTTCTCTTTCTAATGTCTAGTTAAACTAGACAAAAACATACTATTTACCAATTACTAAAAAGCATTATATCATCGTTCCTAGTCCCAACTAAGTACTATAGATTATTGTATGCTAGAAAAGCTAGGACTTGTTGTTACCATAATAACAAAACCATGCATAGATATTATTACTTCAGCTTGGCTGTACTGAAAGGCCTTAAAAGAAATCCAAAAAGACAGTGAACTCCTAATATTTTTTGGTTTAAAAAGTGGCAGCTCTATGCATTCATACACATGAATTATAAGACAAAATATAAATGCTCTCTTGGGTGACTTGAGGGTCAAGAATCTATGTTTCTAGAGTTACGTTAAAGGAAAGAATCTGTTCTCTTATTGCTACATTAATGAGCTTTTCCCAGGGCTTTTTATAAATGAGTTGGGTTATTAAGTTAGAACATGAATCAAATGGTCAAATATCTCATGTAAGTATTTTCAGCAACAGTATGGAAAAAGACTTGAAGGGAGGGTGTAGATCTTACTGAGAAATTGGATTTACGCATTTGATGCTACAAGTAGCTTTTCTGGCTTTGAAACAACGGACTGCATTGCTAACAGCTGGGATCTTCCTAATAAAAAGAATTATCAGTCTTATTTGTAGCTGTAACAAAACCTAATCAAACACATTATAAGACTGGGTTGGTGCTTTCTCCTTCAGTGAGGAAAACTAGCTGTTATTTGTTGTTTGTTACATCTTTCTTCAGACTATGCCCAGAATTGTGTGTGTGCTTTGATATATCCTTAATGGTTTATCTGATATAAGTGTTAAATCCAATATGGCCTAAAATTAATCAGCGATTTAAAAAACATTTCAGGAAGGACCCTACCTCCACCCCAGCTGCCAAGTCCTCAAAGATTATGAATTATGTGTATGTGTATCTGTATACACACACATACCGACACACACAGCCCAATGTGTATTGTGTGTATTTGTGTGTATATAAAGGTGAAGGTGTCCTGGCTTTTTCAGATAACTAAATAGAAAAGTGTTTATCAAGTTTCTGCATTACTTTTCTCCTCTGTATATTTACTAGAGATTATATTTGGTTTTGGGTGCTATTTGCTACCATTCTCCTCCATACACAGCAAAATATGTATCTTTTTATTTTGTGGATTGACACAATTTAGAGTAATTACTCCCTAAAATTTGTCTGTTCTTTTAGAACAAGATTAAATAGGGCTCCAGAGACCCACTTCACTCGACTGAATCTAATGTACAAGACAGTACTACTGCTCTTTTGTGAGCTTGAATTTGCATGAAAGCTTAAAGGCAAAATCTTATATCTCAGTAATTATATCAAATAGGGGCCCATGGTGGGCAGCAGGTGTTGCCTCAGAAACTTGAGAAAGACAACCCACTTTCTTATTGTGCTCTTAAAATCCCCTAAGTTTTATAATAAAATGAGATAGTCCAAATATGGCAATTGACTGGCATTCATGGGAGCTCCTGAGCCTGGAATTACTGGCTTTATTTGTCTCCCAAATGAGCTGCAAAATGTAGTTGTTTATTACTGCCCGAGAAACAAAGTGTATTTCAAATCTGTAAAGAATTTGTTTAGTATAATATCTTCTTACCTTTCAGAAGCTTTCTTCTATAGTTTTGTGTCTTCTATACTGTGTCCACAGTTTGTGTGAAATCCATTTGCATATTTTCTTACTATGCATTCAGTAAATTCTCAATAATGTATTTAATGACAGAAATAATAAATTGGACCACAATTTAAAACGAGAGAAACCAATGAGAAAATTTCTAAACTACCCATTATTAATATATACATGTTTAAGTGTAGGGTCTGGTAGGGCTGTTTCATCCAGCTTCGTGCAGATGCTCAGGGCTATATGTTAAATTGTTTTCTTGATACCGTCATCATTTTCATGTCACTTATCAAGTGAATCAGAAGCGTAATCAATGATTACACAGTACGATAGCACTAATGGGGAGGAGGTTATAGAATTGAGGCTGTTCTTCAAGATGAAGATGGAGACCAAGTGATATCATAGTTTTTCAAGTGAACTGAGAGATAGGCTATTTGAAGGCATAAATTTTAGATAAAGTAAGAACAGTAGTCACCAACAAATTTGTCTCATGGTCTCTATCTGGATATGAGTTGAAATTATGCAAATCCACTTGCATAAAATTGCCACTTGCCTGCATAGTCAATTCATAGCAATTTTTCTCATTGATAGTTATTTCACATAGATAGTTATTATTCAAAAGTTTTAATTTCTTTTCTTCCCCATGCACCATCCCCAGGTCACCTGTGACCTCCACTAGAGGTAGCCGTCAGTATCATCACCACCAACCAAACTCTATATTGAGCCAAGGTTAAACACACTACCAAGAATTTTTTTCAGTTAACTCAAAAACATCATCTGTGCCTACCAAAATGTATAATAATGAGGATGGTAACTGCTATAATTTACTAAGCCCTGGTACGATAATTTACCATTTTGTTTGATGCTCACAACACTGTGAGGTAAGTAATATTATCACATTTTGTAGATGAAGAAATTGCAGCATAGAAGCTAAGCAGACTTGCCCAAGATCATCCAGGAAGGGAGTGGAAGAACTGGGATTAGAACCCAGCTATAAATTACTCTAAAACCTATGCCATGCATGTTACAGCTGCGTCCCTCTTTACTGGTTGCAAGAAAAACAGTCAAAGCAACATTATATTTGTCAATAATCCCACCTACCTTAATTGAATGGCCAAACTAGATAAAGAAAGGGAAAAAACAAGCAGAGCTTGGGAAAGAGAAATAATGACAAAGAAGGAAAGAAGATCAGATGTGTTTGTCTTCAGGACACAAATGGTACTTTTGTGCCGTACTTTGCAGTTGACTTTGATTTTCAAAGACTTGGGGATTAATTTACTTAGCCACTTTAGCCCATACTTACTTATATTCTGAAAGTGTGTTAATCGGTTTGTTCTGCTCCTTGTCCACTTTTGGGAATCCAAGATATTTTAGTTGTATATGATCACCTTTCTACCCTATGAAGTGGATAGCCTGTATCCATTAGGATACATTAGGATTCGCTGATATAATTCCCCGTATCAATGGTGAGAGGCAAGTCTCTTCTCTTCCTCTGTGCTTTCATGGCAATTTATTTGTGTTTCTTCTATACTGTTTGTTAAAGTTTAACCAGATTACAGCTAGTTTTATTATATATGTTTCTCTTTCTCCCTTGGTAGTAGTTAATGCCTTGTCTTATTACCTTTATGTGCCCCTTGCTCATTGCAGGCATACCATAAACATTGAATTGAATTAAATTTCCTACGGAAGAAATCAATAATACCATTATATAAGTCTCAATTTTTATGAATCTTGTCTTATGCGTGGATTTATTTATTCTTTCATTTCATATATGTTTGTAAGAGTACTTACCGTGTGCCATGTGTTGTTCTAAGTGCTACAGATGCAGAGATAATAAATTGGATAGACAAAGTCTTTGCCCTCATGGAGCTTGCATATCAGTTTAGTGAAGGAGAACAACATGGAGTTCAGAAAAATCTTCCTGGAGAAGGTAACCCCTGAGTTGGATCTTAAAGAACAAATATAGATTAGACTCACATCAGGAAACATTTCTCTCCAAGGGCAAAATTTAAAAGAGCGGTTCCCAAACTATAGCATGTTTAAGAATTATTTTGAGCACTTAATTTGTATTCCAAAGCCCTACCTCCAGAGATCTCTTTCATTTGGTCTGGGGTGGAGCCCACGAATCTACATTTTATTAAGCTCCCCAGGAAATTCTGTCCAAGATACATTAGTATAGAATATTTAAGCTCATTATATAGAATTATTGATTGCAATATTTCAGTGCCCATAGATTAGATCTTTAAATGTGCTAGTGATAAATAAGAGCGAGATTAAGACTAGGATTAGTGCTATTGATCTTTTACTTGTGCATCCTTAAAAAGAAAGATATTTAATGAAAAAATTGAAAGTAATATTTAGTGATGAGTTCCTGTCCATTCTCATTCAACATAACTTTTGCAAAGTATTCCTTGGTGTAATAAATAAATTCTATTTTGTTGGCTTTATGATTGCTGGAAATTCCTTTGGATTCAAATATTCGTTCACATATTTCCAAGCTATCTTTACAATGATAGCTATAAGACAAACATATTTATCTGGTGTATCCCTGTCAGTATTCTAAATGAAATAAGACTAACCTTGAAGTAAATGTCTGGTAGCAGCCGTTGGTGGTGGCGTTTTTCATGCTTGTGTACAGTAATCTTTCTTGCCTTTTCTCGTCATCTTGAATGGCTTCGTTGTCGTCACACCCATCAGATGAACCACACTCCTGGATCTTCACTAGGGACAGCAGTGAATCTGTTACCTCTGCTCTAACCTCCATTTCTTTAATTGCTTTGCCCTTTCTTAGGGCCTTTTATTTCAAATAGCAAGTTAATACAGCAGCCTCAGGTCCTCCTCTTTCTCTAAAAATAAATGCCGTGGATAAGATTCATGTAAGTTTCTATTTTCCCCCACTTAAAACGTAGCCTTACCTCCTTCTCTGGCGTAATATTTTGCATGAATATATTTTGAAATTTTTTCCCAAACAAAGATCTGTGATTGACCCACTGAAAAGTGAGGTTATTTGAATATCTGAAATAACATGGTTATGGAATTAGGCTGTTTTGTGACTGCTGCTGTATCATTGTGTTTGCTCTGGTTATAGTTTGAAATCTGGTTAATATAATCTTAATTTGAGAGAGTTAGATAGACTAGAATTATTAGTCCATTATAAAAAATGAATGTAAGAATCTTTTCTCTCCCCATTTAGACAACTTTGTATCTTTTTTAAAAATGTTCCTTCTTTCTTCCTCCCAGCCTTTTCCCCCGACTCCTATTTGTATACATTCACACTAGATACCACAGTTCTTCAAAGCTGAATAATAGCTATTGAAAACTGATGCTCTCACTTTTTTCTCTTAATCTCATGGACTGAACAGTAGGGAGGACCATATAGGTTTCCTCAGAGACCAGAGAGAGAACGAAGCATGATCTTCTTTGTCCTTGGAGGTGTGTTGTGGCTCTTGTGATTGTTGTCATCGTTGTCCACATACCTGGAATAGCGTCAAGTACCCTAATGTCATGTTGTATGGGTTGGAAGCAGAGAAGGAAACTTGATTATTAGTCTAACAAAAGTTTGGCTGAATTTTATTGTAAAATTTCAGCCCCTTAGTACGTAAAAGTTTCTAAATAATTAATTATGAGAACAAAGTCACTACTGTGACAATAGGTCTCAAGATTTTTGACATTATTTCAATGTCAATTTGACAGTCTGTGTTGTAAATTGTCCTATTATTTTAGGGCCCTTCTTCACCCTTTTCTTTATTATTCTGATTACTATTTGATATTTCAGTTTGTCTGAAATATTCAAGACAACTTTAAAAAGAAAAACCTGAACACCTTCTGTTTTATTCCTTCACCATGTGATCTCTCACGTGACACGTATTGTGTTTAAAATGATGCCCAATAGATGAAATATAATACTCCATCATACACTGAAGAAATAATTTTCTGAAATTATTTGTATATTCAGGTTTTTCTAGAATGCTTGCTTCTATAAATCTAAGCAGTTCATAGTAAACATGACTGTTTTGTTTAATGAGAAAACAGGAGTTTTCCCTTTTCTCAGATTTATCGTTTCTCTTGCCTTTCCCACCTGAAGGGGGATGGCTGCGCACCTCTGACCAACACCTCATCTGCCAGTTTCTGAGTGTGCTCTCCCCCTTCAGACGGTATTCTTTTCAGTAACAACCAGAACTTTTATACCCTCAGGTGGGTCCTCACCAGTGATTCCTCTTCATGAGCCCCATTAATATTGATGAAGGTCACACCTAAGCACCAATAGGAGAAAAAACACCCTAAAGCATAAAGGATGAATATCTTAAAGCCCTGGTAGAGGCTGGCATCTTCGATACCTACATGTGGTTTCAGTCATAATGGAGTAGAAGCCAACTTCCTGGAAATTAGATTTTAGGTGGTTACGTCCTAGAGTCTCTCCTCTGGTCTGCTTTCCCCTCTAGCTTGCACATTCTTTGATTTTGAATTTTGTGAGAAAGCCTTTAAAAAACCCTGGTTTTAAAAATTTCAAATGTTGACTTAACTGTGCAATTTCATAAAAACAGGAAAACTGAAGTAAATACCATAGAGTCATAGGAAGGCTTTGGGGGAGCGTGGGGGGAGATGGTGCTTGTTTTAGTTTGGGCAGTCTTTTTGGATAAGTATTGAGAATATTTACAACATTCTATGATTATGTCACGTTTGTTTTGTGAGGGGAGACCAGGTTAGCTTTTGCATATATATTATTTCTCTTAGTATTTAAATATATTTAAACAATTTTGTGAAGCAGAGCTAGAAAATAATGGTGGTATTTCAGACAGTATTTTGAAATTATAAATGTTACTTTAAATTGAATAAGAGAAAATTTCCAGTAGTAGCTTACGTTACAAAATTAATTTATAATATTTCTGCATAATTTTATTGAGATGACTTTTGTTTTTGTGGTGAAAATAATATAGTGGCAACAATTTTGAGGAATCTTTAAAGCTGTCGTAGAAGGGACAGCCAAACTTTGGCTAGATTTTTACTAGAATTTTGAAATAAGAAGTATATCAATGTTACTTTTCAGTTCAATTAGTCTTGATGAATAACAGTTATTATGTGAGTTTTAAGGGTCTTGATAAATTTGGGATCTATTCTTTTTCTAAAGCTCACGATGTTCATCACTGCTCAGTACTCTTGCATTGTGTTTTATTTCTCAAAATAATGTAATTTTTATGGAAAACTCAATTAGTGGAATCTTTTATTCAATATTCCCTCACTTTGCTTCTTTCCTTCCTCCTCCCTTCCTTCCTTCCTACTTCTTTCATTTTTTTGAGTCAAGAAGCTTCCTTAATAGTATAGTTTCTACAGAGCTTTCTTACTTATTTTTCTAATAATGGATATAACAGTGTGATGAAGTTTAAATGCTCTGTGAGCAAAACTCTATTAAACAACTTGAAGAAATGCACTGCTGATTAGCATTTCCCTTGGTCTTCAGTTGTCTCCAACATACTTTGTAGTGACTCTACGCCATTAATGGATCTTATTAATATATACGAGTGTCTGTATGGTTATCAACAGTGTTGTATTATTGTCACATTAATTTTGCATTTTTGGTCAAAAATATAAACAGATGTGTGTGTGAAACAACCCATTTTATGGAATGAGAGTATATCTAATCATTTTCATGTAATTGAAAATGTGCTATACGTTGCATTTTATTCTCATATCTACTTTTCTACTATCTGTACACCGATTGTCTCGGTGCCTTTTTCCTTTTGTATAACTGTATTACATAAAGAAATTACTGACCTCTGTGTAAACTATGTAAAAACTGTTAAAATTATTAATCCAAGGAAATTTTAATGGCAGTTCAATTTTCCAGAGAATAAATATTTGTGTGGGTTGAAAGTTACTTTTCTTCACCTCTCTGTGAGAAATGTCTTCACATTTTAGTACTTACTTGAAATGGGTAAGCATCTGACTTCTCTGATGATGATAAGCAAAAATAAGCCCTGATTCTTATCATTGACAAATAAGTGTTAATATGACTGTTACACAAAATAAAATTATGGCAATGGCATAAGCAAATATCAAGTGGATATATGTTAATGTTATTAAGATCTCAAGTTTGAAAGAAATCTCCTTTAAATGTGCTATAAAATATTGCTATCAAAATGTTTGGGTCATGTTATTTTCTTTAATTCTAAGTCAAATCTGACCTCCAAAGAAAATAAACTACAGACAAAGTTAAACATTTTAAAAGAATCTCCTTTAAAGTTCATAAATAAATCAAGAATGAAACTAACTAGCTTTAAAATGATCTTCATATCTTTAGCTGGAATATGCATATGTATACACTATTACCTAGCTTACTCTTTCGTTTAATGTGAATTCGTCATAATTTATATCGGTGTTGTCATTCTGTCTAACAAAATCATTTTCTATTTGGCAATAGTAGTTTGTTAATTTTTAATTCTTTTTTATTAGATGTTTGTTGTTTCCTAAAGACCTTGGGTTTAGATATGTTTCGTATTTCATTCTCTTGTCCATTTTATTTCCAGCAACAAAGATTATAAAAACAGACTTTAACAAGTACTCTTTTCCATATTAAAAGGAATTTAAACTTTGGTGCTCTAAAATTAACAGAAATTGAAGTTGCTACGTTATATAATCTCTGATCATCTTTGAATCCTTAGTTCCATAAATTAACCAGAAGCCTTTTTAGTTAACTTTTTTAAGAGCAGAACACCCGTGCCCAATTGGTCTGGTTTAATTTTGTTTTGTTTTGTAAGAGTTGTCGCTACTGAAACACAATGAAAACATAAAACACTTCTGCTGAATTTCATCTCCAGCTAAGTTTAAAGAGTTCGTGTCCCTTCCCAGTACTTGCTGCTGGATTCTGCCCTCCTCACATGTCTTGGGCTCCCATTATTAAGACATCTAAAGATGAAGAAGCAAAAATAATAGACTTGCTTATGAATTTACTCCAAAAAAAGAAAAAATATTTCATCTGGGTCGTGGCATATTTTTTTTTTTTTTTAAAGATTTTATTTTTTCTCTCCAAAGCCCCCTGGTACATAGTTGTATATTCTTCGTTGTGGGTCCTTCTAGTTGTGGCATGTGGGACGCTGCCTCAGCGTGGTCTGATGAGCAGTGCCATGTCCGCGCCCAGGATTCAAACCAACGAAACACTGGGCCGCCTGCAGCGGAGCGCGCAAACTTAACCACTCGGCCATGGGGCCAGCCCTGGGTGGTGGCTTATTGTCTTTCACAGAATTGCTGTTGATAAAAAGTGAAATTTCAGCAGAACATGGGCACAGCTGCATTCTAACTACCAAATCATGAAATTCTAGGTTTTTTTATCGTTAGGGATTCAGGAATTTAATCGCCATACCTTGTTATATACTTAAGATTACGTTTTAATTAAAAATTGATTGATTGTAACTCCTTTGATCTCCAGTATGAAAAATAATATTTAAGTCAACTTTTCTTTCCATAGATTATCAAGATATTCCATGATGTTTCCCATTTGAAAATAAAATCATCCCCAATTTAAAAATAAAAGGTCTCAGTAAAATATGTAAAATATTTTGATTAGTATTTTATAATGAATTATGATAGTATAATAATACATAAAAAATGCTTCTACATAATAAAACGCCAAATAAATGGGGACAATTTATATAAGGATTTCCTAAACTTATTAATAAGAAAAAAATGAAAGCATATTCTCTGTTAGCATAAGGAAAATATATCTAAGGGAAAGTTTTCCAAACAATACTTTTAATATGTGGTAGCAGCTGCCCACTCTTCACCAAAATCCATGTTTTTCTCTTTTTCTTGGTCACCTGGCTAGCTTGTTTATCGGCGTCCCTTGAGATTAGATATGGCCATATGACAGTTCTAGCTAATGGGATTTGAGCGGAGATGTGCACCAATTTCCGGGAGGCTCTTTAAAAACAAATACGCCTTCATGCCTTGCTTCACCTTCCATTGTCTGTGTAGGGAGGAAAATGAAAGCCAAGGCAACGGCAGAGCCACAAGTTGGAAAGTTCTGGGTCACTGAGTCACCTCACAGAAAAAACCGGATTTATTTGCTTTGGAATGTTAACATAAGTGAGAACAAAAACTTCTATTGTCTTTGAACCATTACACGTTTTAGAGTCCATTTGTTACTGCAAAAGATTGAAACGAAAACAAATATTGAGACCTTCCGATGCGATTCTGTGAGAATGAAAACCTGCAATGTGTTACATTGGCTTAGCAGCCGAGCAGCCAGCAGTGGGGAAACAGATACAGCAGGCTGAGAAACTGTAACCCACATTATGCAGTGGCAAAACATTTGGCAAAACATTTGCTAAAACAGTTGCTTGTTTTACTTGGAAGAGGGTCCATGTAACTCCTGAACCAATAGTTTAGGGGAAATGGATGGAAAGAGCCAGAGGACAGTGTATTTGAGAGATTTTTTGCTAAAAGATATTATGAGAAAGCAGCAAGCTTGGACAAGAAATAAATGGTTTTCAAGCGGAGACTGAAGGGAATGGAGCAAAGATTAATGGAGCAGAGATTAAGTGCCTTATGGGTTTGAAAAGTCTACTGCTTCTGAACCCCAAATATTAAGATTACAGATTTTAATCTTTAAAAGGTCTCGAGTAAGAAAGGCTTATTAAGACCGCACAACTAAACAAAGGGACTCAGCCATGTGGCAAAGATCAGAGTTTCTAAAGTGTTGCCTGTTGTTTCAGAGGAACTCGTGGTAGACTTGCATGCTCGTGAAGCAAGCTATGAAAGTTCTCTTACTCCCACGAAGGAAATAATTCTCAACGCCTACTTCAAAGGAAACCATAGCATGTAATGGAAAAGGAAAACCTTCCCAGAAGTCAGAGCTGGGCACCACCGAGAATAACGGATAAGGGAGTTCCTCTTAGACAATAGATCCACAGTAAATCAAAAACTCCTCTACCAAGAGGGAAGTAGGGGTTTTCACTGCTATGAATCCATGACTGCTCTGTGTTTCTCATTCTCCTCCTTTTCAAATGAGAATTTAAATTGCAGCTCTCCACTTCCTACTCTCCACTATAAATTTGGTGGAAGCTGGGGGTTGGGGGGCAGGTAACGTGTGTTTAAATTCCTAGGTCACTGGACTTGATGGAAAGGAGAGTGAATCACCAGAGATATGGGACTTTGAAAAGATTGCAATAACTGGTTGGGACTTGAGGTTGTCTTCCTCAGGAAGAATGTAAGCTATTTAGCAAAATCTTTGTTCTCCTTCTCCTGGACACACACTAGACTACATTTCCCAGCCTCTCTTGTAAATATTTATGGCTGTGTGACCAAGTTCTAGTCAACTGGAATGTGAGTGGAAGTGATAAACATCATTTCTAGACCAATGCCTCCTTCACGATCTCTTTCCCCATCCATTAGATTACAGATGATGATGGGTGCCCAGGAGGATGGTGGAGCCATAAGATGAAAGGAGTTTAGGTCCTTGAATCATGCTTGGAGATCATCTTCTCACCAGCCAATAATATCTTCTTCAGCGTGTTACATGAGCAAGAAATAAACTCCTGCATGTTTTAGCTAATACGTTTCAGGCCTATTTTGTTCCTGCAGCACCTACCTTACACTAGTAGGTAAGCTCCAGGCTAGCAACTGAGAGAAGCCTGGATGGCACAATAGCCAAAAGGACAAAGCTTCAATACAGTATGAGGAAGGACAAGTTCTGACACCTGATTGTTTGGGGACCAAAACCAAAGAATGGAGTCAGTCTCAGGAACACTGCCTGCCAGCACTACCTGAAGGAGCTATTTTTAGAAACATGTTTTGAGGCTATTAGAGAGATTCAAAATACTTGTCTCTCCAACTTGACCAAACTAAGAGAAGTAAGTTCTGTGACCCAAGAGATGAGATGAACTGATGGGTTGAAAGCCAGAGAAGCAACTAAAACCTAGGCATCAAACCTAGAGACAGAAGTGAATCAATAACAACATTGGGGAAATACTAGACGAAGAGAGGAGGAAATCAAGCAGAGAAGAGATAGCAGAGTTAAGGCACGGACACCAGAACCATTACGAGGGACAAGATGAGCGCCAGACTGTTAAAAAACTTTGAATCCAAGGTAGAGACTTTTGGACTTAACCCTGCAAGGTTTAGAGTAGACAAGTGAGTTTAAGAACGGTCGTCTAATAGGGGATCAATTAGGAAGCTATTTTTAAAATCCAGATAATTTTTAAAGGTTAGGTAACTAGATATGAGGTAATACCAGCATCCTAGATTAGGTGAGTGGAGAACATTCTTAAAAAATGAGATTGATGAGACATTGTAAAGGAAGAGTTTCTGATGAGACATTGTAAAGGAAGAGTTTCTGGGATTTGATTACTAATTGAATGGGCTTGGGCAGGGGGCAGAAGTGCATGAGAGAGGATGGAATTAATAGAGTGGTTTTGAGTAGCAGGTGAGTGAGGAATGGGGCCACCCAATAAAAGAGTCCAGAGAAGAAGTTGGGTTTTTAAGGGTTGATTTTAGGTGTGTTGACTTTCAAATGACATTTTGTGGAAAATGTCCATGAATTGGAAATGACGAACTGGAATTTAGGAGGGAGGCAAAGACTGGAAAGAGTTTTGGGACTCATGCAAAGCACTGGAATGACTCAGTCACAGGAGCCGCAAGCTGATGCATCCTCCCTCCAGAATTTGAGTTCTCTGACGGCAGAAACTATTTGTTTTGTTCACAGCAGCATTCCCAGTGCCTAGAACAGTGTCTACAGCATAACAGGTATTAATGAATCTTTGTTTCTGACTGAGTTTGGGACCTTGGGAAGTTTGAACAGGGGAATTTTTTTGGTTTTTGGTTTTTGTCCCTTTTTTTGTAGTTATTTAGTTGAACAGAATCGTTCAAGAAAGGTTATCTTTAATTTGCATTATTTACCAAGGCAAGAAAAATAGGCAAATACGTTTTAGAAACATTTGCATAACACCTGAAATGAAAAGATTCCTTGTTTAACCATGAAATTTGATTTATGAAACCTGATAGCCTCTGTGAGTTCTGATTCAGTAATTGATAAAAACTCTTTCTAACATTTTTAGAATTGTTAATAGGAAAACAATGTTAAGCTGATATTAGGCTTAATTTTTAAAATAAACTTTGTTTTAGCGCAGTTTTCAATTTACAGAAAAAATGAGACGATCATACAGAGTTCCCATACACCTGCACCCAGTTTCCCCTATTGTTAACATCTTAATGTTAGTGTGGTACCTTTATTTTAGTTAATAAAGCAATATTGATATAATTAAAGCCCATCATGTTTGTAATCAGATTTCCTTAGTTTTTACTAATGTAGGTTTTCTCTTCCAAGACAGCACATTACATTTAGTCATCCCGTGTGCTTAGGCTCCTCTTGATTGACAGTTTCCCAGACTTTCCTTGCCTTTGATGACCTTGACAGTTTTGAGGAGTACTGGTGAGGCATTTTGTAGAATGTCCCTCCCCTGGAATTTTTCTGATTTTTTTTTCATGATTAGACTGAGGTTATGGGTTTTAGGAGGAAGACCACAGAGGTGAAGTGCCAGCTTTGGCAATTGGGAGCTCTCATTTGGCTCCTATGTCCTTTTGACATACCTCCATCACTGTGGGTGGATTATTTGCTTTGCTTTTCTTTCTTACTTGCTTTGCTTTGCTTTCTTTCTATTTTTTAGCACTTCCTTATTTTATGGCACTATAAGATTCTCCAGGCTCAGCTCATCTTGTATATTTCTGGCCCCAGGCCTAGAATCAACCATTTCCCCAAGAAGTCATGGTTCCTATTATTGGGGAAAGATCTTAGAAACCAATATCTGGGCACTAGGTATGCTCGTTGCTATTGGTTCTAGGCCCCCTCAGCCCACAGGCAGGAAATACATAGAATGTATAGTAACCCATGTGTATACACGTATCTACAAATATGTATATCTAACAATCTGTATATTAAGCTAAACATGAGTTCATACTAATATCTTCAACTCTAATCCATTAACACATGGATCATTCTAGTCTCCCCTCCTTGCTTATCTGTAAAATCCCACTCCAACAATAGAAACTTGGCCTCGCCATCCGCCATCTGCCCTCCCTTTACTGGAACTGTTCAATTCCAGGATGCAAGTATAGCAATATCACAATTGTTAACCCATACCCCATAAGAAACAACTTTATCAACTAGGGAATGGTACGGTTTCTTCTGCCTTTAGTCTCACAAATTCCGCTCATTTTCAAAGTTACTTAGGTGAGCACCTTTTCCCTGCTCCCTTCAGTGAGGTTGTTTTATACATTTCTAATACACTTAAATTTTTTTGTAACATTCTGTGTTCCATCCTAGGATTCCTTGACCTCCTAAATAATTTTTTAAATTTTTCGTATGTTAAGATTCATTCTTTGTGTTACAAACATCTATAGGTTTTAACAAATACATACTGTCATGTATCCACCATTACGGTATCACACAGAATAGTTTCACCCACCCTAAAAAAAAGAAAATTCTGCGTTTAACTATTCAACCCTCCCCTTCTCCCCTTAAGCCCCAGGAAATCACTGATTTTTTACCATCGTTTTTTTGGTTTTTTTTTTTTTTAGAATATCATATAATTGGAATAATATTGTATATAGCCTGTTCAAACTGGCTTGTTTCACTTAGCAATATGCATTTAAGATTCATCCATGTCTTGTCATGACTTGATAGCTCATTTCTTTGTATCATTGAATAATATTTCATTGTATGGTCATACCACAGTTTATCCATTGTTTATCCATTCACCTGTTGAAACACATCTTGGTTGCTTTCAGTTTTTGGTAATTTTGAATAAGCTGCTATAAACATTTATGTGCAGGTTTTCGTGCGGACATAAGTTTTCAAACCATTTGGGTAAATTCCTAGGAGTAAAATTGCTGGATTATATGGTAACACTATGTTTAGCTTTGTAAGAAACTGCCAAACTGTCTTCCAAAGTGGCTGTAGCATTTTGCCTTCCCACCAGCAATGAAAGAAAATTCCTGTTGCTCGACGTCATTGCAAACAATTGGTAGTTTTTTGGATTTTACTCATTCTAATAGGTATGTAGTGGGACCTCACTGCTGTTTTAATTTGCAGTTCACTACAGATGGAATAGACAGTGTCCATCTGTATATTTTCTTTGATGAGGTATCTGTTCAGATCTTTGCCCGTTTTTTAGTTTTCTCACTGCTGAAATGTGTGTTCTTTGTATATTTTGGACATAGATCCTTTTTCAGATATGTGCTTTGCAAATATTTTCTCCCAGTCTGTGGTATGTCTTTTCATTCTCTTAACAGTGTCTTTCACGGAGCAGAAGTGTTAGTTTTAATAAAGTTCAACTTAGCAGTTTTTTTCTTTCATGGATTGTGCTTTTGGTTTTGTGTCTAAAAACTCATCACCAAACCCATGGTCACCTAGCTTTTCTCTTTATTGTCTTCCAGAAGTTTTATAGTTTTTCATTTTACATTTATGTCTATGCCTGGCATATGTGGAACAAATCTCAGTTGGTCATGGTATATAATTCTTGTTATATATTGTTGTATTCAATTTGCTAATAATATTTTGTTGCAGATTTTTGCATCTATGTTATGAGAAATATAGGTCTGTAGTTTCCTTCTTTGTAACATCTTTATGTGGTTTTGGTATTGGGGTAATTTTGGCCTCATAAACGTTTGGTAAAATTCATCTGTAAAACCATCTGGGCCTGGTGCTTTCCTTTTTCTGAAGGTTATTAATTATTGATTTAATTTTTAATAGATTAAGACCTACTCAGATTACCTGTTTCTTTTTTGTATGAGTTTTGGTACTTTGTGTCTTTCAAGGAATTTGTCCATTTCATCTAAGTTACCAAATTTGTGGGCACAGAGTTGTTAATGATATTCCATTATTACCTTTTTTTTTTCTGGGAAAGACTAGCCTTGAGCTAACATCTGTTGCCAGTCTTCCTCTTTTTTTTTTTTTTCGCTTGAGGAAGATTAGTCCTGCACTAACATCTGTGACAGTCTTCTTCCATTTTATATAAGGGTTGCTGCCACAGCATGGCTGATGAGTGATATAGGTCCATGCCTGGGATCTGAACCTGTAACCTAGGCTGCCAAAGAAGAGCATGCCAAACTTAACCACTACACCATGGGACTGGCCCCTCCATTATTATCATGTTAATGTGCATGGGATCTGTAGTGATGTCTCTTCTTTTAGTTTTTGATGTTGGTATTTTGCATCATCTTTCTTTTCTTTTCTTTTCTTTTTGTTCCTATGCTAGCCTGGCTAGAAGTTTCTCAGTTTTACTGGTATTTTCTAGGAGCATCTTTTGGTTTTTATTGATTTTCTCTATTGATTTCCTGTTTTCAATTTCATTGATTTCAGCTCAATTTTTATTATTTCCTGTATTCTACTTGCTTTAGGTTTAGGTTGGTCTTCTTTCTCTAATTTCCTAAGGTGAAAACTTAGATGACTGATTTTAGATCTTCTTTATTTTCTAGTATTTGCATTTAAAGCTGTAAATTTCCCTTTAAGCACTGCTTTTGCTATATCCCACGAATTTTGATAATTTGTATTTTTCATTTTCATTCAGCTTAAATATTTTTCTAATTTCTCTTGAGACTTCTTCTTTAGCCCATGTGTTATTCAGAAACATGTCATTTAGTTTCCAAATCAAGAAAAGTAGTTGATTTTCAGCTTATTCAGCTTTTTCTTGTTTTAAGGATGTGAGTGACTATTCTCAAGACCACCTTGTTGGAGCTCAAACCAGAAGTCCTTGGAAAAGTTTTCAACCACTGAGCTTATTTTCTCATCTGGAGATGTGACTTAGCACAGAGTTACAGAGTTTTAAGTGGCTTGACTGGGGTTATCTAACATTTAATAAGTGTTTGTGTAGTTTTATTTCTTTATTTCCATCTTTTCACACTTAATGAAAGGAACCTCATGAGCTTTAGCATAGTAACTTCATATGCTTGAGGGACATTATTAAATCAGTCAACTTTATTCTAAATAATAATAATACCTTCAATGAATCCTATTTCCAAGCTTTTCTATCTTCTAGATCCTTTTGAACTATCTTAATATTCTCTTAATCTGTGAAATCTGAGCCTCTACCCAATTATCTATTGAGGGTCAGAACATGATAAGGGCTTACTTTATGACTGTATGTTTTATATCTCTTATCCTACTTTTTCTTTATTTTTGAATCATAAAATGACCATGAAGATTCAATTTTTAATTAAGCAAAAGTTTTATTGAAATAAAACAAAAATTTTGAGAATATTTTTAACCACTAGGTAACTTTGCCATAGTTGTTCTTAAACCATACAATACAGATGTTCACCCAAACTACTTTCACATTTTGTTAACTGTAAGTTGCCATGTACTGCATACCATATATGCTTGTAGATATCCAGAGAATTTGAAGGCAACAAAAAATGTGTTAAACTGCGGTGGAGATATTTTTTAAATGGATCAGAAACAGTACTTTAGAATACTTACTACGAATACCAGCTTTACAGTGACAGGATTTTGGACTAGATGTGTGAATATGGGAGAGAGAGAGAGTGTGTGTGTGTGAGTATGTGTGCATGTGTGTGTAAAATTTGGGGGAATCTTCATACTTTTCAGAGGACTTTAATCATTTATAATTTGAATCTATACTATAGATTTTGTGATAAGAATTTTTTCTTATTATTTGATAAAAGTAGAATATCGAAGAAAACCAGTTTTACTTGGGCTTTGATTCATTTAATTATTAAACACTTCCTATGTGTCAGGGGCTGTATTCATCTCAGGGATATAAATACAAATAAGATATAGTTCTTTCCCAAATGAAGCATGTGGTCTGGTTGAGGGAAACAGACCTTCAAACAAAATTAGGCAAAAAATTATTAAAAGTGTGATGATAGGAGCTGGCCCAGTGGCACAGCGTTAAGTTCGCACGTTCACCTTCGGAAGCCGGGGGGTTCGCTCGTTCAGGTCCCGGGTGCGGACACGGCACTGCTTGGCAAGCCATGCTGTGGTAGGCGTCTCACGTATAAAGTAGAGTAAGATGGGCATGAATGTGAGCTCAGGGCCAGTCTTCCTCAGCAAAAAGAGGAGGATTGGCAGCAGATGTTAGCTCAGGGCTAATCTTCCTCAAAACAAAAAGTGCAATGATAGAAGTCTGTAAATGGACTAAGACTCACAAATGCTATCATGGTTTGTTCTTCTTTAGGATGGGGGCACATCAGAAAGGATTCAACACGGATCTAATACATGAGTGCAACATGACAAGAGAAGTGCATGTGTACATAAGTATACAATTCTAGGGAACTGGGATGAAGAGACTGAACACAGGCGTGAACACTTAGGCAGCATGCTTCTCTACGAGTCATTTATTGTGGCTGGAGCATAACATGTGAGGACAGTAGGATGAAAGATAATGCTGGCGAGGTAGGCAAGGAATGGATCATAGAGGGCTTTGTTTGCCTTGCTAAGAGTTTCACATTTATCAGGACACTGGAGAATCCCAGAAGAATTTTAACCTAGACGGTAACACCGAGATTTTCATTTTTTTAAGACCATTCTCACAGAAATTTGGAGGATGAATTCAAGTAAAGGGAAAAACTAGAAGCAGAACCTCCTATAAATAGGCCATTGCAGTAATCAAGGTGAGAAATGTTGGGAGCTTGAACTAAGGCAGTAGCAGAGGGAATGCAGAAAAAGAAAAAGAGGAAATACTCAAGGAGACAGAACACGCCTTGATAACTAGCTAGACTTGGAGGACTAGAGAGAGGGAGACGTCTGGGAAGATAGTTCTGGTTTGGAGAGTTGGATAGAGGATGTTGCTGTCCACTAAGGGAGAAGGGAGAACCGGGTGAGCCCCTCTCAAGGAAGAGATCCTGAGGAAGTTTGTTTCAGATGCCTGTGGGGCTATCCCAGAGAAGATTTCTAATAGATTGTTGCATCTGCAGGTCTGAAGCTCAGAAGAAAAATCTGAGCTGAATTTGTGGTTCATAAAATTTCAAATCATTTGGAGTCTGTCTAAATGGGGTTTGTTATATGCCCATAGTATATAGTATGACCACTATATGTTACCTAGGTGAACGTTAAAATATCATTTAGGCAATACTCAACCCAAAGGGAAGATGGCACAGGGGTTATCCGACACTCCTACCACTCATTAAAAAAGGATTATTATAAAATAATGAGAAGAGATTTCAAACAAATGACACCTAAAAAGTTCTCTCTAGAATGTAAAGAGCCACCATAATTAGTGTTATGCTTACTTAAGTTGCTGCTGTCCCTCTGCCAATTAGATCATTATTAGAAACTAGTTCTTTTTCTTTCTTTCCTTATTTTTTGGTGTTTTGTTTTATTTGTGTTTTTGATTTTGTTTGGAACTAGTTTCTGCCATTAATGTCCTATAAATGTTCGACAGATGGACAGTAACTACTAAATAAATAATGAAAGTTTTATAGCTGCTGAAAGTGAAAGGTTGAACCATGTAAAATAAGAAAACTGATTTTAAAAATAAATATATACACGTTGCAATGAGCATTGTGCTTTGGTGGTCTTAAAACATGGTATGCTGGGCTGGCCCAGTGGCATAGTGGTTAAGTTTGCACACACCACTTCAGCATCCTGGGGTTCACTGGTTCGGATCCTGGGCACAAACCTATGCCCCACTTATTAAGCCATGCAGTGACAGGCATTCCATATATAAACTAGAGGAAGATGGACACGGATGTTAGCCACTCTCTCTCAGCTAGGAAAAAAAAAGAGGAGGATTGGTGGTGGATATTAGCTCAGGGCTAATTTTCCTCAAAAAAGGAAGATTGGCCACAGATGTTAGTTCAGGGCCAATCTTCGTCACCAAAAAAAAAAAAAAAAGGTATGCGACTCATTCATTTAAACAATACTGCCTTATTCAAAACATTTTAGAGACATGTTCTTTTGGTATTATTATCAGAGCCTCCGTAACAGCCATATAAGAAAAAAACTGCTTTCCAGTCAAATCTCAATGTTGACAGAATTCAGTACTGTTCTTCCTCTTTTTTAACTTTTCATTATGGGTAATTTAAAAAATATACAAAGTAAACAGAATAGAAAAGTGAAGTTTTATGTACTGCTCACCCAAAACTAATAGCAACATTTTGTCATTCTTATATCATCTTTATCTTCACAAACTCCCCATTCCGACTTAGTTTTTATTCATTATTTTTTCATTTTTAAGGTAAATTTCACATACATTGAAATGCACAAATGTTAGCTGTACAGTTTTGACAAATGGATACACCTTTGTAACCCACACTCTATCACGATATAGACCGTTTCCATCTACCAAGAATGTTTCCTTGTGTCCCTTCTTAGTCACTTGCGCCCAAAAGCAGCCACTCTTCCATGTATTCATCTTACATTAATTTTGCCTGTTCTAGGATTTCAAATAAAAGGGGTCCTACAATATGTGCTCTTCATGTCCAGCTTCTTTAATAAAGGTCTTTCCCCCCAGCTTCCAATAAGGTTTTCTCTGATTTCGTTTCGGCCCTCCCTGACAGCCTCCTCAGGGCTCCTGCTGATGCTCTCCTGGAGGCCCTTCCAGCTGCTGCCCACTACCCGGTCCCCAAACCAGTGCCACACCTTTTAAGATTCTGTTTCTGCAGCATTCCACTTCCAGGCACCTTGATCTGTCCCAGTTCTCCATTGCTGAGTAACCAACCGCCCCACACCTAGTGGCTTAAAAGACCAACAATCATTTATTTTGCTCATGAATTTGCAATTTGCGCAGAGCTTGGCAGAGACACCTCATGTCTGCTCTGCACAGCATCAACTGGGATAACCTGCAGACTGGAAATGACTCCATGGGAATGGGCTGAAATCCTGTGAAGGCTCACTCGCGTGTTGGGTGGTCGATACTGGGCTGTCCGCTGAGACACCTGCGCATGAACGCTCCTTGTTAGTTTCCTAGCAACATAGTGCCTGGGTTCTAAGAACAAGTGTCCCACAAGAGCAAGGTAGAAGTGTGTGGCATTTGTATGACCTAGCCTCAGAAGTCACAGAGTGTCACTTCCACCGTTGTCTTTTGTTCTCTATTGACACAGTTCCAATGGTCTAGCCAGGTACCAGTGGAAGGAATGCGGGAGATGTGATGTGAGGCGGACGCCATCTTTGGGAAATAAAATCCTATACACTACCAATGAGGGATATTACTTAGCTTTAACCTGTACTTTTAACTTGTTTTTTACAAGTCTGGGTTCTAAATGATATTTTTGTATTTCTGAAGATCAAACCCATTATCAAGGAAGTATAATTGAGATATTGGGAAGAATGTAGTAGAAGCTTTCAAATTCCAAAAGTTTTTAAAATATTTTGAACAAAGGCATCATCATTGGAAAGACTTTTTGGATCCATAAATAATTCTAACTCTATGTCCATAATTCTACGTCCTTTAAAATAGATTGTTTATTCATATGCGCAACTGAATGCATTGTCTACTCTGACTATCAGTTACAATGGTTAGATTATCACTATCAAGAAGAGAATTAAATTTTGCTGGCAAGAGGCAGACTAGCTAATTTCTCAAGCCCCACCCCAACACCTGCCAATAATTTCATGGGCAGTTTGGTGTCGTTAATAACTAGCATGCTTGATTCTTCTTTCCCACTAGCACATTTTTAAAAAGAAAATCAATTACCATATACTTTCTGTAAATATAACCCTAGAGTATACAACAGTGTAATTGTATGTTCTTCCAAGGGGTAGCCTTTTAAAAGTTGCTTGTAGGACCTCTTTTGCTAAACTCTGTATCCAAAGGAAGATATAACTGATACAGACTTTTAGGGAAATCCCCGAGAAGTATTTAATATATAATCGTGTCTGCTAGATTTGAGACACCCAACTGCAGGGAGACTATTCTATAGGTATAGGGAGGGTGCCTCTTCTCTTGAAAACTTCTACTTATAAATAAACCATCAGTTCTGAGTCTATACACTCCTGTTACCCCTCTGCCATTTATTGGGAGAAAGGTAAGAAGAAAATAATATATGGAAATGTCAGTGATAATCGTTTAGTCTTTTTAGTTGGGACCAGTTGGAGAAGAAGAATCTCACTTACTGAGTGACAGCCACACTGGCTACAGAAGAAAAACAAGCACAGAGAGGTAGCTGCTTGCAGAGGATCCAGATATTCCAGAGCAAATATGTGATAGAAAGCTTCATGGGAAATATTGTTTTAGAAAATAGTTTAAGTATGATCTTAGAGAAAAACTGACAGAAGATTTTCCTACCATATACTGCCTGTGAGTACTACCTAATATGTAATATATATTATTTACAGTATGTGAGCTCCTCAGCTTTCTTTCCTCTCTTTATGCATTAACCTATTTTTCTAAGTTATATGGTATCTTTTCAGAGATTCTTCAGTTGACTATTTTGTTATTAAGAATATTTTCTAGATAATAAATCTTTAGCACTGTGTAGATTATCAGCAGGCTTTAGGAGATCTTAAAAGGTGAAAATAAATTTGGTTATTCATATTGCTTAAGATAGCCAGCCCTGGTGGTCTAGTGGTTAAGATTTTGGGCTGTTTCCGCCGTGGCTCAGGTTCTTTTCCCTATCATGGAATCACACACCTGTCTGTCATTTGTCATACTGTGGTGGCTGTGTGTTGCTGTGATGCTGAAAGCTATGCTACTTGTATTTCAAATACCAGCAGGGTCACCCATCGTGGACAGGTTTCAGCCAAGCTTCCAGACTAAGACAGACTAGGAAGAAGGACCTGGCCATTCATTTCCGAAAAAAACTGGCCATGAAAACTTCGTGAATAGTAGCACAGCATTGTCTGATATAGCGCCAGAAGATGAGAGGATGGTGCAAAAAGACGGGGCAGGGTTCTGCTGCGCCGTGTACAGGGTCACTAGGAGTCGGAATCAACCTGATGGCACTAACAACAAATTATTCAAAGTTTTTTGTCTTTATTTCTCGAAAACCTCTAGTGGATGGTTGTCATTGCCTTCTCATTGCCACTACAAACACAATCACTTTGCTCCCAATAAAGTTATTTCTGGTTCTCTCTTGTTTTTTTATTTTGTTCTAAATGGGTCTCTCTTTGACAGCAACAGAGTGAAATGTCTTGAAGGGGAAATTGTTCCACATAATAGTTTGAAATAAAATGCCTGTCAAATTGGATTGATTTGGGCTCTGAATGCAGCAATATTAATATTAAGTGAAGAAGATATCTTCCACGAAAAACTTTGGGTGAAATAATATATGAGTCACAGGGCTATACTCCAAGATGCTAAAGTGGGGGTCATGATATGAAAATGAAATGCCAAATCCACTAGAAACTATAGAAAAGTGTCTAGAGCTTGAGGCATAGAAGAAAAAGAAAAATCATTGGGATTATCCAAGGCTTTTTAGAATTTATTTCTTGAAACCCATTAGTGAATTGTCATCATTACCTATTCATCGCCAGTGCAAACACAGTCACTTTGTTCCCAATAAAGTTATTTTTTAGTCTCTCCTTGATTTTGATTTTGTTCTAAATGGATCCTTCTTTGACAGTAAGAGAGTGCAATGTCTTGAAGGGCATTTGGGAGGTTAGGTGGTGGAGGGAGGGAGAGGAAAAAAGACAGGCTTCTCCGTTCTTTTATCAGTGGTTCTCAAACTTTCATGTCCTTAAGAATCAACTGGGGAGGGAGGCATGTTAAAAATGTGGGTTTTCAGGCCTCTACCTCACAGATGCACCCTGAGGCTCCCCAAAGATCAGTTAGTTTTACCCCTGGGGCCAACTGGGTACCTCTGGACTGGATCTATGCATCAGTTCCTCTCAACTTTGTAGAGTTGCCCTTCCTAGTTCCGTCCTCTGAAAACACTTTAAATGCTTCTTCTGAAGTAGCCTGAACCTGGGGCTAAATCCTGATGTAGCCTAGAAACTTCAGATGCAGAATCTACTCGCCAGCATCTTCAGGTTTTGAATGAATGTGTGGTCTCTCGAGGTCCAAAGATTGTTAACTGGCTTTAATGTTTATTGTAGATCTAAAACACATTTATTATACATTGAACATTGTTTTAAAATTGCTTCAGCAATTTATGTGTTGAGGGGATATGTTTGTTCCTAGCAGGACAGTTTGTTTGGGCAGGAATGTCTCTTTACCCTGTCACTGCTGGCATCTTTTTTGGGCTGAGCCAGGTTAATAGGTAGTCAAATGTGGATTCAGTCAGCTTAACTTACATTGAAGTGCTTTGCATCCACTGACATACATAGGAACTGAGCAGTCTCCTTAATAGGAGACCAGGCAAGAATACAACTGCCATCCAGTAAGGCTTAAGAATACAATAATATTTCTGATGAACTGGGGTAGGACCAAACCAAGTCTGGATCACAGGAAATGGCAAAGGGATCCTTAACAGTGAAAGGGATGTTTTAATTATCTATTGCTAAATAATAAACAACCTCAAATTTGGGAATGCCTCATAACAACAGGAATTGGAGCAAGGAACAGAGGGACTGGCTCACCTATGCTCCATGATGTCTGAGGTCTCAGCTGGGATGATCCCAAAGTTTTGGAGCTGGAACACATGGCTGCTCAGCCCCCACCCTCTTGTCTGTCTCTCGGCACACAGCCTCTCCACATGGCTAGCTTGAGCATCCCCAAAACATGGCAGCCTCCTTGTTGTCAGACTTCTTACATGGCATCAGGGCTCCAAGGCACGTGTCCTAAGAGGCCTGGGTGGAAGCTGCAAATCTTCTTATGCTCTAGCTTCAGAAGTCCCAGAATGTGACTTCTGCCACATTCTGTTAGTCGAGTAAGTCACTAAGACCAGCCCAGATTCAAGGAGAAGGAAACAGACTCCACCTATCAATGGGAGCAGTAGCAAGGAATTTATAGCCATCTTCAATCGTCTGTAGTTTATCCTCTGGCCACAATTATCTACACTCATCCCATGTGCAAAATACACTTATCCCCTCCCAAGGCTTCCAAAAGTCTCATCCCATTTTAGCATTGACCCAAAGTGCAGCATCTCATCATGTAAATCAGAATGAGGCTCCTCAATGCAGTTTCTTAAATGCGTTTCCTTTTGATCTGAAGACCTGTGAAATAAATACAAGTTAGCTGCCTCCCCCACACACCCAATACCGAGTGGTGACACAGGACTAAGGTAACTGCAATAAACACTGCCATTCAAAAAAGGGGAGGATGGAATACAAGGGTCATAACAGTCATTGGTCCAAAATGTTTATGAAATCTATCTAGACCTGTATCAAGGGTTTCTTCACTCTGAAGCTATTTCTTACATTGAGACTCTTTTGCTGAGAGAGGCTGAGGATAAGACACAATTTCATTTTCAAAAACAAAAAAGTTATGACTCCTTAATACGTCCTCTAAATTCTCAAAAATAGAACAATTCCATCTTCAATTTTTCCTCACTTCTCATATTTTGTAATAAGCAACTAGAAAGGGCCAAGTAGTACTTTCAGCATTCTGCCCAGAAATCTATTTAGCCAGATCATCAAGACTTTTCTTTTTCCCACATGACCACAGGCAACAGTTTGGCTAACTGTTCTGCTGGGACACAACTTGCGTGCCCTTTCCTCTCGCCTCTGATAACATTTTCCTCACCATCCTTCAAGGCCTTACTAAGAGTTTCATGAGGCTCTTCCAGTTTTCATAAGCAGCCTCCTCAGGGCCCTTCCAGTTAATACCTACCAGCCAGTCCCAAACCAATGTCATGGTTTAGGTTTTGTAAAGGCAGCACTGCACTCTTGGTACCAAATTCTGTTCCTGTCACTTATGCTCTGTAACTACCCGAAACAACAATCGTTTGTTTGGCTCACAAATCTGTGGGTCTGGAATTCAGACGAAGCACCATGGGAATGGTTCATCTGTACTCCATGATGTCTGGGGTGTCAGCTGGTAAGACTTGAACAGTTTGAGGCTAGAACAGGGAGGAGCTAGCTTGGTGTCCTTACAGCATGGTGGCCTCAAGGTAGACAGACTTTTTTAACTAGTAGCTCAGGGCTCCAAGAATGAATCTACAGGGGCCAAGGCAGAAACTGCAGAGCTTCTTATGATATAGCCTCAGAAGTCCTAGAATGTCACTGCTGACACATTCTGTTTGTCAGGCAAGTCACTATAGCCAGCCTAGGTTCAAGGGAGTGAAATTAGACTCCTCTCATAATGAAGTAGCAAAGAATTTGCAGCCATCTTTAATCCATCATAAGAGATATTATAGATATCAAGAATTGGTTCACTCAACATACATTTCAACTTCATTTTATCGTTATTGCAGAGACTGAAAAGCTAAAAGCTACATTTCTCCCACTCTCTTGCAGTTGGGTTTAAAGATATGAAACTAAGTCTAGTAAATGGAGAGACAAGGAATAAGGCATCCATTTTACTGGTGTACACATGCAGAGGCAGTGAAGTTCTACAGTCGTCAGCTAAAGTGGCAGTGGGTAGGCAGAATTCTAAGATAGCCCCTAAGATCCTCTCCCCCTGGTGTACACACCTTATCTTGGTTATTTAATAAAACACTAATCTAGGTGCTGTTGTGAAGGGATTTTGCAGATGTAATTAAAATCCCTCTCCAGTTGACTTTGTTATAGGGATTATCCTAGTTGGACCTGAAGTGATAATCAGGTGAGTCTTTAAAAGAAGTCAGACAGACACTCTCCTCTTGACCTTGAAGGAACCAACTGCCATGTCGTGACAGGAAATAGCAGGCAGCTTCTAGAGCTGAGGACAGCCCAGGTTGACAGCCAGCAGGGAGGCAGGGACCTCAGTCCTACAAATGGAGCTAAATTCTTCCAACAACCGAGAGCTTGGAAGAGAACATTGAGCCTCAGATGAGATGGCTACCACAGCAACACCTAGACTCTGAGCAGAGAACCCACTGGAGCTACCTGACTTCTGATCATAGAACTGTAAGATAGTAAATGGATGTTCTTTTAAGCCACTGGGTTTGAGGTACTTTGTTCCACAACAATAGAAACCTAATCTAGGCAGCATTGCAGTTCAGCAGAAAGCTTCTTGATTGTCACAAGGTGGAGTGATTCTACAGCCAAAAGATGTAGCACGGAATGTTCCTGATTCTACAACTTCTTCATCACGGCGGAGGCTGGCAGTCCCTTGGCAACTAGTTTTGCAGTGGATTTGGGAGTCATTCCTGAAAGCCAGCCTAGTGTTTTTTCAGTTCTTCCAAGAGTTCCAGAAGCAAGAGTGGAGTCTGTTTTCTGTATTTGACTAATATAACATTGTTTGAACCTATAAGCCATACTCAGCATCAAGACCTAAAGTACAATGTAAGGGATGCTCGTTCCTGTGACTGGTAAAGGATTTCATCCCAAACCAATTTTTCTTGGCATTTGATCCCACCTGGGGGCAAATGTGTCTATGTATTTATAAATTGAAAGAATACTTCAGGGCACAAGCCACTTTGTTGCAGAACTGTCTCAATATAACAAAACAGAGAGCAGCCTTTCTTTCATCCCATGGAACTATTAATGCCCAGATGACTCAGAGACAACTTGTAATGATGACAGTGGATTCAGTGACACTAGGACATTTGCGGATTCTATTGAATTCTTTCAACCACCAGGGAACTTGGAAGAGGACATCAGTTGGGTAGTAGATGTAAAATTAGGCTTCCAGAAGGATGTCAGCATTCCCCCTGGACACACGGATAAGAGACAAGCAAGACTATGTTGCTGATATGTACATATAATCACGCTTAAGGATTCTCAAGAACGCTTAGAGAATGAAACCCTCATTAAAGATCTAGTGGTGTCAAAGACCTCAAACAGAGATAGATAAGGTCTATTTGTTGCTTCTGGATTAGCTCAAAATGTGGAAAAATGTACAGACAGGTTCTGGTGCCTGGTGGAGGATTGATGAATGGACCTACACACGATGATTCTATGTGATCAGAATCTTGTTTATTAAATGATAAAGTCTGTAAAGTGCACTGGACAGTGCCTGGCATATGGGAAGGGCTTAGTTCTCAGTAAATGTAGTTCTCTGAATCCTTTCTACGAAAGTAACTACATACATATGAAAATTTGCTAAATTTTGTACAGAATTACAGTAAAAGGTGTGGCTCCCACTCTCAATCAGCTTCTAACCCAACAGATAAAAATTTAAAATGGTTATTTCTCAAATAATTAGTGAGTTTAAGAGAAAAAGAAAAGTGACAGGTGTTTGTAACACCTTTTGTTTTAAAGAGCTCTACTTTTATAATATGATTTCATTACTTGGAACATGGACATTTTTCTGTATTGCAACACCAAACAATAGCACATAGTGTGGGAGTAAAGGGAAAGTGAAATGGGCGATTGAATATAATCAAGAAAAAACTCAAACCATAGGAATGGTGAAGCCAATATGGCTACACATTAGGACTCATACTCAGATTCTTTTAACTTTGCAAAACTTTTCTCAAATATATTTAGACACAAGGTGTCAGCACAACCTTGAGCTCACTAATTCTCATTAAAATATCCAGATAATTAGGTAGGGAAGATGTGGTCTAAAGATGGCAATGTAGCTTAGTTTCTCTATTTTGTGTCCTAACACTCTGCTTAGTTATTTAGTAGTGAGGATTTTTAAATGCTGTAATACAAACTCAAAGGGGTGCTCAAAAATAATATTAAGACAAAGCAAGCCATAGGAAGGCAATAAAATTTATCCAATGGAATCACATAATAAATCATATAGATTTTACAGAAACAATTTACATGGTAATAAACCTCTCATATGATTATGAACAATGTGTATAGTTTACTGTTGTTTGTTTCATGCCTAATTAGAAGTCATGCATCTCAGACTATTAATAATAGAAAGCTATTTCTACAAATATATTGTCGCTAACATGTACCTGCTCGGGCTCAAGTGGAATCCAAGCAACTGTTTTCAATAATAAGTTAAAGAATATATCTTTCCAGATTTCCACTTCTTCTAACAGTATTTTATTTATTTGTATCCCTCCATTGACTGACAGTTGGACTATTACTCTACCTGGGAATAAAGCTGAACATTACATAATGATAAAAGGATTAGTTCACCAAAAAGACATACCAATCCTAAATGTGTATGCACTAATAGCTGAATATTTGCCTTCGTGGTCAGTGATTTTCTTAGGATAAATTTGCTGGATCCAAGTATGTAACATTTCTAAACCTTTATAAATCATGCCATATTGCACTCTAGAAAGGTTGTACCAGTTTTTACTCCTAGCCAGAAAATTATGAAATTGCCTGCCTCTCTTCATTTTTCCAAAACCAGATGACCATTCCATCTAAAATAGTTTTTACATATGGTTTTGTTACTTTCAATTTCTCCTACTAACAGCAACAACCATAGCATAGAGATTTTTTTAAGTATGAATTCTTGCGTCTTCTTTCAAAAACAGTTATTCTATTTGCCTGTAAACCTAGTGCTTCAAAATGCTTAAGAGTGGTTCAAAGGTTTTCTTTAAAATTTGATGCACAATGGTTATTTCAAACAAACGTGTGTGTGTGTGTGTGTGTGTGTATGTATGTGAGACATGGTCAAGATAAGTAAATTCTCCCCTCCTAGCCTATGTATATCTCTATCACTAAATTGTTACATCACTTTATAGTTATCCAATTATACGTTTTTCTTGATATATTGTGACCCTCCTTAAGGACAGAGATTTTTGCTGTATATGTTTTTGGGTGTCTTGCAAATACAGTCATATAGTGACCATTTGATAAATGTTTGGTAAAGAAAGGCTGCAACAAAGGAAGAAATTTGGAAGAAGATAGAAACTTCAACTTGGTCCTTATCCACAGTGTCACAAATTTCAATTAGCATAATCAATCTTATTAAAAAAGGTTCATTGTATTCCTTTTTAAAAATTAATTCGTTGGTTTCTAAATCAATCAACTGTAATAAAATCCACGTAGAATGCACTGCAGGAGCATACCTACCTAGAACCCATCAGAAAATTCTCTCTTGACTAAATTTTTTATAAACACCAGCTGATAATCTGCATTTCACATTAATGAAAGGGTCTGGTTGACAATTGTCAGAATGTTATATGTGAACTACCTCAAACCATGTATAAGGGATTTGCATCTCTTTCTTCCCTGGTTAATTGCCAAATTAGGTTTTATTTTATTAAAATAAGGGTAAAACTTTCATTACAATTAAAATTTTATATATGTGTAAAACACTTGTAAAAGCTAATAATGAGGATTCCATTAGTCTGAAACTTCTGTTTAACCAGAACTACACTGTTCATAGCGATGACTAAAGTATGCAATGTTTTAAAATGCATTCCGAACTATCGAGGACTTAATCATATTCAATATATGTTTATACGTCATATTCAAATAATTTGAAAATTGATGATGCATGCAGAATCAGCAACGATTTTAGAACCATAGTTGATTTTAGAGATTATCAAATTCAACCGCAACATAGTACACATAAGAAAACTGACAGGTTAAGTCACGTGTCCAAAGTCACACAGCTAGTTAACGTCACAGAGGAGCTGGACCCCAAGTCTATTGAACCCCAGCCAATTACTGTGTCCATCAATTGGCCAGATTGACCAACTAACCACTTCTTTCTTCAGTTGAGCATAATTCCTTACCTAGAGAATAGAGAGGTCTTTCTGTAGTAGTGTGTAAAAGAATGATAGGTCAAACGGCCAATCACATAAAAGATAGCAGATCTCTATGATGAAGAAAACTTAATTTCCTAACGTCTCAAATTTGAAATGGAATCACTCAGAATTAACTCTTCAGCCTAGGATCCTCCTTATCTTTTTATAATTCTAGTTTTGGCATGACCCTAAGCATCTGGTATCTACTTGTTAGCTAACAATGAAGAGCAATAAGAATTAACAAGAAGTGGGACTGGCTGGTGGTGTAGGGGTTAAGTTCACGTGCTCTGCTGCTGTGGTCCAGGGTTCACAGATTCAGATCCAGGCATGGACCTACAGACCGCTCCTCAAGCCATGCTGTGGTGGTGTCCCACATACAAAACAAGAGAGGAAGATTGGCAACGGGGTCAATCTTTCTCAACAAAAAAATAAAATAAAAGCAACATCTTTTAAAAAACCAAGAATTAACAAGAAGTAACTCAATCCTCATTCTTCTCCCCCTTAATGATCAATTTGAGCATCTTTATCTCATTAATATCTGACTGTGAAATCCCTTGACACCTGAAAAGACTACAATTTATTTATAAGGATATGGTACCTGATTGTGAAGCATTCTGCCAGCAGAGGTTTTTCAAAGATTTATCTTTCTCCTGGAGTAAATATCACATTTTTAATTATTCATAATGTTTCTCCTGTTTTACCACAAGCTTCCTCAGAGGACAGAAGTGCATTAAGACAGAAGTGCTGTTACTATAAGAGTGTGAAGTGTGAATAGAATATATAGATATATATTTTAGCATTTGATTGTTATTCTTGGCAAACAAAATTAAACCTGATTTACAACCCTGCAGTCAGAAAAAACAAAAGGCTTAAAGTGAAGCAACAGAATATGTACTATACACACACCAGCAAACTTAAATGAAAAATACTCATGGTTGGAGTGGAAACCGGAAAGACTTCATTTTCTCAACAGCTCTATTAGGAAGGTAAAAATGTGAGCACACTTATAAATACGACCAGGAAAGCTTTATTTAGTTTTATGCTAAGGAGATGCTCTACAGTTGGATCTTGTATACAAGCTAAGTTTGATGATGCTTCTTTTCTCACATTGAATACTTAATAATTAGTCAAAAAAAGATACTTTCTGTGTTTTGTAAGGTTACCTGGAACCATTAGGTTACTATCTGATAAATGCTAAGGTTGCAAGTAGTCCCACAGGCTTTTCTTTCAGGTTCATTGATGAATAATTTACATACAGTAGAATTCATCATTTTTAGTGTACAGAGTACAGTCCTGCGAGTTTCAAGAAAAACTTACAGTCACATAACCACCACTATCATCAAGACACAGAGCATCTTCCTCTCCCCAGAAGTTTCCTCACACTTCTTTATATTCAACCCTCTTCTGCCACTTCCAGTACCTCTGTACCACTAATATTTTTTCTGTGGTTTTGCCTTTTTGAGATTGTCGCTTAATGGAATCATCCAGCATTTAACCTTTGAGTCTGGTTTCTTTCATTTAGCATAAAGTACTCAAGACTCATCCATGCTGTCTAGTTTTTCAGCAGTCCATTCCTTTCCATCACTGAGTAGTGTTCCATGACGTGGACCTTCTGGTCTGTGTACCCACCCACCAGTTGATGGACATTTCTTTTGTTCCCAGTTTTTGATGATTATAGATAAAATAGCTATAAGCATTCACATACAATCTTTTGTGTGTGTGAATGTAAGTTTTTATTTCTCTTGGGTAAACACCTCGAAGTGCGGTTGCTAAATCATATGCTAAGTATATGTTAACTTTATTAGAAACTACCAAACTGTTTTCCAAAGGGTTATAACATTTTGCATTCCCACCAGCAATGTATGAAACGTCAAGTTGCTTTGCATCCTTGCTAGCACTTGATATCGAAAGATGTGTTTGTTTTGTTTTTTAATGTTAGCCATTCTAGTAGGTATGTAGTGGTAACATTGTGATTTTAATTTGCATTTTCCTAATGATTAATAATGTTGAGCATCTTTTAATGTGCTTATGTGCCATTTGTATATCTTCTTTGGTGTGGTGTATGTTCAAATCTTTTGCCCATTTTCTTATTGGGTTATTTGTTTCTTTATTATTGCGGCAGATTTTTTTTTTTTTTTTTTTTTTGGTGAGAAAGATTGGTCTTGAGTTATCATCTGTTGCCAATCCTCCTCTTTTTGCTTAAGGAAGATTGTCCCTGAGCTAACCTTTGTACCAATCTTCCTCTATTTTGTATGTGGGACACCACCACAGCTTGGCTTGGTGAGCGGTGTGTAGGTCTGCACCCAGGATCTGAACTCGTGAACCCCGAGCTGCCAAAGTGGAGCACATGAACTTAACCACTATGCCACCAGGCTGGTCCCTGAGGCCTTTTATTTTTTTTAAGCTCTTTATGTATGTAATGTGGTTGCGAGTCCTCTAGGAGATATGTGTTTTGCAAATATTTTCTCCCAGTCTGTGGCTTTCTTTTCATTTTCTTAACAGTGTTTTTGAGGGTCAGAGGTACTTAGTTTTTGTTTTGCTTAGCCTTTGTAGGTTTTTTGCATATGATGTCCAACTGTTCTACCACTGTTTCTTGAAAAGACTGTCTTTTCTCCTTGAACTGCCTTTGCACCTTTGTCAAAAATCAATTGACCGCATAAGAGTGGGTCTGTTTCTGGACTCTCTATTCTGTTCCAATGATCCATATGTCCATTCTTTCACCAAATACTATACTGTCTTGATTACTATAACTTAATGGTAAGTCTTGAAATCTTTGGTGGTGTGAGTCCTCCAACTTTCTTCTTATGGCAGTCAATAGAGAGAAGTGAGAAATGTGGGTAAAATGGAGACTGCATGACCAAAATATAAACACTGACTGAATTTAATCTGTAGACTGCCGGTTTATCTAGAAGGAGAAAACTTCCTGATGGATCTCTTACGGAATGCTAGCCCTTGCAGAAGTCTCCTTCAGCCTTCACAGCAACCAGGGCTTGCCCTCAGCAGAATTTACCAATTTATCCAGAAAAAAAAAGGCACTGTGTGGCACAGAGAGCACATGGCCCATCTTCCGTGAGGGCCGCAGGCACTCTACAAATCATCCCTAAGGAATGAAGAGTTCCCATTGCTTACTGGTGGTTGGAATTCCTTTAACTGAGGAAAAAGATTTTAAGTTCACATTCAAAGATGAGACTTAAAATGCAAGTAGCTGTTTCTTAAAAAGTTAAATATTAACTTACCATATGACCCAGAAATTCTACTCCTAGATATCTATTCAAGAGAAATGAAAACAGATGTCCACACAAAGACTAGCTGGTGAATGTGAACAGCAGCATCGTTCATAATAACCAAAAAATGGAAAGAGCCCAAATGCCCACCAACTAGTTAATGGATAAACACAATGTGGTACATCCATACAGTGGAATACTATTTAGCAATAAAAAAGAACGAATTGATGCATGCTACAACATCTCAAAAATGTTGTGCTAAGTGAAAGAAGCCAGACACACAAGACTACATTCTGTGTGATTTCGTTTATGTGAAACATCTTGAAAAGGCAAATTTATAGACAGAACGTAGATTTGTGGTTGTCTGAGGTTGAGGGTGGCTACAGGGATATGCTGTAAATGGACATGAGAGAATTTAGAGGGTGATGAAACTGTTCTAAAACTGGATTATGGGTTTGGTTGCACGAATCAGTAAACTTACTAAAAATTGCCAAAATGGACACTTTTTAAGATGGGTGAATTTTATGATATGTAGATTATACCTTAATAAAGTTAAAAAATATTTGAGTACCTGCTTGAGGTAACAGTTCAGCGTGAATGAGTTTCACGTACACTGCAATTAGTTGAACTCTGAACTAGTATAGAAGGGTAGTTGTAGAACTTACCCTCTTTATTTGGGGGAGAGGATGTGGATAGCAGAAAGGCTGTGAGTGAGGGGAGAGGAGAAGAGGAGGGCACCGGAGAAAGGCAGCGCTACAGAAGCGTTAAGAGCTTGGACAGCTGGATCTTGGTTCCCATCCTGGTCCCACCACTTACCAACAAGTCATCATGGGCAAAGCATTGGTTTACTTTAAATCTCCATTGCCCTTCCGTGAAATAGTGTCTCTTATAGGACTTCTTCGAAAAAACAATGAGATAATCCATGTAAAGTACTTAGCATAGTGCCCAGCCCATAAAAAGAGCTTTTAAAATTACCTATTATTGGGGCCAGCTGGTAGCGATTAAGTTCTCGGGCTCCTCTTTGGCAGCCAGAGGTTCATGGGCAGATCCCAGGCGCCAAAGTAGGAACCGATCAGCAAGCCATGCTGTGGCAGGCGTCCCACATATAAATGGAGGAAGAGCGCACAGGTGTTCACTCAGGGCCAATCTTCCTCAGCAAAAAAATTACCTATTATTATTATTTAAAATAGTTTGTGAATAGAAGACAAAACTGCAAGGTTGCCACTAATCTGCAGATGGTGTTCGTTATTTACTCTCAACTAGGAGGAAACTAATCTATCCTTTATAACTTAAAGGGCAAGCCTGAATGCCATCAGTCTCCTTCAATGTATCGGAAGTTTCTCTGGGGGTTTCTGTGATCTCGCTAGCGCACCGTCGCCTTTAACCAAAGTAGAGGATCTTCATTGCTGGATTGTTTCTCAGGGGTCTGGTGGTGTCTCCATCCTCATCTCGCACCTCATGAATCTTCTTTCTCCCACTCCATCCTTCAGCTGCAAGTGCCATCCACTTCCTCTCCAGGCCAGGAGATATGGCTTTCTTTCATATTCCAAGTTCTCTTACACAGAACTTCACTTTTGGATCTCCAAGCTTTGGTTTTCATAAGTGAAGGGAGCCTTGACATTTTCTCTCCTGGCCAAGTCTGGCTTTTAAGACTTTTCTCTCATTCAGGATACAAAAGAATGGACAGTCAGAAATGAGCAATAACATTGTTTTTCTACCTGGTATCTGCCCTCTCTCTAAAGCAATGAAATATTAATTCAGTGAGTAAAGATATCATTCAGTGAGCTTCACATTTTTAAGAGAAATTTAAAACTACGTTGGTTTAAAATTTTCAAAATTATTCTATCTGTTACAAATACACAAAGAAAAAAGCCATTTTAAATAAAAAAGATTAAGGAATATAAAATTACTTTTAGATTATTGGTGAGACTGAAGAGAAATGGACATTTTCACACATTATTTTCACACCTTGCTGGTGGCTGTATCAATTTACTCATGAGTAAATCTAAAGGTCCAAGTGGATGTCTGCTACAGCTTGTAATCTCTTTCCCTCCACTCATCTAGTCCTAAACCCCTTCTCTCTTTCTGTGAAAATTAAGAGAAGTGACAATAGATAGGAAATCTCCAAACATGGATACTATCAAAAAAGAAAGAAATTAATGAACCAATTTTCTCATTTATAAATAATTTAGATTGCAAATCAATTTAGATAATCAAGGGCATAACCTTCTGTTTCTAACTATTATCTTTCAAGATCTGGGATAGATTATCTAGTCCATCCACATCAAGAAGCATGTTATTGTGAAAGGTACAGATTCCTTCTAATTTTGGCAATCTTGACTGTATTTTTCCTTATCTATTAATTCAGTGAATTTCTAATCTGCTGTAAATGTTGATGCTTGAAGTCTTTTTAAAGATTGGCACCTGAGCTAACAACTGTTGCCAAGCTTCTTTTTTGTTTTTTCTGCTTTTTCTCCCCAAATCCCTCCAGTACATAGTTGTATACTTTTTAGTTGTGGGTCCTTGTAGTTGTGGTATGTGGGACGCTGCCTCAACATGGCCTAATGAGCAGTCCCATGTCCGCGCCCAGGACCCGAACCACCCAAAACCATGTGCTGCCAAAGTGGAGTGCACGAACTTAACCACTCAGCCACGGGGCCGGCCCTGATGCTTGAAGTCTTAGAGGTCTATATTCAAAAAGGAGATCTTGACTCAAGTTTTCCATTCTCCCAGCAGTAAGCTTTGCATTTGGAAAATGTGGCACTTCCATCTAGATCAACCCCGCAGAAATTTTTCCTATCCCATATCTCTTAGAATGAAACTTTAAGAAGCAAAAGAGACTTCTGATCAAACATGATAGATTGAACACATATGTTTACCTCCACCCCCTCCAGAACCTCACAATATGAAATAAAGAGATATCCTAAAAGGCATAAACCCATAAAGGCAATGAGAAAGAGAAAGGAGATGACAGCATAATGTGTTAGAATTTAGAAAGTAAGTAGATGAGTGGTACGTTACTTACTAGATAAGAGAACGCTGAAACTTACACCAGTAGTGAGGCTAAGCAGGGTAACCTAGAAGCAAGACAATTAACTCCACAGAACCCCAGAAAGGCTCAGACATGAGCAGTATCATATCCCTCAAAGTACTGGTCAGGTGGGGCCAAAAACGGAAGGATAGGGTAAGTCTCGATAGGAAGCAGTAAAAACTCTCAGATCCCGCCCCCCCAACCCCACATAGTGACTGCCTTTTCCCCACCCCAGTAGAAGACTGGTTTGCTCTCTGAAGAAGCTGCACCAAGTAGCTCAGGACACAGGACATCAGGAAGGATGCTGTGCTAAAAATGAAAGTCTACATAAGAAAGGTGAGAAACTCATTGCCCTTCTTTAATCTAGCTCCCAAAACGCTGGCATCCAGGAAGATACCCCCAGCAGAAGATTGTAAGAGTATTCTCTGGGAAAGTTGACCAACCAAAGAGACTCATAGATACTGTCTGCTGAGGGCACATATGACGCTGTCCACCCCTGCCACCCTGTGATGAAGGCTACAATTCCAAAACCCCACCACCACTCACACGAATGATTCCATACAGCTTCTTAGTGCCTCACTCTCACATTAAGTACACAATAGCAGAGAAAGATTGTGAAATGGAGTTGACTTAATCTCCCAGGAAAAAAAAAGAGCTAGAGACAGAAAATTGAAGAGAAAATTTTAAAAATTAAAGCATCAGTGTAGAATGCCAAACATCCATGTAACAGGAATTCCTGAAAGACTGAGTAGTGAAAATGAAGAGGAGGATGTTATTATAGAAATAATCCAAGAGAATGTCCTAGAACTCGATGACATGAGTTTCCAGATTACACCCAACACTTTACCTATTCCAAGACACATCATGAAATTTCAGAACCCTGGTAATAAAGAGAAGATCCTAAAAGCTTCCAAAGATTTTTTAAAATATCGTATACAACAGATCAGGAAGCAGAATAGCATCAAACATCTGAATAATAACAATGGAAACCAGAAAAAAAGTAATAGTATTAAAAATCCTGAGGGAAATTATTTTCCACCCATAATTCTCTACATAGCCAAGCATTCACTCAAATAAGAGGATAAAGACATTTTCAGGTGTGCAAAGTGTATCAGTCAGAATCTAGTCAACATTCTGACTGAGACAGGGAAAATTTAATATGAAGAATTATTGATTAGTATAAGACGATTAACTACTAAATATGGTAAAAAGAGAATACAGAAATACCACGTATAGGAAGCATCTATTTCTGGTAGGGCTGAGGCAGAGTAGTACAAACCAACGAGAAAATGAACTCAGAAGAGCCTCCTCTCCGAAAGCTGAGATTCAGACCTCATCACAGAGGCTGTGGCTGAGACCCATAATATGGTAGAGAAGTTCAGTGGGGCACTGTGGGCCAAAGCTGGTCCTCAGGAAGCTCCCACTCGAGTGTGGTTGACTGGAGCCAGCGTGCAGGAGGCCATCTACTTCAGGGAGCTGGAGCTGGCTCCCTAGAAGTCACTTGCTGGAGAACTGGAGGACTTCACTGGAGGTGAGTGGAGAAACCCACTGGAAAGCAAGTACCATTCAGTTCCCAGCACACCTGTTGGCAGCTGCAAATGGAAACTAGTAAGACAAGTCCCTTTCTTTGCCATGCCTTGCAATGTCCTTCCAGAGCCTTCTATTGCCTAAAACTAACACTGCTCCAACTGGCAAAGGAGAAACGTTTGCAGGGTCCATCTCCAGTATCCTAAAGAAGGACAATGGAGTTGAGAGGCAATAATTGACAACAGGCATGAAAAATTTCAGAAAATTTACCTCCTGTGTGCCTTTTCTTGGGAAGCTACTCATAAAATGTGACCTACCAAAAGGAAGTAATAGAAAGAAGAAAATACGGAATCCAAGCAGCAAGAGACAAGGGATTGATCACAGGGATAAGGTAAGGTGAATCCCAGGATGATGATGATGGAAGACCCAGGATGACAGCCAGAGGCAACAGGCCTAGGGAGCAACCAAGATGTCTGATTGGAGCAGGAAGATAGAGTGCTCCAGGAGGGACCCTCAAAAGAGAGAAAGCATGTGTGTGTGAGAGAAAGCTTAAAGCGAGGGGTGGGGAGTCATGGGGGGAGGGAGTAGACAGAGGAGGAAGGAAGGAAGAAAAGAACAGAAAAAAAAGAAAGAAAAGAGGATATATTTGAACATACTGAAAGGAGATTTATACTCTGGTAGTGAGTTTGCAGGTGAATTAATGATAGATACGTCGAAAATGAAGCAAAAAAAAATCTGACAATTATTAATTCAAAGGCAAAAAATGGTTTTACAAAAAAGGAAATGTAATTTTAGTTCACAACATGGCTAGTTGTGAAAAGTATTTACACTGTCATAAGAATCTAAACAAATATTCAACTAACCAAAAATCGTGATATAACTCTATTAGGAAGATGAAATAAGGAGAGGAATGAGTAAGGAGAGATATGAGGGAACTAAAGCCTCACCTTACATAGTAGGAAGCTAATAAGAGATGATAGCTAAAATGAAAAATGTAAGGAAGGAACATTATAAAAATGTTATTTAAAAATATGAAGGTAAACACCAAGAGAAAGACCTAAAAGTGTCATTAGTGGTTGTCTCTAGGTAGCAATAATTGGAGATTGGGACAGGTGGGATAGAAATTGCTGGTTTTAGTTAAGAGACTTACAGAACTTTGACATTTTAAACTACGTATATGGATATCTTCAGTAAAAGGTATGAGGGGGGATAAGCAGTAAAGGGAAAATTCTTTCTTAAGTTTGAATTGGAACTTAGGTCTGGGTTAAACACATTCCCTCAATGTATTTCAATCAAAGACTGACCCCAAGTCTATCTCTCTGCTTTGGACATATTCTCAGAAGTGTAAAGTCCTTAGGCAGTAAGGACACCCTCCTCAAATTGTGTGATAAGCAAAACCAACATGTCCCAGAGGGAAGGAGAAACTACAGTGTGAGCAAGACCCATCTTTACAGTAGAGAGTCAAGTTTACCCAAGGGCAACTCCACGTCAAGCTCCTTTTTATGTCTTAGAAAACATACCTATGTTAGAGAGGATGGCAGAGCATTCAAATACATTTTTAGATAAAATCCCAGGAGATGTGTTCATTCTTTGCTGTTAGAGACACTTCAGCTAAAAATTAAGAACTGCTGCTGGAAATTACTTTAAGGATGGATAGAGATTTGGATTAATTTAGCTACTGAGTTATATACACGGTTACACTGTCATCAGAGCTTTTGGGACATGTCTCCTCTCAAGAAGTACATGCCCTTCTAGCTCTTCACAAGTATATTATCTTCCAATTCAGTGTGTCAAATATATATTGAATACTTAATGTGTGTGTTATGGGTTGAATTGTGTCCCCCCAAAATTCATATGTTGAAGTCCTAGCCACAGTATCTCAGAATGTGACCTTATTTGGAAATAGGACTGTTGCAGATATAATTAGTTAAGATGAGGGCATTAGAGTGGGCCCTAATGCAGTATAACTGGTGTCCTTATAAAAAGGGGAAATTCACACACACACAGAGGAAGAACTCCTTGTGAAGATGAAGGCAGAGATCTGAGTGATTCTTCTACAAGCCAAGGAATGCCAGTGTCTGCCAGCCACCACCACAAGCTAAGGGCTTGGTATGGAACTGCTTCTCCCTCACAGCTCACAGAAGGAACCAATCCTGCCAATACCTTGATCTCAGACTTCTAGCCCTCAGAACTGTAAGAAAATAAATTTCTGTTGCTTAATCCACCTAGTTGGTGGTGCTTCCTTCTGCAGCCCAGGCAAACTAACACAGTGTGTAATGTGCTTTTGCTATTAAGCAATGCTCTATTCCTCAGATGATTTCCTTTTTGTTGCAAATTTTTCCAGAGAGCCAATATAGTTATAGTGTATCTTTTCAACATAATTGCATCACCAGTTGAATCAAATTTCTCTTAAGAGTTACATTTGTATAGTAGTATATGGAAAGTTGTGAGGGGAGATTGCTGGGAAGATGGTGACATAGGAGGACTCTGAACTCAACTCCTCCCATGGACACAACAAATTTACAACTACTGTTGGAACAATTACCCCAGAGAGAGAGAGCCAGAAACTGGATAAAGAGAACCCCCACAAAAAGGGACAGTGTTGACTCAGGTGGAAGAGGCAGAAATACCTTTCTAGAGAGGAAAAAAGTCACATTCTAGGGGCAGTACTTCATGGCCAGGGGCAATCTTAAGGTAGGAAGCTTTCCCTGGAGGAGCAGGGAATCTGAACAAGAGAGCTGTACCACAATAAACAGGTTCTGAACTCAGCACAACCAAGACAAGTGTCGTAATATCTGGCTTTGCTTGCTATTAACAACAATGGAGAATACTCCCAGAAAAGTTACCAGACATAAGGGAAAGAAAAGCCTGATCTTAAAAGGCCCATGCATAAATTCACCCATTTTGGAAAGCAACACAAAATCACCAGAAAGAAAAGTGCACAGTCCTTTGGTGAAAAGAGACTCACTTGATAGGTTCTGGAAGTATCTCAGGGAGTCAGAAGTTGATGGGGACCACCTCCCCAAGGACTGAGACATTGGCAGCAGCCATTATTGTGACCCAGTACAGGGCTGCTGATACACGCTGGCAGACACCATTGAAGTTCTTCCCCTGACTTGTTAGTGCAGGGGTTTGCCCCACCTACTAGAGCACCAATTTAATCCAGCTCAGCCAGGGCAGGCAGCCTTCCCTAGGGACAGGCTCCACCCACCAGCAAGCCCTTAGGCAACTTGTGGGCCCACAAAGGTGGGGTTTGTGGGACCTTTGTAGCAGAGTGAGTGGGTTGCCTTTGCATGGCAGGGTGTGTGTGAGGGGTGAGTCTGCAATGGTGGAGTGTATCGGGCCTCTCAGAAGGCAAGCTGGTTTGCTTCAGTGGGGTGTGCACACAAGGCAAGACTGCTTGAATGGGGTGTGTGGGCCTGGGGACAGTAGGGCTCATCAGTTGCAGCAGACTTGTGCTCCTCAAACTGCCATATAGGGGATCTGCCCCAGCTTCCAACACTTGAAACAATTGTGTGCTGCTATGCCTGGTGCCAGCCCCACTCAGCTGCACTACTGAGAGAGCTGAAAACAGCCTCACAGGCCAGAGGTCTACAGCAATTGTAAGCCCCTGAGCCTAGCAACCAGCCATGCTGGGGACCTACTCACTTAACAGAAAAATTGCAGCAGGAATGTGCTATTAGACCTTGCAGCCAACTGTGCTGGTGCTCTCCCTGACCAATAAAGTGACTGAAGGGATGGGAAGCAGCTACACACAGCTGAGCCTTACAACCACCCAGCCAGGGGGACAGCCTAGCCTTCCCATGCACATGCAGTAAGAGCAACCCTGCAACAACAGAAGGACACATCTAGCTCATACAGGGGACACTCCTGGAACATCTTGAACTGGTGATGAGAGGGAAGCACACTGCTGGAACTCATAAGGCATCTCTCACATAAGACCACTTCTCCAAGATTGGGAGACACACCTGATCTACCTAAAACATAGAAATAAGCACAATGAATAAGGAAAAATGAGGAGACAAAGGAATATGTTCCAAATGAGAGAACAGGACAAATCCTCAGAAAAAGAACTAAATAAAAGAGAGAAAAAGAATCTACATGATAAAGAGCACAAACTAATTGTTGTAAGGATGCTCACTGATCTTGGGAGAAGAATAGATTAATACAAGGAGAACTTCAACAAAGAACTGGAAAATACAAAAAAGAACCAATCAGAACTGAAGAATACAATACTGGAAATAAAAAATTCACTAGAGGGAATCAATAGCAGAATAGATGTTACAGAAGAGCGGATCAGCAAGCTGGACAAAAGATTAGAGGATATCACCCAAGCTGGACAGAAAAAAGGAAAAAGAATTAAAAAGAGCAAGGACAGTCTAAGGAACATCTGGGATAATATAAAGCACATTAACACCCATATTATAGGTGTTCCCGAAGGAGAAGAGAGAGACAAAGGGGCAGAGAACCCATCTCAAGAAATAATAGCTGAAAATTTTCCTAACCTGAGGAAGGAAACAGACATCCAGGTACATGAAGCACAGAGAGTTCCAAACAAGATGAACCCAAAGAGGCCCACACCTAGACACATTATAACTAAAATGTCAAGAGTTAAAGTTAAAGAGAGAATCCTAAAAGCTGTAAGAGAAAGGCAAGAAGTTACATACAAAGGAAACCCCATAAGGCTATCAGCTGACTTCTCAGAAGAAACCTTACAGGCTAGAAGGGAGTGGCACAATATATTTAAAGTGCTGAAAGGAAAAAAACCTACAGCCAAGAATACTCTATTCAGCCAAGTTATCATTAAGAATGGAAGAAGACATAGAGTTTTCCAGACAAGCAGAAACAAAAGGAGTTTATCACCAATAGATCAGCCTTACAAGAAATGCTAAAGGGAATTATTTAAGTGGAAAAGAAAAGACCACAAATAGGAATAAGAAAATTATCCAAAAAAAGATAATAAAATCACTGGTAAAGGCAAATATACAGTAAAGGTAGCAGAATAGCCACCGATGAAGCTAATATGAAGGTCAAAAGACAAGAGTACAAAAATTATTGATTTTCAAGATAACAGGTTAATGGATACATACACAAAAAAAGAGGTTAAATATGATATCAAAAACATAAAATATGGGAGGAGGGGAGTAAAAGAGTAGAGCTTTTAGCAAGAGACCAAACTTAAGAGATCATCACTTAATATAGATTGCTATTTATGTAGGTTATTATATATGAACTTCACGGTAGTTACAAACCAGAAACCTATATTAAATACAAAAAAAAAAAATAAAATAAGAGAAAGGAATCCAAACATAACACTAAGGAAAGCCATCTAACCACAAGAGAAGAAGAAAGGAAACAGAGAAGAACTACTATAACACCAGGAAAAAAGTAACAAAATGACAATAAATACATACTCATTAAGAGCTACTTTAAATTTCAATGGACTAAATGCTCCAATCAAAAGACATAGGGTGGCTGATTGGATAAAAAACAAAACATTTATATCCTGCATACAAGAGACACAACTCAGACCTAAAAACACTCACAAACTAAAAACGAAGGGATGGAAAAAGATACTCCATGCGAATGGCAATGAAAAGAAAGCTGGGATAGCAATACTTATATCAGACAAAACAGACTTTAAAACAAAAACTGTAGCAAGACACAAGGAAGGACACTACATAATGATAAAGGGAACACTCCAACAAGAGGATATAACACTTGTAAATATCTATGCACCCAATGTAGGAGCACCTAAATATATAAAGCAATTATTAACAGACATAACAGGAGAAATAGACAATAACAATAATAGTAGGGGACTTTAACACTCCATTTTATCAATGGATAGAACATTCAAACAGAAGATCAATAAGGAAACACTGGCCTTAAGTGACACATTAGACCAGATGGTTAGTGGATATATACAGAACATTCCATCCAAAAACCACAGTATACCTATTCTATTCAAATGCCCATGGAACATTCTCCAGGATAGATCACATATTAGGCCACAAAACAAGTCTCAATAAATTTAAGAAGAATGAAATGATATCAAGCATCTTTTCTGACCACAACCCTATGAAACTAGAAATCAAATACAGGAAGAAAACTGGAAAAGCCACAAATATGTGGAGATTAAACAAAATGCTACTGAACAACTTTTAGGTCAATGAAGAAATCAAAGGAGATATCAAAAAACTACCTGGAGACAAATGAAAATACAATATGCCAAAATTTATAGAATATAGTGAAAATTGTTCTGAGGGAAGTTTATAGCAATCCAGGGCTACCTAAACAAACAAGAAAGATCTCAAATAAACAGTCTAACTGAGCACCTAAAGGAAGTAGGAAAGGAACAAATCCAAAAATCAGTAGAAGGAAGGAAATAATAAAAATCAGAGCAGAAATAAATGAAATAGAGACTAAAAAATAGAAAAAAAAATCAATGAACCTAAGAGCTGGTCCTTTGAAAAGATAAACAAAAGTAACAAACCTTTAGCTAGACTCACCAAGAAAAAGAGAGAGAAGGCTCAAATAAATAAATAAATCAGAAATGAAAGAAAGGAAATTACAACAGACACCTTAGAAATACAAACGATTATAGAGAATATTGTTAAAAGCTATATGCCAACAAATTGGATAATCTAGAAGAAATGGATACATTCTTAGACTCATACAGCCTTCCAAAACTGAATAAAGAAGAAATAGAAAATTTGAATAGACCAATTACCAGCAAGGAGATTGAAACAGTAATCAAAAACCTCCCCAAAAATAAAAGTCCAGGACCAGACTGCTTCTCTGGTGAATTCTACCAAACATTCAAAGAAGACTTAGTACCTATCCTTCGCAAACTCTTCCAAAAAATTGAAGAGCAGGGAAGCTTCCTAACTCATTCTATGAAGCCAACATTACCAATACCAAAACCAGACAAGGACAACAACAAAAAAAGAAAACTACAGGCCAAGATCACTAATGAACATCAATGCCAAAATCCTTGACAAAATACTAGCAAATTGAATACAATACATTAAAAAGATCATACAGCATCATCAAGGGGCATTTATTCCAGGGATGCAGGGATGGTTTAACATCCACAAATCAATCAACATGATACACCACATTAACAAAATGAAGAATAAAAGTCACATGAACTTCTCAACAGATGTAGAGAAAGCATTTGACAAGATACAGCATCCATTTATGATAAAAATAACTCTGAATAAAATTGGTATGGAAGGAAAGTACCTCAACATAATAAAGGCCATATATGACAAACCAATAGCTAATATCATGCTCAATGGAGAAAAACTGAAAGCTATCCCTCTAAGAACAGGAACCAGACAAGGATGCACACTTCCACCACTATTATTTAACATAGTATTGGAAGTCCTAGCCAGAGCAATGTGTCAAGAAAAAGAAATAAAAGAGATCCAAATTGAAAAGTAAGAAATGAAACTGTCACTATTTGCAGATTACATCATTTTATATATAGAAAACCCTAAAGAATCCACCAAAAAACTTCCAGAAGTAATAAGTTAATATGATAAAGTTACAGGATACAAAATCAACATACAAAAATCAGTTGCCTTTCTATACACTAACAATGAAGTAGCAGAAAGAGAAATTAAGCATACAATCCCATTTACAGTTGCAACAAGAAGAATAAAATACCTAGGAATAAATTTAGCCAACGAGGTGGAAGATCTGTACACTGAAAACGATAAAACACTGTTGAAAGAAATTGAAGAAGACACAAAGAAGTGGAAAGATATTCTATGCTCTTGGATTGGAAGAATTCACATAGTTAAAATGTCCATACTTCCTAAAGCAATCTACAGATTCAATGCAATCTCTATCAAAGTTCCAACAACATTTGTCACAGAAATAGAACAAAGAATCCTAAAATTTATATGGAACGACGAAAGACCCCAAATAGCCAAAGAAATCTTGAGAAAAAAGAACAAAGCTGGAGGTATGACACTCCCAATTTCAAAATACATTACAAAACTATAGTAACCAAAACAGCACGGTACTGGCAGAAAAACAGACACACAGATCAATGGAACAGAATCAAGAGCCCAGAAATAAACCCACACATCTATGGACAGCTAATTTTTGTCAAACGAGCCAAGAATATACAATGGAGAAAGGAAACTCCCTTCAACAAATGGTGTTGGGAAAACTGAAAAGCCACATGCAAAAGAATAAAAATAGACCATTATCTTACACCATCCACAAAAATTAAATCAAAATGGATTAAAGAATTGAATGTGAGGCCTGAAACCATGAAACTTCTGGAAGAAAACATAGGCAATACACTCTTCGACATCAGTCTTAGCAGCATATCTCCAAGTACCATGTCTGAGTGGGCAAGGGAAACAATAGGAAAAATAAACAAATGGGACTACATCAAACTAAAAAGCTTCTGTGCAGCAAAGGAAACTCTCAACAAAAAGAAATGACAACCTAACAATTGGGAGAAGATATTTGCAAACCATATATCTGATAAGCGGTTAATATCCAAAATATATAAAGAACACATATATCTCAACAACAAAAAAACTAAGAACTTAGGAGCCAGCCCCGTGGCTGAGTGGTTAAGTTTGGATCCTGGGTGTGGACCTACCACTGCTTATTAAGCCATGCTAAGGTGACATCCCACATAGCAGAACTAGAAGGACCTACAACTAGAGTATACAACTACGTACTGGGGGACTTTGGGGAGAAGAAGAAAAAAAAATAGAAGATTAGCAGCAGATGTTAGCTCAGGGCCAGTCTTTAAAAACAAAACAAAACAAAAAAACCCTAACAACACAATTAGAAAATGGGCAAAAGATCTGATCAGACATTTCCCCAAAGAAGATACACAGATGGCCAACAGGCACGTCGAAAGATGTTCAGCATCACTAATTACCAGGGAAATGCAAATCAAAACTACGGTGAGATATTACCTCTTGCCCATAAGAATGGCTATAAATAACAGTACAGGAAATAACAAGTGTTAGAGAGGATGTGGAGAAAAGGGAACTCTCATACACTGCTGGTGGGACTGCAAACTCGAAAAATTAAGAAGAGAACTACTATACAGTCCAGCTATTCCACTGCTGGGTATTTATCCAGAGAACAAGAAAACGTGACTGCATAAAGATACATGTACCCCTATGTTCATTGCAGCATTATTCACAATAGCCACAACTTGTAAGCAACCTTGTAGGTGCCCATCAAGGGATGAAGGGATAAAGAAGATGTGGTAACATATACACAATAGAATACTACTCAGCCATGAAAAAGGATGAAATCTTGCCATTTGTGACAACATGGATGGATTAATGCTAAGTGAAATAAGTCAGAGGGAGAAAGTCAAATACTGTATGATCTCACTTATAAATAGAAGACAAAAACAACAACAAACAAACACAGCGACAGAGATTAGATTGGTGGTTACAGAGGAGGGAGAAGGGCAGAAGGGGTGATGTGGCATGTGTGTATGGTGATGGATGGTAATTTGTCTTTGGGTGGAACTTGATGTAATCTACACAGAAATAGAAATATAATCACATACACTTAAAATTTATATAATGTTATAAACCACTGTTACCTCAATAAAAAAAAAGAGAAAAGTTGTGAGGGGAGATAGCAGAGAAAGAAAACGTAATTACTGATTTCTTTAGACTGAATGAATAAATTTACTTTTATATCAGAGGATGGAAGGGATCAGACGCCCTACGACCTCCCAGTGGCACTCCTTATTTGATTTTCTAACGAATTCAAGTCCTTTCAGTTTACATTTGGTAGGTAAGTTTTCTTACAAGATGAATGCGCATAGTTATGTATAGATTGCTTGGGATCTATACACTGTAAGGCAAGAGTAAGCCTGCCTTTCCATTTTAAATGTTCCCCACTGGCAAACTACTGAGGGTCTATCTAGACAACATCATCCTAAGACATATGGATTACCCAGAGGTTCAAGTGTTTTAGGGATCTGTGAATACAAATGGAATTGAAAATGTTCACACAGAAGTAATTTCTAATTAACGGTATGAACATGTCTTGATGCACAGTCAACCGTGGATGTCTCTAGAACATATGAGCCATCTCAAGCACACATTTAGAGTCTCTCTAGAACAGAGGCCTGAAAAAAATTCTATTCCTCTTAGCATTAAGAATTTCAATTCTGGCACTTGAATCTATACATTCGAAGTAGAGTTGGGAATTGTAATATAGCTATGCTGATAATTCAAGTTAAAAACACATTTTCTATTATTATCTGGATGTTGTGGGCAAATGTAGAAACCCATCAGGATAAATTATTATTCAGAGAGTTCATTGTTTTCCATTTCATTTTTCTCATGTAAGCATGGTCTAAATCATTGGGTAAGAAATATTCCTAGCAATGAATTGCGTTCAAAACCTTGGTAAAAAGTCATTTTTATCTAATGGCATAACAAATAATAACAGTGATTCCTAACACTTACATGGTTTTGCAATTTACAGGCATTTACCTATGTATTATCTGACTTCATCTGCTCAGCTTTTCTTTTCTTTTCTTTTCCTTTTTTTGAGGTAGGCACTGGTGAGAAAAATGAAGAACTCAGAGGTCAAGGGATTTGATGGAGATTACACAGTTTAGGATTCATGAGTCCTGGTTCAGTGTTCTTTCCACTACATTAAGGATTCTTAACCTTTTTTGTGCCATGAGCTTCTTTGGGAATCTGCAGAATCCTTCAGATCCCTTCTCATAAAAATGCTTTCAATTGTATTTTAAAAGCACCATAGGATTACAAAGGAAATCAGCTATATTAAAATACAATTATCAAAATATTTTTAAATGTTTTATATAGTAATATATGTGATTATTAATGCATTAAGTAGCAAAAATACAGTAGCAAATCTAATAACTACCATAATTTCAAAGTAGTGATGAGTACAAATGATATTTTGAGATATCTACAACAATTGTAACGTGATATGCAAATATCTGTGATTTCTACTGGTGACACAGTCATTGGTACTGTTACACGTAAGACATTGGGAGTTCTCAATAAATAGTAAGCCAAACAGGAAGTGCATTAGAGTTTCGAGTCAAAATAATTATTTGGTCGGTTTATGGAATGATTCAGGAACTCTTGTTGGGTTCTGAAGAACAGGACAAAGACCTTGGAGTAGCTCAATATTGGACCTGGGTGGAGGGTGCCATCATTGAAAGATCTAGAACCCAAGCTGAGTTATATGCATCATAAGGCCAGAAAAGCTCCATAGGTGTATGTTGCAATGGCATTTATTCATTCAACAAGGATTATCTGCTGGGAACCAGGAACTGGGTGGACCCTTCGCCAGCAGCTTGATCCTATCTTCAGACAGTCAAAAGCCAGTCATAAAAATCCAGAGATCACCAGGAAACAAAATTGACTAATTCAAGAAAAAGCTATTCATCTTGATTGCTAGATTAGGCTTTCAATGTTCTACTTCTAGTCATACCATTGGTTCTCTCAATAATCTTAGTCAATTCGCGCGTGTGTGTGTGTAAATACTTTTATAGACTTTATTTTTTAGAACAGTTTTAGATTTACAGAAAAATTAAGAAGATAGTACAGAGAGTTCCCATATGCCCTGCACTCAATTTCCCCAATTATTAACATCTTACATTAGTATGGTACATTTGTTACGATTAATGGACCAATATTGATATGTTATAATTAACTAAAGTCCATACTTTATTCAGATTTCCTTACTTTCCACTTGATGTCCTTTTTCTGTTCCAGGATACCACATTACATTTAGTCATCCTGTCTCCTTAGGTTCCTCTTGACTGTGACAGTTTCTCAGACTTTCCTTGTTTTTGAAGACCTTAATGGTTTTGAGGAGTATTAGTGAGGTATTTTGTAGACTGTCCCTCAATTGGGATTTGTGTGATGTTTTTCTCAAGATTGGACTGAAGTTATAAATTTTGGGGAGGAAGACCAGTGGGGTAAAGTTCCATTTTCAAAACATCATATCAAGAGTACATGCTATCAACTTGACTTATCGTTGTTGATGTTGACCTTGATCACCTGGCTGAGTTAGTGTTTGTCAGTTACCCTATGGCAAAGTTACTTATTTTCCTCCTGCCAACTCACTGTTTACATTTCCATAATTAACTACCAAGGAGAAAATAATTCCCATAGAGTGTAGTAATAAAGAAGCATAAGTCTAGAAGAGATCTTGGGAGATTAGTTAGTCCAGTCTCCAGTTCCTGTGTCCAAGCCGTCGTGCACAAATGAGTTTCTGGGTGGCCTGCTTTTAAAGCTAAAAATGAAGGGGATTCCACAGTGAAAGAATTCTGAACTCTTGATTTTCTACAGCTCAATCAACAAATGAACAGAATGTCCTAACCATGGGCAAGCTGCTTAGATATGTGTGTAGCTTCGAGGTATTTACACCATCGTAAATCATTTCTGGAACAAGGTGGTGTAGACATAAATAAATATATGAGTGGAGAGACAAATGACTGAATAAAATACAAGGCAATATAACACAGTGGGTGTCAGGATGAAAAATACTGCAGTGGTTATGAGAGATTTTGGACTCATAAGATCTAAATTTATATTCCAGGTCCACCCAATTGAGGCATCCAACTTTACACAAGCCACTTAGCCTTTCTAAGCCTCAGTTTCCTCAGCTGTATAGAGGGGGTAAGTACACCCACTGTTAGAAGTTGTTCAAATCAAATAACATACAGAAAACATCTGACACGCAGTAGACCTTTAGGACCTTGTAGCTGTTGTAACTATACTGGGAATAATTACAGAATCCCACTTCAGAGTCACTGTAGATTAAAGGGGTCTGCTTCAGATGGGTTTCCTTCTGCTGAAACTGAGTTTAGGGAATGCACACTGTGTATTCTTCTTAATTTTCTTCTTGCTTCCCGCCTTCCTCCACTCTCTCTTTCTCCCTTGTTTTTTGCCCCCCTAGATTTCATTACCTCCTTCTTGTTTCCTTGGATCGCCAGTGCCCTCCTATCATTCCCCACCTGCAAGCCCCTCTGTCACACGGTGTTTCTGAAGCATCAGAGCTTCTCAGTGACTGATAAGAACTCCTTCTCCCCCAGGTAATGAGAGACTGGCAGAGAGCTGGAGAGAGTGGGGGAGATGGCTCTGTGAGGGGGACTTGGGTTCTGCGTTTGTTTGTTTTGTTTTAAGTGGTTGCTTTGCTGATCCTATTACTGTAAAGGGTAATGATATTTGGGAATAAAAGTCTATGAATAAGTAATGATAATAGAAGTAAGAACCAGAACTGTGGGATATAAAGCTTGTGTTAAAAATAGTCTGTCATTTTCAACTCTGCCTACTAAGCCTTTTCGTAGACTGAAAGACACAGACGGTGCTTCAGTGAGAGGAGAGACAGCATGCAAGCCATTCTACAACCAAAGGGAAATCACACTCCAGAGCAAACCCTCTTCTCTGTTGTGGTCAAGCTCTATCGCTGCCACCCCCACCACTGGGTTTCTCTGATGCAGGCGATGAAACTTTTTTTTCAAAGCCAAGTAACCGCAGTAATAACTGTAAAAGGTATTGATTTAAGAATGGACACTACAAAAGGAGAACACTTCAGGGTCTGCTTTGAGAACTTTAGGTTTCTTGAGACACATTCTTCCGCAGAGCATCCATTGCTATGTACACTGCTGTACAGGCCACCCAGGGATCCAATTAAAGCAAAGAAATGAGCAAGGCTGAGCCGTAAGGAAATATGAGGAGAAGTGACTGCAGCTCAGGAGAATTCAAACCCTTGCACCTGAGACATCATTCATTTCGTTGTCAGTTTGACTGGTCAAACTGAAGTCCTGAAACCTCAGCACAAATGGCTGCCAAACCCTAGTTCTAGTGAACTAAGAGGAAACAGATAGCTATATGCCAGGAAGGACTCTATGCTCAAAATGCCCAGTCTTCGGTCCAGGAAGACCAGATCCCTGGACCGCAAGCCAAGACATTACACCAATGTGAGCAATTGCTCTGGTGCCAATCATGGTCTCAGATTTATTGCTTTAATGCTAAGCTCATGGGCTAAGGCATTCTCCAGATTCTGCTATTGAACGCAGACACCACCGCCCCTCCTATCTCCCCCCCATCAAAAGCAAGGAGTCTGTTAGGGCAGAACTGTACAAATGGGAAACACCCATCAAATGCAGCAGGAATATTAACTTCACTAGGAAGCCTTTATATGCCATTACTTTAGAAAGGATTCCTTGTTAGTCCTACCATTAAACAATTAAATTGTCAGAGATGAATTCTGTGCATGTGTGTGCAGGGTGTGTGTGTGTGTGCAGGATGTGTAATTTCCCACTCAGGTGATGTCTGCTGCAGGTCTCTCTCTCTCTCCCTCTCTCTCTCCATCTCTCTCTCTCCCCACCCCAATCGTATGCTTTTCTCTTTACATTGTTGAAAATAAATACATCTTCCTGATGACATAAGCAGTTTTTGTTACGGACTTTGATATGCCTACACATTTTATCCCACTCAGAAGATAGGAATACAAAATGAAATGCTCAAAGATGAATTTGTCTTCAGTATCCCCCTGCCAGAACACAATTCCCTATTCTCCTTTCCTGACACGAGTTAGTGATACAGTCAGTTTACTCTATTGGCGTTGTGTACGTGGACAGCATATGACATAGCTTTCAATCGAGTCGAGGCTAACGCCTACAGATGGGAAGAATGACTATTACATGCTATATTTCCCTTATATTTTCATCCTGATTAGAGCTTTATGCCTTCGTATTACTGACTTACTTTTCCAAGTTCTCTACTATAAAACATCCAACCTATGAAAATCAAACATGCTTGTGAAAAGTGCACACATTTCACTTAAACTCACTGTCAATTATTTTAGCAAAGAGAGAGCATACTACTTAAAACAAATTGAATAATATTTAACAAATATGAGAATCACACTTAAATCTCTATAATTTTTATATAGCTTAAATTTTTACTTAATCAGATTATATTCTTGCCTTGTCAGCTACCAAATGTCTTCTCTGAGGCTCTAATTCTTTGTAAAAATTCTAAAAACAAGAATAGAACAGCCACACACCAAGATCAAAAGACTTCTAGAAATTACATACATATAAGGCAAAGGGTTAGCTGATATGTACAAACCTTTCAGCTCCTGAAAGAACCATGTTGGATTAATTCTCTATGTGCCAATGCAACTCTTAGTCACTTAACAAATGCTTCTTGATTGTGATAACATAGTCAGTATCATAAATATATCCTCTGTTCTAATATTAATCCTCATAAAACATTTAGCTACCTGTTTTATAACAATGTACCGATAAGACAAATTGGGAAGGAAAAGGATTTTGAAATCAAATTACAGGTGGTTACATTACTCCACAGACTGCCCCTCTTTGGGGTTTCTTTCCCCTTGCTTATGTCTTTCTTAACAGGATGACAAAACTATGAATTTTGGAGCCTACCCATCACATGGTAAGATTTATGTTTAAGCTTAAGATTAGCTGGGGTGCCTTCTGCTGTCTAGCTCTGGAGCCCCTCACACGCCCCTGCAGAGCCTCCCTCTGGCCTCACCAACATCAGTCTTCGGGTTTCAGATGAAATTCTGCCCCTCTTTATTCGGGAATTCATCCTTCTGAGCTAGTGCTCTGGCACAGTATGGACCTATGTGTTTAGTTTTTGGTCAAGAAAAAGCTACGTAGGCCCTTCCTCCCCCAAAAAGGAAAAGAATATGGGTGGGAAAATCTTGTTGGAAGAAGAAAAGGAAAATAGAACAGAAAAAGGTGATTATTTTCAGAAAATATTCATATCACCATTTTTCTTATTTATTTGTTTGTTATCTCAGTTCACTCTGTAAAAAGTTTAAACCCACCCCACCCCCATACACACACATATACACACATCCACTTTCACCATCTTTTGCTCAGATAGTTCTTCCTTCTACTTTCTGTGCTTCTGAGAACGGCACTGCCTTCTTTCCAAATAGGACGATTTAAACGTTAGAGTCAGCTTGGATTCATCCAGTCCCTCATCCTTTGACCACGCCATCCTCTTCCCCAAATGTACGACCAAGGATTGTCATCCCTTATCCCTCGAGAAGGTTCTTCCCACCTCCTCTCCAGTTATCCAGGTCCCACCCAACTTTCATGACTAATTTATGATCTGTCTTTTCCCTGAAGACTTGGGATGAATGTTGGGGTTACATCAGCACATCCAATTACCACACTCTTTTAGCTAATACAATATTAATAGCATTAAAAGTATTTCAGGGCCGGCCAGGTGGCACAGTGGTTAAGTGCGCACCTTCCGCTTCCGCGGCCTGGGGTTCGCCGGTTCGGATCCCGGGTGCGGACATGGCACTGCTTGGCACGCCATGCTGTGGCAGGCGTCCCACATATAAAGTAGAGGGAGATGGGCACGGATGTTAGCTCAGGGCCAGGCTTCCTCAGCAAAAAGAGGAGGATTGGCAGCGGATGTTAGCTCAGGGCTAATCTTCCTCAATAAATAAATAAAACATGTAATAAAAAAAGTTTTTCAATGGAAATTTTTTAATTGCAAAAATTACCAAGTATGTTAGAAGAACATCTCTTTACAAATAATTGCTTTGTTTACTGTAAATGTTCCTACCTATTCATTAATATAAGTCCCCCAGAATAATACCCTGAGCAAAGGACTATATATATGTTGTGTGATTTCCATTCAGAAATAATACTTATTGGATTATATTACATCTGAAATCGTGTCATCAATTATTAATTGCTTTGATTAAAGTTTTTGTGGCATTTAGGAGACTCTTATTAAAATACAAATATTCCTGAGAGAGAGAACACTCCAAGCTCATTATCAATGATTTACATCTTTTCAAGGATTATTTCAGGATTCTCTGATGACACGTCAAATGCCTTTCCTGTGATGGTAAATCAGTAGGTTCAGCCACACGAGGAAGCACAGCGTATAACCATGTCTCCATCGTCACGTCGGGAGAGCTAGCAGACGGCCCGTTACCCAAAGTCCATCACATCATCCCAAATTTCTTCCTTTAAATTTAAGCATAAAGGGTCTTTGTACATCTTTTGTAAATACAAATACCCCTGAAAGAGGTCACACGTTAAGCCAAAGCATTATTTTCACCTCCGAATAAATGCATTTATCGGATTCATCAAAGTGCTGACTTAAGTCCTTTGCTATTAAATTCTGTAATGTCTTCAGTTATTTCATTAAGTCCTAAGACTTCAACCTCAATAGTTACGGAAATAATCCTAAATTTTTATACTTTGCTCTTAAATTTTATCCTCAGTAGACCAGACTATTTAGCTGTCTATTGCATATCTCCACCTGTCTATTCCATGAACATCTCGTACTCAACATAACCGGAATCCACACATTATATTCCCTTCAAATTTGCCTCTTCTCATTTGTCATGGGTTCACTTAGCCACACGGTAACTCGAATAGAAGTTATCTTTCACTCTTCCCTTCCCCACAACCAGTCAATGATTAGGTCCTAAATATTCCAGCTCTGTAATATCTCACACCTGTCTCCTTCTTCCGGTTCAGGGGCCACCACTCTAACACAGACCCGCATTCCCCTCACTTGGACTGCTGAACGAGCTCCCCAACACCACTCTCCACCACATGTTACTCTTCCTGAAGCTGGGCTTTGATCATGTTATTCTCCAGTTCAAAAATCTTTAATGCTCCCCACTGCTTATACGTTAAAATCAGACTCATCTTGTTTTTCAAAATTTATTATCATATGGCTTCACCTCCCGTCTACATTCACATACCTTACCCCTCTAGTACAACTGGAATATTCACTATTGTCTAAAGATGCCTTTTGCTTTCCAACCTCTGTGCCTCAAATGGTTTCCTCTACTTGAAATACTTTTCATCCATTCCTCATTTCAGCCCATAAAGAGCCTACCTCTCCTTCAAAGTCAACTTCAGATTTTATTTTCTTAAATAAGTTTTTCTGACTCCCCCTAGCTGGATGTGATCTGTCCCATTGCTGAACACCCATGGCATCTACTATGCCTCAAATTACTTAACAGTACCATGATTTCTATGGTTGTCTTATGCTACTTGCTATATTGACAATTCCATAAGTCCAGGAACAGTGTCTTATTCATCTCCACTTCACCTGTAGTGCCTAATTCAATGCTTGTATATAAAATGAGCATAATTATTGAAGTGTTTCTGAGCAAGTTTTGAAGGACGATGAGAAAGACAGTAGAGGATTTCCTGGCTTCTGAACGGGTGGCTTTGCCAAGAAGTGTCATTACAGGGTCCTGGAGAGCAACTTTACACACTTTGTCATTTTATAAGACTCTAGCTTAGGACAAGCATCTTGGCAATGAATGAAAATCTGTGTTGGGGGAAAGGAGGGCTGGTCCAGAGCACCAGCATCCACTTGGATGAAATATTGTATTGGGGACTTTCAAGTAGGGCAGCATGAAATCGTTTGGTACCTTGGGATTTTGGGAATGTCTTCAGGTCCTGGAATGCTGCAGAGCAGGTAAGAGCCCTGGGCCAGAGAATGCTACAAGAGGCAAATGAGTTGGTGATAAAATGAACTGCTTATTTCACTATTCTACATACACTATACCAGATGAGCTACGTCTACTACATTCATCAGACTAGACTAGAGCAGCTCTAGTAGCCTTGTTTGGGTTTCTGTATGGATGTGAGATGTCAGTCAGTTGTCAATCAATCAACACATATTTATTGAGTGCTTTCAGTGTGCCGGGCTCTGTACCAGATGCTGGAGATACTGGAGTGAGTAAAAGAGACAAAATTTGGGACTGGCCCAGTGGCATAGTGGTTAAGTTTGCGTGCTCCACTTCAGCAGCCTGGGGTTCACAGGTTTGGATCCTGGGCCTTCACCTACACACTGCTCATCAAGCCATGCTATGGTGGTATCTCACATACAAAATAAAGGAAGATTAGCATGGATGTCAGCTCAAGGACAATCTTTCTCAAGCAAAGAGAGGAAGATTGGCAACAGTTGGTAGCTCAGGGCCAATCTCCCTCACCAAAAAAAAAAAAAAAAGAAGAAAGAAAAAAGAAAGACTTTACCCACAATAAATATTTCTCATTAAAAAAAAAGACAAAAATCCCTGCCCTCATGGACCTTAGTTTCCAGTGGGAGGAGATCAGTGATAAATAGAATAAATAAGTAAAATATAGAGCTTATTAGAAAGCAAAAATCCTCTGGATAAAAATAAAATAAGATATGGAGGTGAAGTGTTAGGATTTTAAGAGTTAGAAATATCACCTTGTTAAGAAGGTGGTATTTGAGCAAAGACTTGGAAAAAGTGAAGCACTGATATGTGCAGCTATCTGGGGAAAGAGCATTCCAGTGCAAATGTCCTGAGGTAAGCACAGGCCTGATACACTGGAGCCAGAGCAGCTGGAGACAGAGTCAGATTAGAGAAGTAAAGGGAGACTTCCACCCTTTGTAGACCATTCTAAGTATTTGGCTTTTACAATGAGTGAAATGCGACCCTTAGGAAGAGTCTTAGCAAAAATTGACATCACTGGCTGCTGAGCTGAGACTGAACTGTAGAAAGAGGCAAAGACTGAATCAGGGAGAACAGATGAATCAGGGAGGCTACTGCAATATCCCAGGCAAGAGGTGATAATGGTGGCTTGGACCAGGGTGGTGGCAGTAGAGATGATGATAAGTGATCAGAGTCTAGAAAACTGTTAAAAGTAGAGCCTTAAGGATTTTCTGATGTATTAGATGTAGGGGGTAAAGGAAAAAAAAGAGTCGAGGATGACTCCAAAGTTTTCTGCATGAGCAACTAAAAAAACCAGTGTGGTTTATTCACTGGAATGGAGAATATTAAGGGTGGTGTCGTTGGGGGAGCAAAGACCATCAGGGGTTCTGTTTTGGATCTGTAAAGCTTGTGTGTAAACTTCTAAGGGGGGACTGGAAGTCAGAAGAATGGTCTGGAGATCTAAATTTGGGAGTCATCAGAATACAGATGGTATGTGAAGCCGTGAAACTGGGTGAGAACCACAAGAGAGTGGCTAACAGGAAAAGACAAGGTTCAAGGACTGAGTTTGAGGCCCTCTGACATTCAGAGGTCATAGAGAAGGGGAGAAACCTGTCAAGGAGACTGAGAAGGAAGAACCAGTGAGGAAGGAGTCACGCCAGGTGAGTATATGTTGCTCTAGAAGCTGGACAAAAGGTGTTTCAAGAGAGTGATCAACTTGGTCCAATGCTGCTTACAGGTCAAGGAAGATGAGAACAAGGAAAAGACTTTTGGACTTAGCAACACGGAGGTCTTTGGTGACAGTGACAATAACAGTTTCAGTGGAGGGATGGGATAAGGAAGCCTAATTGGAGAAGGTTCAAGAATGGGAACAGAGGAATTGAAGAGATTGAATATAGACACCTCTTTTTGCTGTGAAAATGTTGTACTTTTTTTTAATGCTGGTAATTCAGACTTTTTATTAATCCAAATGAGCATTGTGTCCAGAGCAATCTGCATAAGCCAAATTTTCCTTGAGAAATCCCCTTTCCAATGACACCAAGCTTTTGTGAAATGGGTTTCAGCAGTTTTGAGTCTGCCCCTCTGTTAATTGAAGAAAAACAGTCACTTCCTTCAGTTAACTTGCAGTTCAGGGTATTTTAAGTTTTATAATCTAATTTCTATCTTGGAACTTCATCCACACACACATCTCCAAAAATGATGACATCATAGTTCTCAGGTTGAATATTGCAACTCATAATAAATTACATTCACTCATTCCAAATATTTCCTTACTGATTTACAGTTAGTTCTTTTCTTGTGCCATAGCCACCACTTATTCACTTTAATTTTTAAATGCTGGTTCTCACTCCGTGGACGTTTGACTGCCTTTTCTACTTGTAGACATCGGTCCATGTTGTCAACAGTTGGGCACTGAACCTCAGAAAACACTAAGCTTGAGATTAAAAGTAGGGCAGGGAAAGCCGTCAGTAACACATGCTAACACATGGTATCTGAACAGGACAGGGTCAAGTTCATACTCAGAACCACATGGGTGCTGTGAAGTACGGTGATTTCTTACTGGTGTTGTGATGTCATTGTCTTGTAACATTAAAGCCAAGAATCCTCCCCACCCAAGGGCAATGCCAGTTTCCCAGAAGGCTCATTTCTCAGAGCCAAAGCTCCAAAGATGCCAATGCAACCCATGCTGATACTTAGTCTCATGTTATTTCCCAATTTTATGCTTAATTTGCTCCTTTTGGTTTTATGTATTTTGACAGAGCCAAGTGTATGTGGGGATTTCCCCAAAGTCCTTTAAATGCTATAAAACTTTAATATAGGGAGATTAAAAACAACAATAAGCCATGCCTCCAAGCCTTCACATTTAGTTCTTTATTTCAGTTAGACACTAACCAGTTTTAGATACTGATTTAGATTTTCAAGTACTTGCACTGCTTTTAAATGCCCTTATGCCTTTCCTTACCCACCTCTTCCACCTGAAAGAAAATTTATTCCACTCATAAGATGGGCATGCAACACCCATTGATTGCACAAAATGGCATCTTTACAATTCCTAAACTGTCATCATAATGGCCTATATCGTGCATGAGCCAATGAAATTTAATATGGTTCAGAATAAAACCAAGATCGAGGCCCAATTCCCAATTTTAGACATGCAACCCAAAATGTCTTTTGGAAAAAATGAAATAATGCTCCTGGAAGTCTGTGGAGTTAGTCTGTTTTCAGCATAATTGCCTTCTCTCAGCTTCCTAATACCCTTAAAACCTCCGAGAGTCTTTAATGGACAAAGTTCAACAAAAATACCTTCAAAGCAGATTAGTTCTAATTGTGTTTAATATTTGTTTGCTGATTTATTCAATAAACTACATTTGCTTAAAAAAAAAAAAAAGAAATTCACTTAACTGCATGTCAGTCACCCAAATTTTAAGTGTACAAATGAAATGGAAAACATTTATTACACAAATTTAATTACAATTCTAAGAAATAAACATGCAAATTAGATGGAGTTCAATTTGCAGATGCTAATCCTCGTCCTTGATCTTGTTCCTCTTCTCCCCGATTTTCAGTCTGTGCCTCTCCTTGGTTCCTAGGGAGCCAGGCAGCAAGAGGTTTGGTTTTTCACAGTCGGAGGATCACTGTTTTAAAGAAGCGTTATATTTAGCACATCTGGCATAGTAGCAGTAAACAAATATTATAGTCTTTGTAACACTTTTGCGCAGGTGCCTTCTCTCGATTTTATTAGGTCTGTGCCTTCCAAGCCAGCGCGTTCATTACACCTGAAATGACCCATCTCGACGATGGAGGGGTCCCTAGACAGAAGTTATGAATTAATGTTTCAAAAAACAAACTCCAAGTGAGCCCAATATAGGGGAAAATTACTATTTGCAAAATAATGTGATTCCAGGGCTTAAATTACATTCTCTTGACCAAGAACAACCTCTTTTATTACTTTTTTATTTCCTGGAGGTTTTCCCTGGAGGCTCCCCACCCAGAAAGTGTTGCCAACTCAAGTTGCAGCAGGACCAAGGTTGCGTTTTTGTACATGTGCAGCTCCGGAGGGGAAGGGGCGGGGGCGGGCGGCGAGGGGAGAATAACTAACCACTCGGTCCTGCAAAGACATCTGTTTCTCATCTCCGTTTGCTGTAGCAAAGGAGAAGAAAGTCTCTTGCAAAGGGTGGGAAAGGCACAGATTTTTTTTTAATCACACGCACACACAACAACAACAAAACTAAACCAAATAAAAAACGAGGAGACATCTCAGAAGGTTGCAGAGCGAATACATTATTCGGCTGGAACCAAGCCGCCAGGGCTGGGGCGGGAGCCCGGGAGCGCGTGGGGTCTGGGCTGCGGGCTGGAGCGGGGCCCGCGTGTCCCCGGGCACCGGGAGGGGAGGGGAGGAGAGCGAGGAGGGCGGGCGGGAAGGAGGGAAGGAGGCAGGGGGCGGGCTGGGGTGGGGGTGAGGGGAAGGCGCCCCGTGTGCTGCCTGAGGAGCGGCGGCGGCGGCGGGAGCAGAGGGAGGGAGGGAGAGCGGGCGCGCTTGTCATGTTGCCTCTCTCACCCTGGGGGCATCCTGCAGAACCTCTCCTCGGAAATCCACGGGGAAATGGCAAACAGGATTGACGGGTTTCACACGCTCCTCGCTAGACAGAGCCGCTCATTACCATAACCGTCTGCAGCGACGGCGGCGCAGCGCCCCAGTCGCGGCGGCGGGACCTGCCGGGACCCTCGCCCGCCGCGCACCAGCGGTCACCGCCGATCGGACTGCCGGGCCGGGACCGGCGCGAGCGTGCACCAGCGGCCGGGCTGGCGCCGATCCCAGAGCGGACAAGCGGCAGCCCGAGCGCTGCGGCCGCCGCCTCCCGGCTGACCCCGCGGTAAGAGCCGGGCCGGGCGCGGGCGGCGGGGCGGAGGGCCAAGGCTGGTGGGGGGCGAGGCCGGTCCCCCGGGCGTCTGCTCGCGCGGACCTGCACCCACGCGGCCTCCCGCGCGCCCTCCTGGCACCAGGCCTACGCCGGGGTCACCGACTAGACGCGCACCGGCCGCCGCGGGATCGGGGGCGGCGCGAGGGCCAGGGCACAGCTGGGCGCAGAGGCGGCGCGGGCTTTTCCCGGGGCTGGCGTGCGCCGTGGCGCCTCTACCCGGGCGGGAACCGCCGCCGCCTCTAGGGCTACTCCGGCTGCCGCCAGCGCGCACCGAGCCGACTCAAGGGGCGAGTGGCGACGGCAGCTCTGGTGAGACCTCAGGGTCCTCGGTGGCCGCTTATTCCTTTGCCCTAGGGGACGGGGGTCAGTAGGAGGGATGCCCCCGGTCTGATCGCCGCGGCGCTTGGCAGGTGGGGAGGAAGGGATTGTGGATGTCAGGAGCGCGCGTTTGCAAGAAAAGGGAATAGCTGCAGGAGCTGACACCTTCTGTCCCCCCTGCCACCTCCGCCCCCGCACCCTCCTCCCCGGCAGCCGAGCCGCGCTGCGGGCGGCGGCGGCTCCCCTGTCCTCAGCTCACCTCCCCGGCGGGCTCGGCTGCTGCCCGCCTGGTCCACGCCTCCGCCTCTCTCCTCCCTTCCTCCCCTCCCGCCTCCTCGGCCCTAGCAACTTTCCGGAGTGCCCGGCTGGGGCCGCAAAGGCGGGGGGAGAGGCAGCCCCGCGGCTGAGGGGGGCGCGGACAGGGCGGACGCCTGCGGGAAGCGCCGGCCGTGTCCCCGCCGCCCGCGTCCAACGGTTGCGCAGGGCGCTCCCGCAGCCGCGGGCTCCGAGTGGGTTTGGCCGGCGAGGGAGGGCCGGGCAGGCATCTGCTGCGGGCTGGAGCGCGGGGCCGGGGCCAGCCTCGCCAGAGCCCTGCCAACCGCCGTGAGTCATTTCCTTGGAATCCTACCTTAGGTGTTTATTTCCCTTAGAAGGAAACTTGGTTTAAAAAAAAAAAACAGAAGAAGAAGAAGAAAAGAAAGAAAGAGTAATAATAGCTCTTATTCTTCAGGAGAGGCGCACGGCTCTGGCACAGTGGAAAGACAACTTGCCTTTGTTCCCAGACACTTGGGGTGTTGTTTACTTTCTCCTGCGGCCGGCGGCCAGCAGAGCTGGGCTGGCTGCCCTGGGGAGGGGATCAGGGGCTGTGGCACCGATCCCTGGGGGTGTGTCATGTGTGGGAGCATGGACGAGGTGGCTGCTGTCGGGTTCTCCAAACTTCGGACCCCAGTCTTGGACCTGGGATGGGGAGATCTGACGCCGGGGCTCGGAGCCCAGGCACCCCTTTGGCCCCCTCAGGCCCAGAAGCCGCATTCCCAGCGCCGCGGGACCCGGCCTAAAGCTCTTGGCCTTTTGGAGCTGCAGCTGAGAAATGTACTTCCCAGGGCAGACAGGTGTGCTGCAGGGACTGGCAGAAAAGCAACATCTGTCTATTTAGAAGGGTCGCAGGATTTTATTCTGCTCACCCAGCCCCTTCCACTACTGGACAAGCTGTGAAGATCCGGTGAGGGACAACGAGGTCAAGGGCTTGATTCCACCTGGGCAGGACATTTAAGACTGGCAGTGTCAAAGGTGCATTGAAAATATCAGGCCTTTACCTCTCTGCTTTTCAGTATTGGGATCAGACCTCTAATTGCTATAATGCTCTTAATCAAATGTTCTCCAGTTTCCAATGATGGATGGGGGTAGGGGTGGGCAAAGAATGACCAGGAGCCCCTGTCAGATTCAAGGTGCCACTGAATCTGTAGCTACCTTGTTCCATGTACCAGCTACTCCTATTAGCACCATCATGGCTCCCAGGAAAGGACGAGCTGAACTAATCTGGAAAAACCAAATTGTATAGAAATGCCTGGTAACTGTACTACAAACATTTGCCGGAAAAGCTTGACATTTTAGCCCTCAGCCTTCTGGGAATGCTTGAGGTGTCATTCCACTACATGCACTTGGCTGACAAAACAAGACAGGCAGGAGCCTGAGAATAACAGGTTAGGGCCTTTTCATTTTTTGTTTTTTAAACCCATGTATAGACAAAACACACTTTAACGCCCTTCTTTTGAATCCACTGACCTCTGATGTTAAAAAAACAAATTTTGCCGTAAAAGTACATCTTTGTCACTATATTTAATATTAATAGCACATAAATTTGTGGATTTCAACTTGTGAATTCAGTAGCAGAATTATAATGTAAATCCCATCATGCAGAGAATAATGACAGTTTGGATCCATATGTATAATACAAATAAAGAATCCTGTGAAATTGGTGCTTAGCGCCACATACTCCAATTTTTCGTTTCTGTTAAACTTGCCTTCTTAATTTGTTAACATTCCATTGTAAATAGACTAGGAAGACTCAGTTGCAAATTCTCCTCCCCGCTCCTGAATAATCCCCTCTCATTTATATTTTATTCAGACTTACATAAATCACTTGTGGAACTCAGCCTCTCCAGTTTAGGATTTTGTGTGTAAAAGTTTCCAATTCAAAAAAGAAAAGCTTACTGAAATTAGATATCCTAAAGGAAGCAGCAGCCAAGATTAAAAACGATTATGCCATGTTTCAAGTTCAAATGCATAATGATAGAATTTTACGTGCTGGAAACAATACTAACAAATAGAAACACTGAAATCCTTAACAACCAAAAAAGTTACAACAATAAGTCATTAAAATGTAAACAAACTCTTAGTAACATGAAACAGCACAGGCCCCATATAATGTTCTATTAAACAGAGGTAATTGCTGCGAGGGGCCTGCAAATGCTTTACTCTCTTAAGTGGCATGGATTTGTCAACCTGGTTAGGTTTATGTGTAATAAAAGTTCGACACAGGCAAAAAGCTTGGATCTTATTCCCAGAATCCAGCACAAAAGTGAGTGTAAATTTCAAGCTGGAAAATACTGTTGGCAGTCCATAAGAGAGGGCTACTGACTCAGAAAAAGCTATAATTCATGTGCTTCTGGCAATAGCACTTCCTGATACAATTGTCTCTTAGAATAGGTTAAGAAATTGGACCATTTCATGGGAGCCTTCCAGGGAATAAATTATCATGAGGTTTGATACCTTGTTTGGATGCTGAGTTTGAAGGGTGATAGACAGAATGGCTTACTTTGTTAAATAAGTCGTCTAAATTTCTTGGTTCATGACTCAAGGAACAAAATAAATGGCTTGCCCCACCACTTCTTTTTAGAGAATGAATTGAACCTCTTTTTTTTTTCTCTTGTAACAAGATTTTCTAATAAGTGTTTGCTGCTGCCTCTATGGAGGGCATTTTACAAAAGAAGGCCTAGATGTTTTAGCAGCCCAAATCAGCTGGCTCTGAACTCCAGCCGCTGACCTGGACACCTCCCCTGTCTGTCAGAAGGGCTTGCTTCATTCTTCAATGCGGTTGGGACAGAATTCAGGATCCAGAGAGAAGCCTGGGTGAAGGATGAAATCATTGCTGCCAAGAGCTGCCCTGTTAGCCAGAAGGACATTGGCACTTTAATGAAGCCATTTCGCTTTCCCTGGTGTTTTTCCTCGCTTTTACCTGGAAGTGGACTCTTGTTCTAACATGTAGGTAATACTAATCTCCCCTGAGAAAATGGTAGATTCAACCTTTCCCCCAAACATTACGAGCTGTATAAGTTGGAGAAGAAAGCAAGAACTAGACCTGTAGTGTATATCTGAAAGACAATCAATCTTCAGAAGGCAGGCCTGACACCACTCTTTGTGACAGTTCTTTAAACGGCAAAGTGAGAGAGCCGAGGTTTGGGTCTCCTAAAGGAATCGTGATTAATAGGCACCGAGGCTGCTCTGCTGTCACCACTGATCTATGGCCCCAGGTCTTTTTACTTTAGTTTCAGAGCCTCATCTCCCTTGAACTCACTCTTGACCCTAGCTTGAGCCCTACTTAGGACCAAGTGAAGACACGGAGCCCACATGGAAATGGCCACCACCACCTGTGTTAGGGAGGAGCCCAGGTCGCATCACAGACCAGGGAGGCTCCCAGTCCCCTTGCAGGCCCTGGGGGAGGACGTGAACTGGCGAGAAGGGCAATGGTGTGTTGCCTCTTGGAAAGTTCCTGCCTTGTGTCTGGGCTTTGCAGTGTAAGGAGTTGTCGGCTGCCTCTGGCCCTGAAGCCCTGGCTCCTGTTTAATATTCTGCCTGCTCCGCTGATGTTGTGCTTGGCTCCTGTGGGACTGCAACTCACGGCTTGAAACTGGAGCCAATTTTCTGTCTTCATCTCTCAGTGTTTTGACTGGAGGCAGATCCAGTTCAGGCCGATCAGGGCTGGTGGAAACAACTACCAAGTGTGTCTCTGTCTGCTTTGCTTTGGGAGAAGAAAGTGGAGGGAGCCCCAGAATGTTGTAGAGGAACTGGCCCTGCGGAAACGAGAGGAGGAGGGGGCAAGGGGCAGCGGAACAGACAGAACTCGAGAGCATCAGTAGGGATTACGGTGGAGATTTCTGCCTCCCCCACCCTTTTCTTTTGATTGATTAGCGGATTTCATCAAAGGAGACTCTCCGGGGATTGACTAGAAAATTGATTTTGCCTTGTTAATAGAAAGGAAGCGCAAGGGTTTTGGCCTTGCCTCTTAGCGGTACATTTTCTGCAGGAAGGTCAGGAGGAAAATGTGTTCGGGAGGCGAAGCAGCTGTCTCGAAGAGGGCTGAGGGGAATCTGAGAACAATAAGAAATGGGGTTTTAAAGATCCGCCCATGAAATGCAGATTGCTGAACACAGAGGCTGAGCTAATCGCAGCAAGAGAGTTTGCTGAGGTTTTCTTTGAAAAAATAATAAAATGTTTCAGGGTGAAGGGGAGGACTGAGCAGTAAAAGTTTCCCAAAGCAAAGGAATGAAGATGCCAAGGCCGTCCCCTGGCTTGCTCTTGATTAGGGCTGTTTTCTTTTTTTTCAGGTCTGAGGCTGTCAGAGATGACTCTGGTTCTGTCCATGAATAGATTCTGCGAGCCCATTGTCTCAGAAGGAGCTGCTGAAATTGCCGGGTACCAGACACTATGGGAGGCTGACAGCTACGGAGGCCCGAGCCCCCAGGGGCCAGCACAGGCTCCTCTGCAAGGAGACCGGGGAGCTGGTCCCCCGCTGGCAGGTACTGCCCTTGACCTTCCTCTGCTGCCCTCTGAGGCCAGACTGGTGGGCGGGGGTGGTGTCTGTGGCGCCCTCCTGAGCTGAGAGAGCGCCTGCTCCAGGGACTTCCCAGGCTGCCTGTACACCTCTTGTGTGTAAGAGAGCCCAGGGCTCCAGGGAGAGGACCAGAGGTGGTATTTAAATTGCATTCAAATCCGAGTCTACATATGCTTCTGCTTCCTGTATGTCATGTGTCTATATTTTTAAGAGAACCAAACCAGATTTTGAAACTCTTGGATTTTGGTTTTCTATCCTGTATGGTTCTCTCAGAGCTACACAAGCCCTAGTGGCCTTGACAGTGAAATCTTTATCCCAAGAGACAGAGAGGAATCTGCACTTGGGGCCAGCAGCTATGTGTCTCTTCTTTTTATTAAACACGCAATTGGCTTTGGTATTGTAGGAAAAAATATTTTTCAAAGCCCAGAAAACAGAAATATGTTCTTCCTGATTTTCTTTATTCTTATATTCTAAGGTAGGTTCCTTTGGATTTTTGTGTAGTACTAGCAATTAAAAAAAACAACAACTATTTTTTGGCCAAAAAAGGTATTCGTTGAAGTCTGTTTTTGCTGAAAAGGATTCAAAGCTGTGGTTTTTAAAAATTAAACCCTACTTTTATTCATGGTTGACATGTTAAATTTTTGAGAGCAAAAAGGGTTTTGTTACCCCAAATTTTAATTTACAATTTTAAAAATTTGAATTTCATCTTTTGAAAGAGGCACTGTTATAAATCCAAGGTGTAGGTAATGATGTGTTTACTTACCTAGAGCCAAAAATATTTTAAAGTCATTTGGTTATGAGTGCCTACAGGTAAATATGTATACATTTGAACAGTGGTGTTATGTTATCATGGATTTAATTAAACAATTGAATAAATACTAATATTATCTCAGAGTTGTTACACTCCTCCCCTTTGTGAATTTTGCTGTTTGCCTGTGCATAGAATTAAGATTCTGAGTATTTAGTAAATGCTGAAATATGTCATTTTCCTGTATAATTGTCTAGAAATCCTTGCCTGGCCTGGGTCACAGGATTCCGAATGATAGCAACTATTAAGACAAATGTTTATTTTTAATCACCACATGTACAGACAAATACGTAGCCAAGTTATCTTCTAGAAGGAAAGGAAAGGAAAGGAAAGTATTTTGTTTGGAGAACCTCTGGCAAACCGCATGTCATTTGTCATATCTGATTTATTACCACAGGATCACATTACAGGGGAATTTCAAATCCTATAACAACATCCAAGATCACATACTTTAAGAGGAAGTATGTGGAAGAAGAGGATTTTCACCCACCACTCAGCAGCTGTAGCCATAAAGTATGTTTTTTTAATAGTCATTATTTTTATTAAGAGTTTAAGATACTAAGTAACAGTCGCTTGATCCATTTCCAGAAATTAAATTGTTCCACCCAAGCAATGAAAATGAGCCACTTCTCAAGCAGAGCAATATTAATCGTTGTCACTTTTTTGGGTCCTGTGTTATTTTTCACGAGTATTTGAAGAAAGAGCTAGCAAGAGCTCCTCTGCTCAGAAATAACAAGATTATATAATCCATGGAACGTCTTTTTTACTAATGATTTAATTTTTCTCAAATGGCATTAAGGGTTGTGGTGATTCTGCACTTTCACATACGCAGAAATGCACTTCTTCTTTCCTGACATGCTTCCCCTTTCTGAGCTCGAGCTCCTCTGGCTGGTGCCACTTCTGTGTGTGCTCACATTGGGGTCGTTACTCAGGGCTTTTCCTGACCTCTTAGGAGTGGACTGTGAATGTGGGCACAAAAGTAGAAAGAGGCACTTCATTGTGCATTCATTACATATGTTTAGTTTGTTAAAATATATAATTCATTCCCAAGAAAAGACCAAAGCTAACTTTTTTGCATGTATAAGAAGAAAATAATGGGATCGGGAAAGTGCACAGAAGTATAAAACTGGCCATCTAAGCTTTTGCAATACCAGTTCGTTTTCCTTATGGTTATCTTCCTTCAAAAACTATCTGCTGATTTAATCAAGGAGGGTATAACCTAGACTATGGTTATCTGAAATACAGAGAGGATTTTTAATTTTTAAATACATCTTCCTCTCCCCTATCCCCGTCCTTTCAATGTTGCTTTGACCCTGCTCATAAAACGACATCAGCGTGGTGCATCGGCAGGTGCTGGCCTTTCCCCTGCATGGGTAGTTCCTACCTTTGGTCAGCCTGGGCTGGTTTAGTTTACAGCTCCTCAGGATCTGCTACCAGTTGGTTTTTTTTATGACCTAGAAGAGCTGGACCCCAGGACACAGCAGTTTATTTCCTTTTTAGTTTCTGTGCTGTGGTTGTAGCCATTTTCCAGTTGCTACTGGATTTGTCCCATCACACAGTGATGGTATCACACAGCTCAGGAGGGAGTCCTCTCATTTCCTCTCTCTATCTCTTCTTCTGCCCGGCCCCAGAAGGAAACCTGCTTTGGTCCTTCAACTGACAGGTCCTTGTAGGGTCTGAGCCTCACTAATTATTCTTGTCCTCTGTCAAGCACGGATAATTGCAAGTATGAAACGCAGAGGGACAGCACTGAAAGGCAGATCTCATGGCTCCTTGATGGCTAGGCCAGGGTTTGAAGTACACTCATTATGACCTGCATCTTGGCATCTTTTTAAGAACATTTATTGATGTGCAGTGTGTATGTATGTGTGCATGTGGTTGGTATACACACATGTAAGCACAAGTATCATAAGAGTACAGCTTGATGCATTTCACAAAGGGAACATATCCATGTCACTAGCATCCAGATCAAGAAGCAACAGAACTAGCAACCCAGAGCCTTTCCATGTGTCCCCTTCTAGTCACTACCTCTGTGCCCTCCAGGGAAACTGCTCTCCTGACTTCTAACAGCACAGATTAGTTTTGCGTGTTTTGGGATTCCCTTCACGGGCCGTAAAAGAGTGAACAACCTGACCCGTCCCTGCTGAGGTCTGCATTGTGGCTGGATTCCCTGGTGCTTGACCACGCCAATGAATCAGGAACAGGGGACGGCATGCTAAATGAACCTGGGGGAAACAAGACCACCACATTCCCAGACCTGGAAAACTGCCAAGAAAGAAATGTGCTGTGATAATATTTGTCTATAGTCCATTTCCTAAGTTTTCTCTTCCTTTTTTGATTTTTAGACCATCTCGATTTTTGAGGAGCGAGCCCACATCCTTTACATGTCCTTAGAAAAGCTAAAGTTTATCGATGATCCTGAAGTGTACCTCCGAAGATCTGTCCTTATAAACAATTTGATGAAAAGGATCCATGGAGAGATTATCATGCAGAATAACTGGTGCTTTCCTGCCTGCTCTTTCAATGGCACCTCTGCCCAAGAGTGGTTTATGGCTCAAGACTGTCCTTATCGAAAACGACCGAGGATGGCCAAAGAGGAGTGTGAAAAATTTCATGCCTGCTGCTTTTACCAAGAATGTGGTGGTCACTACCTAAATTTACCCCTTTCTGTCAATGCTAATGTCGGAAGTGCCTCCACCACTGCCTCCTCTTCCCCCTCCTCCGCTTCCTCCTCATCTTCCTCTTCCTCTCCCCCTCTGCCTTTACCGAGTTGTTCCCACCAGGTGGATTTTGATGTAGGCAGCGCACCTATTTACAAGGGTGATGACCAGATACCTGCCAATGAAATCTTTGTTACCAATATCAGGTCCCTTGGTGTTCAGGAAAAGGCCAAATTAAATGATGAGAAAGCAAATAATGACACCAACAGGGATGGCGGCCCCCTAAGCCATGAACCTGTGGGAAATGACCTGGCTTTTGAGTGCAAAGGCCAATTTTATGATTATTTTGAGACTGGATATAATGACAAAAACAATGTGAGTGAGTCTTGGAAAAAGTCCTTAAGGAAAAAGGAGCCTTCACCAAGTAACAAACTGTGCTGCGGCAAAGGAAGTAACATATGAGCCATCTTTTCACCGAAACTTTGAAGCATGCACAGCATGATCAATTAGCTCTCATAAATTTTATTTTGAATGGATTTTATAGTTTTGTACAACTGATAAAATTATGCCATGAACATGCCGTGTCGTTTTAATGCCTGGAGAGCAGATTGCATAAAACATCTGTATAGTCGGCATCAGCAAGCTACTGATCAATGTGGTGATTTTACCAAGAAAACAGTTGACTTAATGCTTAAAACTACACCTTAGTTTTCCTACAGAAGAGATCGGTAGATTAGACTGGGGGACGATGTCTCCTTGTGATATTTCCTTTACCCCCAAGGAGCCTGTCACTAGCTAAGAAACTTCAACATGTTTGCCAATTAATTAGGTAGTTATTTGGTAAGCAAATCAATATAACCAGCTAAGGATGTCTGCTTTTTCTATATGATGCGGTATTTTTGCTGAACAAAAGACTGAAGACAGGGAGCTGGATGAAATGGCTTCATGGTGCTGTTAAGTATTTGTATTTAACAGTCTTGTGTGACAGATGGAAATAGGATGTAACGTAATGAAACCCACCTGTCTAGGGGCGGCAACGAACAACACACGTGGAGGGTGACCCCTGCAAGTTCTTGGCAAGTTCTTGGCTTGCCTGTGATGGGTGATGAGGCTTTTAGAGAGGTGATACAGGGCGATTTTTGGTGCCTTACTTTATCTTAATTTTTGCCAGTGTGAAAATTAAGGATAAATCAGAGTTACAGCAGGGATTCAACAAACAGGAAAAAAACAAAAACACAGGGTGGATCAATATTGTTTGGAAACTGTTGACTTCGAGCTGTTGCGTTCAACTTTTGATTCGACATCTCTATTCTTCCTTTATTTTTGATGCCCAATTGCTTTTGGATTCGGCATTTTTAGAAAGGGATGGAGGAAACAATAGAGAGAGCTGTTAGAAACCAGCACTAGCTGCTTGAGCTTTTCTATGGCAACAGTCTGTTGCTGGGGTCTGGGTTTTTTGGGTTTTGGGTTGTTTTGTTTTGTTTTGTTTTCTTGTCCGATGAAGTTCATGAACCAGTGGCATGCATTATACTTTAATCTGTTTTGCATCATTTCACTCGTTTAGATTATAAACGCATGTGGTTTTTTATATATGACTTTTGCTGTTAATTAAGAAGCACAATGTTAATAAATGATGTGGTGATCAATAAGGTTTTATCTTAAAGAATGTAAAGATTTGAGTTTTTGGAGAGTTATTTTGGAGAAATGGGACTCAGTCGGCAATCGCTACTATGTATTTGGTCAATGTTTTTCTCAATAATTTCTTTAATTTGTACATTTGCAAGAGTGTTCAGAGTGCCACTCTGACCATCCTTCCTTCCACTCCGGCCAACTCCTCCTGCTAAACCGTATTCCAATTTCCAAGGTTACTAATTGACTTGAGCCTACTTAAACAATGCTTCACAGGAACCAAATGCCAAAAGGAGGAAATAAGTAAGTCCTCCCAGTTTCTCCAAGATAAAGCTTTTTTTATTATTGCTATTAATATTAAATATAGGTCTCATTCATACAGTGTATGAGTAGGATCATCATTTGGACAATGTCCACAAGGACCAATTTTTAAAACATGTTCTTGTGTTATGGCTAAATAGTCTAGTAATGTTTTGTCCTTTATTTTCAATATTTGATAAATATTTGATGTTGAAAACTTAGATGATAGATGCTTGTATATGAATGTGTTGTTGTAATAAAGTGAGGTTTTCTTGATATATATATTTATTAAAATGATCAAAATTCATTGATTTTCTTATTTTAATGATTATCGGCTTATGTTTCTCTTTTCCATTGCTCTTTCTCCTTTAAAAAACTCAAGATGTCTAGAAACTGTGGTGGGCCGTGGCCACACATTAGTTTTCAATATGCAAGAGGCCAATAAAACCCTTGAAGAGGCCAATCTGACAGGTGTTTCAGAATGGTCCTAGTTTGTAGGTTTAGATTTCTGTGGATTAAGAGCATAATGTTAGTAAATGATGTGGTTGGGGATCGATAAGCTTTTATCTGAAAGAATCTGAAAATTTTAGACTTTGCAAAATTTCTGAAAAAAATAGCATAATATGAAGCCATCAACACCGAATCCTAGTCAATTCCTTTAGGAAATGTCTAATTGTCAAGTGACCCTTATGTAAATGGCTCAAACAGCCACAGATCATTGCTAGTAGTGTTCCCTACAGTTCTGTATTAATGTTATCCTTAGTGGCTAATATTTTATTTGATAAGAGGGGAAAGCTAGTTGGAAACTAATTAATTTGTTAAATGTAGCATTCTTATTATGAGTGTAATATATCATGGAGATTTAAATATGAAAGAAAGGACTGATCCTTTCGCTTCTTAACAGCCCCCAGCATTCCCAGATAATGTTTTTCTTGATGGGCAAAGTCGTGCCATGATGGAGTTGGTGATTCTCCACGGCATTCACCTGAGCTGCAGCTCGGGCATCTGCTCAGTAGAACCCTCAAAAGCGTTTCTGTAGGTTGAGTGGGGCCTTTGAATCCAGCAGCACTAAAATTTGTAGATGTCAGTCATCAAGTTTTTGTTTCTAGGACATTTCCTGCTAAAGAAATACTTAAAAAAATAACTTTTCTCCCCCAACCGAAAAAAAAAATCCCTAAACACCTATCCAATAACAAAAATTTTTCTGTTGTTGGCATGAGAGCATTGGGACCTCCCATGTGCCTGCCTTGTCATTTCTACTTAGGAGATACTAAGATTTTTCCAGAGTGGTCAAGGCATCCCCTTCATTGTAAGTTAAATCTATAACTGGGTTCTGTAGTTATATCCTCAGAGATTGGAAAAACTAAGACACCCTCCACCTCACACTGCTGTCTACCCACCTGGAAGTAACACCTTTTCCCATTGCTGTGCTTGGCTTTAAGGAAAACCTGATACAGCAGAATCCAGACTTTTACAAGTTAAATGAGGGGAAGTCTTCACTTAGGTAAATGGCCCAGCTCCCCAAGAGTACTTTTAATTGCTATTCCCCTAGGCATCTTGGTACATATCATTAACCAAGTCATTAACCTTTGCCTCTGGTCTTTCCTTTCTAAAAGTGGGTGATTGTAGAAGATTGTCTGGCAAAGGCACTTAAAAAGAGCAACAGTGTTATCATCATGTGTTGCCACTCTTAAAATCCTATTACTCTATACTTCACCTTGAAGGGACAAGGTTGCAGGCCTGAGGACGAGGAGGAAGGTAGAACCACTCAAAACTGGTAGAAGTGACTATACGACAACAAATCAATAATTAGGGTAAAGCATCTTTGGCATGGTCTTTTAAGACAATAGAAATTTAGAACATTTACATACAGCTTTGTTAAATAAATGCTGAAGCAACTGAATGAACATACTTATTTTCAGAGATCATAGTTACCTCCGTCAAAGTGTGGCTCCCCACCCTCCAACCATGAGCTTGTATCACAGCTCCATGTGATTGCTTCCTTTCTGTATGTCAAGAAGAGAGCCGAGAGGAACTTGCAGAGCTCATGGGCGCTGAGAGATGCCAACACCACAACAAATATCAGACAAGGATATAGGGATTCATATGGGAGGCAGCTAGACTTTTATATCCCTCAGACAAATTGTGAACAGGAAATATTTTTGAAAATAATTAGTTATTCAAATCTGTTTTTATGACAGCCCCTTAAATTTGAAGTCATTTTGTCCATGGTTGAGGTTATCACATTCCTGACAATTTTGCTAGACCTTTTCAAAAACAAGGATCCAGCATGGCATTAACAATGATAATTTAAACTAGATGCAGAATGGTCCCACGAAGAGAACAAAATCAATATTTAAATAATAAAAGAGACATTGTATGGTTTCTAGTAATTCATTGTGAGATTGCTGCGTTTTGATTCTGTGATTTAAAATAAATGCATTAAGGATCTTTTAAGTTACTACATGATGCCTCCATTGCTTTCTTAGAGCTATAATGTGTAAGCAAGCTATATTCTCTTCACATGGCTAAAACTTCCCCATTTTATGTGATGTAGCTACATGACCTGGGGTGAAACAGTTACTGGTTTAGAGATTGCTTCCAGCCCTGTGTACATGCCATATTTTAGCTGGGAGAACTCACTTAGGAAAAGCCCTTCAAAGATGTAAGTTATGAACACTTGAATCTCGCATCCTGCCATAAAGTGCATCAGCAAGTGAGTTTAATAAAACATGTTGTTTAAAATAGTCTGTAATTTCCTGTTTCTGCATTTCCCCTCAGTATCTGTGACAGGCTGAAGAACGATGACTAAACGAAGGGAATTTACACAAGCTAGTCTGGTGGTGTTTGCAAACCATCGCCATGAACTTCATCTTCTTTGGTAAACAATTCTCTGGTGGGCTGTGTATGGCTGGTTTTTTTTCCCTTGGTGTTGCTCCAATTTGTTAATTTTGAAAATGCAAACTACTTATTCATAGCCTGGAAACACCTGTTTTTGACCACAGTGAAACTGATAGAACGTATGGAGATGAATTAGTCATTTCTCGTGTAATTTCCCATGTTTCTCAACCCCATTTTTATAACTGTTCCCTTGATTTAAAATAATAAAATCTTATAAAATGCCGTATCTTGAGGGAAGAGCACACATAGAAAAGAACTTGCAGAGACATAAATTCTGATCTTGCTTCCTGCCAAGATCCCAAGACAGTGGACAAGCAGCAAAATTTGGGAGAGGAGGGGCCCGACTCCCCCCAAGGCCTGTGCTGCCTAAACTGGCTTGGCCTTCAGCAGGCACCGCCGCCATCCTGGTCATTCCGTGGGAGCAGCTGAGGCCAGGCCTCAGGCATGTGATCCTCTACTCCCCCTCTGATTGGTCAGATCACACAGGAGCCTAGCCCAGATACTAGAGACAGGGTCCTCTTTCTGCAGATGCCTTCTGAGGTGACTGTGATGAGCTAAGCTCACATGTGACATAACCCTTGTATGCTGGCAATCAAGCAGTGAGCAGATCTCTTTGCAATGCCTCTAGCACAGCACTCAGGCATCTATACCATCCTCAAAACTCAAAAAACTCCAGTGTGCATGATAAGCAAAAGATGGAGAATGACAGGCTACGAGGCAAGGGATTTCAGCAAAAGGTTAGGAGTTGATCTTTCATGTAGTAGAGTGGAAGAAGTCTGAGAAATACAGTGCTCCACATGCACTGCAGAGTGAATTCACTTTCTTTAAGGAAAAGTCTGAAGATTAAAAAGGAAAGTTGACAGATTTTCTTTTTTTGGTCAAACTGTCTGAAGACAGGAAAAACCATTTCAGAGACTAAAGGATTTCCTTCGTGTTTTTGCAGGAGAGAGAAATGCTTGTCTGCCCTTTATGGGAGTTGGGAGGGTTTCTCATGGTTGTTCTCCAAGTCCTTGGATGCTGTGCTTTTCACTAAATCCACGGAACTGTCTTTGTCACTAGGTATCGGCATTAACCCAAGGCCCCTCTCTCCTGTTCAGTTCAGGCACAGCGTTGGTGGGTTTCTGGTGAGACTGGAATATAGCAGAGGGTTGAGTGTGTGGGATGTGAAGTTACACTTCCTGGACGAAAATCCCAGCTCTGCCACTGTAGCTGTACAACCTTGGCCCTGGCCAGAAAACCACTTGACTTCCTGGTGCCTCGATTTCCTTGTCTGTGAAATGGGGTGGCATACTGTACCCACCTGGAGAGGATGTCAGGATTAAAGGCTTTCATATTGGGAAAGTGTCTCCACCTTGCCTCGGGGCACATTAAGTGTGTGCAATACCAGTGAGCCTCTATGACTTCTCCACTAATGTCCCTGGATGCCCGAAGGCTGGACCTGACAGTCCCACATCCTCCTTTTCATGGAAATTCTTCTGCCTCCAGGATCTGTACAGTGACCTTGAAACTAAATAGGGGGGTGGTGTCAAACCTGAGGACCCAGGACCCTTCGACAGCTATAAGAGTAGTCATTGGTCATTTTAATATTCCAAAAAATTTACTGGAAATCAGAAAATTTTAAATTTCTTAAAAGCAGTTGCACCATGCCAGATTTCTTTACCTTTGTTTGGAATTAAATCAGCTCCAGGTTAACACAGTTAGCAGAGACTGAGAAGAAACTCTGACTGCGAAAATGAAGGCAGTATCCTTAATAAATGCAATTTATTTCGTAGACAGAATCTTTCAGAACATTGGCTATGTCAAGGGAATGAGAGGTGTCCCTTATTAGTGAAAAGGTTAAAAACCACTAACCTCTGACTCATCACCAGGATTTGCCAAAGTTCAAGTTTATTCAATTACTGTCTTAAATGATTCTCTTAGATTTATTTTTCACTCGGAAGAAATACAGTATTGAGTAAATAAATTTGGATAATTTAGACAAAGCATTATTTCCAGTACTCCTTTGTCAGATAACGGAGGCCGATGCAGTCTTTTCAGGATAATCATAACTTTGAGGATGTTGCCTATCAAAAAAAAAATAGGATATAGTTTTTACCTATAAGATCTAAGTTTTAAAAAGCAGATCAGCTAGGGGGTGGCTATGCCTACTTCAAAATCCCACCCCTTTCTATGTTGCCTTTAAACTCAGAGCCCAACTGATGGCTTCAAAATAGGATTCCACTTACAAAAGTACATTTCCATCTCAATTTTTCAAGAGTATGTATTTTTCCATAAGGCGAGGTACACCTGTAGTGATGCTTGCTGATTGGTGGGTCTGAAATGAGAACAAAACTGACCCATATGGTTTGAGAATGAGAAATAGGTACTAGAGTGTAAGGAAAGAAAATGCAGTGTTGCACCATGATGGTTCCAGGACTTCTCTGAAACAGGGTCACCTCCTACCTACTGGATCTCATGATTGGCGCCATTAGTTGCCATTTGAGCCAGCTGAGAGAGGCACTGGGAGGCCAGGACACCTCAACCTGCCCAGGGAGATTCAGGCTGGCCATCTCCAGACCTTTGTCTTCTCTGTGTGTGGAAATTATGCAGCTGGAGTAGATTTTTTTATTTTCCAGTGGGTAGGATTCCAACCAGTAAGGATGATCAATTAGAATTCTCAACCAGTCCAGCCTTACCTAGCTGGTTTTAGCCAAAATGACTTAATGTACATGGGCCTTGAGGGATGGGGGTGTGGACATCTCTCAGTCTGGAAACAGTATTGGTCCCCGCACAGAAAGGATCCGTGAAGAAATCCTGGGGCCATCTGTCTATCTGGACGTTGTAATGAATGAATAAATAGATGTGTGCTAGGAAGAACCCTGAGATGGAATTTGCGAGAATTGATTGATTTCCAACTCTTATTCTCATTATGGATCAGACAGATTTAACCCAATCATTCTAAAATTTTCTAACTTTTATTTTTCTAATAGTCTATTGTATTTGTTTCTGATCAAATGACTACTGTTTCTGAACAACAAAATTGTAACCAAGTTAATGTGGAAAGCACTAGATTAAGAGTTAGGAGACAGCTACCCGCCCAGCTCTACCATCTACTAGCTCTACCACCACCCACTAGCTAACCATCAACAAGCCCTTAACTTCTTTGGGTCTTAATTTCCCATCTGTCAAATGATAAGGCTGCACTCAAAGACTGGTGCTTTCTGGCCCTAACATTGGTGAGTCTAACAATCTGCATCTTTCTGAAGATTTTCACTAGAATTTTCTGCACTTATCACCCCTACTTTTCCTTCCCCAGGATGCCTTTTTTTCCTTCCCCGTAAAACCGAGAAACTGCTTCTGAATGTTTCCTAAAGGATAAATCTCTGAGTATTCCTGTCCAGAAGGATTGTTTTCTGCATATGACTGCTAACCTATTGTCTGAAATACATTCCTCCGGATAGGCCATGCTCCCCTGCGGTGTCTCAGTACTGTTACCCGCCTCTTCCCCAGAGAGTTTCCCCCCACCCCCCTTAGCCCATTAGCTCCACACATCCGGAGCCAGCCAGGCACAGCGCTGCTCCTCCTGGCACAAGATTGTCCTCCCCTTCAAGCAACCAGCCTGCCTGCACCACGCAGGCAGGAGAGCCCACAGCCCCCTTCTCTCTCGTGTTTATGAGTAATAAAATAGCGGACTTTCCCCCTTCTTTTTATGAAGACAGTCCTTGCAGCTGTGACTATAACTGTTGTTGGGTGTTTTTTCATACGAGCCAAGATTATGGTCCCATAACCCAATTAGTGTCATTTGGTGGTGGTCCAAGTGCTTCCCCTGTACGAGTTTTAATTTGGGGATCCCCGGAGGCTGCACTCCACATCTGTAGCCGGCCTGTTCTTCCTCTCCCCTTATTTGCTCGAGGTTTATGGGAGGATTAGCTGTGTGGTCTGGGAGGCGGCTGCTTCTCTTTCATCCGCACGGCTCTCGAGCCGCGGAGGAGCCTTTTACTTTTCATCAAGCCCTGGCACCTGGAGGGCGGGCAGCCGGGGCGACTGGAATGAATCAGTGGATGCCCTGCAGGCCCCGGGGGGCGCGGCCCTGCAAGCAGGGGGAGGGGAAGACCAGGGGAAGGCTGCCCATTGGGCGGCTCTCCACCCGGCCAGACTGGGCCAGACTGGGATCCCAGGCGCAGGGCGCGGAGCAACCCCCCCGCCCCGCCCCCACTCCCTGGCTGGCGAGGGCTCGGGGCGCTCATTGTGCAGGCAGCTGGCACCAGCTGGGAAGGGGAATTAGCATAACAAAGAGCCGGAGCGAGCGCCGCGCGGCCCGGCGGGGGCTCTGCGGAGCGCCCCGGGCTCGGAGAAGCCGCGCTGTCACCGACAGCAGCACGCCCCAGGCCGCCCGGCCGGAGACCCTGGAGCTGCGGGGCCGGCCCCCATCGTGGGCGTCCGCACCAGCACCGGGTCTGCTTGGGTCCCAGCCGCCGGGCTCGCCCGGAGAAAACAGTGGGTGTGTGTCCGTGACAGCGTGAGTGGGCGTGTCTGTGTGTATGGGTGAGTGTGTGCATGGGCGTGCATGTAACTGGCCGTGGGCATGTGAGTGTGGTGTGACGGGGCCACCTGCAAATGGGAGGGGACCCACCAGCTCATTTCCCTCTGTCCTCATCAAGGTCTCTTTGTTTATTCCTTCCACCGGTTCTCAACTCTGGCTGCTTTGCGGAACACCTGAGGAGCTTTTAGAAAGCACCCAGGCCCCGGCCCCACCCCAGAGACTCGCGAGTAATTGGCGCCTGCTGGGCTCTCCAGCGCCGTATTTCTTAGCCGCCCGCGCTGATTCCGACCTGCGGCGGAGGCGAGAACCGCGGCGCCGGGTGCTGACCAGCAGCCGCTAGCGCCCAAGGAAGACCCAAGGAGAGGCCGCCGGGCCTTGGAGCTTTTCCTTGTCCTTCCTTGGCTGAGGTCAACTGCGCATTCTTCCGACAGTAGCGCTTCTGTTTCGAGCCTCCAACTGGGCAACTCCACCTCCGTTCTTGTATAATCCTTAGAGCTGCCCCGTGGGAAGAAACTGTCCGGAAACTAAGGCTCAGCTAAGTGTCACAGAAGGTCACAAAGCTAGTAATTCGGCCAACCGAATTGGAGCCCACGTTCTTTCCACTGTAATATTTTAAAATAAAAAAGCCACCGCTTTTTAATGCGCTGCCAGACCTCAAGCCGACCAGGTCCCTGGAAGGACACTGGAGGGAAAGGGGGTCAGGGCGCAGCTGAACCCACGGCCTGAGAAAACAGATACGGCCCAGAAGACGACCCTAGAAAATGCCCGGGGTCTTTCCTCCAGCCCCGACTTCTGTGCCCATCTTTGACTTGAGTCGCCCCTCCTCCCTCCCCTACCCCGGGGATAGCGAAAATGTCCTGATCCAGCCCCTCCAGACTCCGGCTCCCAGAGCCCTTCCTGCAGGAAGGATGATGACGGCACCAGCCCTTCGCCATCACCCGGGAGCTGTTGGCAGCTGCGCAGCCGGGGGCTGGGTGGGGAGCGGGCAGGAGGAGCGCCGCGACCGGGGACTCGGGGACCGGGGTCCGGGCACTGGGGGGCTCCACCTCCGCTCCTCGGGCCCAGCGCCTGGGTTTCGCCTCGCTGCACCGCGCCCGCTTCGTCCCTGCGGGAGCTGGGCGTCTTTGAAGCCCCTCACGCGTTTTGTGACAGGAGTTCCTTGTCTCGGCTTCCTGAGCAGCCCTCCCGGAGAGGGAGGAGAGAACTGAAATGAGCTGCCGGGCTCTGCCAGTCCCAAGCTTCCCCATTACCCAAAGGGATGCGTTTCTACCACTGCAGGCTCCATCAGGCGCCTTCAATCGCCCGGTTCCAGACAAGCAAGGGGCCTCTGAGGTCACCCAGGCCCACCCACACCCTTCTCACAGTCTGGGAGACTGAGGACCAGGGAGTTGAAATGACTCTGGAGGTTTCACAGCCCTCTGATTATCTGCCCAGCTTTGCTGGGCCGCACCAGGCTCCTTGGTAGGCAAACTCCGGGGGTTGCTTACCGGGGCCTGCTTACCGGGGCCGTATTCTACAGTAAGACCCCTGGTGCTGGGGGAAAGAGCAGCCCTAGGAATGCAGGCAGCACACGGTCCTGGCGTGTCCCTGGCGAAGGACAGGGTTGAAATCCTGAGCCCCTAACCTAAGTGCCACCCCTTCTGAGTTCAGGAGTGGGGCAGGTGAACTGGTGGCCCAAAGAGGCTGGTGGTGGCTGCTGTTATTATTATTAAGAGTTCAAAATTCTCCTAGGTTCTAACAACTGTGTTCATTCTCAATAAATGGTTTCTTAATAATCATTTTAATTAGCAAAAAGGCTGTCTTATTAAAGCTAATTAAAGGCAATTTGGGAACCTTATTTTCATACAATCATAAAATTAGAGAAACAAGAGGCTGGAGAAATAGGGAATGTCTCAGCCTTTCTGCAGAGGGGGCAGGAAGGAGCCGGGAAGGGAGACCCTACCCCCAGCCAGGCCTGCAGGGTAGGAGTGCCCAGTAGTGGGAAGAGCCCTCAGATTTGTGTGCAGACTCATACCATGCCGGGGCCCAGCTGCACGGGAGGGATCCTCTGTCTGCATTCTCCACCTGGAGTCTTAGTCACTCAAACTTGTCCCTCTGCTCCCATAATTGGTCAGTTCTCTCCCTCTAGTTATCTTTAGATTGAAAATGCACTACCATTGCCGCCTTGACTTACCCCCAGGTCTCACTCCTTCCAGGAAGCTCTCTATCGGTCCCCAGGCATTTCCTGCTCATCCATCCTGTGGATGATTATCCTAAACCCCTAGCCTAACAGGCATTTTTTTCTCCTCCCGGGCCTGACTTTCAATGCCCTCCAGAGCTCAGCCCAGGGCATTTGCCCAACCCAAGCTTCTGCTCCCTGCAGAGAAGGTTTGCTACAGCTACATCTGTCCTCCAGTGTCCTTTCTGCTGACCCGCTCTTCCCCATCTCCCAGCCTTCACCCTTGCTTTTCCCTTAACCTGGATAGCCTCACCCTGTCCCTGCTTATGCAAAGAGTAGCTTCCCTTTAAGGCCAGTTCAAGGTCCACATTTTGTAAGAAGCCTTCCCGGGCTATTACAGGCTGTTCCATGATATATAAAATGTGATAACTATCTCCTCAATCTGTAATGACTTTTCAACCAGAATCATATATGTGTATTTTTTGGTTGCTGTTGTTTAAGAAAGGCATTATAAAGTAGGAATTAAACATGGATTTTGGAATCACAGACCTTAGTTACAATCCTGGCTTCACATAACTTTATGACTATGGGACAGTGGTTTATGGACACATACTTGCTATACATGTCTCATGTCTAGCAAATGACTTGACTTCCCTAAGCTCTGTTTTCCCCATGAGTAAAAGGAGGCTAGTGACAGTACCTACATCACCAGGTTATTGAGGTGCGTAAAGGTAAGTCACTTTACACAACATAGGCATATAATACTAACAGCTGTGTGCTCACTGTCCCTGTTGATGTGGGGCACATTCAGGGGTATGAGCAAGTCTACCAGGAAGAAAGGACCCGCAATCAAAGAGATTCCCTGGCTGCCTCAACTCCCACCAACCTCATCTCTAGGGGTTTCATTGCATCAGGGTCTCCATCCCTTCTCTCCAGGGTCCCTTCTAAACCCTAGGACAGGACCCTTCTCTGGGGTCCACAGGGCAGTGGTTTATGGGCCCATACTTACTATAAGTGTCTAGCATCAGAACGTAGCACAAGATGCTGGACAGGGTCAGCTCCTTCTCCTCTTGCTTTAAGTTTCTCAACCTCCATCCTCAGGAACTCTCCCTCTAAATGAACCCATTCTGGCAGGAATTTAACAGTGTGAAAAGCTCCCCAGTAAATTCTATCGTAACGGCAAGAATTCTTGCCTGTCCTTGAAAACGTCACTTGGGGCGTATGTAGATTTTGCACAGCAAGACTTGTACATTTCCTTATCTGTTGCTTAGGCCGTGGGATGGTGAGTGGTCATGAGTCAGCAGGGGCCTCTCCTGTTGTCCACCCTTGAGCATTCTCTGGAGGAAGGCTTAACCACAGCAGAACTGACCCCAGAGGAAGGACAAGGAGCAGATCCTTGACATACTAGTGTTTAGCTGCCTATTCTCAAAGTAATTGTTTAAGTGGGGGCCTCTGCCTTGATAATAACTGTTATCACAAGACCTTGTATTTATTAGAGTCTCCTCACCAGAAGGAAATGCAAACCTATGACATTCTGATTCTGATAAACAGCACACTTTTACCTACCAGGGGCTGTAATCAAAGCAGAAGTGGCACACAAATTAACCAGCAGTCCCTCACATATCAGACACAGTGTATATTTTCTTCATCTGAGCTGAGAAAGGGACTTATTTCCCATCCTGGAGCATCAGTGGCTGTGTTAGCCCCACCACCACTTCCAATGGGGCTGGGACTGCCCTGATATGTATGATTAAAGCTCCATGTTATACAGCAGTGACTGTGTTTTCAAGGAGAGGGGAAACCTCACAGGACCCCTGGGGCAGGACACAACACTGCTCCTTGGAAAATTCCCTTTAAAAAAGTTGTCATGAAATCCAATTAAGCAGCTGGAAGGCCAGCATGGGCAGCCCTCCTCGGGCTTCATAAATAATCGAACATGCCCTACATTGCAAGGGGTATCTCTCTTCTCTGAGCTTCGCGGCTGTGACAAGCCCTCCCAGCGGGAAGAAACGTGTACTAACACCACCACCCTCCCTACCCTCCTCAGCCCATCCCCCTGGTTTCTGAAACCTCAGTGGGTTCAGCAGGGAAGCTCCTCTAGACGGATGCCCCAGAGTCCTCAGGCACCTCTCCCTCCCCTCCACCAGGAGCCACAAGTTCATCAGCCCAGCCCTGAGAGTGAGGGGATGAGGCGGGCTTATCTTGAGGGAATAGAATACTGGAATGTGTGTCAAGAGCTCTGCTTCTAGTTCCAGGTCTGGGTCCTTCTCGGGTAAGCTCTTCGGAAGCTCCTGATCCCGGCTGAAGCCCTTGGTGAGGACAGTGCCGTGGGCATAGCAGGGCCTCCCGTATGATAAATAAATGACAAGCAATAAGACATATTGCAGTATATGAGGAAGCCATTTGGGTTAAAACTAATTCAGCCTGATCTTCTTTTTCTAAAAGGGCCTGATGTGGCCTGTTGAGCATGCATTGTGTATCTGCTTTGAGTATTTACTGCATCCCAAAAACAAGAATGATTCTCCTAAAGAGAAGGATGTAACTTCCCCCCATATCGGCATTTCCTTTATGATAAGCATCTCTCCCTAAACTAAGGATTAATTACTGACCTGCTGTGCTCACCTTGTGACCACTTACCTTGTGACCACTGACCTGCTGACCACCGATCTGCTGTGTCAGCTAAGCAAGTTGTGACAATTGTAAAAGGGACATTCCTAACATATGTGATGTATGCTCATTGTTCCAAGACTGTATATAACCACTCTGTCACTCCACTTCTTTGGTGCACGTCCTCAGATTTGGATCATAATAAACTCATCCTGATTTTGATTTATAGATTGTTATGGATTATTTGCATGGACACTTACTTGCCTGTCTCCAAAACTGACTGCTCTGGGTGGACTCTTTCCTTTGCTTTTACTGGACAAGCACTGTTCAGTAGAAATATAATGTGAACCATATGTGTGATTTTAAATTTTCTAGTAGCCACATTAAAAAAATAATAAATTCAAAAAACAGGTGACATTAATTTTAATATTCTATTTTATTTAACCCAATACATACAAAATATTATCACTTCAACATGTAATCAATATAAGAATTATGAAAAATATTTTATATTCTTTTTTGTTTTGTATTAAGTCTTTGAAGTCTGGCATGTATTTTATATAACACGTATCAATTCAGACAAGACACATTTTAAGTGCTCAATAGCCATGTGTGTCTGGTGGCTACCATATGAGGACAATGTTGTCTGAGACCCTTGGTCCATGCCAAGGCGTGGCATGGGGCTAAGCCTGGACCCCCATGATCCCTTGTGCAGGGAGACCTGCAGCTCCTGCCTTGCTCACAACCACATCCTTTCTCCTCCCTGCTGTCTGGGTACCATGTTCTTGCTTCTTGAGGACCTGCAGGCCCAGCCCTCTGTTTCAAGGCCTTGGGAACACAGAAAGGCGTTGGAAGTTGCTGCCGTTCCCAGCGACTGTCCAGTAAAAACTCCCAGGCACCGGTGGGTCAACATTTTGGAGTAGCCTGGCTATGGTCCACTCCCTCCTCACATCGTCCACACTCCCCAGGAGGGAATGTGTAGAGCCAAGACTGGGCAGGCAGGTGGTGGGGAGGGGCTGCAGACGGTGGTGTTCCCAGGGTGGCACGGGCCTTTGTCGGGAGTAGAGAAGCCTTTAATCCTCTCTACTACCAGAGAGAGAGGATGTGGGTGGCAAGTAAAGTCTTGTCGGGGAAAATACTGGCAGGAAGGTGAGCCATATTCCCAAGTAACAATGGACTCCGCCACTCCCCTCCTTTGATGTGGTGCCATGGTGCCATGCAGGTCAGGTCAGGCCTGTGACAGACGTAGTCCTCCCCAGACAAGTGTGACTGGGTATGTGTGTGTGTGTCCTGGCTCCTAATCAGGCTGCACATGCCTGTGTCTGCATCTTCCTCCTCTGCATCTGAGCATGTCCCAAGAGGGAATGAGTCCTGGGTTCACATGTTCTGAGCTCCAAATTTAAACATGAGGTCTGAGAAACAGGACTGTGACGGAGAGGATCACAAGGCTTGGATAGATGGCTCTGCCTCACCAAGTCTGTCCTTCCTCCCTGACTGCTCTCTGTCACCTTGTGGAATGGGAACAGGAATGGTAACGGGAATAACCAAGTGACTGTCCCTGAAGGGGCAGAATCTAAGAGATGCCCCCAGGCAGCCATGCTCAGTGTGTTGGGTGGAGGGATGAGAGGGCTACAAGGAGCAGACAGCTTTGAGGGAAGTGACATTCATGGGCCTGGACTATGGAACATGATGCCACCACAACAAGGCCCGATAAGGGGGGAGAGGGCCACTCATTGGTAAGAGAACATCGGTGGGGTCTAGTTCTCATGCCAGAAAATGAGAACTCTGGCCTGATGTCACCACCATCCCCAAGATTTTAGAAGAGAGAAAAGTAAGATGGCTAATTGATCTCTCACATTTATAAAACACTTTATAGCTTACAAAACCCTTTCACTTCTATTATGGTATGATTCTCCCAACAATCCTATAAGGCTACCAGGGCAGGTGTTATTATCCTTATTTTACAGGTGAGAAAACTGGCTCAATGAAGCGAAAGACTCTTTCAAGGGGCAGAGCCAAGATAAGCAGGCAGGCAGGGCTTTCCTGCATAGAGTTCTCCAAAACCATTGCCTGTGGACACCTTAGAGCAGGGATCTCTTTGGGAGTCTGATTAGAACTTTGACTGCTCTCACCAAAGAAATGGGCTTTAAAGGGTCCACAACCCCTTTGAAATTTTACAGAAAATACTGTGTGTGCATTTTGAGGGGTTAGGGAGTAGGGATGAGGAGAAAGAGGATCAGATTGTTAACAGAGCCTATGGCATCCAAAAGGCTAAGAATTAATGAGCTGGTCCAATTCCTTCATTTAACAGATAAGGAGACTGAAGCCCAAAGACAGTCAATGATTTATCCAGGATTACTCTGCCTCAAGCAGAGGGGAGACTTGAAATCTGAGTCTGACTGCTCTTTTCAGTGAGGTCCACAGATGCCTGAGCTGCTCATGGATCCAGGAAGTCCGGGCTTGGGAAGCTCCAGGCTCCTGAATAGGGATGAAGGCTAAGAATGGATGTGTCTTCCCCGCTCTACTCTTAGCCAGCTGCACAGCAACGGCCAAGACCTGGCCCTCTCTGGACCTCATTTTACCTTCCTGAACAATAGAGAGAAGTACCCCCTGACTCCTGCTTCTGAGGAACAGTGTGATAATACAACGGCAGGAAATGTGACGGAGCTCCAGAGACAGGGCAGAGGAGGGGAGAGGAGGAGGACAGAGGGAACAAGTGGATGCAAACTCAGGTTGAAAGAGGGGCTGGTCAGCGGATAAATGGGATGGGTTTGTCTTAGGGTCCATTTCATCCCCTGGGGCTAAATTTCCCTTGGAGTGAGCCACATCCCTCACACCGTGGGGAACGAAAGGTTCCTCAAACTTTGCCCCCAAATCATCTGAATCAATCAAAGGCCTTCTTTGTAAAACAAAATGACAAAGCTGGAATCTTCTCCATCTGGTTTAAGCATAAAGAGATTCATTAAGGATTAAGGATATTGGGAAGACTGAAAAAACAGACTCCAGGCTGAGTTTCCAGGACGGTTCCCAGAGCCACACTGCGGGTCTGGCTGCCAAGGGAGCTGCTGCCTCTGTCAGGAGCAGGAAGCTGCCAGCTCCAATCCACACTGTGCCTGCTGTGAGCCGGTGCCAGCAAAGAGGAGGACTCCTGCCACGTCCCTGTCCCCAGGTAATTCTGTCCTGAGCCCAAGGTGCATCTGACTGGTGGAACCGACATCACTCACTTGCCCCCTCACAGCAGGGGAAACTGGAAAATTCTATTTTACTTTTTCTTGGGAAGGTGAGATGCATACTCTGAAGAGCTATTAAAATATTGAGAGGGCATCTAAAAGATTTGGTCAACTGTGCTTAACGTAAATCTATGATAGTGCCCCTTGGGATGCTGGGAACATAGTCCCAAAAGGTTTGCTACAAGAACTAAGTCTTTTGAGGTCTCTCATTTTAATTTAAATAATTTTTGAAAATTCATGAGACTTCTGTATTATATGTGTATATAGCTATATAGATAAATGTCTACAAACACACAATATACTATTATTAAGTAGACACACATACTACATCTGCACATGTTTTATGTAGCATAGCAATTATGTTTCTCAAAAAATCTTCACGTAGAATCGAGGTGCCAAGGAGGATATTTGAAGCTAACCCTTTGTTTTCTTAAAACCTCAGCTACACACACATCTAGGCCCTTAAAGATTTTAGGAAGAGAGGGTTGCGAAATGTCCTGGTTTATCTGGAACAGTCCTGGTTTAGGCCTATGGGCCCTGCACAATTATTAATAACATCCCTTTCTCTCTCCAAAGTGTCCCCATGTAGCTGATAAATAACATGGTCATCTTACTCTTGGGGGACACCTGACAGGTCTCTGGCCTCTAGGATGTGCTGACAGAGATGTCATTGCAGCGTGACCCAGTAATTCCAGTGGCTGGGGTTGGATCCCTTGGGGAAAACTTGGCAGTCAGTTGATTTGTCTTTATTCTCCTACGGCCAGATGTTGGACATCCAGACCCTGCCTTACTGCCCCTAACCAGTCAAACCCAGACCTCTGGGGACGTGGGCTCCTGAGTCCTGCTCCCTGAGAGCTAAGAATATGCAACACAGAGACTCTCACACTCAGGCTATTGTCCTATTGTCCTTGCCAAGCCATGGCCACTCTGCTGCTCAAAACTGCCCTCCTTTAGGAATCATCCCTAACCCCATTTCACTGTAAATGTAAGTCCTTTAGAATACCATGTCCTCACTTTGCATGGAATCCACTGGAGCCTCTTTCATGTTCATTTTGTATGAGTTGATATCTGTTTCATTTATTACAGTCCTGTCTCCCCCATCAGACTAGAGACCCCAGGAGCTATTTACTAGGGATACCTAAGTGCGAGGAACTGTCTCTGCTATCAGATTGGAGCTGCCAAGGATGAGAATCCTGTAACCTGGAAAACAAAGATTTCACCTCCTCCTTTGCCTTCTGTGCCTGAAATCAGCTGCCAAGGTTCAAGGACAGATATAGGCATGAGGCTTGTTCTCCTAACTCCCCACTCACTTGGGCTGGGTGGAGGGGTGAGATTTCTCCCTGCTACTCCCCCTCAAAGCAGTTCTGATTTTTCCAGTCTGCCTGGGCCTCCAGGCTGCAGAGCCTCCGTGCTTAATGAAGCGCATTCTCCATCTGTGGTCTGGCCCTCCTGGCAGCTCCAGCTGCCTGGGGCCTGGCTTTGGGGAAAGCAGTAAAGAAATTCCCTCATCCCTGGCCCCCACCCCCCACATACACATGGGGGGATCCACTCCCCCATGGCCAGCCCTACCCCACCCATTTTAGGCTAATGAGATCCAGACCCCACACCAGAGCTGCTCTGACTGGATCGACCTATTTAATTAAAACAGCAGCTTCCAAAAATGGAGGTTCTGCTCCAAGGCTCTGCCCCTGGCCACAAAGACAGACTCTGGCTGTCTTTGGCCAGCTCGGACTTTGGCATTCCTTCTCAGTCCCTGACTTTC